>NC_133417.1:96403000-97032500 GCF_049350105.2 Macaca mulatta | reverse complement strand
CTCCTATCTCTTCCCAGTCATCACATTGCATTTTATTTGCCTGTTTGCTTTTCAGACTCTTTCTTTCTAGATAAGGAAACCAAAACCTTGAGGAATGAAGGAAATTGCCAAAAGACCATTAACAACAATAAATGACTAAGCCCTCTGTTCCACAGTCTGCACTTTTCCTTCTGCTGAACGGTCCCTTATAAATGTAAGCCAGGGCATTTCTCCACAGATGGGTATCCCATTAAAAACAAAGCCAAAGTGACCTGAAAGGCACAGAGAAAATGTATGTCTATGTCCATTTCTTCCTTCTCAATGGTTCCTTTTTATTTGTTTGAAAATATGAATATGAAAATGTGATTCTAATGGCAAATAACAACTAAAACATTTATTAAGTGCTGATTACTTGCCAGCTCTTGTGCTGAGAGTTTTATATGGATCCTCTCATGTATTCCTCATAAGCCTGTAAGGCAAATACTATGATTATCCCCATTTCACAGATGAGAAAATATCTACAGAGGAGTATTTGACTTGATTTGGGCCCCATAACTAGTAGGCAGAGGCACTGGCTTTTAAACTCAATTTGACACAATTACTCTTTATTTGCAGGAGAAATGAGATTATTATCAGTATTGCAAAAATTCACTGTCAATTACCAAACTATTTGACTCAGTTAACATATCAATTATGTGTTGTGAGACAAACAGCAAACATACCTTATGTTAAGAATCCTTTAGAAAACACTGAGAAATATTTAGAGAATAAGAGAGAAGTGAATATGCCTAAAGCTCTCCATGCTCATATTTTGCTCCTGGTTTCTTTGGAATGTCCTAGCTTGAAGAGATGATAAAGGGCTTGTATGAGTCCAATTCTGTGTTGTAGAAAGGCAGATGGGATCCTGAGGCTCTATAAAACTGTTCCTCTGCTAGGCATACTTCATATTCTCTATATTAAACTGATCTTTAATTGGCATGGAAGATTCATTGTTCCAAATCTCAGATGAAGATCCCTATATTAGATGCAATTAAGTCTGGCAGTGCCCTTAAAAGACAGTCTTCTCACTGCTAGCCACAGCCAGGACACAGTAACAGTTCCTTCCAGTGACCCAGGACCAATAAAAAATGAAAATACGAAAGAAGTTCTGACCTCCAAAGGCAATTAGCCCATTCCTGGTACTGCCAATTATGATTTTAAAAAAAATGCCAAGCTCCTGGGATATGGAAATACACTCAGTAACATTTGAGAACTGGAGAAACTATTTCCAAAACAGTATGAAGACATGAAGTTGATTTGTAGATATTTGAGTTTGGAGAAAGTTGAGGGAAACCAGATTACACATTTTTAATCTGTTTGTAACTTGAGTCTTTGTGTTTGAGGCTTTTGATATATGAGCTACTATTTTATTTTAAAAATCTACTTTAAAATAGATTTAGGTTTAGAGAAAAGTTACAAAGATAGTGACATGTTTTGGCTGTGTCCCCACCCAAATCTCATTTTGAACCGTAGTTCCTATAATCCCCACTTAGTCTTTGAAAGTCTCTACCATATTCTTTCCAATTGATGGTATCTTAAATTTTCTGTGCACCATTAACCACTGGCTAACCAACATAATAGGTGGACTTCCAAAAACTACAATTCTTCTCCAGATAGACTAAATGGCCTACTTACAATGATCCACACTGAACAATTTAATTCCCCTGGTATTTTAGAGCAGCTTTTATAGACATGGCTGGAGATTAAGTTTACAATTTAAAAAAAAATAAACATGAAAAAGAATTCCATTTGCATAGTTTAAACTAAGCAAACAGATACAAAATATACACATAGTAAAAAGACGAGATGTAAATAAATAAAATTTTGATTTTGGCCTTCTTTAGTTTGTGAACTTTCTGTACTTTCTTTTGTTCTTTTCCTATCTATATTTTCTACTATTCTCAAATCAATGTGAATTGCTTTTATAGTGAAAAAAGCCAATATACTTTATTTTTAAGAAAAAGATATATAGAACCAAGCAATTTAGCCCTCCAAGAAAACCCCACATTCTTCACATTGAATGACATACAGTTTCCTATTACAGTAGTACACAAAACACCTATGGTTATGACTATACCTACAGACTCAACTGAAAGAGGAAGGCAATCATAGGAATCTCTCCAGGCCAAAAAAAAAAAAAAAAAAAAAAAAAGCATTCTGTTTCGATTATCTATACCTTTCACACAAAATTGTTTTCTGGCCGGGCGCGGTGGCTCAAGCCTGTAATCCCAGCACTTTGGGAGGCCGAGACGGGCGGATCATGAGGTCAGGAGATCGAGACCATCCTGGATAACCCAGTGAAACCCCGTCTCTACTAAAAAATACAAAAAAAAAATTAGCCGGGTGAGGTGGCGGGCGCCTGTAGTCCCAGCTACGCGGGAGGCTGAGGCAGGAGAATGGCGTGAACCTAGGAGGCGGAGCTTGCAGTGAGCTGAGATCCGGCCACTGTACTCCAGCCTGGGCGACAGAGCCAGACTCCGTCTCAAAAAACAAAAAAAAACAAAAAAAAAACAAAATTGTTTTCTGGCCTGGAATTATCCAGATGACTGACTCTCATTTTCTTTCTAACTCCACATGTAGAACTCTAAGACAATTATTTACCATTGAAAAATTGTGAAGAAAACACCAGATTAAAAATGAGAACACACAGAAAAATTGGGTATGAGTATATAAGAATTCTCTGTACTTTCTGGTTATTAATCCATTCTCATGCTGCTAATAAAGACATACCCAAGATTGGATAAATTATAAAGGAAAGAGGTTTAATTGACCTGCAGTTCTGCAGCGCTAGGGAGGCCTCAGGAAACTTACAATCATGGTGGAAGGGAAAGCAAACACATCCATCTTCACATGGTGACAGCAAGGAGAAGTTCAGAATGAAGGTGGGGAAAGCCCCTTATAAAACCGTCAGATTTTGTGAGAACTCACTATCACGAGAACAACATGGAGGTACCTACCCCCATGATTCAATTACCTCCTACCAGATGCCTCCCATGACATGTGGGGATTATAGGAACTACATTTCAAAATGAGATTTGGGTGGGGACACAGTCAAACCATGTCATAATCTTTGTAACTTTTCTCTAAACCTAATCTATTTTAAAGTAGATTTTTAGGAGACACACATGGCTTCTGGAGGTCTCTGCCTTTAGCCCTCTCATGACATTAGAGATTCACTGAATATTTCTGACCTCAAGCTCCTACTTTATCAAAGAAAAAAACTACATCTATACACAAACACATAAATATATGTGTATGCATGTATAGGTATATATGTGCATATGTGTATATATGCATGTGCATGTATGTATATACACACACACATATATATAAATACGTATTCATGTTCTTAAGCTTACATACCTCTTAGGAGGTATGTAAGTTTGTTACAGTCTCAAACAAAATAAGAGGTACTAAAACAAAATTTTAAGTCACTATATGATTATAAAATAATATTATTTAATAATACTTTGGCAAGTAGAAAACCTATGTAATATAATGGACATTGAAGAGGCCAAATCTACAAACTTTTTATCTTAAAAGAACTCTTATTTTCTTGTGATAAATTTTTCAAAAAGAAAGCAAAGTTTTGCTTAAAACCATTTCTCATGGATGTTGCTGCATAGTCTAATTTTTTCCTTTCACTTCATGATATACTTATCTTGCCTTTAAATTTACATCCTCAAATTCCTTGCAGAAAATTACAAATGCCCTTCCCCCTACTTTAGATATCACATAGCTGTAAGTTTTCATTTCATAATCATACATTATCTATTATTTAGTAGATAGTTCAGCCCTTAATAATTTTTGACTACACCATGGATTTTTTCCAGTTAAAATCAATTCTACTGTAGACATACCCAAATACAAACATAGGATTTCCAATGTAATCTCAAAAATCATAAGGGATATCTGTCATGTTTATACATTGGAGTTTAAATGTTTCTTCTCATTTTTTCCATTGTACAAAATAGCACTACCAAGATGTCTTAGCCAAAAACTGCATCATCTTGGAATTGTTCCTACCATTTTGCAATACATAAACAGGTCATATTCAATCCACCTGTAAGGTACATGCAAAATAAAAGTAATTTTTTTCCCTTCTTCCACTGCTACTACCCAAGTTGAAGACTGGGATATTGTCTTTCTCCCACACCACTGTACTGATCTGTTTGCTCTCCCTGCTTCCTCTGTGTCCCCTTAATGATCCATTTTCAGTAACAGTCAGTGTCATGCGTGTCCATGTGAAGAGACCACCAAACAGGCTTTGTGTGAGCAACATGGCTGTTTATTTCACCTGGGTGCAGGCAGGCTGAGACCGAAAAGAGAGTCAGCAAAGGGAGATAAGTGTGGGGCCGTTTTATAGGATTTGGGTAGGTAAAGGAAAATTACAGTCAAAGGGGGGTTGTTCTCTGCTGGCAGGAGTGGGGGTCACAAGGTGCTCAGTGGGGGAGATTTTGAGCCAAGATGAGCTAGGAAAAGGAATTTCACAAGATAATATCATCGCTTAAGGCAAGGACCGGCCATTTTCACTTCTTTTGTGGTGGAATGTCATTAGTTAAGGCAGGGCAGGGCATTTGCACTTCTTTTGTGATTCTTCAGTTACTTCAGGCCATCTGGGCATATCCGTGCAAGTCACAGGGGATGCGATGGCTTGGCTTGGGCTCAGAGGCCTGACAGTCAGATGTGCTTGAAACTACCCAAATGCTTTCCCATTGATCTTTAAACTAGGCCAGGCACAGTGGTTCACGTCTGCAATCCCAACACTTTGGGAGGCTGAGGTGGGCCGATCACCTGAGGTCAGGAGTTCAAGACCAGCTTGGACAACACAGTGAAACCCCATTTCTACAAAAATAAAAAATAAAATTTAAAAAAAGCTGGGCATGATGGTGGGTGCTTGTAATCCAGGCCACTCAGGAGGCTGAGGCAGGAAAATCACTTGAACCCAGGAGGCGAAGGTTGCAGTGGCCAAGATCGCACCACTGCACTACAGCCTGGGTGACAGAGTGAGACTCAGTCTAAAAAAAGAAAACAAAAATCTAACACAATATTTCTTAGCTTGGTATATAGTAAGGATCTCACTGACCTCTCCAACTTCATTTTATCCCTCTCTCCACCATAGCTGGCACACTGTCTGTTCTAACCACAAGGCTGTTTCCTGGAACACTTCTTTCCTGCATTTGTCTTTCTCTCTGTGTTCAGTCAGTCAGAAGCTCTTCCTGGGCTATCTCTGACCAGCTTTTTCTCATCCTTCCTTTCCTCAGCATGACTTTTATCACCTCTCTAGTATCCCACGCTACTATTCTGTATCTGAGCACCCTGTTTTTTCCTGTGACATTTCTAATTTAGATGTTGGTTTTTGTTTTTGTCTATTGTCTATCTCACTCTCTAATATGCATGCTCTTCCGGAGAGAAACTGTCTATTTAACTCAGCACTATAAATACTATACTTGTAGTATTTAACACATAGAAGGAAACCAGTCAATATTTTAAGTGAATCAATATTATTGATGAATTAATTAGGTGTGGATAGGATCAAGCTCTGGTAAATTTAGAAACCTCATGAGAGAAAACATGTTTCTTACCTTCTCTGAATCCAGAGGGCTACATAGTCACACATCAAGAACCAAAAGTTGTGGGTTGCTATTGGCAACATCAATCAAAGCAAAAGTGAGGGGCTCTGTTGATTTATCAGTGTCATATTTCACTCCCAACTCTGAACATACCTATTTTGTGATTTTTCTATTTCAAAATTAATGGTTCCCTATAAGCCCAATTCTAAATGTTAGCCATTTTACTTCTATGAACAAGATAGATGTTTGATTCTCTCCAAATTCAAATTTGTACATGTCTTATAACCCCTATTGATTTCTTGAGTGGTTAACCATGTACTTAGAAAGGAGTGTAATTATATACCTGGAGGGTGTTAAACCTGTTAAAAGGTAAATAAACACTATAAGATCACAAGGTACCATTTAGTTAATAACTAATCTCCAGCCCTAAATGATGTCCATGTGGAAGTAAACTGTTTAGACTCACATTGGATCCTTAACTGTTTCTAAAGTAGTTGTTTGCACTCCAGTTATCACTGACTAGAAATTAAGGAAGTGCCAGGAGCAAGTCAGTTGTTCAAAACTGGGAAGAAAAAAAAATTAGTCTTAGCTACACATCAGCTCTTAAAAACATAATTTTGAGGATGCAAATGCAATGAATCAGGGGTACTTCGACTTAAGCTTAAGCTAAGGTGATCATACAATTTATCGTTCATTGTAGGAAACTTTTGAGAGTAAAACAGTACACCATTAACAATTTATGCTGGGAAAATAGACATAAATAAACCAAGACTTTCCAGGTCACATCCTAGCCGAAACCAATCTTTCGGCCGGCTTTCATTGACTCCATTTGGACTATTAAAAGATATACTTTATCAATATGAGTTTGATTGGTAAATGGTTACCAACCATTTACAAACCCTAGTTTTTCTAGGGCTGCCATAACAAAATTACCATGAACGAGGAGACTTAAAACTACAGAAATTTATTATCTCACATTTCTAGAGGCTAAAAGACTAAAATTCACATATTAGAAAGGCCACACTTTCTCTAAAGTTTCAAAAGGAGAATTTTTTCCCGGACTCTTCCAGCTTTTGGTGGCTCCTGCATGTTTTGGTTTCAGTGGCACATCTCCAATGTCTGCTGCCATTTTCATATGACCTTCTGCTTGTGCGTCTTCACTTGGCCTTCTCTTGAGGACACTAGTCATGGATTTGGGGCCCACCCTCATCCAGTAAGACCTCATTTTAAGTAATTACTTATTTCCAAATAAGATTACATTCTGAGGTTCCAGGTGAATGTGAATTTGGGGTAAACATCGATCTACCCAGGACAGTGACCAATGAACTATTGGTTATTATTTTACCAATCACTAGATATAATATTTTGCTGATAGAAAAAAAAAGTAATGCTGGGCATGAAAAAAACTTGCTCATTGGTATTATTGTGTCTCTTTGACAGGTTAAATAGAGGGACAACCCGGAAATCTACCATGGATCTTCACATCATTAAAAGTTTTATTTTAGGCAGCATTATCACTTTCAATGACAGTCTTACTGTGCTTAAAAACAAAGATATTTGATTCACTGACATGTACCAATAGATTGTTGAGAAATACCAAAAGTCATTAAATTCTTCAGGGCTTATACTGGGTTTTGAAGTTATTTTTAGCAAAACCTATAAAATTCTTAGAGTGATTCCATGACTTTTTTATTGCCAGTTTTATTTAGAATGCTAATTTAACATGTCAAACCCACCTTCAGAAATACTCATAGCGCAATCAGCTACATTTGTTTCTTAAAATAATTTTATCTTATCCTTGACTATGAGAAGAGATGGTATACCTTCTAGCTCTTTCAATGAGAATCGCTTACATTACTTTGGTCAGGTACCATCAAATGGCAGTAGTCCAGATTTATAAATTAATTCAAATCTACACAATAAATTTTCTCCTTGCCATTTCTGGGCCATGACATCATTCAGGAGACATACACAAACCCATCAACATTTGCTTATGCTTGACCTTTCACACCATTCACGGATATCCTTCTTGTCTTTCATGATTAGCAACACATTTTTGCTCTCCATATTTTTACCTTTTGCTGAAGGAGACTGAAATATATAGGAAATATGGCTTTTACCTATGCACCTAGTCTTTTTGTACTGGAATATATACTTCATATTGAGTAACCTTCTCTGCCATATTGCACCTTACCTTGTCACTGAAGGTAGGGATTGGTTGTACCTTTATGGACATTTCACTGAAGTGGTAATGAGCTGGCTCTTTGATGCAAACAACCAGGGGCATTAATTTTTTCAAAGCCACCACACTGAGGTAGAAGTGGCTGCTAAACATATCTCCTATGCCTATAATATTCATTTATTCATTCATTCTACATATGGAACACTCACTTTGTGTCAGTCTCTATCCTAACCGTTGGCTATATATATATACACACACACACACATATACACACACATATATACACACACGCACACACACACAAACATATATACACACACAAACATATATATATAAACCTGGAAACAATACACAGTCTCTGCCCTAAGAGAGGGTATAATCTAGTGCACAACTTTCTTGTGTGTCCTGAATAGGTAACAGGTGTGTTAGTGCAGCGATCCACCTTAGCCTTCTGGGTGGCTTGGGTGGCTAGAGCCCCAAGGCTGATAATGTCCTCTTGTTACCAAAAATTCCATGTATTTTTTTCTGTATGTATGGTGATGTGAAAAATTTGGCGATGCCGTAATCTAATGCAGTGTTTCCCAGAATGAAGTCTGATGGAATAGTCGCACAAAATGTTCCTCAAAAGAGCAGGGAGGTTCCATTGAGAAATGAGTCTAGGAGCACTACATAATGCTTATCCCCTCCTGCCATTTCACAGTGTAAGTTAGCCTTTTAAGGGCTCTGAGGAAAGCAGCAGTAAAGAAACCAATATAATTTGGTTTAATCCACTCTATCCCAAATTTATTTGACTACAGAACCCCTTTTTCCCATGAATTCTGCTACAGAAGTAGTCATGCATCAACAGAGCTCCCCTCAGGAAACTGTGGTCTAAAGAGCATGTCCTATGTCCGTAAGGCTGCAATTTAGAAGCACAGGTGGCCATTTGTCCTGCCCCATGAAACCAAAGAGATATTTCTCACCTTCTGCCTCCTCTTTTCTGCTGTCAATACCAACTCTTCGTTTTATTATCATTTATCTCAGTTGCCACAGTGAAACAAATAGTAATTTTGCCTCCAATTGTTTTCCTCTATTTGTCTTCTTTCCTGCCCCTGTTACCCTTCTTGTGGCTTCATCTTTTCCATGGACTAGCTGAGCTGATACAGAGATCACCAGTGGCCCAATGCTCCTTTACTCTCATCTGTAATTGAACAATCATAAACATCGGTATAATCTGCACCTTTTCTCAGCTGTGTTATCTGTTCCTATATTTGAGAGGATGCTTCATTTGCTTTCACACAGGGTGTTCTTGTTGTCAGTTCTGTTAGTTATCCAACAGAGTCATTAAAAAAGCCTGGAGATTTGAAAAAATTGGTCTCCAAATATCTGAGAATTGACAAAATCCAGAAATCTCTCACAGATGTTGGCACTTGTTACAGGCACACAGCCCATTCGTGGAGTGGTGTGTTCTCAAAAGAGACAAAGACATTCTAAAACAAAGTGAGTTTTCCAGGCTGACTATGAAGGGTAAGGAAGGCTTGGCAAGCTAAGGTCCCCCGAGGACTTCCCGTAATATATAAGAGTGGATGCGGGAAGAGCAGCAGAGGCCAAACCATGGCTCACCCACTCATAGACCACGGCGGGGACTGGCACTTTACAGAGAGGAGCAAAGACAGACCTGGGACCAGAAAGGTGGACCACTGTAGGACAGTTATCAGGGGAAGGAAGGGGTATCCAGGATGCAGGAAAGCCTAGCATCAGGTAGCCAAAGCCTGTGAGAGTTAAGAAAATATGGTGACGTGAGGTCAGGACCACCAGGCTGTACACTATTTGTACATCAGTGTCACCTAGAGCACTTTTTAAAAGACAGATCCAGGCCCCTCAGCTGGCAATTCTGATTCAGCTGATCAAGACCAAAGCCTAGAAATCTATTTTTCACAAGGGAAGGAGGTGAGTCTGCACTAGAACAAGAAACATTGCCCTTAAAATGGGAATTTTAGTGTACTATAATTTTCATTATATTTTATCCTTAAAATTCACTATTTGTGAGAGATCATAGTAGAATTGTGTTTATACAAAACTCACAGATTTACGTATCTATATACATACTTCTGTGAGGGGTATCAGAGCATCAGCAGTGCCTTCTAAGATCCTGTGATGTCCAAATACAGTACTAAGGTGCTGTACCTATACTGTGGCTATCTACAATTTCTAAACTGGGTAGTTCATTAGTGTTTAGAATTAAACATTAAACTTTTTTTTTTTTTTTTTTTTTTTTTTTTTTTGAGACGGAGTCTCGCTCTGTCGCCCAGGCTGGAGTGCAGTGGCCGGATCTCAGCTCACTGCAAGCTCCGCCTCCCGGGTTCACGCCATTCTCCGGCCTCAGCCTCCCGAGTAGCTGGGACTACAGGCGCCCGCCACCTCGCCCGGCTAGTTTTTTGTATTTCTTAATAGAGACGGGGTTTCACCGTGTTAGCCAGGATGGTTTCGATCTCCTGACCTCGTGATCCGCCCGTCTCGGCCTCCCAAAGTGCTGGGATTACAGGCTTGAGCCACCGCGCCCGGCCTAAACATTAAACTTAAATATTCCATTTAAATAATAGAAAACATTTCTAGCTATTAGAAGCACTTTTACTACCAATTTTATGGAACTTTTTAGTTTCCTTTTTTTTTTTTTTCAGAAGTTCAGTTTTAAACCAGTTTTCATAGATAATTTTACATTACTTCTAGTGTCTTTTCTCAAGCACTTTTGAGACTGCGTTCAAAAAAAGCCTATTGAAGAGTAAAAGCTATACCTCTGTTCCTTAGTTTAATAAATTATAAAAACCCCTCCAGTTCTTTTTAGAGTGCTCTTGTAGAAAACCAAACTGATCACTAGGTTTTATTTATCACAGTATCATCAAGTATATCTGTACTTCTAATTTTGGTGTTTAGCATCTATTACCATAAAATACTTTTAAGTTTGAGAATAAATGCATGGTTTTATTCAGAAGCTGACAAGTAAGGAAAATGTTTTATTAATTTAAAACACTAGTTTCTATTTTGAAATTCATTTGCCTGTTTTTTGTTTTTGTTTTGCTTTTTTAAATAAAAAATTCCTTCTGCCCTGAAAAATTTCAATATTCTTACTTCTGGACAATGCTATGCACACAGTATGAATGGCCAAATTAGAATCTATTAATTCAGAATTTACCATACATAGTTCCACTGTGATTTTTAAGGTATGACATGCATACAAATGACAATGTTTCCACCTAGAACGAAAGTTCCCGTACTTCAATCTTTAAATGAAAGGGGTAACAAATGCTTCCTTTCAGAATCACACATATCCCTGGCTAACAGAAGTGATATTATTTTAAAAACTCGATCTGTTCATTTCTCCATTAGCCTCACCAGAAGCTGTGGAAAAAAGAAACCACATCCCCTTCTCTGACTGCATTTCTTCAGGATCTGCAGCTACTCCCCTCTGGCAGATATTCTTTCATAAGGCAGTTCTTACAGTACCACTTGACATGCCACCCTCACCTACAAAAAGCTGTTCACATGAAGCAAAGTTAAGATTCCTTTTTTACTGCTTTAACTTTTGGATATTTTTCTGGAAGCTTCCAAATATCAGTAGAGAAACCTAGGGAAACATTCCTTTATTTTAAAAACTATGTGTTTATCATCTTATTGTGCTATGTTCTGTGCTACGTACAGAGACTATGCGATTTTTTTTTAATCAAATATATTACCACCCTTTAAAAGGGAGTTTCTGAACTAACGTGTCACACAGACAAGTAAACAATAATGAAAATTTGGTATGGACGGTGGCGGAATAGGAGAGTGGTTTTAGGTCAGAGGGGCAGTGAGCCCAGACTGAGGAGACAGAAGAGAACATCGCAGAAGTTTCTTAGAGGAAATAATGCCAATGTTGAGACCTGCGTGATAAGCAGGACTTAGGTAAATGAAAAGGAAGGAAAGTGAGCATTCCAAGCAAAGGGAATAGCATATGGAAAGTCCCAGAGGGGAGAGAGAAATTTCATATGATGAATGTGGGAAGATGCAGAAGAATTGCAAAAGATGAGAATGGAGAAGTTGGGACTAGATTCTGAATTGCCTTCTTAGTATTGTTAGCATTTGGCTCATTAAAGGAATAATGAGGAATAACTTGAGAATTATTTCTTTGGGAAGTTTTAAGGGCAATCATAATGTCCTCATGTTTTCTTTCTAGAAAGATCACTCTGGCCTAGTGTGGAAAATTTATTTCGAGAGGGCAAAATTGGAGGCACGGTGATTTTCTGACATATGGTCTGATTTTAGTGAGTAGCAGTAGAAATGTAAAGAAATAGACAAATTTGGGAGATCCTTAAGAGGTAAAAATCACGGGACTTGGTGATTTACTCATTTAGAATTTAAAAGTGAAACCCAGATTTCCAGTTTGGTCAATGAGTAGATAAATATGCCTGGGATAAGAAGCAGGGGAAGGAAGTGGGAGAAGGATCTGATGAGTTTGAGGTGCCTGGGAGACCCTAGGAATGTTGATATATAGATACGAAGCTCTATAAAAGTATGATCACCTGATCACCTATAAAAAGGTGATCTGGGCTGACTAATCAATATTTGGAAGTCAGAGGCAGTAAAATGACAAATAGAGGCCTTGGGTGAGGATGAGCGCTCTCAGGGAAAGTGTTTAAAGTGAAACAAGAGAAGAGCCTTAGGGAAGTATCAACATTTAAGGAATCAGTTGGAAAATGGGAGCCTACACAATAGACTATGAAGGAGCAACCAAAAAGAACAAGAAGTGGGATGTGTGTGATTCTGAAATGAAGACTTTATTACCCCTTTCATTTAAAGATTGAAGTATGGGAACTTTAGTTCTAGGTGGAAAAATTGTCATTTATATCATGGAAACCCAGGGAAGAGAGGGCTTCAAAAAGGAGGACGTGGTCAGCTGTAGTGAATATTACTGAGAGATTGTGACGGCTAAGGCCTGAGAAGAGACTACTAGTTTTAACAACAATGTTGTTGGTAACATTGGTCATAGTAGTTTCTCTGAAGGGGTGACCAGAGAGCTGCAAGAATGAGTAGAGGTGAGTGCAGAAGTGAAAAAGGGGAGCAGAGACAACACTTGTAAGTGTCACTGTAAATGGAATAAAGGAAACAAGAGGTCTACCAAGGGACATGGATTGAGAGGGCCTTTTCCATTTTTATTTTAAGAAGGAAGACACTTGAGTATGTTGAAATGCTGATGGAAATGAGCAAAGACTGAGGGAGAGTTGAAGATACAGGAACAAAGGGAGATAATTGATGGAGAGCCCTTGAGGATGATGGAGGGGTTGAGATTCATGATGGGTTGGCCTTAGACAAGGTACATGGGTTAAAAGGCAAAAGAAAAAAAAAGAAAAGAAAGAAAGAGGGAAAGAAAGAAAAGAAGAAAGAAAGAAAAAAGGAAGGAAGGAAGGAAGGAAGGAAGGAAGGAAGGAAGGAAGGAAGGAAGGAAGGAAGGAAGGAAAGGAAAAGAATTGTTTTTTAGAGTAGCAATAGAATCTAGGTGGGATAAAGAATCAGGAGTCATACAACACAAATGATAAATAAGATATGAAGGCCAGATGTTGTTGTGTATTTTAATAAGTTCCTACCTATCATACTATACATATTACACTGGAAAGAGCCGTGACTTCGACAGCACTTCTGTTTACTAGTTGTGTAAATTACTAAGACAAGTAATTTAACTTCATTTTCCTAATCTATAAAAAAATGGAAATTTTATAAATCTACCTTGAAAGCCTATATTAAGGAATACATTTTGATCATGTTAACTCAGTATTAACATAATGATGGTCCTGTTGTAAGATTCTCAAGTAACTGAAAACATATTTACTATCGTCTTGTCTTAAGAATCAGTTTTCTTGGTTGTCTTTAGAAGATAATAAGCAAAATCACTGGAAGACAACCAGTAGCTTTAGCGTATGGATACACAACACATAGCATAGTGCCAGACACATAATATCTACTCAAGAAATATGCATATAATAAATTACTGAAAGACAGCTTGGGGGTTCCATCTATGTTATTCAAACCTTTGCTTTCACTATATTCCAGTAAATGCTCCAGCCTCAATCCTCTTCACTCTCTGCTAGTTAGTCACTTCAGGGTCATAGAAGAAAACAAATGCATCACCTGAGGAGGTTTGTCTTGACTATTAATCCATTTTTGCACACACAGCCTACAAAGAAGAAAATCGCTTGGCTCACATGGCCCAGAAGGCTAGAGTAGATGGGACCTGATCTGTTGCTTCTCTCCTCTGTTACTTAGTGTCATTTTCAACATTGTCACCAATGAAGCTCACTAAGAAAGGATGCCTGAATTAACCACAAGCAAATAATTTTGGTCGAAAATGCATAGATTTAGTTCAAGACAAAAAGGAAGAGAATAAATATATTCTTAGCATAAAATGGTTTCCCACATCATTTTCTTTCTCTAAAGTTTATAGCAAACTTTGTCTCCTGAGAACAGCCTGAAAGTAAGGAGATGCTGAGGGGAAAACTCAGTGGGGAGAGCTGCAGCAAATTGCCCCAGATAAGCTTAAGGCAACTCCAGCTCTGGACTCCCAAGACGCTAATGAACCATAGATTCCTACCTCTTCCCAAGGCCTGATATTTACAGAAATGTTATCAAAGACATCTAAAGTTCCATAAAATATTGTATTTTTAAAAGGTCTTCAAACCAAGTCCTGTAAACCGATAGGAGTTACCCACTTGCTGAGAGTTAATAGGCTCTTGACTGAGTGGTGAGGTTTGAAAAGGACCATTAGAGACAGAACACAACTTCTCCCAGTGGCCTGCTCTCTTCACTGTTCTGAGGGCTCTGCCATCGAAAGCAGGGCATTGCCGAGTCAGAAAACAGCAAACAACTAAGGAGCTACTTATTTTGCTCTTAATAATAAAATGTTTTGAGGTCCAGGATTTCTAACTAAATCTATATGAGCCTTTTTATGCCAAATTATTGGATTATAATTGTATTTGGATGTCATAAGTGAAAATGTTGCATACAATTTTTTCTCGCGAGATTTTACAGATTTTTCAGTATTTATCTATGTAAATATATTACAAGTAGAAACTGAGTTAATAAAAGCCCATGCAAATAATCATCCACTATTGTTGCATTTCAATTACTCCAGTCTCCAAATTACTATGTATATTTGAGATGCTGGTACTTTTTCCAATTTAAATTCTAGCAATTCCTGAATCATGTCATCAAGGCCTTGCCTGAGAATGCAGTAACATGAAAATTAGTTTTCTTACACTTTATTTTAATTTTATATTCAATAAGAATATTTATAGCATATGCAAGCAATGATAAGGATAATCACATTTCACATTTTATATTAGTACCTATGACTGGTGGAATGAAGAGGAATTTCTGTTTATTTGCATCCATCCTCTTCCCAACCCATACCACTGCCTTACTACCAAAGTTTCTGATCCAAGTAGTTTCAATTATTTTTCTGAAAAAATAGAATAATGTTGAACTTGCAGAAGAAATGTTAAATTTGTAGCAAGAATGTTGAAGGACATGGTCTCTGTTGTGAAGAGTTGTTTTCTAAGTCTTTAACAGAGATTACATAACAAGAATGTTATATCTGGTTGTCTGCTCTTTACAAAACTTGAGAATTGATTGTATCCTTAAATTCTCTGTGTCCCTCACGCTAGGCTGTCACTTTTAGCTAGCATTTTTATTGGAGTCTGTGTCCCAGAAGCTTTAGAAAGGAGAGACTCTTCTACTCATCTATGCCTTAAAGAAACTATGACAGCAGGTGAGGCTATTGTGGAATCTGTTAAGTTGCAGGAACTCAGACTTCATTACATCCAGAACCCATTCAATAGGAATGCTTTTCTAGTCTTTAAAAAACTTCGATCGCAACTCAAGCTAGATATGAGGTTTTACTGCCTCGTATGTTTATACCTGATAAGATAAGGAGAGGAAATCATAAGAATTGTATATCTTCTTTGAAACCAACTCTAACCAACAATGGGGACAATCATGACTTTATTACTATATTCATAAGTTTTTTCTGTCCCAGGCACAATGTTAATATAAGGAGAACAAAACAGTTTTTCCTTTTCTAGTTAAATAAAAGTAGTTTCATTTTGCTTTGGAGAAATGGCAGTAAGTAGGGGAAGGGTAAAATTAAGTAATTACAAACGGTGTGCAAGAATATGAATATTTCAATACTGGGGTTTCCCTCTACTGTCATTACATATAAAAAATAGCAAGATTACATAAATACATTTAAAATTGAAAATTTTTGTTTTCTATAAAAGTATGACACATTTTGTGGGCCAACAGCAAAAGATAGTTGAAAAGATAATAAATCAAACTGTAATACTCACATGCTTGTGCATGTCAAGATCATATGGGATGTTAAAGCATGATTTTAAAAATTGAATTGAGGTCCACTAAACAAAAGAAAGGCAATACATTACATAGTAAAGGTTCTCTCTGCTAGAATGTCTGAATTACTGACATAGTCAAAATGCAAGATATTTTATACCCTTTCAAAAGGTAACATGTTCCATAATTAAGGCAAAAGTAATTTATTTTGTTTAACATATATAAATAATATCTCTATTTCTCGACATCTTTCTCCTAGCATATCAAAATAATATTTTATAATAAATGTTAGTAAATATTCATGATTAATCATAAGTAAATTTTAGCAATAGAAATAAATATTACTTTCAGAATTCAATGAACTTAGAGTTCCGAAATAATCTAATCAATATACATTAACAGTCTACAACATTCCTGAGAAAGGGCCACACAGCTCCTTTCAATACCACCAGAAGCCCACTACTTTACAATAGAACTCATTCTCCTATTGAACAGCTCTAGTTGTTTAAAAATATGCAGTGGAGATCTGCCCCCCTAAAACATCCACTAAATTCCTGATGTTTCCTCTAGTTTAGGATCTTTTCAATTTACTCGGAAATGCTTACACAGAATCAGACTCTTCTGGATGAATCAGTGGCCTAGGAATTTGATTACATTTGAAATAAAGTCCTAATTAAAGTAGGGCATTACCAGAGAAATATCATTTGCCCAGCCCCCAAAGGCCTTGCAGACTGTAGCGAACAATGGGTAGGGTCTAGTTCTCTGGTCTGTACAACAGAAGTTTGACCTTATAAAACTTCAGAATTGAGTGGACTGAAGAAAGTTAACATGTAATCCCCTCAAAAAATAAACAGAAATTCGGAACTAGTCACTTCTCTCAATTGAAATATGTAACTGTTAAAGGAGTAAGATATTCATGTTGTTTTGTCAAAGCCATTCCAATGTGAAGGCTACATAGAAGTCAAATTATTTTAAGAATGACTAGGCAGTAGAGCATCAGAACAAGAGAAATGGGTTAACTGACTAAATATTTAATAGCATCAGAAACTAATAACCTGGTGCATCTGTCTCTGCACCTGGGACTCTGGGTTTGCTAGTTCAGGTTGGTTTTTTAAAACACACCAACTTGGGTGGTTGCAGTGACTCACGGCTGTAATCCCAGCACTTTGGGAGGCTGAGACAGGTGGATTACTTGAGGCCAGGACTTCAAGATCAGCCTGGCCAACATGGAAAACCCCCATCTCTACTAAAAAACACAAAAAGTTAGCCAGGGTAATGGCACATGCCTATAGTCCCACCTAATAGGAAGGCAGAGACACAAGAATCACTTGAGCCCAGGAGGTGGAAGTTGCAGTGAGCCAAAATCACGCCACTACATTCTATCCTGGGTAATAGAGTAAGACCATCAAAATAAAAAACAAAAACACACCAACTTGGAAAGCACTTGGATAGAAAATACAACTTAACTTTCAGAACTTCTTTGGCCAACCTTTAATCTTTGTCCAAAGGGAAACATTCTTTTTTATAGAAATATGGATTTAGTCAAATTTTACACTGTAATATTTCTGCTTTGATCCATAATGTGTTCTTTTGATAAATTAATTATCTAAACAACATCTTATTTTCAGCTTTTTAGGGAAAGGAATACAGGGGCAATGGTAAACACATACACACACACGCATGTACATACTGGACTGTATTGATTTAAGTCTGAACTGCTAAATCTGGCTTTGCCCCCTTTCTACCCACTTAACCTTACTTGACTTGCAGTAAGGTAAGGCCTCACCATTTGCCATTCTCTGTCTCTTTAGCTTTCCCTGTTTCTTTCCTTGCAAGCACCAGGGTAGAAACAATATGTGTAGCTGTACTATAGAACAGCCCACTTCAATAGCTCTTGACCGAAGTGTTGACTAGCAATGGGCATGAGCCCTATTAGCTCTGCTGCAAACAACTCAGATTATATCAGAAATTGTTCTTCAAAAGGTCAGGAACTCTCTAGAACAAACCATTTATAAACATGTAAACAGGAAACTAGTTGAGGATTTTAAACAGAGACATGAAGAGTTTCTACCACAGCCTCTTATCTGTTTTAGAAGAAAGAGCACAACCCTTACATTAAACCTCTTTTTTTAAATGGAGGACAGAGAAATCAATGTCTAAATCATAAGCTACTGAAGGAAACATGCAGACTTCCCGATATATATATAATTTTTATATAATTTAAAATGTTTAATGCTTTGTTATTGCTTAATACCTACTATACATAAGCATTAAGATCACAAACACTATGGTTCCATATACATGTTTGTTTGGATATTAGATTTCTGTGTTTCTACTCTTCTTAATATACTAAAATCTCATTTCTAAAATATGTCTATTCCATTACTAGCAGTGGTTATATATTCAGGTTTTCAATCAACTGATTTACTTGTTTGGATTGACTATAAATTTGTTGACATATATTGATGATTCCTCATTTTCTTGCCCAGAGATCATTTCTTCTACTCATTTATTTTCAGTCTCTCTGCTTTCTTATTTGACAGTATCCTATGAGCAGCATAACAGAGCATTCCAAGCTCATAAGGAATAGTGTAAACTGATTACCAGATTTTACGATGGAAACTATTCCCTGCCCATGTGATCACCCTGGCTGGATAATGAACTTTGTGAAAATATCCATGTCTTACCACACTAAGGCAACAGCCTCATTCAAACAAGGTCTTATTTTTCCCTTATACTTCAGTTCATAATTGTGAATATGGCACGAATCCAGAAACAAACTGTCAGTATGGGATGAGGTACAGTGTTAAAAATAAAATAGACTAAAAACTGGATTTTCACTTTTAAAAATTCTTGATATTCTTTTGTAACTGACAGAAAGAAAAATAGTCCTAATAAGATGTGTTTGAAAAATACTATAGCTGAAAAGACAGTGTATAACTGAAATTTAGGGAACTCACAGAAAATTTCCCTGCATGCAGGTGTTCAGAAGCACTGAGGGGTTACTAATGAACCCTAAATAGAAGTGTCAAATAGTTTGTTATGGGAAGAAGGTCCAGAAATAAAAGTGAAAATCAGAGCTGGTTCATTACACCGGCAGTGTGACTGGCAAACCCCACTGCTAACGTCTCCTTTAAACCGCAGGTGCATGGTTTGAGCGCTATGGTGTGTAGCCCCCGGCCCTGGCACAGAATGAACACAGCCTCCTCCATGTGTTCACAAATTGCCCTGCTTCCATTTTAGTCACATGTTCCCATGTGGGAAATTTCACCCAACACCACCACTTTAATTTTGGTGTATTTGCTTACTGCAGCTGCACTTGCTACCAAAAACATCATACCACAAAATTCCAAAGTAACTTCAAAGAAGAAGGAAGAAACCAAAAAAGTTCTATACATTCTTAGTTTTCTCCATGGAAGTAGTTTGTTCAGTTTAATAGCAGTTATCAATGTGGAAATACTGTAATTCAAACAAAAAAAAAATCACCAACCATCCTAGCTAAAGAGACACAGATAAGAAACAAACTAATGATTTAAATGTCATCTACAGGCTCTCTAGTATACTGATGGTAAATCCCTTACAAATTTGGGTGTGTAACATAAAATATTGCCCATCATAATGATGCATATAAATATCTCTACACAAGAAAAGACTATACATATTTTACAACTTTTTTCAGACTTTAATGTTTTGCAGATGGCATCTGGATCTTAAAGATGTATAGATATTTTGCAGCTCTGCTTAATCATAAATAATACATTTGTCTGATTCATTAATACCAGAGGCATGTTTTTTCTCCCGATGAATATGCTTATCATCCATGACTGCCAATAATAAAAACCCTTATATGGAAATAACCCATTTCATAAAAATAGGAATTCACTTGCCATTTTCCATTCCTGCTGACTAATTACTAGGGTGTTGAAGAGTACCTTCAGATTGAAGAGTGTCTTCAGATTGAGTTCATAAAAGCTATATTTCTCATGTGTTTGGGCAGAAATTTTCAAGAATGTCATATTTCAGATTTAGTGAAAGCTCAAGGCAAAAGTTTTATCATGAAATGAACATATTAAGACTCAAAAGACACTTAAAGATGACATTACAAATATGAAGCAAATGTATTTGGACTAACAAAGGTCAAAAAAATTCAAATACCTACAAAAACATGGCAAAACAAGTAGAACATGTTGTAATGGCACGCAAAAGTGTTCATTTTAGTGTTTATTCTTTATCATGAGTTTAGGTTTCACATAGCATTGTTAATATAGGCCAAATATGCATTTAAATATATTTATAGTATTCAGTGTCTACTATGTGAATATCTACATAAGTTATTTTGAAATGACGTTTTCTTGTTCAATAGGTTTATTTTGGCAACAAAAAAAATGTATGGATGCTAGTGAAAATCATGTTTGCAGTAGATTTTAAAAGCCTCAAAGAATACATTTGTTGAAATTTGCATTCGGTTTGAAAAACGTGTGTTTAACAATTGAACACGGCCATATTTTAACTTTTAAGCTCTCGTGTTGTGAAAGTATCAAGGTATTACAGCAATTTACTCTTAAGGACATTATGCTGGGCTTTGAAATTTAAAAAATAGGATATTTCTTCTTGGAGTATTTCATGATCAAGTACAGTCCCTATGCGAGGAAAATTAAAGCTGTCTGACAAGTCCTAGAAACACCACTAGCTGTTAAAGACGTAGGAAATTGCATAAAAGCATAAAAAGCACTGGGTAATTTTGCAAATTTCATCTCTAAACACAATTGTAAAGATGTCTGTCTTTCAGTTCTTTCTTCCTCTTATTTCTGAAGCATAGCCCTTTAGTTCTTGCCGTTTTAAAATCTTTGCCTACCATAGCTTTGCTTCTTAATGTACTGGTTGATCTTACCAGGCTAAAAAAGTATTTACAGGGGATGCTTGCTTTTATCTGTATTCACAGAGAATGCTAACAAATTAGAAGAAAGTGCCAGAGAACACCACATACCTTGTCCGGAACATTACAATGGCTTCTGCATGCATGGGAAGTGTGAGCATTCTATCAATATGCAGGAGCCGTCTTGCAGGTAACATTTTTACTCGTAAGCATAGTTAATGTATAAAGTTAATATGTAGAAACTAAATTGTGATGTTTATAGAAAATTGGTCGACATTCTTCTTGAATGGGTGATCAGCAACAAAACTTTTCTCTGCTTCTCCTGTGCATGTATACACACACACACATACACACTAAAAAAATATATGTGTGCACCTTACACACTATATAACACATTACTAAACTCTTCTAGTAGAATTTGAAATTGTACTTTGTGCATTATAAGCTCCTTAAAGGTACCAGTTCCTCTGTATTACCTCTCTTTCTCCTGAACACAGAATAGTACTTGGCATATATCAAGTGCTCAGTAAGTATTTATCAGACAAATGAATGGATGAAGCCTCATGTATTTTAGATAGCATAGTTGCTTCTCAGAGTTCATCTCTTCCTAAGTCCTTCAGGTCTTCTCATAAATATCATCAATCCTTGTTTTGCCAGGCACTCACTATTTTCTATAGATCTGCTCTCCCATGGAGCCTTGCAAAGTGAAATCATTAGCTATACCTCCACAGTTTCAAACTCAGTAGAGACACAAAGAAATTGTCTATCTGGATTTAGTTTATGACTATAAATACTGGCCAGGCATGATAGCTCACACCGGTAATCCCACACTTTGGGAAGCCGAGGCGAGAAGATCACTTGAAGCCAGGAGTTTAAGACTAGCCTGGGCAACAAAGGGAGATCCTATCTCTAAAAAAAAATTTTTTTAAATAAAAAAATTAAAAATTAGCCATGCAGGGTTGCATGCACCTGTAGTCCCAGGAGCTACTTGAGAGCTGAGATGGGATGATCCCTTGAGCCCAGGAGTTCAAGCCTGCAGTGAGCTATGGTCACACCACTACACTCCAGCCTAGGCAACCAAGCAAGACCCCATCTCTTATATATGTACAAATATATATTTATTTAAATACTTCTGTGTATTCATGTCTAAAATATAATTATTTCAGAGATGGCAAAGCCAAAATGAAAACATGATTTATGTTTATTTTTATTTACATTAAGTACAAGTGACATATGATGAAATAGGTTGTATTTTCATTTACAACAGAAAGTTTCTCTCTCTGTCTCTCCCCCTCCCACTCTTCCTCCCTTTCTCCACCCCTCCACCTAGAGCTGTCTTCCTTTCATGTTTTCCCTCCACAAAATATACTAGCACAGGCCTTCAACTGAAGTCAGGCAGAGTGAACAAAACTGAGAAGTTACTCCTACTACCCGCTCACTCCCCAGCAGTGTCATTATTATTAAACCCTTCCTGATAGAAAAAAATTCTCAGGATGTAGTTATAAGAAATTCAAAGTGAAGTAATAGAATAGTTCCACAAAATCAATGACATGTTGATCCCCTTTAAATATTGTTTTCTTATGAGCTATTTTCTCATTTAATAGACACATGCTAATTTTCATATGTAGATTGTCTACCTGAGCTTTCCATGAGGGTTGAGTGGGAGAGGCAACATTCATTCTCAGATGAACACTACCTCGTCTTGTTTTGCAGAACTATATTGCCTACACCATACTTACTTTTTTCTAACAAAATTTGACTCTATCATCAGCAGATGATTTTTTGACCAGAAAACTAATGACTCATCCTGTAACTCTGATCCTAGTATTTCTCAACATTTATTCTGACAATAGCATAGAGAATGTTTCATCCAAAACAGACAGACTAATTTTTATACCCATGTCATCAGAAACAAATACTTTTTCAAGTAAACATGTTGACTTAGGTTGATTAAAGAGCAAATTAAATAACATGTAAAGCTCACCTTTCAGAAAATATAGAAATAACAGTCATTCTTGGACATGTATTATCTCTCTATATTGTCACCAAAAACAAATTATCGAGTAATCCTCCTACCTTTGAAATTACTATCATAAATGTAAAAAGAAACCACATATCTTATAACTGAGAAACACAAAGACATCTTATTGAAAATAAGTAGTTGTGAGCCATAACCACAAAGTAATATTTATTTAGAAAGGGACACAAAAAGCCCTAATTTTGTGATGAAAATAAATGCCTATCAATCAACTATAAAAATGAAGGCAGCAGCTACAGGTAACTGAGCACTATAATTTCTTCCAGGTGTGATGCTGGTTATACTGGACAACACTGTGAAAAAAAGGACTACAGTGTTCTATACGTTGTTCCCGGTCCTGTACGATTTCAGTATGTCTTAATCGCAGCTGTGATTGGAACGATTCAGATTGCTGTCATCTGTGTGGTGGTCCTCTGCATCACAAGGTCAGTAACAGCACTTGGTGGCTACTCAAATAAAGGGATATATTGTTCCTCCTTTATTTAATCAGATCCCTCTGAGTTGAGTTCCTTCATGGACTCTGTGGCCATCCATTCTCTCTGAGTCCTATGTCCTTAGCATAAGAGTATTTGAATAGCCAGTGGAGTGGTACAATAGCATATTGGGGTGGTACAAATTACTTTCCTTAATTTTGCCTGATGATAAAGATTATTTATTTTTACCTACTTGAATTAGTATCCTTATCTACCTGAATCAGTATCCTTATGTACCTGAATCAGTTTTAACATATCTTGGTATAATAACAAACACATTTTTATCTTAGGATGACAAAATAGTTTTCAGTCACAAAATGCACAAATACATGTAGTTGTACTTTTATGGTAAATGAAAACCAGAGATACATAAAAACATGCAGCAAATATCACAAAAAACTCTTATATCAAATTCCCAGCCGAATCAAAAGGCAATTGTTTCCTGGAGAATCAGGTTGAAAGACACAGGGGTTTCCATCAGTTTCAACAGAAAAGAAAACCATGATTAATTAGCAATGTCTGACATTGGGCCTGGCGTAAAGGAATGAGGCCAGTATTGCTTAATTTCATTAGCATACAAACCAATGATAACCAAGAATTGGACTTTAAGCCAAATGCGTATCATTTATGTTGTGTGTAACCAGAAAAGTCATTGAAGATAGTCCTTACTGACTTGATTTCGCTCTTCTATAAAAAGTTCCAAGGAAGTTTCTAAGATTTTCACCAAATTCACCAGGCTTTTAGACTTTCTTCATTTGTGCAGCTCTCCAGTAAATCAAAATATTTCTCTAAAAATTGTTTTGAACAGATACAAAAATAAAAGAAAGTATCATATCTTTAGAAAATAGGGCCATAATACATTTCAGTATGGTATTGCACTATCTTCTTTTAGGACAAGTGTTGCATTTGCTCTTGAAAAAGACAAAATGTGGTTCATAAATCCTCGCCTGGACTAAAGGCTTAAGGGAAGATCATCAACTAAAGCTTTGGGCTGCTCTAAGCCGAGTTGAGTTCATCAACTCGACTCTCACGTTTAGATGCCAAGTGATTATATTAAAATAGATTCTGGGGAACATAAAGATAACGAGAATCCAAAAATATGCATATAAAAAGAAAAAGAAAAGAATCTGAAACATAGGAAACTGTGCCATATTACTCTAATATCTAGCCAATATCAGTACATGAAAAACAAAACCTATATTTAATGGATATAATTTAACAATGTGATTGCTACTTCGACTACTGACACAAATGCAAAACTGTAAATACTTTAGCAGATGTTTTCAATTCTGTTATGAATCACAGTTGCATTCCCATACATAATAAAAACAACGGAAATATACAGGGTCCTTTCCTCACGAGAAATTGTGTAAGCGTATATTATGTGTGTGTATCATATATGTGTATACACATATACACACATATATATGCACATTTAATAACATTACAGAGAAGGAACAATTATCTCCGCTTTCAAGATAGAGACCCTGAGGTAGAAGTTGGCAAATTGCTGACTTTACACAGCTGAGCAACAAGGGCAGAAATGGGGTCCAGGTGGCCTAGTGCCAGAGCCTGGGCACTTCACCATGCTCATACTGCACCGTGTCTGGTAAGGATTTTGTGTATTCTGATGCTCAAGATTATCTAAACTGAGTTCCAAATTGGAGTATTTTTCCAAGGCATATGGACTTACTCATTTTCCGTGTTATAATAAACTAAAACCTGTCCTCAATTTATTGGCTTTTGAGGGGAAGACATAGCACATAAACTAAATTAGTATTTTGTAATGCCTTTTACAAATCTGCCTTAAGACCATCAAACCTTCTAGAGCCTTTCCAGGATTCATACTAGTCAATAAAGCACACCAGTTCCCAGTGTGGATTCATTTCACTCACTTGAAAACATTCCGCTCTGAAACCAGACTTTCCAACTAGGCTATCTGTCCCCAAACCCCAGAAACCCTACTTTCCTGATGACCTGGCCATATTTGTCTGTCAAGACCTATTTCAAAATAGGTCTTGCTAAAAGATTTACAAAATTGCAGCAAGCAGAAGTCCTCCCATTTCCCTTGATTTTTTGTCTTCCTCATCTGGTCTCTCCTGTCTTCTGCGTCTCTCTTCTATCTCTTCTCCTTCTTTCTACTTTCTTATTTTCTGTTTGGCTTGACTATTTTAGCCAAACACCTGCCCTCCTCCTAAACACCACATGTGTCACAAAAAATATGGACATTTGGAGACATATTTCAAAATGAAACGAGTTGCCCTGTTGAGAAGTTGGATTTTTGATCCTTTTATTTCTAGCTCCCATTTGCTGGGAATGTGATTTCAGCTCCCTGTTCACTTTAACAGATCTATCCTCCGTCTAAAACTATACATATATATATTTATATACACCTACATACACACACACCACACATACATAAACCCATATACACACATGATTTATATGTGTATGTATATTTATATATTTTCATATATTCTGATACTTCACAGATTATTACAATAGAATTTTATATGAACTTTCCATTATTCTCATTTGCATAGTCAAAGCATTTTTTGTTACAAGAAAAAAAATACTAGACCAGAGATTTTCAGATAATTTGACTGAATATTAGATTTTTATAGATGCTAAATAATTGGTACCAATTTATGTCCTTAATCTATACTATTAAGGTACAAAAATGATATTACGCTGGTCCAAAACAATGTTCCTTTCCATTACATATCAGATATTAACAGTTGGCTCATTCTCTGCTGGTTTGATAGGATTTAAACTCATGATATTGAAAAGTCAATATAACATTCATTCTTAAGACATTTAAAATATAAAATTGTTGAAGACCTTTAAAGTGAGATAAAATGGGCTCACGACTTGCTTGATTGCATTGTGCTGAGTCATTCTTTGTGCCTTAATGAGTAAGCAGTTAAGGACAAAGTAAATGTCTTCCTCTTCAGCTTCTGCCTGTGTTCAATTCCCAACAAAAACTTAAAGACAACTGCACAGAGAAGCAAAATAATAACTTTTCCAAAATAATCCAAGTTTCTACTAATGATAAATTCTTTCATCTGTAATATTTTAATAATTTGCTTAATCCACATCTTTGCTCTGTGATTGTAGGACCAAACTTTAGGTGATAGCATTGGACTAAGATTTGTAAACTTTCCAACCTTCTAGGAAATGCCCCAGAAGCAACAGAATTCACAGACAGAAGCAAAATACAGGGCACTACAGTTCAGACAACACAACAAGAGCGTCCACGAGGTTAATCTAAAGGGAGCATGTTTCACAGTGGCTGGACTACCGAGAGCTTGGACTACACAATACAGTATTATAGACAAAAGAATAAGACAAGAGATCTACACATGTTGCCTTGCATTTGTGGTAATCTACACCAATGAAAACATGTACTACAGCTATATTTGATTATGTATGGATATATTTGAAATAGTATACATTGTCTTGATGTTTTTTCTGTAATGTAAATAAACTATTTATATCACACAATATAGTTTTTTCTTTCCCATGTATTTGTTATATATAATAAATACTCAGTGATGAGAAAAAATTGGCATTCTTAAATTTGCGGTATCTCATAACTGTAAATATAATCAGACTAGTACAATCTGTACAGCTACCAATATTTCATGTTTCTTCTCATCTTGAGACAGCACATTAGTTTGTACAGGACTCAGTGGCTAGGTTTTGAGTGATTCCAAGATCAAGGGAAATGATGGTTATTGGAAAAGAGAAAAAAATAATTTACTTTTTATCGAGTGAGGATAAAATATTTCAGATCTTTGAATCATCTCTATTTCATCAACTTTCTTCCCTGGCCTTCCATTTTCATCCCTAGAGCAGAAAGATCTCTGGCATATAAACTAAATAAAAGAAGAAGGGGAGGGAAAGTGTTTATAACTCATAAAGGAGAGGGAAAGAAGATATTGGTTTTTATTGGGGAAGTAGCTTAGAATCCCCCAGTTAAGTGCATGTATCTGAAGGATACTGAACAAGTTACATACTAGGTATACACAGAGTGGCAAAATACATTCCATTTAGGTGGGTGGAATTACCAGGGGAAAAACGTAGTAATACCATTAAATGTGAAACACCAAAGTCGTGATTTCTCAAGAGCACCATACTATATTTATAGTATATGGTTCTTTGAAAAGAAGTTAGAATCACAACCAATACCCCATGAATAGTTTTATGGCTAATGCAGCACCGTAATTTGTAAGGGATGATGACAATATTTCATGAAAACAGAGATATGTTTTGAGCATATTTATATGGTGAGGTAAGAAAGAAAATCTTATAGCATCTGAAAAACCTCAGTGGGAAGTTGGTATGGATTTTTGTTTGATTTGTGCATACAAATAGGTATCACAACTTGGTTTGGAAAAAATAAGCTGTGAAAAGTCTCAAGGAATAAGATGAAAATAAATCAATTATTATCATTTAGCTCTGCAAAGCTTTCCATGGCTAACACAGTAAATTTAAATAAAGCTCTCTTTGTCTCCTTCAAATAACCTGTGCGTGGACTTTAAAAAAAAAAAAGACACTCCAAATATCCAATCAACACATTTTGAATATAAAATATTCAGTGAAAAATTATTTTCTGAAGTGATGTTTAAAATACTCGTCAAAACATAAATAAAGGTGACAATCTAAGTAGGATTTAGGACTCTGAAAAACCTGGTTTTCTAGATTAGTCATCACTGTGAAAAGTGTGACTCTATTGGCATAACCATCACTCAAATGTTCCCATAAATCGGCCCTATGCCACCTGTACAAGACAAATTCCTTTTCGCCTTCTTCGTGGAAGTTTAGTTTGGTTACCAGATAGAAACATGTAACAAGCCAGGGTCTCCTTTGTAAGATTCTTGTGACAAAGAAACCCTTCCTCCTCATAAAGGAAGAGGAAAAAGTGCAACATCCACAGAGATTTATAGAGATTAAAAGAAACAATTCCACTGACTCTTGCTTGTAGGAGTGTGAAATGATTTGATTTGTTAGATATGGATGCATTGCTATATGTGAATTTTTATCAAATGATCATAAACCTATGTCCTTGGAGTTCATAATATAATACACTCTTGCCCATTTCCATACTCACCCACCCCATGAAGGAATTCCTTTTAAAAGATGCATAACAATCTTAAGTGAGCATATACTATGTGCCAGGCACTGTTCAAGGTCCTAGGGAAATACAAACAAAACATGGTCTCTGCTACAAAAAAAAAAAAAAAAAAATTCTCACAACCTAGAACTAACAGATAATCACCCAGCCTCTACTAGCATATTTCTGGTAATTTGGAATTTCATCCTTGGGCAGTTATAATTTTTCAAACAATTCTTTCTCATATCAAGGTGATGCTTATTTCTATGTGCTTTCTACCCAGGGCTCCTATTTTTTCTCTTAGGAGCACAGGAATAATGACTTATGTATTTAAAATAAAAAGAAGAAATCATGTTTTCCCACTCACCCCACAGCCTTCCTGCAACTCTGTTCATCTCCAAGTGAAACATCCTTAATTTCCTCATCTGTTCTTCATGTGATATCACTTCCATATCCCCCTAGCATCTGCATTGTCCTTCCTTGGACAATTTCTACTTTATCAGTATATTTCTTTGAGTGTAGAGCTCAGAATTTCACAATTCTTTGACCAGCACGCTATGTAGTAGAACTTGTAGAAGGCAAGTTTAATTGAGAGCCGTCATTCTTAAATTCAAGTTCTACTTAGACCTGCAATTTTGCTGTGGTACCATGAACAAGTCATTTCATATCTCAGATCTCAGTTTCCTCGTTCAGAAGATCACTTCTGTCTCTCTATCAAGATTCTATATATTCAGGAAAAAGGCACTATATACTTTTATTATTGCTACCAAGGACCATATTAACTACTTTTATTGCTTATCCTCAACTTAAATTCAAAATTGTTTTAAAGTAAACTGCTAATGGCCAGGCGTGGTGGCTCACGCCTGTGATCCCAATACTTTGGAAGGCCGAGGCGGGTGGAACACGTGAGTCCAGGAGTTCGAAACCAGCCTGGCCAACATGGCGAAACCCTGTCTCTACAAAAAAAAAATACAAAATTAATCAGGTATGGTGGCGCCACCTGTAGTCCCAGCTACTTGGGAAGCTGAGGCAGAGAATCACTTGAACTGGGAGGCTAAGGTTGCAGTGAGCCAAGATCGCGCCACTGCACTACAGCCTGGGTAAAAGAGTAACGCTCTGTCTCAATAAATAAATAAATAAACTGCTAATATGCCATGTCATTCCCTCATTTACTCATTCATTCGTTGTACATTATTTATTAATTTAGCAAGGGCCTTCAGTTACCAGCACCACGCTAAGTTACAAAAAGACAAAGATAAATAAGGCTGAGACCCTGCCTGAAAGGAGTTCACTATCAGAACATCCCAGTTCCTTGCTTCAGAGATCTCACAGTCCTGTGGGGAAGACTGAGAAGTAAATTAAACAATTATGAAGAATGTGACACAAAGGCTCTGATACTGGTCATCTCAGAGCGCTTGGGGACCCGGAAGGAGGAAGTGCGAGGCTGGGGAGGTGTCCTCTTGACAGTAAGTTACACAGAATGACTTCTTCATTCTCCGCACATACTCCGACTTCTTGCTTCTGATATTTTATGCACTCCTCATGCTTTCTTCACACCCTTCTCTTCGCAAAACCCAGAACAAATAACAGCTTATCAGTGAAGCCTCTCTGATTCCCTTGGCCATCTTCCTAATTATCTCATAGTGCTTTTCATGTTGTTCCCTCATTGTCCATGCAAGTCTGTTTTTCCCTTAGCAAAGGAGCAACAAAGAAACAGAAAATCAGTGCCTTGCCAATTGTTTTTGTTAGTTTAAGAAACATTTACTGGATCCCACACCATGCCAGACACTATTCTAGGTACTGTGATGTAGCAATACAGTGCCTACCAGGTCTCTGCTCACAGGCTCACATTTCAGCAGAGGAGGTGAAGGTGGATGTGGGGAGAGGGTTCATCAAACAACAACAACAACAAAAACTGCAGTTTCAAGTTCTACACAAAGAATTAAAAATAGGACAAGGTGACTGGGTAGTGACTGAGGACTGGGTGCCTCCAAAGTGAGCATAATGTTTAAAACTTGGGCTCTGAAGCAAGGCAGATATGACTGCCAGTCGAAGTTTCACTTTACTAACTAACCTTGGACTAGTTGCCTAACTTCATTATGCCTCATATTTTAAATGGAGAGAAAAATATCTTCCATGTCTAATATGACTGGTTTGAGAAATGAACATGACAATCCATACTTGTGCTCAGAATAGTGGCATGCACACAGTGAACTTTCAATATATGGAAATTATTTTATAGGGATTTGATAAATAAGTGTCGTAAAAGTAAATAAATAAGAAGAAACCATATTTCATCAATTAAATGTTGCATCATGGGAATCATATGGTCACAGTTAGAAGGAATCAAGCAATCATCTTTACCCAAAAAAAGCGTCTCTCATCTCTTTGAAGACAAGAGAGCTGGTTTTGGTTCTGGAAAATAAGGCAACATAGAGTTAAGAAACAATGCAGCATCTCTAAATCTCTTTTTCAAATGGGTCCACTGGTATTGTGTCTGAATAAAACGGAGGTCATTCTGCTACTTTAAAATAGATCTATCCTGATAAAGCACATACCATTAAACTTCTTGTGTGTTTTCAGACAGGGAATGAGTGAGTCAATATTGCAGTGACTTTGCAGGATCAAAGTCTTTACTTGCATGGATCCTGGAGAAGTCAGTTCAGACTATTGAAATATGACAGAGATGATCTCTATGTCCTATCAGCCTCTCTACTAATGTTTATCTTCAGATGCTACTTCCCTTTGCCAAAATTATGCAACCCCTGCGCCACCTGTTGGTCTTCCCCCGTTAGAGTAGACATGTTAGTTATATGATTAATCATCTGGATGTCAATGATAAAAGGTTTTTCATTGAATTTATTGATATATGCATACCATCATCCTCAGGAAGCTCACATAAAGGATGGATAAAGGAGAAACAGAGGATAATACAAAGTAATGGGGTTGGTTTTATAACCAGTGCATAAATATACAAATGAATATGACCCTTCGAAATCTACATCAGGAAGTTATGTGTGATGTCCCACCTGCTACCCAGCACATTCAAAGCCTCCTTCCAGCCTCACTGTGGACAGAAATCTACTGATACCTCTACTCTGGGTATGGCACCTTGGTTAATATCTACTTCCAGTAATACTTAATGTGTTGTTTTAACTTGAATCTTTGGTACATTTTTAATTTTTAATTAATTTTTACTCTTTCTCTTACATCAGGTAAGAAATGAAGAATAGAATACGTTCTTTTATTTTTCCAAGCCAAATTTAATCCAGGACAAGAACCTAACTCAGAACTAATGAGAAGTCCCAAATCAGGTATTATAGGGGAAAGGGAGAGAGGGATAGAGGCAAAGTCTGGCCCTCTGTTCTCAGTGGTCCCATTGTCGTGGCTAAACCTCCCTGTCTTCCTGATCCATCACAGGCACTCCCCACACAGGCAGCTCAGCCATGGTGATCATCCTGAGGCAGCGTCTATCAAGACCCACATAGTCAAACCCATTCTTCAGGCTTTATTTTGAGAGGGCTTTATTCTCTTTCTCTCTATGGATGTCTCCCCTTATTGTACTTTCTCTCTTTCTCGAAATAATAACCACCTCTTTTTTCTTCACCTCATACAATAGCATCCTCCATTATAGCCCTTCTCTGCCACAATCTAGCTTCATTCTTTTCCATGAACTTAGACCTTGAAAACAGAGGCCTTTTAATGAATCAAAGACATGAAAACAAAGCACAGAATTATGTCCCAAATTATCACGAAGTTCATCAAATTATTAATAAATATATTACATACATAACACTTTATTACTTTATTCACTGGCAAAATTAGCAAATATAGATAAGTTGGAGGCATAAAATAATATCATCACCAAAAGAAAAGCACCATGGCGTTGTGTATATCATTTCAAATAATTTATATGAATATATTAATATATGTTGAATTTTTTTAAGACAAGAAAATAATTTATTAATAAACTGAATCCTCACTAAAGAATAAGCTATGAAGTTTGATAGTTATTAAGCATAATTTGTCCAACTACACATATACAGGGTAATTTTTGTGTACATTTCAATCACTCTTAGTTACGAGTCAGTGAGGCCTTTAAAGAATTTAGCTGAGGATAATCTCTATTGCATTGCATCTTTACCTTTCCTTCCACCCATCTCACATACTACTTAAAAGGGGCCTTTCGTCTTCACACTTTCATGCCAGTTGAAGGCATTCTCAGTCTCATGCTCTGCATCTGTCCAAAGTGTACCCGTAAAGCATGGAAACCTTATTGACAGTTTCTCCCTAATTATCCCTGTGTCTAAGTCATATCTACGTAGATTCAGAGATGCTAAGGCAGTTTTTCCCCCCACTCACTCTAAGGATGTTTTTTTTCTTCTCTTTTCACCTTGCGGAGGTCTCTTCCTCTGATCCCTAAGCTGGAGAAGCCCAAGGTTTTGCCATTTAACCATCGCATGCTCACAATGCATTATGCTGAAGCTGCCATTCTTTCAACAGTTCACACTTAAGTTAAACTAATCTCATAATTGGTGCTAGCTTCAAAGCTGAGTTATTTCTCAAACTGGAGCTCTCCTTCCCCATTGATGCCCCTTCCTCTGCCTTGCATGGTATGAGTAAAGAGCTGTTCACTGCTATTAGCTGAGGCATTCAGTTTGGTTCAGAACCAGGAGTTTGTATAAGTAGTGTAACATTGAACAACAATAGCAATGACATTAAGTATACATATTTTTACTTTTATTTATTCAAAAATGCAGCATCTTATAATATTCAAAAGTACTCAAACCAACTTTCAAGCCTAAACGCAACATAAAATTGAATAATTAAAAATAATGTAAACAAATCGTGTATTACTTAAAGGAACATACAAATAGCTGCTACCTATTACCTGAGCTGAAGTTAGCTAATGCAAAATGGCATTGAAATTTACTGGAAGAATTACTTTAGCAAAGACAGACTGAATTCTACTAACAGGCTTTACTACATGTCACCTAAAGGAGTCCTTTTCTGAGAATCAAGAGGAAGAGAAAATGTTATGGCCACTAGAGAACATACTTATCTCCTTACTACTTACTTGTGGGGAAAACAAAATTCTTAGCTAGAAATTACTTCATCTGTTCATCTCTGTAACCTCTTGACCAATGGCAGTTCATGTAAGACACACTCAGCATAAGAAATGACAATATATGGGACGGGGAAAAAAGAAAGTGAACCAGAAAGAGCTAAGTGGGAAATCAAAGGCCCTGGAAAGGTGAAAGGAACGAAGATAACAAACTATTGAATTGTAGGAGGAGGGCAATTATGGGAAGAGGAATGTAAGAGACTGTCTATTCGAATAATCCTTCTAGAAGAAATGAGTCTAAAATATCTGATCAGGATTTCAGGAATATGAAATGGCAGCAAGAAAGCAGGGAGCAGAAAGGTGGCATCGCTGGGAAGCCCTCTTGCCCTGAAGTCTAAGGAGGTTAACCTTCTGTGTGTACAGTTTGCAGGCACAGGCGCTGGCTTGGCAGGCTGGGCAGAATCAGGCCAAGGCACAACTCCAAAAATGATTTTCAGGACTCCGGGTGAGAAGGAGAATATGTTTAAAATAAAAGTTTTGTCATGTACATATTTTCTTCCTTACAAATCTTGACCTCAAGATATGTAAATTAGATTTTGTATATTCTGCAGGGCAACCTTGTCCCAAAGCACTAGATCTGCTCTCCAGATAAAGAATAAAAGAAAAGCTCAACCTCTCCACCCAGAGGCGAGCCCTCCCTCCCAGGGATGTGGAGGCGCTGTAGCAGTCACAAATGCAGGCTGCTGGATAGTATCTGATCTGGCTACTCTTGGAAAACAAAATCCTGGGGTTATAAAGCAGCCCTGAGTAGCATTAGAAAAGACAAGCTAAAAAAGGAAGCAGACTAGCCCCTGCTTGCAGAAGACAAATCCATCTGTAGTCTGCCTGGGGATATATGGGTCAGAACTGCCAAGCAGAGCAAACCATTGGAAAGCATTGTTTAGGTTTGAAAAGATGAGTAGAAAGAGAAAAATGACTGCTCTATAAGTGGAGGTTAAGAAAGAAATGGGAATGGAAGCCCCAGTGTTCCACTTCTCAGCTACTCCAAAGGCACATGACGCGTTCTTCACAGAATAGTGCCAAACAGAGCTGGGTGATTTGTAATTAAGCTCACAGGCTAAAGAGTGAGTCTTGTAAACAGCCAGTGATGTCGCTGACTTCCCCCCAGAGGGTTGAGACTTTGCTGCACCAGCATCCACATAATAACATTATATTTCATTTTTAAATAAGATGTACATGAATGTTCACTTGTGCCCAATTACAGTAATGCATGATTTACATAAAATTAACTCTCCTGCTTAATTACAGTCACACAGGGATTAAGGGAGAAGGGGCTTTTGCTTTGTAAACAGTACATGCTTTAACACTTAGCCTCTCCCTGAAGTAACTAGTCCAAACATAAATGAAAATGAGTTCTTTAGTCATTGAGATTTGCCATATATTTTTATGGATCAGGATAATGTGTAAACTGAGTCAGGACTATGTGTAAACTTCCATCAGAATTATGTGTAAAGCGAGTCACCAGAGTTTTTATCTAGTTAGAGCAAAGGAATCCAATTCTTTTGAAATGTGAATGGATAAACTGGATTGCTTTGTAGCAAAGATCTAGGGTTTTGAAGTTTGGCATACAGTGTGGAGTTTAACCCTCTGGGTAAGGAATCTGCAAAGGGCAGGAGAATGAGTCTCCAGTTTTCCAAAAGCAGCAAAGAAAATGCTTTCTTTAAAGGGCAATCCAAAGCTGCTTTGACAACAAGATGATTAAAGGCTGCCCCTTCTCTCATCTTACATCTGTCACTTTTCTGCATCCTGCTTTTTGTCACAAACATGAACAGAATTTTTCTCTGAATAGGACTTCAGAATGCACATTAGCAGGGAATTAAAAGTGAAGTTCACTGCAAACCACACCAAAAGAATGTTTCTTTTTCTCCACCTCTGCCAGACCAGGTGCCAGAACTGGAGTCGAAGAAAATTCATTGAGCTGGCACAATGAGAAAATGATTGAAGGCAACGGGGATTGAAGTTTCATCGTTATCAGTTCAGTGGGGACGTGAAAATGCTTCTCTAAAGGGCTGCACAAAAATACCTCAAGGGGACTGAACGCTCACTGCACTGGCTAACCACAAAAGATGGCAATTTCATTTTGCCACATCGTCAACCTTCTTTTCACCTAGTCCATAGAAGCACCAGATACCATAGGTAGAGAAAAGGCTTTGAAGGAGGGAAAGAAAACAAGATAATCTGTGGGCACCTAGGAAAAGTGTGGAAGAACACGATCTGATACTCAGAGCAGATTGCATTTGGAAGAAAGGATTACAAATTGAACTTAGGCAAATTGGATCTTATCTTCAGAATATTGAAAAAAAAATCACATTACTAACTCAGGGCCCAGTACTTAACTTCCCTAGAAATACTTCTAAACACTATTCCTAATAAACTAGATACCTATAGCATACCAAGCACTGAATCATTAACCAGAAATCATTAACCAAGAATTGCATTTAATATGTCCAAGCATGGTATATAACACAAAATTATTTTACTTCGTAATCCCTGCCCACTTATTCTGCAACAAAATGTTAAATGAACGGACTTTTTCAAGTCGTTAAATTTAGGAAGGCCTCTGTGGGAGAGGTTTTCAGAGGTATCTTTGGAAAGTCTGGAGATAGTGCAGGGTTACTTGGCAGTTTGGGGGGAAATTTTTCCAGTCAACTGTGTTTTCTTTCTTTCTTTCATCATTGTAAATTTTTCTGTCAGGATCTGAGGCATTAAAGAGATTAAGTTGTTGATTTTTTGTTTGTTTGTTTGTTTGTTTGCTCCTTTGAAATCAAGGTCTTTCTGTTCTCCCGAGTTATCATCTCCCTGGCACTGGCTCTTTAGCATTGTGTCCGATGCTACAAGGCATCCTTACTCTAAAATGCATGAATCAACCTTCAATTTTCCATCCTTTGATCCTTCATTGAGCTGTTGTTTCACAATATCAAAAAGTCTCAAAAGCTATGACTTGAATAGTGGCCATACTCGAAGGAACAGTATGAAAGGCTTGATCCTGAATACACAAAATCAAAATGCCTTCCATTTCACATAACACCCTTTATTTGACCTGATAGTAATGGAATGAAGCTGTCCTTATAGCACTGAATTTGTCTTGCTAGTTGCATTTGAAGATTTTAAGAATTGATATCATGGTTTATTGATTGTAATAATGTGTAATGTATATAAAATTATAATTTATGACTAAGGATAAAAACAGGAGCATGTATTAACCTCCTATTCATCCTCTATAGGAGTGGTATTGTTTGGGGCACTTTCTAAATATTATTTTGCTTATATTTTATAATAATTCCCAGATATTTTATTATTTTGCCAATTTTAGGATGAAATGACATAAAGTAACGGGTAATGTTGCAAATAATGTGGCAAAGGTCACTGAGCCAGGATGAGCCACTGCCAAGATCTGAACCCAAATCAAACCAAAATCTATTCTGCTCCACCATATTACTCTGTTTTTATTATGTTCTGTTTTATACTAGAATTGAAGAAATAATACATATTTTGAAGTTACATGTTGCAGTCAAATTTTTATTCCAATGATGCTGCAATTGCTTCAATTATTTTGAAATTTTGCTGTGGAAATTATCCCTAGAGATAATTTATGAACCACACCAGAATGCCTGTTTTAACATATTATAAGGATGCTGTCCTTCAGTTTCTACCTTTCTGTTCTTCCCCCTTCATCGTTCTCCCAATTTTAACAAACTTAACTATACACAAAGTTCTTCTTGCCTAAAGTATAATTGCCAAGGGAAAAGGCTGAACAAGATAGCTTCAGAGTCTTATAAGTGGTATCATACCAGACATTATCTTGTTCATGTATATGTTTAGTTTTTGGGGGTTTTTGGGGGGTTTTTTGGTTCTTTTCCCTCTCACACCATTTCATGCCCAAGGAATGTTACTCTTCGTGAGATCAAGAAGCCTGTCTAGTTGATACAACCCCAGTTCTAAGAACAGTTCTTGGCATTTTGTAGGTGCCCAATTAAACTTGATGAATGAATAAATGAATGAATGGATGAAATTAAAGTCATCCCCAAGCTTCTTCCAAGTTGTGTGATTTGACTGCTCTATGCCAGTCGAGAACATAACTATGCCATCATGGCATAAATCAGCAGAAGATGAATAAGATGTTCAGTATGAAAGTTACTAGTCTCTAAATGGAGCCCCAAAAGTGTAAGCTAACAGTACAGAGGCAGCTAAAAGGGCCTCAGAGTCATGTTTTCCTTTACTCTTTCTTCCTTCCAATTCTCCATAAGCCATACCAGTTTCCAGGAAGCACCCTGCTGGGGCAAAGGGTAGTATGGAGCTGGTGTGCTATAAATTATAGTCATTACAACATGTCAGCAAACCCCCAGCTGAGCTCTTTAACTCATTGCTATGAGAGCTTTCAAGGGCATTCACTTTCAGGAAGGTTTAGGAGCATCGAATGTGTTTTGCAACCCACCAGGCTTTTTAACTCACGTGAGTCTGACACCTGTTAGGTGCATTTTATATTGCAATCTGTGTAATTAGGAGTTGTCAGGTTAAAAATGATTTGCTGCCACTGAAAGGCATTCCAACTCTAAGATTCATTTGTAAATGTTGTTCTCTTTCCTTTGTCTCTCATTCTGTCCTTTCAATACTTAGCACAAAGCAGCATGAGGGGACAATGTATTGTGACCACCTTGATAACCAAAGAAAGGCACATCCTAAAGCTCATTCAGAAAAAAATCAATGATTGTCAAGTCATTATTGGAATTTTCAGACGTCATATACACATCCTTACAATTATCAAGATGGAAATGTGCTCTTGTTTTATTTCTTATTAATATCACTTATTTTTGACCTTTACTCAAAGAAGGAAAACTTTTTAAGTGACGCTTCATGGCAGAGATCAGAGTGGCTAAAAAGTGAAAGGATATGTAAAATAAAACTCAAACACAAATCTAGACAGGAATAAAGGAACAAGGGGCACCTAGTCCTATTTCATTTGTTCAAGACACAGGCCCTGATTTTATCATTAGCCATTCATGGGAAGGGATTCAAGAAAAAAAGAAAAAAAAAAGTTATCTAAGAAGTGTACTTCCAAAGCTACTGAGGTAGAAGGTGTAAAATGAACCTTTCTTTCCATGAGTTCAGCCATAAATGAAAGAGATGTATTCAGAATAAATTACCACCAGCAACGACATTCACCAACCAGGCTTTTGGTGTCATATGGAAGAGGTGAAAGGTGAAATGAGGAAAAGCCATTTTAAATTACCTAATTCTAAGGATGTGCATTTCAACCACCACCTGATTTAAAATTTCAGATAAATAAAAGTCTTCTTGTTAATAGTTAAAATGATTAGTAGGTAGAAGACCCTGGATCTGTCAGACCCAAAATGTGCTAGAGAGAAAAAATCCATAAGATACTACTGGAAATTAAACTGTTTTTATTTTTTTATTTATTTTTATTTTTTTTTTTTTTTTGAGGCGGAGTCTCGCTCTGTCGCCCAGGCTGGAGTGCAGTGGCGCGATCTCGGCTCACTGCAAGCTCCGCCTCCCGGGTTCCCGCCATTCTCCTGCCTCAGCCTCCCGAGTAGCTGGGACTACAGGCGCCACCACCACGCCCAGCTAATTTTTTTGTATTTTTAGTGGAGACGGGGTTTCATTGTGTTAGCCAGGATGGTCTCGATCTCCTGACCTCGTGATCCGCCCGTCTCGGCCTCCCAAAGTGCTGGGATTACAGGCTTGAGCCACCGCGCCCGGCCTAAACTGTTTTTAATTGTATATGTTACTATTATGTGTTTGCACATTTATTATTAAAGCTTGATTACTCTTTCCTTCTTTGGTATAAGAAAAGTAAACTAGAAATCCAAACAGATATCATGTTGTGTTTGTTATCTGAATTGGGTCCATTCAAATCTGTCCTGGGTCCAATGAACTGTTCCAGAAAGAGGCAATGGGGACAGAACTATATTAGGGACAACAAATTCCGTGCAAGAACAACCTTAGCTAACTATAAAGGGATTTGTCAACTGCAAGGACTTCCATATTGAGTGCATGGGAATTGAGGCAGAATGTTAGCCATGCACTTTCAACTTCTGAGCAGAGATGTGCTCTAAAAACAAACTGCAAGGAAATCTATGAAGCCAAGCTACCTGTGAATAATACATACTAGTTGCTGGTTCCTTTTTTGTTTGTTCGTTTGTTTGTTTTTTAATAAATATCACCATGGTTTTCCAGTTGAAATGAAGCTCTCAAAATAAGTAATTTCTGACTATGGAAATCTACAATTTAGCTTTTCCTTGATTTTTTTCCATTCTTGAGTTTGGGGTTTGGGAGGCCTAGGGAAAGGAGTGATGAGGATCCAAGTGTGAAAGCACAAAGACCAGGTTTGGTAAGGCGCCTGTTTTGCACAGCCTTTAAAAAGCCTCATCTGGGCACTACAATGGCCATAGCTTTTACGGCCAAGGACTCTACCACACTGACATTTTGGCAGCAGGGTGTTCTGGCAGTGAAGGATAATCGTGTGTGAAGCACAATCTGCCTTGTTTTATGCTGTATTACAGAATCAGCCGCATATTCTAATCACTTTTGAAGGTAGAATATAGTTTAGGAAACAAAGAGACCCGAGGACCTGTACAATACTAACAAAAGCTTGCCAAGTAGTAAGGTGGTGGAACAAAGCACATTGCTTAATGTTTTGAGGAGTGTTTACAATCCCTGGGAGAATTGTCCACGTTTTGTGAATTACCCTAGATACTCACACATTAGACAACCCAATTCTAGGCTTGACTCTGAGTCTACGAAGCCCTAAATAGTGTGTACCTTTTGAAACCTAGACTACCTGCTGCCCTATGTCTCATTAAAGGCCCTATGATCAACAGGATTAGATTTGCTGACCATCCTGTTGTACACTTGAAAGAGAAGAAAAGAAACAAAGAACTCTCCTTAAGGAATCCTTTACCAAAACTTTTGTAGTACTTTTACAGTCTTCTTTAGGGAGGGATAGAAATCTTTTCCCCTGACTTATGGGTGTCTTGATTTTATGAAATGTTGCTCAGATATTATAACTTACATTGAAAAGAATCCTTCATTCATTCAGGATTAAAATGGTACCTATTTTAGTTCAGCCATCTTAGTTATAATAAAAATCAGCAACATAGCAAGACAATTACTGACAATATGATTGTGTGTGTGTATATGTGTCTTAGACCAGTCAGGCCCTACAGCTATTAAAATGCTTATTGGGGCCGGGCGCGGTGGCTCAAGCCTGTAATCCCAGCACTTTGGGAGGCCGAGACGGGCGGATCACGAGGTCAGGAGATCCAGAGACGATCCCGGCTAACACGGTGAAACCCCGTCTCTACTAAAAAATACAAAAAAAAAAAATAGCCGGGCGAGGTGGCGGGCGCCTGTAGTCCCAGCTACTCGGGAGGCTGAGGCAGGAGAATGGCGTAAACCCGGGAGGCGGAGCTTGCAGTGAGCTGAGATCCGGCCACTGCACTCCAGCCTGGGTGACAGAGCAAGACTCCGTCTCAAAAAAAAAAAATAAAAAAATAAAAAATAAAAAAAAAATGCTTATTGGGTTCAAATTATTATAAATGTCTTTGAAAGTTAACTTCCCAAAGCAAACCTCCTAAAAACAAAGAATTGTTCAGTTCTTTGAAAAATTCAAACAACACACAAAGTTCAGAATGAGAGTTCAATAGGAATGTAGATTAAAATTCGTGTAGTTACAAAGATTTAAGAAGGTTACAACAGATTTAACTATCCTAGCATTATTAATTTAATTTCTAGTCATTATGATAATACTAAGCATTTAAAATGCATTTGGTGTTTATGTAGATGGAATCACTCCTCAAAATTATAATTTTGAATTAATATGCTATTAAAAATGCCACTAGAAAGTGCCTTTATTATTCTGCCAGTGAAATAACTGTTCCCTGTTTCTTTTTATAAATGAAATTTCAGCATTTAGTTTTTGATCTTCTTTAGATTTTGAAAACTGTAATGTTTCTGTTTAAGAATTCTCCTTATGCTACATTAGTGCCATGTTCTTTGACAGCATAAAAATATGCAAATATAGCCTTTTTAATGGTGATTTTTCATTTTGTTACTGTCATTTAACTGAAAAACAACTGATGATGTTTCAACTTATCACTTACAACAGTGAAGTTACTGAATTGATATTTATGTTCAGAGCAGATGACATAGAAACAAATATGTTTGAAATACCATCTGCACCATGTTGATTTCTTCCTTAAAGGCACAATAGAGTTGCTGAAGTTTAGCCTTACAGGGAACATCAGACTTGGGGGCAGTGATGACACATTACTACCTAGGAAAAATGGGTAAATGAGAGTTGCTGAATTTGGAGATAGGTTGTGGGGGAGAAGGGTGGGAAGAAGAAGGGTGGGAATGTGAAATTTACAACTTCGTAAAAATCTTTCTATCTTGGTAGCAAGAGCTCTGCCTGCTTTTTGACCCTCCATTTCCCAGACTGCCCACTTGGCTATCTGCCTCATTGCCTACCTCTCTTTGCAGCCTCCACTCGGTGTTACACAGCTTCTCCATCTGGTGCTGGTTGCCAGCCTGCTGCTTAGGAAATCCCAGAATACTCTGCACTGAATTATGTGGGAGTGTCACCTTTCACAGATATTTGAACTGAAAGAGGCAGGCAGCTGGGTGGGAGGATAGTTGGACAGAAGGGCCTTGCTGGAGCAACCTGCTATGCTTAGCAAGACCAGCTCTCAAAGGTAGAGCTGAAGGGTTATCTCGAGAGTTTCTAGAAATCAAATAGGGAGCTTTCCAGCGTTCCAAAATGGTCAGAAAATGAAGAAAAGAACTCCTGTTAACGGGCCAGGGAATAGAGTATTGCATTGAATGAGGTTCTTCTCTTAGCTTGACCTAGGTAAATGATGCTAGACAATTCAATAAACTCCACTCTGCCTGAATTTCCTAATACTGGGACACATAGATCCAGTCTTCCTGGGTAGGAAAAAATGAGATTTCATCGAAGTTTCCCACACATACATTCTTACCCAGCTTACCTCCATCCACAGATCCCATTAGCGGGCAATAATCATTATAACAACAGTTGTCACTTATTGAGCTCTTACTCTTCGACATAATTAGTGTTAAGTGCTTTACAGGCTATGCTGAATAATTTTCTTCTGCCCCTCAGAGCCCGTCTCTGTGCCCAGCGAGGCTGACCACTCTGGACTGCATCTTTACGCTTCCTTGTCTTCAGGCTTCTGGATGGGTTCAGCTTACAAATATGTCACTTGAAGCATATTGGTGGGAAAGGAAAAATTAAGGTCAGGATACTCCTGCCTCTCTACCCTGTCACAGCAAGTGGGCTATGTCCTTCTATCCAAAACCCTAACCAGCAGTGTCTCCTAAAGCTACAGTTCCCTACATGTTCTTCCTCAGTCGTAGGGGTGGTAACTGATCCACATCACCATCCCTTGCTCTTTCCTTTAATCCTGCCCATACCTTGGTAAACATTCCCTTTATTAAACTTTTCTCAATCACCCTGTTTGGGTGTGCCATGTTCTCTATGAGAGAGCCACCCTTTTCTAGGTGAGAAAACTATGACTTAAAATCGGTTTAGCACTTGCCCCAGGTCAAGTATCTAATAAATGCAATGACCAAAAAGTGTAATACTATTTTTCTAACTCTGAACTACCGCACAGTATTGCCAAGATGATCAATTCTAACTTCATAATATTTATTGTGTTAGTCTGTCTCTTGCCCTTATCACTGTAAAACCCAAACTCTTACCTAGACTATTGCAATTCTATCATATTAAGGAAGATTTATTCAGTTTTACATAGCAGCAAACAATTCAAGTTTCACACAAGACAAAAAGAAAACCAATCTAGGGTTATGGTAGGCAGCCTCAAATAGCCCCATGATCCTCACTGGTATTCAAGCTCTGCGCAACCCCCGTCCCTTGTGTGTTGGCTATATTTATTGATTTCTAATGCATAGAATATGTCAGAAGTAATGGGATGTCACTTCTAAGATTAGGTTATTTTTTTTAAATGGCTTCAGTCTTGGCTGCTTGCTCTCTCTCTCTCTCACCCATTCTTACTCATTCTCTCTAGGGAAAGCCAGCTGCCACATCGTGAGGCAGCCAATGCAGCCAGGACCCGAGGCCTTTCAATAACCACAGGAGTGAGCTTGGAAGTGGATCCTTCTATAGTTGGTCTTTCAGATGACTGTGGTCCCAGCCAATATCTTGATTGCAGTCTGCAAGAGACCCTAGGCCAGAACCCCCTAGCCAAGTGGCTCTCAGATTCTTGACCCACAGAAAGTATGGTTTGTTATTCTCAGCTACTAAGTTTTGGGGTAATATGTTACATGAAAATCCACCACTTCAACAGATTTTAATTCCACAGTGACTCTAGAAACAGAATGTTAAGGATTCTCTGAATGGGTTCTGCATTCTGTAACTCTCACAGGAAAGTTCGATTGTGGAAATGGAGTCACAAACAGCCTTGCTGACCTGGCAACTTACTCATCAGCACAAGGCAGTGGCCAGGCCTACACCTGTTCCACCTTCCCATAGGGCTTTCCCCTTCAGCATCTCTGACTTCTGGGCCATATGTATGTTTAGTTTACAACCTTATAGAGGCTGCTGAAGCAGATCTAGCAATTGCGTAAGGTCAAATACCTCGAATTTCATAAGTTCAATAAAGGTTTTACCAAAAAGTCTAGGAAAGCTAGGAGCCACAGTAGCCAACAGCAGGAGTTAGTTGAGCTCTCTCTTGAGCTCTACCCTCTTAGGTCTCTTAGTCCCTTTTTGAGTCTCTTAGTCCAAATTTGTATATTCTTGAGAAATAACCTGATTGATCCAACTGGAATCAGCTACCCTCCCCTTGACCAATCAGCTGGGCATTGGGAGTATTACATGGTAAAAAAATGTATAGAAGGCCGGGCGCGGTGGCTCAAGCCTGTAATCCCAGCACTTTGGGAGGCCAAGACGGGCGGATCACAAGGTCAGGAGATCGAGACCATCCTGGCTAACACGGTGAAACCCTGTTTCTACTAAAAAATACAAAAAACTAGCTGGGTGTGGTGGTGGCGCCTGTAGTCCCAGCTACTCAGGAGGCTGAGGCAGGAGAATGGCCTGAACCCAGGAGGCGGAGCTTGCAGTGAGCTGAGATCTGGCCACTGCACTCCAGCCTGGGCGGCAGAGCAAGACTCCGTCTCGAAAAAAAAAAAAAAAATGTATAGAGATACAGATTCCGGAAAAGAAGAGCAAAGCCAATAGCCAGGCAGGCCACAGTGGCTTCCTGAAAGTTCTGCCAGCTTCCAGTCTTTCTCATCTGAATTATCCTACCCATGGGAATCATAACCTCCTATGAACTACTCACAGCTCACCTCAACATGGCCAGAAGTACCATTTGAAGTTCAGATTAATTCATCAGTGTGGTTCACAGTCTACACACAGTGTGCTCAAGCCACGCTGAAACCCCATAAAGCTACATTTGTATGTCATTTATGACAATTACCTATTTGACCTCTTATTATTATAATTACTTATGGACTTCGAAGTAGAGCTAAGATTTAATATGTATGACACAGTTGTCTTGCTTTTATTCAGTAACACTCACCGTTGCCACACTTTGGTCAGGCTATCATAAGCAGAAAAGCTACCTAGAGATGCTTTCTAACATTGTAGGGAGGGTGTAGTTTTCCTTTTCATTGGACTCCTTTCCCTTTGCAGTGAGTAAAGTTTGTTCACTCAGTGAACAACTGTCTGATAAGAAAGAAGTTATAACACCCTACTAATGTTCATGCCAAATAAGGGCAACAACAGTTGTAGCAGTGAAGAAGTCATAAACATACCTTTATAGGCAGTGAATGGCTTTTGTTTAACACAAGTCATTAGGTACACAAATAAGAACACTAGGTCTGCTCTTAAATGTGTTCATATGCTCCTGAAGCTGTGCTAAAACAGTGTACGCTAAGTGGTATTGTTCTTTGCTTCACATTTGTTAAAAATCTCGTAAGTATTTTAAATTATAAAAATGAGATCTGGCAACTGGAGTAATAGATCTCAATACTTTTGTGTGTGCATGAGAATCACCTTAAGAAGTTGTTTTGAGGCCGGGCGCGGTGGCTCAAGCCTGTAATCCCAGCACTTTGGGAGGCCGAGACGGGCGGATCACGAGGTCAGGAGATCGAGCCCACCCTGGCTAACACAGTGAAACCCCGTCTCTACCAAAAAAATATAAAAAACTAGGCGGGCGCCTGTAGTCCCAGCTACTACCGAGGCTGAGGCAGCATAAACCCGGGAGGCGGAGCTTGCAGTGAGCTGAGATCCGGCCACCGCACTCCAGCCCGGGCGACAGAGTGAGTCTCTGTCTCAAAAAAAAAAAAAAAAAAAAAAAGAGGTTGTTTTGATAGTAGTCCCATAAATTCAGATTCAGTTGATCCAGAAAGGACCTGGGAATTTAAACATTTAATAAGGATCTCTAGGGGATTCTGATGAAAATCATCTGCCTGCCCACATCTTAAAAACTTCTTAAATATTGAAGTGAGCTCAGTTTTAAACCAATCAGTTCCTCACTGAATAAACACACACAAAAACTCTTAGTTTTGTGAACCCAATCACATTACCAGGCCATCTCACAACCCAAAAGGAATTCCTTCTGACCTGGAGGCTTGCACTAAAAGGTGAGTCAACCAAAAGTTCAAACAAGCAAAGAAAGCTCCAGGGAGGAGAAAAGGAGAAAAGGTCAATGTGAGTATGAGCACTGCTCAGTCTGGGTCTCTTGGCATCTTGGCAATAAAGCCTTGGAAGCTCAGTTGTAGCTGAGGACCAGCATTCTAAACGCTAGTCAAATGAGGGAAAAAAGACCATTTTGTTCTAAGAAACAGTTTCTGTTTAGAATGTTTGGAAAATCAGCCTATAATGGTATTGTTTTATTGGCACCAGCTCCACAGATTTGGTTGCTTTTAGAATAATGTTGGCAGACAACTTCCCTTAAGACCTGCAGACCTAGTGCCTTTGCTATGTGTCAGGCACAATTTAACCTCCATTATGTTCTCAGCAGAGGTGTTTATTTGAGCCATTGTGACCACTAGACGTTGCTTCCTCTTTTTGTTTTTCCACAGCCACAAATTTGGTAACTAAAAAAAATTTTGTAAGCCTGCAGTTAGTACAACTAACCTATCTATTTTACCCAAGCTCACCCTGAGGGTGATGGGCTTTCAATGGCTGTGCAGGTTTCCAGGATAACGGATTATCAGGGAATGCTAAAATTGAGGCCATTTAACTAAATGACAGGTGATGGTTAAACTGACCAGGGTTTCTGGCTAAAGGTAATGGGAAACTCAGGGATCCAGGTGGAAGGCAACAAATAAGACAGGGATGTGATCAGATGCAGGGTCAAAAGCCAAGGACTGGGCCAGGTGCGGTGGCTCATGCCTGTAATCCCAATACTCTGGGAGGCTGAAGTGGGCAGATCACGAGGTCAAGAGATCGAGACCAGCCTGGCCAACATGGTGAAACCCCATCTCTACTAAAAACACAAACATTAGCCAGGCATGATGATGCACGCCTGTAATCCTGCTACTTAGGACGCTAAGGCAGGAGAATCACTTAAACCCAGGAGGTGGAGGTTGCAGTGAGCCGAGATCGTGTCACTGCACTCTAGCCTGGGTGACAGAGCAAGACTCTGTTAAAAAAAAAAAAAAAAAAAAGCCAAGGGCTCCACACTGAGTAAATACGCCATTAGAAGTATGAATGCTTGTTCCACGAGAGACCCCCAAAAATGAATGAGAAGCTATATAGTCAGTAAGTCAAAGTCTAGGAGAATTGAAGCAAGACAAATAAACCCTCTACACTGGTCAGCTGCTAGAGCCCAGGAATCAGTATAAAATAAAGGGACCTTGTGGTCTTTCTGCTGATCCTTTCCCAACTGAAGCGTCCATATCACTGACTTCATAACCATCCAGAGCATGAGTTAAATTTCAGATTCATTTGATCGAGTGTACTGAGTGAAACTCTCCAAGGGTGGGGCTGAACTCCCACAGTAGCTTCTGTGTTCATCCACTAAAGCTGGAGGCCCACCGTGTAAGGAGTTCTTCCAATATGCTTTATTCAGCTTTCCTCCTCCTCCCTCCTATCTCATTTAATGCAAGCAGATGTTAGTGTCTTTATCTCAGGATTCTTGTTTATTTCCTTTGAAAAGCTGTATTGGATCCAGCAGAGTGGAGGGTCAGAAGTGCATATAGATTGTTCCCTAAAAGTTTTGGGTAGACCAAAAGTCACAGGACAAAACATTATAGGCTAATAGTGTTATCATGTCAAAAGGGAACACGTACTTGAGACAATTCCAAAGAATATCATTTTCTCACCAGTGTAACGAGGTTGTACATATTGGTCTCTTGGATTAATGTAGCAACTTTTCCCTAATGAACTCTAAGCTGTTCCATTAGAATAGCTGTAAAAGTAAGACAAAACTAAATATGGAGTCACCCAAAGTGGGTATTAACTTTTTTTTTTTTTTTTTTTTGTGAGAGAAAGAGAGAGTCTCACTCTGTCACTCAGGCTGGAGTGCAGTGGCCTGATCTCGACTCACCGCAACCTCTGCCTGGCTGGTCTCGAACTCCTGGCCTCAAGTGATCCGCCCACCTCAGCCTCCCAAGTGCTGGGATTACAGGCAGGAGCCACTACGCCTGGCCGGTATTACCAATTGGAAAGGGGAGAAATAAACTCCAGTTGTCCGCATCCTCATTAGAATATTGCTATATCTATCTATTCAACATCAAGTGTGGGAAATTAGATAAAACACTCAATGGAATCCCCAATATTGCATTCTGTAATTTGAATGGAAAATGGGATCTGCAGTAATGCAGATAACAAAATTATATTTACTACCTATGTACATAGCTCATCTATTAGAGAAAAGCAACAAATAAATACACACATGCAAAAAAAGATGTGAAAGAAGGTAGAGATCTAGTAACTGCAGTTTTCTCAAAAATTGCTTTGCACAGTGATGATAAAATTCCCAAATCACATGCACTGAGTTCCCAACTTATGTACACACAGCCCCTAGCAGGAAGAGCAGCCAAGTCACATGCTGTAACTGAAGCTAAGGACAATTACCGGAAAACACCATTAAACCCTACTTTCCTTTCTTTTACACCCACCCCCACATGTCTGGCTTTTGAGTCTTGCCTGGAGTAAACAAGACTATACTTGTACATTACACCAATGAAGAATTTTATTTCATACTTGTTCAAAATCATGGAGGACTGTGAGGACTTTCCAATTAAAGTAACCTTGTAAGTCTTACAATTCTGTCATTCTTTAAGGAGTTCCTATTAAGTCTTAAATGCTTCAGAGATTAAAAGGGTATATTAATGTTATTGGAGACTTGAGATAAAATGCGGTGCCTTGCAGGGTATCTTTGCACTTAATGAAAACATTTTCATCATATTCTAAGTCTATTATGCCAGATCTTCATTTCATAAGTTGTAAGATAATCTTATTTTAATTAGAGGAGATATACCAAGTATATTAGAGTAATACAGTTAAATATATTCATCAACTTTCTTCTTGTCAGGTAAAATGCCTCCTTCAGAGTTTGTTACTCTGATGTGCTATCACAGATGTAAGTAAAATGGTGTGTGTGTGTGTGTAAATTCTGAATGATTTCTATAGAATTCATGAATAAAAGACTGTTTTCTGAGGAGCACCCTATATAACCCTCTCGAAGGTTACACTGTCCAATATGATAGACACTATCAAATGTGGCTACTAAGTACTTGACATATGGCTAGTTCTAATTGAAATGTGCTGTAAATAGAAAGTACACACTGGATTTCAAAGATTTAGTATGAAACATATAAAATCTTATTAATAATGTATATATTGATTACATGTTAAGATTGTCATGTGCGTCCATGTGAAGAGACCACCAAACAGGCTTTGTGTGAGCAATAAAGCTTTTTAATCACCTGGGTGCAGGTGGGCTGAGTCTGAAAAGAGAGTCAGCGAAGGGAGATAAGGGTGGGGCCGTTTTATAGGATTTGGGTAGGTAAAGGAAAATTACAGTCAAAGGGGGGTTGTTCTCTGGTGGGCAGGAATGGGGGTCACAAGGTGCTCAGTGGGGGAGTTTTTGAGCCAGGATGAGCCAGGAAAAGGAATTTCACAAGATAATATCATTGCTTAAGGCAAGGACCAGCTATTTTCACTTCTTTTGTGGTGGAATGTCATCGGTTAAGGCGTGGCAGGGCATTTGCACTTCTTTTGTGATTCTTCAGTTACTTCAGGCCATCTGGGCATATACGTGCAAGTCACGGGGATGCGATGGCTTGGCTTGGGCTCAGAGGCCTGACAAAGATCATTATATTTTAACTACCAGGGTTAAATAAAATATATCATTGAAATTAATTTCACCTGTCGCTTTTTACTTTTTGAAATATGGCAACCAGAAAATTTTAAGTTTGGCATGTAACGCACAATACATTTCTCTTAGACTCTGATGCTGTATATCATCTAACCAATATGTAAGATCAAATCTTAATTATCTGTGGCATATTATCCATGTTGTAAGTAACAAACATAAATGATAAAATGATGAATCTCAAGTTGGCTCCTCCTAAATTTTGAACAAGTTGCCACTCACTTTTGCCCCCTGTTCAGTCAGTTAAATGAAAGTATGGAAATGCTAGTCTTAACAACTGCCTAGGAGGCTGGTCTGTGGCTAGAGAAGGAAGTTGGATAGCATCTTCCAAAACTAGACGTGGATCCTATGATTCTCAGGAGTGGATTGCGAAATAAAGCCAGAAGTAGCTGGTGGGAGAACCACTCATTAATAGCAATTACACTTACGAGCCAGACATTCAAGTGGGACAGGGAAAGCCTCAAGTTCCATTTCCATCTTGTGATTTTGCAATTCGTGAAAGGGAAAGGAAGAGAAAAGTACGCATATGGGTAGGCAAAGTTTTCAAAATAAACAAGTACCCCCTGGAGACCACATTAAAACACTTCATTGGGAGACCAGGAGAAATGTGAGCTACAATCAGAACAGATAGCTCTTCAACAAGAGCCTCAAATGCCAAGTTGGTAACACAAAAAGGCCATACCAATATTTTCAAATGTAAAACTTGCTGCTCTCAAAGAAAAGAAATGTAGAGCAGGTCAGAAGCAAACTAAAAACAAATGGTCCATGAAGAAATCAATAGAGCACCTCACAAGGGAGTCCAAAGCAAAAATGCAAACTCCTTTAAGTATAACAAACTCAGGAAGCCAGCTAGAAAATGCAAAGGCCATTCAGGGATGAAAAGGTGATAGCAGGAAGGATCGATGAATTGTTTGCTTCAGTCTTTACTGAAGAAGACTTTAGAAAAGAGTCTCGCTTGCATCTTGCTTTAAAGTAGTCAGGTTGAAAGGACACAAAGATAGATGTGTACCCGCCCCCCACCCGCTACACCCTTGTTCTGCTCTCTAATCTTTGCACATACCAGAGATTTCGTAAGTTCTGTGAGTACCTGGTTTTCTGCACGTACCAGAGATTTTGTTTTGCACATACCACAGATTTTGTAAGTTCTGAGGCAAGGTCACAAGACGTGTTTAAGTAAGATAAACTCTTGCTGCCATAAACCTGCTCTCCCGCCTCAAAGTTTGAACCAAAATATCAGAAATGGCGGGAACCAATCATAGTTAGCCAAATCGCCTTGTTCAAACACTAGCCAATCATATATCTGATTTGTATAATAACTCTATGCCCACTTTTCTTAGACTATATAACACTGCTCGGAGCTCAGTGGGGGAGCTCTCCTGCCCGTCTCGTTTCACGAGCGAGGGAGAGTTCCAGGTTCGAACCTGTAATAAAGATCCTTGCTGCTTAGCTTTGACTCTGGACTCTGGTGGTCTTCTTCGGGGAATAAACGGTCTGGGCATAACAAGGTCAGAGGTATTGGAACAAACAGTGGAAAAGAGGACTTTCCCAGACCCAAGTGGCAAACGAAATACAAATAAATCACCAGTCCCAGACAGCAATCACCCAAGATTTCTAAAGGAACTCAAGGGCGAAATATGGAACCGGTGGCCAAAATGTATGACCTGTTGTTAACAACCACTACTATATGAGAAGAATGGCAGCTTGCCAGTGTAACTCACACCCATAAGAAGGACTCCAGAGGAGATTCTGGAAACCAAAGGCTCTCAATCTGATTTCTAATATTGATATGATAATGGCATCTCCATAAAAGTTACAGATGCAATACCCATGAGAGTTATGGTTTATATATTGAGGAGTCTTGGCTAATAATCTATGAGAGACATTTTAGATGACTTGGACCAGATACTAAGAAGTTACGGAAATTTTGTTGAATTTTTTAAAGAGTATTTATCTGTTATCAGATATACGTATGCATGGATGAAATTATATAGTATTCAGGATTTACCTTAAAATATTCCTAGAAAAAAGAACTTAGGAAAAAGGATAGACATAACAACAACAAAAAAGAAAGCAACATGTTGGTAAGATGGGTACACAGTCGTTTATAACCTTTTCTCTCCACTTTAGTGTGTTTGAAAACTTCCATAATAAAGCTAAAAATTAATCAAGAAGAGAATATAGAAATAAATAAGCACATGTCCAAAGGGAAACCACTGAGTGCTATTTATTTAGACTTTCGAAACATTTTGACAAAGTTTCACACCAACATTTTACACACACACACACACACACACAGTGGATTTCAAGTTTGTAGGTGATATGAAACTCATTTCAGTAGTGAACTGTCTGAGCTTACAGGGAAAATAAAACGCAAACAACAACAACAACACCACTTCCAATACTGCCTAAGTAGAAAGAAAACTAGTGTATCATCTTTAACATGTGCCAGTGTTAAAGGATTAACCTTAGAGAACAGTGATATAGAAATATATGTGTAAGATATGAGATCTTATCAATTACTAAAAGTCTAAACGAATGTTTACAAAGAACTAGAAACAATTTTTCCCAAACTCAGCTTACTTTGCTTCTGTAGTTAAGGAAAAACACAATGCTGAGCACCGCTAGGAAAGGGTTTTGGAAATACAACATTTTTAAAATTAAATTTGTCTGAGGCAGCAGTTACCTGCTTTTTCTGGATGATCCCACATCTCAACGACAGTACAACTGAACTGAATGAAGTATAGAAAGTAGCATCTAGAATCATTAGAGGGGTTGACTAGACTCTGTATCAAGAGAGACTCAAACAATTAAAACTTCTAAGCTGAGAAACACAAAGCTTAGGTGGTATATTAAGATCAACGTTTATTGAGTAAAAAAAGCATACAAAATGACTGAACGTGGCTTCATTTATCAGTTCCTAGAACTAAGGACTACTTCTTGAAATGTTACCTCTTTAGTTCTTAAACTAAATTAATAAAATACTATACAGTGTGAGTAAACTTTAAAAAGATGTTACCCCCAAGAAAGTGTTGCAACTAAAAGTACAAAGGCATGGAAAGGAAAGTTTCCATATATTTATGTCCAAGTTGTTAATGATCACTGGTAGACACTCAGAATAACAAATCCACTTTTTTTGTAAAGAAGAAACTAACAAGAGCAAAAATACTACAATATTTCTTGGTACCCTTCAGTGTTGGAAAAGTAAACTACATGGACAACTCTAGTGTACAAGTATTGGATGAGCTTCATCTTCAATGTATTGGTGTTACTTTTCTCCTTCATTGTAACTGAACATTAATTATAATGACACCAAACTTTCAGTTGCATAATTCAATATCACAAACCACAACTTTACTATGAAGAGACAACCAACTACAACTCATATAACAAAAAGTGTCCATTAAAAGTTCCAAATATTTGTTTTGTTATATTATTTTTATACAACTCATCATTGACTAGAAAATTAGCATTAATAAATTATTTTCTTTAGTTTTTCCCTAAGAACTATTAGCAATAATTTTATGAACATTAGTTGACTAAATCCTTTATTCATCCTAAAAGATGATATATGTATAAGATATTATTTTAATGTGTCACTCACAGTATTGACTTTTTTTTTTTTTTTTTTTTTTTTTTGAGACGAGTCTTGCTCAGTTACCCAGGCTGGAGTATAGTGGTGCGATCTCAGCTCACTGCAACCTGCATCTCCTCGGTTCAAGTGATTCTCCTGCCTCACTCAGCTGGGATTACAGGCGTGTGCCACCATGCCTGGCTAATTTTTGGATTTTTGGTAGCGATGGGGTTTCACCATGTTGGCCACGCTAGTCACAAACTCCTGACCTCAGGTGATTTGCCTATCTTGGTCCCACAAAGTGCTGGAATTACAGGCGTGAGCCACTGCACCTGGCCATCACAGCATTGACTTCTAAATCCCAAGAAACTAAGTGTGAAATAGGTAACTCATTTCATCAATAACCAAGAACAGTTATTTTATACTCAGGGAAGCTAGTGTAAATAAACATTAGATGACAACAGGAATGTTGGCCTTCAAAATATCTGCTTACTTTACCAAGCTTTAAAATTATCACAGTATTTTCCAGTTGTCGTAATCTATACTAACAATATAACTAATCATCACATTCCAAGAGAAATATTTTCATGCTACAAATCTGAAAAGACAGCAACATTTTCTAATCTCTTTCTGTATTGCTTATTCCTAGGTTCATTTTAATTTAGACACCTGAAACTTTTATTAGTGAATGTATAAGTTATAAAGCCTAATGTGAGATTAAGGTGAAACTTTAATTTGTCCCAATTGTCTCCCTCTGCAGATGGCGGTAAAAGTTGTATGTCTTGCCCACAATAGGGAAAGGGAGCCTGGTGCTCAGTTCAGCTGCACACTTGTCCAGCTTGAGACAGTGTCCCCGACCCAGCTTCTGACTCAGTCTCTACACTCGCTTGCCCATCTTAGCTCAATAGCAAAAATACAAAAGCCTTATCATTATGACCAGTATTAACCTTTGCTGAATAATAACCTTTGCCTGTGTGCTGTTTAAGAAGAAAATTATTTAGTTAAAGCGACTATTATAACTAAAACTGTAATAGTGGTGACTCTGGTTAGTGGTTTTATTGGTAATTTTATTTCCTTTTTTATATTTTTTATGTTTCAATTTTTTGAATATAGATAAATTGATTTACAAACAGGAAAATCATGAACAGTATTTTAAAATACATGCCACAATTTTCCATTAATCTGGAAGAAATATTTACAGTCAATATCTCACTGGCAAAGAAGTTTTCAGGTCTGGTATCTCATAAAATAACTTCTGATTTTCTCTAAAATAGAAATTACACTTGATTTCCATCCATGAGAAAGTTGCAAATCGAAATCTTTTACAAGAAAAACAGACTAAAAAGATGTAAGGGGGATCCATTTTAATTCTTGATGAACACATAATACCACTATCTACTATATCTTATGTCCGGGTAGGCAGAATTAGAGAAGGGCTCAACTATCATAGCACACAGAGGATACCACTATTTCGGTGTCCAAGTGATTCTGATGTGTTCTGAATCATGAGAGGGGGCTTGACATTTTAGAGTAAAATGCCACAGAATCTCAAAAGATGACTTTGAGAATTCTCAGGGTCCACATACTAAATATATATATATCCAAGAAAACTAGGTGGGAATTTCACTTTACCTCATTCACCTAAGGAATCTCAATCAGTTGTTCCCTAAATAGCAAAGTACAAACTCAGCAAAAGAACCCAAGAATTATTCACACATTGTTTATGGCTGAGTGAGCTTACAGAATGCTGGTATATGCTGAGCACACAGCTATTTGTCATAAAGCCATCAATCAAATTCAGTTGATAATAGAAATCCCTAAATAAATGAATTACAGAAATCAATGAGTCTGCTATTCTTTCAGAGTTTAAAATCACCGAAAAATTTACCATGGATTTAGGAGGCAATTAAATAGTGGGGCATCAATATTCCCTTATTCATTTCACAGCTCATTCAGCCCTAACTGCTTTGTTTATCAAAGACCCAAGGAGACCACTAAAGGCAGACTCTACTGGGGTCATCTCAAGAATAAAGAGAATAAAGGCAAGGGTCAAATCAAGTTACCTCATCTATGAGCTCCTAATTATAAAATAAAATGAAGTTCCTTGGGGCCCATCCAATCACACCTACCAATATAGACCCAGGTCTCCCTGACCTATTATCTCAATGAGTAGGTCCAGATGGAAAGAAAAAATGAAAGCCCACAGGCAATCAAAAATTCTCACATTAGCTGTTAAGTTTCACTTCACTTTTTCCTTCTCATTACTAAGAGAAACAATGACTTTCCTGAGTCTCATCTTTTCTCTTTGTTCCATTCCAAAGCATAATGATCAATACCTAAAAGTCACAGATGACACTCAGTAAAGGAGAGAAACAAAAGGCACAGATAATTATAAATGCAATAATACAACTGAAGTGAGTTGGTTCAACAAATATGTTGGTATGAAGCCCAGACTGATGAATGTAGTCCAATACTGGGTTGAAGGGAAGCACATGTACTTAGGTAACAGTAAAGCTAAATTTGTTCTATCATGCAGTGTGAAAAGTATGATACTGTTTAAGATACAAGCAGTGGAATAGGGCTATTAACTCTTTTAGGAGTAGAAACCCAGCCAGAAAGAGCTCACGGGAGATGGTGATCTAGGAATTGGTGAAAAGTATGATACTATTTAAGATACAAGCAGTGGAATAGGGCTATTAACTCTTTTAGGGATAGAAACCCAGCCAGAAAGGGCTCACAGGAGATGGTGATCTAGGAATTGGTGGCTAGATAGAAGCCTTTGAAGAATAAGTTAAATTTAGTCAACAAACAAGGAATGGAGGGCAACTCCTGTAAAGTTCACAGTATGTGCGAAAGAACAGAATGTAGAATAGCCTAGAGTGTTGGGAACTGTTAATAATTTGGTGTGGCTGGAATGTAATGTGGACAATAATGAGAACACTATCCTCTATGTATACTATCGAACCATCCTCCAAATGGGAGCTATTTACAGAGATGAGTCTGTTGGGGTTCCCTGAGTTGTCTAATTTTGGTCCAAGTTGAAGCTCTGCTATCACCCCATATTCAACTGGTGCTGTCATTCCTGGCCATTAGCTGTCATGCTGCATGATTGACTTCCAGTTGTGCTTCATCATAAGCTCTGCTCACCTTGCTTACAAACACTTAGAAGGAAAATTGACACTGAGGCACCAGTGAGTTTTTATAAAAATGCAATTCCTAACAGGACTTTATTGCTGAAAATACAAATTAAGGTCTTTCTTCCCTTTCTCATCCTTATCCATCATCTTCCTCCACTCTCCAGCCAAAGATGCATTGTAAATATGCACTCAAAAACTCAGTTTTGTCTTTTTTAATATGCTGTGATTATAGGGATTGTATTGTATTTATAGCTTTTCCTAAGTAACCGACAGAGGGGCTTGCCTACAAGTGATTGATGAACAGAACAATCAATCAATCCGTTCATCTGATTGCTGCACTGAAGGCAAATGTGAAAGCATATGCCATGTGCAGGCAGCCAGTTGAAGCGATGGAAAATATTGTACATTGTCTGCAAGTTTAATGGCCAAAGAGGAGAAGGCATATGAGAAATCATAAGCATTTATCCTTACATAAATTCTAACTGAAAATAAAATAACGGTAAGGTTATATCATTTACAATGTCTTGGCTACAAGAAATGGAAAATGTATTGTCTAAACAATAAGGAAAATGTATTCTCTCACGTGAGAAGTCTAAAGTTCCAGAGTTGATTAATTCAGTGTCTTAACAATGACATCTTTTTGATCTGCCATCTTCATGCTTGTAGTCCTGTTTGCCATATTTGTGATTATAGTTTGGTGTAGTAGCTTCAAACATCACGGGATCACATAATACCTGAATGCCAGACTGGAAATTAGGGTATCTCCTTTTTCAATATATTCCTCATGTTTCTTTGACCAAATTGTACCACATGCCCAGTCCTTAGTCAATGACAGACAAGGGAACTGGAATTCTTGTGCTTGCCTTAGACACAGATCAATCAAGATCCACCTTATTGAGAGGCATCCTCCAGAAACGTGAACGAAATAAGGATCTGAAGCAAGGAATTAAGGGGTGGAGAAACACAAGTAAGGTTTGTTGTTAAATAAGCAACCAACAGTGTCCGCAATAGCCAATGACCTATTTAACTTTATTTTATCACACTCATCCAACTCCCAAGGGGTTAAATAAACAACAGGTTAACCATATTTTACCCCAAAAAAAGGCATATCTGTATTTACCTTTAAGAAAGAATAAATGAATAAATAATACTTCAAAAAACAAGCAAGCAGGAGGAAGATTATAAAAATAAGAAGATTATTAGGAATTTTAAGCACCTTGATCTTTGAGTGAAAAATGCCATGTTACACTATTACAAATTATTTTTCCAAAATTAAAATTAAAATGCTAGTGCTGCATTCAGGTATAATAAGTCAAAGTTCCTTCATATATTTCTTTTGCTAACAGTAAAGATTGAAAAATTATCACATGTAATCAAGAAACAATAGACAAATAAAAACAGCCAGAGACTCAATTTCTAGCTACAGGCCTTATAATTACATTTGCTATGTCTGCAATCCTTTACCCAGAAATATGCAGGTTCTCATCAAGTCTTTAAGGATAACACTAATTAATTTGTTAATTTATTCAAAAGTTATTTTGGTGGATAGAATAATTTAGCTCTAACCACAAGTTAATACAGTTTTAAGGAACCTTTCTGGAATTCAGTGCCTGTCACACATTTAGTGTTAATACCATCTTGCAATATTTAAAAGTTTATTAACATAAAATATTTCAAGCAATACATTTTTAAATTAATCTCAAAATAAATTGAAGATTATACCCATTAAGCATACCCTTTAAGAGTTGAATATCAGGCATGACAATCACCACTGGTTACCTAGCAACCATGGTACCTGCTCTTACATTAAGTTCATCCTAAACACTAATGTAAAAATTAGTGATGAATATATATCCACTTCAAGTCTCTATTTACTAGAAAACTGCATTTTTTTAAGTTATTAATGTTTCCATATTTTGCTATTCTGGCAAGTTGAATTTTAATGGAAGGTTGGGAGGGTGGTGTCCTGGTCATTAAGCTGCCATCTACTCTCGACAAACAGTCCTAAGAATGATGCCTAATTATTAAAGTAATGATGCCCATCACTGGTCATTACAACTAAAATGAAATTAATGTCAGGTGAGTATCTCAAGCCATCTTTTAAAAAAAAAGTCATATGGAAATTATACCTTGCTTCCACACATTCTAATTTCTAAAAGAATATAAGATTAGACTATGAGTGCCCTGGGGCACTCCCAAGGCTATCCTACTCTTTAAAATGCCTGAGGTGGGCCCCACAGTTTAAAAATGTCATCTCTCATCCCATTTTCTACTGCTAGAGTATATTGTAACAATAACCTTTCCAATTCTGCATACGTTCCCATGTCTGTACATTTACATTATGGAGTCTCTGGTGCCACAATTGCCAAGGAGCTCTCTGAAGCACTGCGGCTGTGCTCTGCCAACTGCATTTGGCTGCCCGGCTCCTTCTGGGCTCCCAAAGCTGGCAAGCTAATATGCTAATAGAATTCATTAGCCTGGACTTTGACAGACAGTTAAAACAGGACGCCACATCAGCACTCCAGCACTGCACGGCCATTATGCCATTTCAGGAGGTGCAGCTAATTCAAAGAACATGATGACAGGGTTTGCAATCAGGGAACATTAGAGTGTCAGGCAGTGGAGAGGCTGAACATGCTAGGCAGGCAATACTGCCAGCAACCCTGATTTGATTTCTGGCACCACTGGCGGGCTTGGCAAAAAAAAAGAAAAATAAAAAAAAAAAACAGCAGAGGTAATGAGATAAACTGAAATATCAGGCACTGGGACTGGTCTTTGAAGCAATTATTCTCCAGTGTAACAAAGGACAAGATGAAAAAGCTTTCAGGGATAGGCAGTGGGCACCTGTGGGACCCCGCTTGCATTACAGAATGACACTCTGCTGAGCATTCTCTCTCTACTGGGGAGATCAGGGTACTAAATAGGCTGTCAAAAGGGAGGGGACCTGGGAGAGAGTCTGTGAAAGAAAATGAAGCTGAGGAAAGGTAGAAGCAAGATAGAGAGGTTGTCAGAGCCTTGCAAGGGAGTGAGAATTAAGTGAGGTGTATCAGAATCTCTGTTAGGAGGGATGATAACTTACGTGGTTTACATCAATTAGTTTCGACGTCCACACATTGGAGGAAGAACAGAAAGCAAACAAGGCAAAGGACGCAACAGGCCACAGAAGCCCCAAGAGTAGTAAAATCCCTTAAGATGTTGGTCAAAAACAGAAAAGCCTTTGGCATTTCCCCTTCGGGGCTCTTGATTCTGTCAGGTTGAGGACCAGAGTGAAATGATTAAGAGACTACTTTCTGGAAGTTCAAGCCTCTAAGTCTCGGAATATAATCAAGCTCACCCAGCAATTCTTTATGTAGGAACAGGCCCAAGGCTAAAGTTGAACCAGAAATGAATCATTTCTCATTCTGCAGTGAATACCACTTCTGAATCAAGTTGGAGGTCACTGGCTAAACAAACGGGGAAGCGTGTGTGTTACAAACCCTCCCTGTGCACAAACCTGGAGCTTTAGCTTTCTTTGATCTTTACAAGGGAAAACATTCCCCAGCTGAAAATAAACATCACAACAGGATTGACAACCGAGAACATTTACAAATCATGTCATCTTTGCTCGGTTTGATTTAAAAAGTGGGAACCAGGATATAATATTCAACCCCATCCCCCTCACTCCCCACACACAATGCTGTTGTTTCAGAGAGGCAGTATATTTCAGTGACACACTTTTGATTTCTGCATAGAACAAAACCAGTATATTTATTAGCTATACTTCTCATGTATTTTTTCCAAAGATCTCCCCTGGCTCTTTCTCTCCTCTTTTTGTATTTGAGCAATGCATCCCACCCATTCACCAATTCCTGCAATTTCAACTATCACCACAATGGAAATAGTTACCAACCTCTCTCAAAAACCCAATTATCTATAAACTCCAGGCCCCAAATTTTCACTGGCCTGTTGAAGGGTACTAATGATGAACACAGAGCTGGCAAGCAAGATGCTTTGACTCACATCCACCAGCTCAAATTTTACTTGTCCAAAACTCCTCCTTCTATGTTCCCATTTCCATGAATAATATCATTATCTTTTTATTCACCCAGTTCAAAACCTTGGAATCATCTTCTCTTGTCTCCCATACCCAATTTGATGTAAATTTTGTTGATTAACTCTCTCACATCTCTTGCATTGATCCTTGCCTGCTGTTCCCACCATACTTTTCTAATTTAGGAGCCACATTATGAATTAAACAGTGTTTTATGTACAAAACTAGGAACATATCATCGCAATATTATTTCACTGGGAAAATATATTCTATATACCCACCAACCAACCAATTTCAACTCATTCCTGACCCTCTCCAACTTCAACTCGCTCCTGATTCTGTCCCAACTTAAACTCATTCCTGACTCTATTTACTACACCCTAAATTTATATCCAGTGAGTTCCAAGTTCCAAAGCTTATAGCTCTGCCTCCATATCTCCACCTCTACCTCCTTATGTTTGCTACCTCCGGACAGAGTCCTGCTAGTATTCTGAATTTTGCTCTCAAAACTTTCACTGGAACATTGCAAGAGCCTCATCATTGGTCTTTTCTACAAACATTGCTAAAAGATTAACTCTGGGAAACATGAATGTAATCATGGCATACCCCCACTCAAAAACTGTCATGTTTCTATATAAAGAATCTGGCACTGAAGGCCCATTGTGACATGACTGGGGCCAATTACTCCAGTTTTCCCTCACTTATTTTAATGTTCCACCACTTGATATTTCTTTGTTTTGCCCAGGAAATTGTACATTTTCCAAAACAACCACTTTTGTTTAAAATGCACTAATATACCAACCATACATTTTTTCCTGTCACGTCCTACCCACGATCAAGACTGCTCAAATCCATATTCTTCAGGAGGCATTTTCCGTGTCTTCCCCACAGGTAAACTACTAACTCAAGAGCCCTGATGAATGTTAGGTAGCATTCATAAGTTTTGTCTCTATTGTCTTTGAAAGCAAGGCTTGTGCCTGTTAGATCATTTTACGGAAGCAAAATGCAGATAGGCATGTAATTATGAGTCTTTCCTATGATATAAATGAAAATTAAGTATCCTTATAATTGGGTTAGTAAATGAATTCAATAACTGGGAGAAATGACTGGCACAGCTGATTAGTCTCACTGTTCTCCAAAGGGGTTCCCTACATAGCGATCGCATGGTCTTTATGTCCACCCAAGTATCTGGAGGCAAAGATTAGTTGAAAAAGTGATGGTATCCAGTGTTCCTCTCTCCTGATCCTTCTCCTCTGGTTGTTTAGAAATACTAATGACTTCCTTCATCTCCCTCAATTGACATTTATAGGATTTCTAGATAATCAAAGAGGGTCATCAGTTAGAAATAATAGTTTACAATAGGAAGAGGTTGGGAGGAGCATCGTTTTGGTCCAGAGTGAAATGCAAATAAAATTCACTGTGGAGCAAACCCCTCCTCAGATTCCAGTATACATCCTGGAGAGGATGGAAAAGCCCTCCTGCTGAGAACTTCTACCATTGTGAGCATTGTTATTGATTTAAGTGTATGCTGCCATTTGGGTATTTTGAAGAAGAAAAAAATTTTAGAACTTATGATTTACATCATGCTGTTAATCATATTCGTTATATGACAGGGTTATTAGAAAAGCAAAGATGATGTCAAATATGAAAGTGACTTACAAGGGAAAAAAAACAAACTCCAAATATGACACTTTGGGGTAACATAAACGTGTCTAACTACCCATTATGGAATAATTTGTTGTTGATAATCTATCATTCTGTCTCTGTCATCGTAGACTCATCTATGTGGGTCTTTTTTCAGATCGAATTTATATAACATAAAGTGAGCTGAATTGCATAAGCCAGAAAAAAAATTATCTGGTCTCACCTTCTATATCTGTTATGTTAACTGTATATTTTCATCTCTCCACTCTACCCTGAATTAGGGAGAAGCAGCTTTATAGTCTATTTTGTTAGAGAAGTTGAAACAACGCGTTCATAGAGAACATAATTAGAATCATTGAATTTTAGAGCTGGAAGAGACCATAGAGATCATAATTGAGAGTAAAGTTTATTTGGGAGATATAATTTTATTTTTCCCCTTCGTAAGTTAAACGACCAGTACAATCTGCTCCAGATTGTTGCGTCCCTTCTTAAAAGTAAATTAACTATATCTTCCAGAATAGGGAATTCTTTTCTCTTTGCACATAATTTAAACAGTAGTTACTAGTACCTTTTAGAAGGTTTTGTTTGTCTCTTTGCTGCCATCCCCACTCTGGTAACCACACTTTTCTGTAAATATTCTAATTACAATATGCTCCCTCTTCCAAATGGTCTCAGGATGAGTGAAACAAACGGGCACGTAAAGAAACACCATAATGAACAACTTTTGTAACAAAGGAAGAATTATGATACAGGAAAATGTCTGTTTGCATTCCTTGACAAAACTTTCAGAAAAGCAAATGTATCCTGTAAACGTAGTTTCAATGCTAAGTAAAATTCGCTTAGCAAAAGGATGGTCTAGTCACAGTCACAAAATGAAAGAAAATCAGAATACGTGAATTCTAATCCCAACTCTACGAGCAGTGTGAACATGAATTAAATCAGATAATATAAGTAGAAGTAATTTGAATGGTGTTAAAAAATATGCAACAGGAATGTATTTTTAACCATATAGTCAACACTCTATAATCAATTACTATTTAATTTTAACTCTATAGTCAATTTTAATTTAACTCTATAGTCAATTACTATCTGCCTTGTCAACTTATAAACCTCTAGGTGTAAAAAATAATTTTTTTTGAGGAAGGCAGGGGCAATTATTCTACACAATGTCTTGCATATAAAAAGTACTTAACAGGTAAGTATTAAATAAAAGAATACATGAATAAAGGATACAAGAATAATAGCGCAATTGAGTGACTGAATGATTAAAATAATATGTTAAAGAAAAGGGGAGAGAAAGAAATCATAAAATCATAAAAGGATTATAAACACCGTAATAAGTTAGAGTTGTTGAACAGCATTCTCATGTGAACACAAAATGCTTTCTCTTTTTAGCAGATAAGAAGGTCATTAATTCAAGGTGTTTCTCTTCCTGTTTCCAGAGGTATAACATTTCAAAACACTGTCACCTTTCAGATTTTCCTTTCAGATAGAGCAAGCTAGAATGCACCCGCACTGGGACGGGAATTATTAGGGCTATTCTTTTTTTTTTTTTTTTTTTTTTTTGAGACGGAGTCTCGCTCTGTCGCCCAGGCTGGAGGGCAGTGGCCAGATCTCAGCTCACTGCAAGCTCCGCCTCCCGGGTTCCCGCCATTCTCCTGCCTCAGCCTCCCGAGTAGCTGGGACCACAGGCGTCGCCACCTCGCCCGGCTAATTTTTTGTGTTTTTAGTAGAGACGGGGTTTCGCCGTGTTAGCCAGGATGGTCTCGATCTCCTGACCTTGTGATCCGCCCGTCTCGGCCTCCCAAAGTGCTGGGATTACAGGCTTGAGCCACCGCGCCCGGCCTATTAGGGCTATTCTTCCGCAAGCTTCAGGACATAAACTGATCACCAGCTGAGGTCAGGAAAAAATTATGGAGACTCCTAAAAGCTTCCTCCAGAGCCTGCTGCAGTGCTCACTGCTGGAGTCACAAAACCAATACTAAAATGAAGCTCAACTGTTATTTTTTTTTATTGAGTAGCAATTCTTATGGTTTTCAAAATGAGAAGAGAACACAACAAAGGAATCCACTCAAACAGTATCAGCAGCTCTCTTGTTCCAGCTTCCAAACAAAATGCAGGCAGTGGGTCATGTTGTGGATCTAAAATCCAAAGCGTTTCTACCTCTGTAAGGAAGCATCATATTTCACTGAAGGACCAGGTAAATAGCACAACCTTCTCCTGAGAAAGTTCACAAATATTGCATCTTTAAGGTCAACAGCTATATCACCATCAGTTTTCTCATTGTAAAGCTACTTGGGAAGTAAAGAAATACCCTATTCAGGCTGGGCGCGGTGGCTCAAGCCTGTAATCCCAGCACTTTGGGAGGCCGAGACGGGTGGATCACGAGGTCAGGAGATCGAGACCATCCTGGCTAACACGGTGAAACCCCGTCTCTACTAAAAAATACAAAAAACTAGCCGGGCGTGGTGGTGGGCGCCTGTAGTCCCAGCTACTCGTGAGGCTGAGGCAGGAGAACGGCGTGAATCCGGGGGACGGAGCTTGCAGTGAGCCGAGATCCGGCCACTGCACTCCAGCCTGGGTAACAGAGCGAGACTCCGTCTCAAAAAAAAAAAAAAAAAGAAATACCCTGTTCAAACAGAAAGCTTTTTGGTACAGGCTGGTAATTTCATTAAGTTAAAATGTTTTCTTGAGATCATTTCACCTGAGAAAATAAACAGGATATGTAAGAGATGACACTCCTTTCAAGGATACGATGCCTTAAAAACACACAAGTGACAACTGCTGGTGGCAAAGCTGTTGGGGTTTATTTAAAGAAAAAAAAATTGTTAGACATTGATTCCAATACTTAGATTCCCAGGAATCTTGGCTGGCATATTCAAAACAAGCCGTGATCTTTAGCTGTGCTGCGTGCTTCTCAGGCACAGACTGCCTGGATGATGCAAATATAAGTGAAGCTGCCTGAAAGCATTAGCAAGAACCACTGAAGTCCTTAACTCCATCCAAGCTCTTCACTCTACAGCGAACAGTGTGAGGCTTTGTGTGGTGCCCAGAGTCAAAAGTTCATTCCCTCGTGGGAATATTGGCAGCCATGGCTCCTGAAGAGAATAGAGCCACAGTCAGCAAAGCAAAAACGTTTTGCCAGATCCTCACTGTTTTGCCTTAGACGTCAATGAGAATGCTGTGAACAGAATGCAAGCCTGATAAATTATACCTGTTTTTAAATTAATAGTACCCTGAAATGATGAATAGAATACAGTATATATTAGATAAAATGAACATTAGGTGGTGCCGAGCTATTTAAAGAAAAAAATAAACACGTTTAACTCCAGTGCAGCTCTCCTCGAAGTGTAAACTCACTCACGTAATAAATATTTGTTGAGTGCTTACTCTGTGTGTAGGTGATAGGAAGACAATGGTGAACAAGCCTTGCCCTTGTCCTTCAAGTGTGGAAATGAAGAATTCAATAAATAAGTTCTTCCAGTATTTTTCTAGGTCTCAAACTTCTGCAAGGAAAATAAGAGAATGTGTCATTTAAACCAAATATGGCTATCTCCATTTGTACTTCCAGAGGAGTGGGGGTGGGGCAGCGATATAACTCCCTAATCAGAGAGAAAGGAGAATGGGTGGGACATGGAATCATTAGCGCACTGTGTAGCAGAGCATGGTGGTGAATAACAGCCATGCAGCAGAAGCCCAAGCAGAGCTTATGTGTAGGGAAGAGAGAGAGCTGGATTGCTCACTATACATAAGTATGAGAAAATATTATTTTTCTTTTTGGAGTGGCCGAAAGGCAGCACAGAGAGGAGAGACAGAGGGGGGCAAAAAACATAGCAGATTCCCAGTACTCACGTTGGGAAAAATGGCTGAAGAACTTCTTCAAGAGCTCAATGTTCAATTTTCGATTATCTAACTATGGAATGCGATATAACTTCTCTCACCATTATCCGTCTCTTTAGTAAAACTCTACCACCCACAGCTGCTCCCCAGAGTGATATTTTAGGAGTAAGAGGCAAAGAATTAAGGGGAAGAAATTGTGTCCTATGTCTGAGTGAATACTAGGGCAAAGATAAAGGAACAGCCAGAAGACACAATAAACAAAAATCCACCATCAGTAAGATAGCAAAGTCCAAGAGGACTAAATGAAGCACAAATCCCTGAACACTGCAAAACTCCTAGGGCAGTTATTGGATTTCCCTTAAGACATGGGGTAGAGGTTCTTAAGAGCAGCAGGTGATATCTGGATTACTACTTCTAAAGGGCAGGACCACGTCTTTGTCTTTGTGTATCACATAATGCCTCTACAGGCACTAGTACAAACCTCCTAGGAAGAACTTATGAAAGTTTGTTGAATAATTTATAATGGTGAGATGAAATCTCAGCTCCTAACTGCCAAATAGGGAATAGGGACTTCCCAGGGGCCTTCAAGTATGAAACACAGGAGCTGCTGTGTTTGCAGGTGAACACGTAACTGCCCCAAGACCCTGATTTGAGGGGCCACTGGCCAGAAACTTCTTTACCAGTCAGCCCCAGATTGAGATTCCCACCACCAGGGCTTTTATGGTAGACTTAAGACAAGAGATCCAAAAGCAATGCCTTCATAACTAGTTCTCACAGCCCAGCATAGGGCAAACTCCCATCACTGTATGAAAAGGTTTTCAAACTCAATCTTTTTTTTTTTTTTTTTTGAGACGGAGTCTCGCTCTGTCGCCCAGGCTGGAGTGCAGTGGCCGGATCTCAGCTCACTGCAAGCTCCGCCTCCCGGGTTCACGCCATTCTCCGGCCTCAGCCTCCCGAGTAGCTGGGACTACAGGCGCTGCCACCTCGCCCGGCTATTTTTTGTATTTCTTAGTAGAGACGGGGTTTCACCGTGTTAGCCAGGATGGTCTCGATCTCCTGACCTCGTGATCCGCCCGTCTCGGCCTCCCAAAGTGCTGGTCAAACTCAATCTTAAAAGACTCATTATCAGCCAGGCACAGCGGCTCACGCCTGTAATCCCAGCACTTTGGGAGGCTGAGGCGGGTGGATCACCTGAGGTCAGGTGTTTGAGACCAGCCTGGCCAACATGGTGAAACCCCGTCTCTACCAAAAACACAAAAATTAGCTGGATGTGGTGGCAGGCACCTGTAATCCCAACTACTCGGAGACTGAGGCAGGAGAATTGCTTGAACCTGGGAGGCGGAGGTTGCAGTGAGCCAAGATCGCGCCATTGCACTCCCGTCTGGGGGACAAGAGTGAGACTTTGTCTCAAAAAAAACAACAAAAAAAGACCCATTATCTCATTTTTGTTATTTGAATTTGAAAACAGCAAAGACCAACTTAGTATTTCTCTGGGTTATGAATAGTGTTGAAGGCGGGGTCATCATATCAGAAGGAAAAAGAAAACAAATACTACCTTAAAAAAGATAAATATACTCTTACACAGAATTATTTCTGTACTAGTGAGATGATGTCTAAAGGCAAGCGAGGTTCCTGACGCTTAGTCAGTCTCTGATTTACTGAGCACATGCATATGCTATGCAGAGAAGGAAAATAATGTGGACAAGATAGAGGTGGTCTTGTCTTTGTCATGATAGCATTATAATGCGAGATACAGTGAAGGGGAAATTATAACACAGAATTAAAGGGGAAATTATGACACAGAACAGGAAGTGCCATATTGGGGGAATACAGAATGAGAAGAGAGTTTGTAATCAGGGATCAGCTCAGATTCCAGGTCTAGGACAGCCTTTGACAACTAACTTGTAACATGAGACCTAAATGAGGAAAAGAACTTGCCAAGAAGAGTCAGTGAGAAGTTGGAAGAGTATCCTGGAAAGAGGGAAAAGCATTTTCTGGAACAGAAAGCCAGATTGAACACAGGGTCAATTCACAAACAAAGCACAGGCAACAAAATCTCTATTTCTATTTTTCAATCTAGTGTTTTCAAAACAGATCAAAGTAAAAATCATTGAAAAAAATCACACCTTTCTTAGGCTGACTTCTTGGCTGAAATGTATTTTACAATCTTGAATTGTTTTTATTTTGAATAACAAATGTGAGGTCCCACAATCTTTTCAGTGCCTAGGACTGGTGGCAATATTGATAGTGAGTGATGTTTGCCGAATATCAGTTATACCCCAGCATTGCTCTGAGTGTTTTATACTCTTTGACTCATTTAAGCCTCACAATAATTCTATTATCACCTGATTTTATAGATGGGAAAACTGAGAGGGAGCAATTAAGTAAGCAGGCTGGGGTCATGATGTTATTAAGTGACAAAGCTGAAATTTGAACCCATATAGTCTGGTGCCAAAGTCTGGGCTCCTAACTACAAACTTTGTACCCATGTGTTGGGGAAGAGAAATAACTTCCCTATGGCTAGTTTATATACCTAAAAGTTGAGGCTAAAGAAAAATTGAGAACAATATCTTGAAAGGTCCGATGAGCCCTATCAAGGAGTTGGAACTACTTCATGAGAGAATGAGCCTTTGAAGGTTTTTAAGCATAAAAATGACTATTTGGCTGGGTGCAGGGGCTCAAGGCTTTAATCACAGCACATTGGGTGGCCGAGATGGGCAGATCATTTGCGCCCAGGAGTTCGAGACCAGCCTGGGCAACGGGGCTCAACCCCCCGTTTCTACTAAAAATATAAAAATTAGACAGGCATGGTGGCTATGATGGTTCATACTGAGTGTCAACTTGATTGGATTGAAGGATACAAAGTATTGATTGAAGGATACAAAGTATTGATCCTGGGTGTGTCTGTGAAGGTGTTGCCAAAGGAGATTAACATTTGAGTCAGTGGGCTGGGAAAGGCAGACCCACCCTTAATCTGGGTGGGCACAATCTAATCAGCTGCCAGCACAGCTAGAATATAAGCTGGCAGAAAAATGTCAAGAGAGACTGGTCTAGCCTCCCCACCTACATCTTTCTCCCATGCTGGATATTTCCTGCCCTTAAACATCGGACTCCAAGTTCTTCAATTGTAGAACTCAGATTGGCTCTCCTCACTCCTCAGCCTGCCGACAGCCTATTATAGAACCTTGTGATTGTGTGAGGTAATACTTAATAAACTCCCATATATATATTCCATATATATACACCATATATATATATTCCATATATATACACACCATATATATATATTCCATATATATACCATATATATATATATATATATTCCATTTTTTCTGTCCCTCTAGAGAACCCTGATTAATACAGTGGCACATACCTGTAATCCCAGCTACTTGGGAAACTGAGATGGGAGGATCAACTGAGTGCAAGAGGTGGAGGTTACAGTGTGCCGTGATCGTGCCACTGCACTCCACCCTGGACAACAGAGTGAAACTTTGTCTCAAAAAAAAAGAAAAAAAAAAGAGAAAAAAAAAAGAAAAGAAAGAAAGAAATGACATAATTTGATTTGCTTTGTACCAAGCTCCCTCTGGCTACGAGGAGAACCAATTAAGAAAGAACAAGGCCAGCCAGGCCCGGTAGCTCATGCCTTTGGGAGGCTGAGGTGGGCGGATCACGAGGTCAGGAGTTCGAGACCAGCCTGGCTGATATGGTGAAACCGAATCTCTACTAAAAAATACAAAAATTAGCTGGGCTTGGTGGCAGGCCGAGATCGTGCCACTTCACTCCAGCCTGGGAGACAGAGCGAGACTCCATCTCAAAAAAATAAATAAAATAAAAGGCCACAGGCAGGGAGACAAGGAGGTGCTAGAAGTAATCCAGGTGAGAGATCATCACTGCTTGATCCAGAATAGTAGATATTTGAGAGATATTGAGGAGGCAAAAATGACAGAAGTTAGTGACTGACTGGGGTGGGCCTGACAGAAAGGGGGAAGTCGAGAATGCTTCCTGCATTTTGGGGTGGACGGGTAGCACAGGGCATACAGAAGGAGCAAGTTAGAGGCAAGATATAAGTTCAGGCCTGGACATGTTCTATGTAGGGGGCCCAGTGTTTATCCAGCAGGTGATATCCAGTAGGTAGTTGGATATGAAAATCTAAAATTCAAGAGAGATAGTAATTAAAACATGGCAGTATATAGAGAACCTTTATGGTGAGTGTGCTATGAGCAAGCAAACAAAATCCAGCGGGGAGGAGAATTCTACAAAAATGTGAGAGATTGGTGGAAGAAGAAAAGACCACAAAGGAAACGGGGAACAAGCAGTCAGAGAAGCAGGAAGTCAGAGTACAATGTTTCACAGAACAAAGAGGAAAAGGTGTCAGGAAGGCAGTCCACATCTATTGCTGCTGAGATTCAGAAGACAAAGGTCTGGAGCGCCCACAGGATATAGCAACAAGGACATTATTAGTGACTTTGCCAAGAGCTGTTTATAGACAGAATGAAGGAAACAGCCAGGTGGCAGCAAATTGAAGAGAGTATGGGAGGTGAAAAAGTGGAAACGGGCTGTAAATGTCAGGAGGTTTGTGTGGGAGGGGAAAGAAGAAATTGGGTGGAAGAGTAGAGTTGTCATCATCTTTGTCATCTCTTCTGTAACTGTTGCTTTTCCTCCAGACGTGAGCACAGAGACGAAGGAAAAGAGCAGAGAATGGAACATATTTACAAAGGGAGATCTGAGAAGGCAGAAGGGTTGAGATTCCAAGAAGAGAGGGATGCTTTGGCCAAGATGAGAGAAGAGAAGGAGCAAGGGTGGAAGGCAGGCACTGACTAGGGGCAGAACAAGAAGCAGAGATGATTACTGAGTAACAGCTTCTACTTCTTCTGAAATGGGATGCAAGGTTATCTGCTGGGAGAGAGGGAGGACACAGGAGAGGTTTGCAGAGGTGATTCATCTCTTTTGCCACCTTCACTGATTATGCATGTGGGTGCTTCATTTTGTCCCTGAAATTACCAATTCACTGACAGGGGCTCTTCACGTGTATCCTGCTATTTTTTAAGGGTTAGTTGAAGTACTAAATATTATACATGAAATTAGGCTAGACAAAATGGAGTTAAAGAAGTAGATAATGGAGCTTGTCAGGAAAAAATAAGTGAGACATTTTCCTAATATAAAACTCTCTTTCAACTGAAATGATAAACCACTTCTGTATAGGATGGATTTCAGAATCTTCCTGAATATTTGTTTTTGTCTATTCTTACATTCATATTAGACTTCGGGGTCCCTGTGATATCAATATAGAGAAGTCTGCCACAAATAAAAGAGTCTAGCACTAAATATTTGTGAAATGGCAGATTCTTTTGTATCTCACATATTCTATAAGACATTAAAAATTTTCAGATTTGAGCCAAATTTATTTTACAAATCCCTTCTTCATTTTTTGTAAAACTGTCATCAAAAATACAGTACATTATATTGCTTGGATATCCCTTTATTAGATCTCATGCATTAAATTGCATTCTGAATAAAATGCTAAAAGGATCTCATTTGAATAATTGATATGCTCCCTCCATCCTGATAACAAATTTTATGCAACTTATTAGGTCTCCTCTCCTTTGACATAGCCACAAAGAAATTTTTATGTCTCCTCAGAGCCACCGTACTTGTCCTTGTAGTTAGCATATACCTCTATTTCCACTTTGTGGTTTCAAATGTCACCTTCTAATCTGTTATCCTGAATTGACGTGTCCCTCCTGGAAATACCCTTTTGGGGTGTGTGCTACAAATTAATTAATTAAAAGATCAACCTAACCTTGTGGTCAGTTGAAAGCAATTCAATTTCTCCACGAACACTTATGTGTTTGCCTGGTATTCAGAACACATAATACATTTGTAGAAGCTAAATATCCAACTTTGCTCTAAAATCCCGAGCCTACACTGGAAAAAAAAAAATCTTGAAAAATTCTCACACATTAGATTGAATTGTGTCCAAATCTACTCATTGGCATTTCAACCTTTTATTAAACCACAAAACAATGTATAAAGGAAACAAACAAAAGTATAATTCATCAGTGTTCAAAAAAAATTGGGGACCTCAGTATTTGAGTATATTTTTTGTTGCCCATTTGACCTGGATGTCTTCTGGAAAGTAGCGTTCTAATTTTTCTGAAGATAATTGTAGCTCTGTTTGCTTGGATCTTTTTATTCTCTCAAGTGATTTGTTTTACTCAGTTTATACCATTCACCTGCCTCATGTTCTTTTCCAGGAGCCAGCCCATGATACTGAGAAGTGATACACATCTGGTACCTTTAAAAGCAGCATCTGCATTGCCTGCAATAATTAGCATTTTGCTTTGCGGTGCATGCTGCTTTGCATTTATACTGCACCCTGAATCAAATGACTTTAAGACCCTGAATTAGTTAATATACACAACACAGCTCTCTTGCCCAATATCTCAGAAAGATCTGAAGAAATTTTATTCAAATTTAACCTAGAAAATGGGTGAAAGTGAAATTAGGCAAGCCAGGCAATAAAGCAACAAGCCTAGAATAAGAGCACCTGGAGATGAAAAACCTGGCGCTGCGTTTATAAGCCACGCTACTTCCCTGATAATTCCTGAGCACTAATGAAAGCAATCAACACTGCACACAGCTTGCCTCCACGCACACCCTGCATGCTGGTGGATTACCAATGCCCCGGATGCCTTCTTCCTGAGAGCACAGAAGAAAGCACAATAAAGGTCAACTATCCCATCATCCTAGAGTTTCCTCTACACTGAGTGAAACTGGAATGATAGAAATCATTCAAGAATGCCGCCTTATTTTCTCCAGAAGCACTGTGCGTTGTTTAAAGGCAATTTTTATAAATGACTCCTGGAGGTTAAAAGTATCATGTTTTGTCTTTGTAAAAAGTCTAATTCGTCGTCCCCCCCGCCCCCCCCCCCCCCCCGCCCCATAACACCTATGCACTGGAGAATGTGAAAAGAATATAGTACATACAAATTCTGTTCTGATTGGTAGAGACGGAATTCGGTAACTTCATTTTGGATCAGGAAATAAGTTATGTCTTTGCTGAAGCTGTGGGTTTAGTAGACTGTAAAGTGCATGTTTAATCTCATTAGCTTTTCCAGAAAGTGGGGCTGTTGTGATGCATTTTAGAATTTTTACTATGTTTATAGGGTGATTCACAACATGCAATTTAAAATAAATGAGTTGTTCCGACATCATCTTTTTCCTACTAGGTTTAGACTGTACCCTTATCGTGTAAAAAATTTCCACTATTATTTGGAGTCTATTTCTAAACTTCCTATTTATTCCTCTAATCTATCTATTTATGCACTGGTAGAAAACTGCATTAAGTTCTGAGGCTCTATAATAGGTTTAATATCTGGTAGGGTTAGTTCCCCTTCAAAGTTTATTTTTTAAAATTTACTATCTATTTACATTTTTCCACATATTCTTTTGCATCAATATGAATATTTCAAAAAAAGTCATTAATCTTTTTATTGGGTTGCCAATTTATAAAATAGCTTAGAAAGAATCATACCTTTGACTATTCCTATCCAAAATACAATGTATCTTTCAATTTGCTCAGCAGTATTTTATTGCCTTTCAACAGTACCCTGAACTTTCCTTTACATAGATTATGCACAAACTTTATTAAGTGTATTTCTAGGTATTTCATTTTTTATGCTGCTACTGTATGAGATCTTTTCTGTTAGATCTTGCACATAGTTGTTACTTGTATATGAAAGCTATTGATTTATATATAAAGGTTACCACACTACCTTATTTAACCTCTTATTGGTTTAGTGTTTCTTTTTCAGTTCATTCTCTTGGGTTTTCCAGGTATAAAATCACAAAACGTGATTTTTTTTTTCTTTTAGCTTTCTTTAAAATTTTTGTACCTCTATTGTCTTTCTTTAGTATAATTTTATGGACTATTCTTCAGTACAAAGTCAAACAAAAGTGTTCAGCATGGGAATACATGTCTTATTCTTGATTAAAGTGAGTGGAATTCCAGAAAAATAATTGAACCCTTATATATGATACACCTTATATATGATACCTTATGTATGATAACAGGACAAAATCCAAACCAATCCAAGGTTTACATGGAAATAATTAAATCATATAAGTAACAATGGGAGAATTCCTTTATAAACTTTGTTCCAAGGAGTTCTTTCAAAACCTCAAATTCCAGAAGCCATAAAAGACTGATAAATTTGATTACATTTAAAAAGACTTTTATGTGTTGAAATAAAATAAAAACAAAGGCAAAAGACATAAAACAAACTCTTTTTTTAAAAACTGTATTTACAACTCATTTAACAGAGAAAGAGCTAAATTAAAATATGAAATGCTCCTAAAAATTGATTTAAATAATCAAAGACCAATAACTCAACAAAATAATGGGCAAAGGATATAAACAGACTTCACAGAAAGTGAAATATAAATATCTCACAGTCCTATGAAAAGATAATATCATTCATATTAACAGAAATGCAAATTAAAATGACACTGAAATATCACCTATCAGCATGGGTAAAATCTAAAAGCTTGATAAGACACTATTCTAGCAAGTCATTAGGGAAACATTTTTAAACTTCATTGGTAGGAATATGAACTGCTGAAATCTTATGAATGAAAGATTGGTAATATCTATCAATATTACAAATTTAAATACCATCTGACTCAGCTCTTCTGCTTCTGGGACTGTATCCTACAGACATATTTGCCATGTGCAAAAATGAATAATGTACAAGGTTATTTATGATGGCATTGTTTGTAAGAACAATTGATTGGAAACATTTCTAATGTTTATCTAGAATTGACTGGTTAAATGAATTATTCATAAATGGAATATTATGTAGCTGAACAAAATAATGAAAAGCCATTTGGTGTGCAAATTTGAAAAGTCCTTGAAGATATTGTTGGATGAAAGTAAAAATTCAAATGTAAGCCACATATAGAATATCCTTTCTATTTAAGAGAATGCTGGGTAATAAGAAAATATTTATATTTCTATTGGTTTGTGCATGAATAAACAAATTATAGATGCAAACATAGGATACTATTAAAGGTGGCTACCTATGACAGTACAGTAAAAAACTCAGCAAATTGGAGACAATAATAGAACAAAGACATTTCACTATATCTTGCCTATCTTTCCTTCTTTCCTTTTTCCTTCCTTTCTTTCTTCTTTTCTTTCTTTCTCTTTTTTTCTTTCTTTCTTTTCTTTAGGTTTTTAACCACTTAATACATTTTTTTTAATAAAGTAGGGACTTCACAGAGAGGTAAGAACAGAAGAATAGGGTCAAACTCCTCTTACATACCAGCTGAAAAATAAGCGAAGTACATGAAAAAATTTCTCCCAGAGATGGCCCAGACAGAAGAAGATGAAAGCAAGCCATCAAGATGCTCTCCATTCCAAGAAAGCACAGTACACAAACTCACCTAATGTGGCAAGGACCACTAATAGACCATACTAAACATTTGTGCATGGAATAGAAATGGGCACTTGCTCTAGGATAACTCAGGTCTCCAAACTGGGCAAATAAACCATGCCTTTATAATTATTTTTATATAGGGCTTCTTCCTCTAGGTCACACAGCTTGGTCAGCAGGAGTATGGATTTCAGCATCCACCCAGACAAGTGCCCTTGTGCAATGACAACCTACTTATATGAGTTCGTTTTTACACTGCTGAAAAAGATATACCTGAGACTGGGTAATTTATAAAGAAAAATAGATTTAATAAATTCAGTGTTCCACATGGCTGGGGAGGCCTCAAAATCATGGCAGAAGGTGAAAGGCACGTCTTACATTGGTGGCAGGCAAGAGAGAGAATGAGAGCCAAGTGAAAGAGGTTTCCCCTTTTAAAACCATCAGATCTTGTGAGACTTATTCACCACCACTAAGACAGTATGGGGAAAACTGCCCCCATGATTCAAGTATCTCCGTCCCAGAACACATGGGAATTCAAGATGAGATTTGGGTGGAAACACAGCCAAACCATATCATTCCACCTCTGGCCCCTCCCAAGTCTCATGTCCTCACATTCTAAAACATATTATGCCTTCCCAACAGTTTTCCAAAGTCTTAACTCATTTCAGAATCAAGTCAAAAGTCCACAATCCAAAGTCTCATCTGAGACAAGGCAAGTCCCTTCTGCCTTTGAGCCTGTAAAATCAAAAGCAACTTAGTTACTTCCTAGATACAATGGGCGTACAGGCATTGGGTAAATACAGCCATTCCAAATGGGAGAAATTGGCCAAAACAAAGGGGCTACAGGCCTCATGCAAGTCAAAAACTCAGCAGAGTAGTCACATCTTAAAGCTCCAAAATAATCTCCTTTGACTCCATGTCTCACATCCAGGTCACACTAATGAAAGATGGATTCTCATGTTCTTGGGCACCTTTGCCCCTATGGCTTTGCAGGGCACAGCCTTCCTCCCAGCTGTTTTCATGGGCTGCTGTTGAGTGTCTGCAGCTTTTCTAGGTGTGTGGTATAAGCTGTTGGTGAATCTATCATTCTGGGATCTGGAGGACGGTGACCTTCTTCTCACATCTCTATTAGGCAGTGCCCCAATAGGGGCTCTGTGTGGGGGTCTCAACCCCACATTTCCCTACCTCACTGCCCTAGCAGAGGTTCTCCATGAGGACCCGCAGGTGTTTCCATACATCCTCTGAAATCTAGGCAGAAGTTACCCAACCTCAATTCTTGACTTTTGTGTACCCGCAGGCTCAACACCACATGAAAGCTGCCAAGGCTTGGGCTTTGCGTTTTCTGAAGCCATGACCTAAGCTGTACCTTGGCCCCTTTTAGCCATGGCTAAAGCAGCTGCAATGGCTGGAAAGCAGGGCACCAAGTCCCTAGGCTGCACACAACAGTGGGGACCCTGGGCCCAGCCCATGAAACCATGTTTTCCTCCTAGGCCGCCAGGCTTGTGATGGGAGGGGTTGCTGCAAAGGTCTATGACATGCCCTGGAGGCATTTCCCCATTGTCTTGGTGATTAACATTTGACTCCTTGTTACTTATGCAAATTTATGCAGCCAGCTTAAAGGCTTGGATTTCTCCTCAGAAAATGGGTTTTTCTTTTCTATTGCATCATCACATTGCAAATTTTCTGAACTTTTATGCTCTGTTTCCCTTTTGAGACCGAAAGTTTGTAACAGCACCCAAGTCAACTCTTAAATGCTTCGCTGCTTAGAAATTTTTTCTGCCAGATACCTTAAGTCATCTCCATCAAGTTCAAAGTTCCACGGATCTCCAGGGCAGGGGCAAAATGCCACCAGTTTCTTTGCTAAAACATAGCAAGTGTCACCTTTACTCCAGTTCCCAACAAATTACTCATCTCCATCTGAGACCATCTCAGCCTGGATTTCATTGTCCATATAATTATCAGCATTTTGGTCAATGCCATTCAACAAGTCTTTAGGAGGTTCCAAACTTTCCCATATTTTCCTGTTTTCTTCTGAGTCTTCCAAACTGTTCCAGTCTCTGCCTGTTACCCAGTTCTAAAGTCACTTACATATTTTTGGGTATCTTTACAGCAATGCCCCACTCTCTTGGTACCAATTTACTGTATTAGTCTGTTTTCACACTGCTGATAAAGACATACTTGAGACTGGGTAATTTATAAAGAATAAAGGATTTAATGGAATCACAGTTCCACATGGCTGGGGAGGCCTCACAGCCATGGCAGAAGGTAAAAGATATGCCTTATACGGTGGCAGACAAGAGAGAAAATGAGAGCCAAGTGAAAGGGATTTCTCCTTATAAAGTCATCAGATCATTAAGGGTTATAAGGAAGAGAGACAAGAGACAGAGAGTGACAACTCCACTTGGAACTCTTTGCACCATTGCATCAGTACCCTAGGAGTAAGCTACACCAAATAGAAAAAAAGGTAGGGGGCCGGGCGCAGTGGCTCAAGCCTGTAATCCCAGCACTTTGGGAGGCTGAGACAGGCGGATCACAAGGTCAGGAGATCGAGACCATCCTGGCTAACATGGTGAAACCCCGTCTCTACTAACAAATACAAAAAACTAGCCGGGCGAGGTGGCAGGCGCCTGTAGTCCCAGCTACTTGGGAGGCTGAGGCAGGAGAATGGCGAGAACTGGGAGGCGGAGCTTGCAGTGAGCTGAGATCCGGCCACTGCACTCCAGCCTGGGCGACAGAGCGAGACTCCATCTCAAAAAAAAAAAAAAAAGAAAAAGAAAAAAAGGTAGGAATTTCTACCAACCCCAGTTTCCTACTATGGTTCATCCCTCCCCAGTGTGATGAATACTTTTCTGAATGAATGAGACATTTTTCCTAAAAGAGAAAGAGGCCAGGCACAGTGGCTTATGCCTGTAATCCCAACATTTTGGGAGGTTGAGGAGGGTGGATCCCCTGAGGTTAGGAGTTCAAGACCAGCCTGGCCAACATGGTGAAACCCCATCTCTCCTAAAAATACAAAAAATTAGCCAGGCATGGTGGTGGGTGCCTGTAGTCCCAGCTACTTGGGAGGCTGAGGCAGGAGAATTGCTTGAACCCGGGAGGCAGAAGTTGCAGTGAGCCAAGATTGCACCATTGCACTCCAGCCTCGGCGACAGAGGGAGACTCTGTCTCAAACAAACAAAAAAAAAAAAAAGAGAGAGAGAGAGAAAGGAAGTGAGAGAGGAAAGGAATAAGGAAAGGAAGGAAGAGGAGCGGGAGGGGGAAACTATAGGAAAAACAAACTACTTGCCTTATAGTCAGTTTCAATGATTCCTCAATAAATAAATAAATAAAACCCTCTGAGGCAGAAGCACTGAGCTGAGGAAATATATGAGGCCACACAAAAAGGAGTTACAATCAGGCAGCTTCCCACCAACTGACATATTCATCCTGACTCAGAGGCATTTTCCTAAAACAAAACAACATTTGCCCAGATTGGCAGACAGACAACAAGAAAATGATGTCATGTGCCTAAAAGCAATCACAAGGTTAAGGGCAAAATTAGATGTGGAAACTTGTTCTCTTCAACAAATACATAAAATATCATTTTCCTTCTGCTTCTTTTGGGACTGTTCATGCCTCAATTTTCTCTTCATCCTTCTCTGCCTGCCTAATAACCAAACTATTAATATAAATCTATATCACCTCTTTTTTATTATAACATATAAAAGGAGGAGTAGAAAATGTCAAGCTAAACAGTGAGCAGACTCAGAAAAATGTACCATGTTAATTTTTATTCAAATAACAGATCAAAATAAACCTGCCTTCTATCAAAAATAAGTATACAGAAAATAAACAGTGTTAAGTCCTTTGAAGTTTTGGCAAGAAAATCAAAATAGCATGATAAAACTGGAGGAGTGTATTTTTATAAAGATTTGTTCCAAGAAACAAACATTTTAGAACATTGCTTTTATAATACTTAAAATGAAAGATAAGATATAGGAAGATATTTTTGGAAGAGAGTTGACTGCATTTCGGGAAAATAAATCTAAAGAAGGTAAGATAACTAATAATGTCATGATAGTATTTAAAATATCACTTTAAGCCATAAAGAGCTAAACTGACCTTGCAGAACATTAAACCTGGGCTGTGAAAAAAGATTTGACACACTCTTTCAGAGAGCAAAGGTAAAGGAAAAAGAAATTAAAAATCAGTGTCTTGGTCCGTTTGCTGTTGCTATAATGTAATACCTGAGACTAAGTAATTTACAAAGAAAAGAAGTTTATTTAGCTTGGAATTCTGGAGCCTGGGAGGTCCAAGATCAGGAGGCTGCATCTGGTTGGCTACTGGTAACAGCCTTATGCTGCATCATAACATGGTGGAGAGGAGGAAGAGGAGGCAGGCATGTGCAAAGACATCAAACATCAGAGGCAGCCTTGTTTTATAACAAGCCCCTCTCAATGTAACTAGTTCAGCCCCTGGAGAGCAAGAACTCCCTCTCATGTGAAAGGCATTAATCCCTCTTAATGACCTAATCACCTTTTAAAGGCACCACTTCCCAATACCACTATATTGGAGACCAAGCCTCAACATGAGTTTTGGTCAGGACAAACCACATTTAAACCATAAAAGTCAGAGGAGCCGGGCGCGGTGGCTCAAGCCTGTAATCCCAGCACTTTGGGAGGCCGAGACGGGTGGATCACGAGGTCAGGAGATCGAGACCATCCTGGCGAACACGGTGAAACCCCGTCTCTACTAAAAAATACAAAAAAATAGCCGGGCGAGATGGCGGGCGCCTGTAATCCCAGTTACTTGGGAGGCTGAGGCAGGAGAATGGCGTAAACCCCGGAGGCGGAGCTTGCAGTGAGCTGAGATCCGGCCACTGCACTCCAGCCTGGGCGACAGAGCGAGACTCCGTCTCAAAAAAAAAATAAAATAAAATAAAATAAAATAAAATAAAAGTCAGAGGAAAAGGACAAAATAGAAGAGCAAGCAGCAGAAATCTGACAACTAGATAATTGATCTTCTCTGATGAAAAAATAGAAGAGTCCAGTCCAAAGCCACTTAAGAAATAGGGTTTTACACTTTCAGCATTCTCTTCTAGTTCACCCTTCCTAAAAACTGAATGCTAGCTCAAATGTTCAATTCATTGATCCTCATGCCCATATTGTGGGTTGTTTTCCTCAGGAATCAAATTTGAAAGTAGCACCTCTAATTTCTTGTCTTGAAAGAGAATAAATGTATTTATTAGACAAAAAAAGAAAGAAAGACACAGCTGTAAAATATGTAGTATTGATTTGTATATTGACTGGTAATAATAATAACAATAATAGCTTAGGTATATTGAATATTTCCTGTTTCAGGGACTGTGGGAAGCATTTCCTAATTTTTTTTTTTTTTAGATAGTCTCGCTCTGTCACCCAGCCTGGAGTGCAATGGTGTGATCTCGGCTCGCCTCAACCTCCGCCTCCAGGGTTCAAGCGATTCTCCTGCCTCAGCCTCCCGAGTAGCTGGGACTACAGGTGCCCACCACCATGCCCAGCTAATTTTTCTATTTTCAGTAGAGATGGGGTTTTACCATCTTCGCCAGGGTGGTCTTGAACTCCTGACCTCAGGCTCAGGTGATCCACCCGCCTCGGCCTCCCAAAGTGCTGGGATTTCAGACGTGAGCCACCACACCAGTGGCATTATCTAATTTCATAGCCACTAACAATTCTATGAGGAAAGTTCCATTCTCATCTCCATTGTACTGGTTAGTAACTTACAGCTTAGCATGATTAAGTAATTGGTCAACAGTTACAGTTAGGAGAATGGAGAACAGGCACTTGAGCCCCATTTATCTTTCTCCAGAATGCATGCTCTTACTTACCTTGACATTGCCATGGGACAATGGTTCTGAAAGTCCAGGTTATCCTAAATTATAATGCTCATTCCCAAGATGTTCCTTTGTGGTAGCTCCAGAGCCAATGTAGCCAATGAAAGAATCACAATAATTTGGATCTCTACTATGAGCAAATCAACCTCCAAGTTTCTTTGCCTAGTTAAGTTTTTATTGTTTCTATGATACATAGAAATTTGTAGCTTATTATTGGCCACAGCCCAGAACTATATTAATCACTATTGTGGCTTAGTAAGTCTGCTTTGCTTGTAAGTGAAACTGTGGACTTCTCCAAATGACGAAGAGACAACAACAACAACAACAACAACAACAAAAGGTAAGGGACAGGGGAAAAGAGAAAAGAATCAATAGACTATAAGAGTAAACTCAGCTTTCTAACTGACCAAGCAGATTCCAATTAATCACCCAAGCTCTAACAACTGCACAGAGTCCTGTCTATATCAGACAGGTCATTAAGTGTCCAAAGAAAGAAAAAAATATCTCCATATTTGACCTTAATTTAGATGGCATGTGTCATAATCTGTTACCTTAGTCATAAGACCTTGCTACATTTTACATAAAATGCCAAGTGAATTTACTGAGTCAATTTGTAAATTGAAGGGAAAACACTGGCTTCACCCAGACTAATGTAACAGAAAAACTTGTCTATGGTATAATTAAAAAAAAAAAAAAAAACTCTCCCAAAAGGAAAGAATAAACAAACCTGGAAAAGAATAAGACATACCTGTATATTAAGCAAAACTTATTAAAGTGACCAACAGCTTGATGTATCCTAATAAACTTACTGAATTTTTAGGATGAAGAAGAAACCCACAAGAATACAGGCAGAAAGAGAAGGTGACATAGAATAAGTAACAAAAAACCAGGCTGTCCTCAGACATCTCCCCTGAAACATTAGATTTTAGGAAAAAAAAAAAAATGAAGCAGTATCTACTCCATATCCAATATTATCTTCCTGAAGACTCAACATGCACATTAATGTAGTAAAGATTCTGCCAAAGTCCTGCGATGTGTGTAAAAAAGAATAACGTTTAGCTGCCTACACATACTAACTTCTCATAGCTTCCATAAAAGGTGAAGTTATTGTTTTATTTATTTAACAATAAAAAGAACACTGAAGCACAAGGAATTTGATAACCTGCCTGAGGTCACATATTTAGAAAGTGGCTGATACTCAGATTTGAACCCAGTCCCTGCAGTTCAAGAATCTGTACTTTTTGCTGTTAAATTGTTTTGAAAATAAACAAATAGCATAAAAGATAATGTGCTAGTACTGAACTAGTGACAGTGCCACGTTCAGTTTATTTCTTTTTTTTTTTTTTTTTTTTTTTTTTTTTGAGACGGAGTTCCACGCTGTTGCCCAGGCTGGAGTGCAGTGGCGCGATCTCGGCTCACTGCAAGCTCCGCCTCCCGGGTTCCCGCCATTCTCCTGCCTCAGCCTCCTGAGTAGCTGGGACTACAGGCGCCCGCCACCGCGCCCGGCTAATTTTTTGCATTTTTAGTAGAGACGGGGTTTCACTGTGGTCTCGATCTCCTGACCTTGTGATCCGCCCGCCTCGGCCTCCCAAAGTGCTGGGATTACAGGCTTGAGCCACCGCGCCCGGCCTTCGTTCAGTTTATTTCTGATAGCTCCAATCATACCTCAGGTTTTAGCTTAAATGTCATTCCATTAAGGAGATCTCTCTTTTCATCCCTTTCAGACCAGGTCTGTCCATCAGGGTATAACCAGGAAATTAGAGCACTCTAGATATTTCAGAATAAAGAGACCTTATTCAAGGAATTGGTTACCAAAGGTGATGAGAAGTCAAATAGGGGGCAGTGAAGCGACATAGAGACTGGTAACAGCAGGAAGTTTCTAGTACAACCTTTAATCTCTGTGGAGTAAAAGGACAGTGGCCACAAGCAGTGTCTCAGAGATAGACCATGACTGTTTAGAGAGAGTTAGGACCACAAAGTGAGGAACTGCGATAGGATCTGGAAACAAGAGATGCAGCTATTGCTGGAGAGATGAGGGGAGACAAATAAAGAAGGGGAAAATAAATTGAATTCTCCTCTCCCACATTTCAATCTCCTGCCAGTTCCTGCCGGTGGCTTAACCTATCTGATAGGCTTAGGGCGAAATAATTTTGGTAACATTGCTTGCTATGACACAGAGCAGAGCACTGGAAAAAAAGTAAATGCATATAAACTTGTCTTGCTATACCACTAAAATACCCCCATAGTATCCTTACTGTAATATGCTTCACCCTTGTATCCATTCAACAATGTACCTTTTAGATGACCCATCAGGAAAGGGCCTGTGCCGTTAGCTGACAGTCTCCTGCTGTCGTATCGCCCAGATCCACCATGGTGTTCAACAGGGACCACATGCTTTCAGGGCTGCTCTGAGCTGATAACTCAACGCAGCAGAGGCATTAGAGCTGGGCCAGTACTGGCCAACGTGGGACTCTTCTAAAAAGAAAGTTTTGCTCAGGGCTCCCCATCAGCCTAGCCGAGACTTTCTCAGACCTGCACTATAGTCTTAGGCTCTTTCCACCTAATCCTCCTTCCTCCATCTTTTCCTTCTGCAAAATTGTCAGGCCTGCATCACGGTCTGAGGCTTTCCGCATATACTCCCTTTCCCTTTCTCTGTTATCCCTCATGGGTATTGCCTTCAATAAATCTCTTAGAGTTCTAATTACATCTTGGCATATGCTTTCCCGAAAAACTCACCAAACAAGAACTTCCTAGAGAGGACAGAATGTACAGATCTTATTCACTGCTATAGTCCCACGACCCAATATGGTACCTGATATATAGCTGTTGCTCAATATATATTTAATAAAACAGTGTAAAATGTTTGAAGGAATGAATTGACACTACACAAAAGATCTTTAGCAATAAGTATTAATCACAAATAGATTCAAGATAAGCAGTAAGTAACTAGCCTTCAGATGAAGATTCATTATGAGTCATCTTGCAATTTGCAGCTTGCTCACACATACAAAAAAAATTCTGTATTAGTCATTAAACTGAAAAAAATCAAATATTCCTGGACTTGATATGGGGGAGAACTCCTACAATTCTTCTTTGGTTTCCAAGTGAAGCAAATAGCTTTTAACTTAGCATTTCAAAATTTTCAGACTTTTACTATTCACTGAAAGATGTGTGTATTCAAGAGGTAGCGAACAAAGAATCCAAACTACATAAGGTCAGAAGACAAGATAATTAATAGGATTAATCTTGCAGTCACAGAACTGAACACTACAGAATCCAATTTAACTGCCCCTGTCCCTGTTGGCTTTTTATTTGAGTCTCACATTTTTTCCCCTTTTTTGAGAGGAAAACATTTAAAATATCTAAATAACAGCTGAGATTACTAAAACCAAGCACACAGTGTTATGGAGAGTTAACAATTTTCTTTCATCTTACTCCACATAACCAAAAGCAAGATAAGAAGATAGGATGTCAGAAGAAATAATAGACATCCTGTTAAGTGTCAACCTCTTTAAAAATGGCTCTTTTGCCACTAAGATTAACCCTATCCTAAGACAAAAAGCTGAACTAGGCAGACACCTATATACTTTTGTGTGAATATCTAGAGACATTTAGGTTTAGTTTTCAAAAGGAATATGCATCCATTCACAGTTCAATTTCAATTTTTTTCAGGGATTATGAAAAATAAATTAAGCAAAAACATATTAATAATCATTCCCCTTTCCTGTATTTCCTATAAATTGGTACATAAATCTATAGGCTTAATATGATTCAAGTGTTCCTTTTTTGGCAGGACTACATCAGAGGCGGTATTGTGAACTTCCATTGAGAGGCGCATATTGTCTGGCCATCTTCCATTTCATGATGCCAGTAGTCACTGCTGCTTAATGCCCAGCTCCTTCAAGTCAGTAGGAGCTGCAAAATGCTATTGTTGTAGTTTTTTCTTCATTTATTAACTTGAATGGTTTATAAAGAGAAATCATTCCTTATTAATAATGTGATTGCTTTAGGTACATGTAGCATAGGAAAAGAAGAATAAAAGTTAGATTCTATCAATTTACTTACCAGTTCTCAAAGTAATGAACTGGATCCATAGCATCCTTCGAAAGTGAGCAATGAGTTTTTCTCTTCTATTTTAGCATCATTATGAATGCATTTATTTAAATATATTTTGTATGTTTTAATCCATTGTAACTATTATCTTTACTGATGCACAAATTAGTCCATCCTTGGTCAGTGGCAACCTGCTCAAGTTGGCTCCTGAGTCCTATTAAAACAATTCCTACAGTCTTTGATAGCAGCTTTGCTTTCAAGTATGACAAGATTTCCCTCCTTACCTTGTACATTTCCTGCCCCGGACAGCCCTGTTTTCCTGCTCCTTAAATCAGCCTCTTTTCCAAAATGTCCTGGTTTTAGAGACCCTAATCTATGAGCTGGTGGTGCTCATTTGCTGCTGGATTGGTTATTGTTCCAGGCCTTTATAGAAAACAGAAGTAGGAAGTGTGTAATTTGGAAAAAGGATAAAATGTATCATGTATCCAGACCACATTGATACTTCCCATTCAAATTCAGAACTAAAGGATTTTTACAAGTTTTGCACTATAAATTGACAGTATAGGCACACAGTCAGAAAAACCCTGATTATGGAAAAACAGGACAACCTTGTTTCTTTAAAAGGAGAAAGAGAGGAAAACAGAGATAGAAACAAGAAAATGGAGGAGACATTTACTTCGGAAGAGAATTAAGATATACCCATTAAAATAGCCATTATTTAAAAATCAAAGCAAACAGAAAATGACAAGTATTGATAAGAATATGGAAAAATTTAAACCCTTGTGCACTGTTAGTAGGAATATAAAATGTAATTGTCATCTGATCCAACAATCCCATTTTTGGATATATACCCAAATAATTGAAAGCAGGGTCTTAAAGGGATATTGATACACCCATGTTCATAGCAGCATTTATAGTCAAAAGGTGGAAGCAACCCAAATGTCTACTGATGGATGAATGAAAAAGCAAAATGTGGTATAAACATACAATGGAATATTATTCAGCTTTAAAAGGAAGGAAGTTATGACACATGCTACAACATGGATGAACCTTGAGGGCAATATGCAGAGGGAAATAAGCCAGTTATGAAAAGATAAATATCACGTGATTCTACATATAGGTACCTAGAGTAGTCAAATTCATAGAAACAGAAAGTAAAATGATCATTGCCAGGCGCTGGGAGGATGGAGAGTATTTTTAATTTTGATAGGTACGGAGTTTTAGTTATGCAAGATAAAAAGAGTTCTGGAGACAGACGCTGGTGATGATTGCACAACAATGTGAATGTGCTTAATACCACAGAACTACACACTTAAAACTGGCTAAGGGCCAGGTGTTGTGGCTCATGCCTGTAGTCCCAACAATTTGGGAAGCCAAGGCAGGCAGATTACTTGAGCCCAGGAGTTCAAGACCAGACTGGTCAACATGCAAAACTCCACCTTTACAAAAAATACAAAAATTAGCTGGGCGTGGTGTGCATGTCTATAGTCCTAGCTACTCAGGAGGCTGAGGCAGGAGAATCACTTGAGCCCTGGATGTTGAAGCTGCAGTGATCTGTGATCATACCACTGCACTCCAGCCTGGGTGACAGAGTGAGACCTTGTATCAAAAAAGAAAAAGAATGGCTAAGATGATAAACCTTATGTTATATTTATTTTGCTACAATTTTTGAAAGTGAATTCAATTGCATATCAACATATTGCAATGTAATTTGGATCTGAATTCAAACTATTAAAAGTATGGGATATCATAGCTTGCATACCTCACAGACTTGAGATTTAATTCCAAGAAAGAGAACTGTGGGAATAAGGAAAATCTTACTGGAAAGGAGGAAAAAGCCAACAGAGGTGCGTTAGGAAGGTTGCCACTATAGGCATAGGAGGCTGATTTGCTGGGCCTCTGAGAAGCATGTGGCAGTCTGCCAGGAATTGTCTATTTGAAGGACAGGAGGCTGAAACGCTGCTCTACAGGCTCCCGTCCCCATTAGGTCAGTGTTATCCTTGGGCTTTTATCCCCTCACTTTTTGGATGCATTGTGGTTTGGCCCAGTGGTGTGCTGTCTGCCTTGGCGCAGAAAGGCTTGGGATGCATGCTTGAATGAGACACTGAGTGAGCCTGAGTTCATACAGAACTGTGAGGCTGACATCCATCGGGGCAGGAGAATGTGACTTGGAGACCACAAAAGACAAAGCAGGAAATAAAGACACTGAATGCATACTGATGATACAGAGGAAAGATGATTAAAGTGTTTTTTTAGATTTGATCATTGTATTGTGTTATGTTTAAAAGAGAGCGAGAGAGAGAGATAATTCTTATTTTAAGATACAATCTGGAATATTTGCAGATGAATTGATTTGGGATTTGTTCCAAAATAATCTGAGAGAGGGAAAGAGGTAAAGTATATAGAAATAAACTGTGGTTCTTAATTGTTTCAGTCTTCACATATTGCAGTAGATATTGCCAAAAGCATGGACTGGGATATAGAAAGGCAGTGCTTTAAGTTGACCACACAACTTCACAGAAAAAGAAGCAGGACGACTTTCTGAACAAAAGTCTGTTAAGATGAAAAACCAAGGTGTTGTGTGTACATGTATATCCACTAGACTATTTCTTGATTATTTAAGTCCATACAATAATTTGTATATGGAACCTGCAACTTTAAGACACAGTTTAAAAAAATTGTAGACTCTGCCTGTAGTGACTATGGTATTTTCCACACTGAGTACAGAAAACTATTGATCACATATTGATCTGGTAGATACATCCTATAGATCTTTGTCAGTAATATCATTTCCAAACATGAAGGGCAACAATATTTTGCCATTAATATGAAGAACTACCATATGTTGCAGGGACACAATTAGACAGCAGTGAAATTGAGAATGTTCTATGAATGATTATATAAAATACGTCAGTACCTAGCCATTTCTAAATCAACATTGTAGTCCATTAATGTTAACGTGCAATTTATGGATGACTATAAGCACAAAGCTCTTTTTAAATTCAGATAATTTTGGTAGCAATGTGCATGCAAAAATAAATATTAAGTAAATCTCATGCTCTGTTCATGCAACATATGATTATATGCAATGCAATAAAATAATTTTGTACTGGGATACATATGAAAAATAATTCACATTCTGATTCTAAAATAAATATCAATAAAAATGCTAGACAATTCAAAAACAACCAAACATGCTTTCCCTGGATAAACATAGATCTACTTCAACAATAATTACAAATTATCAATCATTGGCTTTTACTGGAGAGTTCAAATGCTTCTGCAGTTTTCTAATTATTCCTCTTCCTCTACAAAGATGTCTAATCAGCCAGTTAAATCAAAGTGTTTAGTAATGGCCCTCTGTGTAAATAAAAGCACTGGCTGTAGAAACCCACATTTCAAAAGTGCATCCCTTACTAATTGTGTTTTATTTGAAAATGTCTTCATAGACTCTGATGTGGTGTGGATGTTTCCCCACCCAAATCTCATCTTGAACTGTAGCTCCCATAATCCCCACATGTCATAGGAAGGACCCAGTGACAGGTAATTGAATAATGAGGGTGGTTTCCCCCATGCTCTTCTCATGACAGTGAATGAGTTCTCATGAGATCTGATGATTTTATAAGGTGCTTTTCCCCTCTTCACTTTGCACTTCTCCTTTTCTGCTGCCATATGAAGAAGGACATGTTTGCTTCCTTTTCCACCACGATTGTAAGTTTCCTGAGGCCTCCCCATCCATGCTGAACTATGAATCAATTAAACATCTTTCCTTTATGAATTACTCAGTCTCAGCTACGTCTTTATGAGCAGTGCAAGAATGGACTAACACAGTCTCTGTTAAAAGGAGTCTTAAATGTCAACTCTTTTACTTAAGCCAATTCCAAAGAAAAAAAAATTTTCTTTATGAAAAAGAGGAATAAAAAGGCAAAGAGAACCTTTTGCACAAAAACTATGCTCAGAAAATGTTTGTTGAATGACCAGGTTTAGAGATTCCAACTTGAGCCTATATTGCCACTGCATTTCAGAAAATTCTATCTGGACATCTCAGGAAAACTAGTAAGGAAGACCTGATTAAAGTTTATTTGCTTCAGAGAATGAAGAAATTTCCAAAGAAAGTCATCCAAAAAGATAAAAATGACCCCAAAACACTGCCTTGGTTGCTGACAAAAGAACCCAAGCTGGCATTCACTTCTCATTCCCTCCTGCTGGATGCCCGTCGGGTACCCAGGAAAAGACAGGGCTTCAGGTAAAACCTCAAGGTCCTATTTCATTAAAAATCCATACAGAAAGAGACACCAACAATGTAATGTTGATATACCTTAAAAGATTTACACCCAAAATGGGAGAAAGACCTCATCCCCCACTTTGTCACAAACCATCCTGCAGTTCGGCCACTTAGAGGGCTCTGTCACATCCCTCATGTGCCCACCAGGAGACTCCAGTGCCTGACTGAGAGTGGAACAACCACATAAAGACCAACTGGACATCTCACAGGCATATGTTGGAATCTCTGAAATGACCATTTCAGGGGAGCACAGATATGGTTTAAGTGGGTGTCAGTGACACCCACTGCAAATTTGGAACAGTACTGATAATGTGACTCTATTGTACTTACAAATTAGTGAGCCTGAGTAAACTCAGGGAACAAATAAATGACTAAGCCCCAGTCACTACAAAACACTTTTGCCTTCACGCGATTTTACTTCAATCAAAATCAGAAGACTGTGATGTCACAGCCAACTGTAATGTATCAGGACGAAGGATAACAATGGGAAATATCTGAGTTTATCCTGAACAACGGTCTGTGACAATTATCACTTATTCTTTAGTTCCATGGTTGCAGGAAATCAATCCAAGCAACTCCTAAGCTCCTTAAAGATTTGCTTGATTTTTTTAATATGCATTCTGGATGGCTTCTTTCGTTTTAATGTCATCTTGCCCTATCATGTCTGATAAACAAAAAAATTAACTCAAGTTGACATCCTTCCTGCCAGAGACATAGAGATATTGAATTATATAAGAATGTTTCTAAATACCAGCCTTTAAATGATAACTGATCTGCAAAAAGCAAGTATTGTTTCAGACATGTCATGTCACATTTCTAACTCTTCATTCTGCATTGTGCTACATCTTGCAATGTCAGCTAACATAGAAAGCAGCAGAACACAACATGACGGGGTGACTTAAAATTGAATGAAAGCCACTATTCAAGCTGAGTATCCATTTTATGCCATCCATTAGGAAAAATATAAGGGCAAAGAATGAAAGGTTATTTTGAACCATTGTTTAAAATAAGCTATGCTTCTTTGAACACTTACATTAAATGATCTCTCTTCTCTGTATCTTTAGTCCATGATTTATTATTGTGAAAGCCAATTTAAAAAATAATCCTATGCCATTTCCCTAATCAACTTGCACTTATGTATGCTGTCAGCTCATTCCATAATATAGTTTTTGGCTTTAAATCATGGGCTTTTTAAAATTCTGGACTTGGAAAGAACCTGGGAGATAAGATAGATCAACCCATTTACTGTGCTGATGAAGAAACAACGCCAGGATGTAAAAAGATTTGTCCAAAGTCACATTGCTTTTTAGTGTCTCTCATTTGTACCACATAGGGCATAAGCTGCTATGAGGAGATGCAGCAAACAGAAGGGCACCTTGACATTATTTACAATGGTTTAAACAGCAGACAATTAGACCAAACATACTCTGACTGAATTTCTATTGCATTTTCTTTTCTTGTCACATATCACTGATTTAAGAGACTTTGCTGTGTATTTAGAGTGGTCGAGAAACAAAATGCCTATGAATCGGATGAAATGTGCTAGGTAATAAACCAAAAGTAAAATTAATAGAAAGCCCAAGAACAGACCAAGAAAAGCAAGGGTATGGGCAAGGAATCTGGAGATGAGAGACATCTGATTGCTGCCTAGCTATTGCCCCCATTTCCAAGATGAGAAACCAAGGAGGAGTCATTAGCTTGCCCAAGGTAACCAGGAAGCATATATTTATCAAATCTTCTTTCAGCTACTTTTCCAACAGCTGCTAACTAGACCTTTCCTAATTTATTCTTAATTGCCTTCCCAATATAAATTGCTCTTCTACTGAACCTATCAGTTCAAGTTAGGGTGTGAGACATGATCAAAGGAAGGAAGGACAAAGAGTAAAGAGTCATATCCTACAAAAGCACCTCTAAAGCCTGGCCGTATTGAAAGGGGCAGAAGAGGCCTGCTTAGAGGAACTTCAGGAGAACCGTAATTCTCTCATCTATCACCAAGGCCTAAAACCACAGTTGAATTGCTGCTGCGTGTTAAGGGTCTTTGTTCTTGATGCACAGATGGCCTATCCTAGAGTTTGTGCATGTTACCTTCCCATCGTTCTCATCACGTATTTGACTAAATCCAGTTCTGTCTTGCCTCCCTGCTATGCTCCCTTAGCTCTGCAACCATCTTCCATGACTATAGTACTCATTCCCAACTTTGCTCACTTTTCAAATGTACACAAATCATTTGTTTAATAATACACTCTCCTTTCTTGAAAATGGGGACATTTGTTCAATTCACAGCAGCTTGCATTTCCCCCAATGTCTCTGCTCCCTCAAGTACTATCCACAGTGATTCGTGTCTCCCTAGGAAGTGGACATAGGTGTCTAGACTTAAAAATCTGAGCAGGGCTCTCTGACGATCTTTTTACATATCTTGACCTTCCAGTTCCCTTACCAATTATTCTTCCTCTCTTCCTAGTCTTAAAAGCACTCTGTCTAACCTAGGAGACAGATGCAAAAGAGGACTCAAAATAGTGGCTTTTTTTGTTGTTGTCCATTGACCTTGTACTGCCACAAGCACTAAGCACTGCAGATAATTTTAAAAGCCTCTTGTCCTCTTTGGTATTTTTTTCAAAAGTCTCTGTTCTCTCTGAGTCTTAACCTTTCTGCCTCTCTTCATGCAGGTTCCTGCGTGTATTTCATGTTTGTACTAGGTCATCTGCCCATCTTTTCTTTCTCTGAGCACAGCCTTTTAAACTTAAGACAACCCAAGTGGTTGGTCCTCAGCCAACTTTAGAGACTCCATAGAGTCCACTCTTTTTATTTCATGAGGAAAGGGGACAATTTAGAATTATACCATCAGGGTTACATTTTTAGAGCCTTCTTTTTTCTCCAGAGCTATCTTGCCTGTTAGGGTCTTGGCTGTGCAGAGTCCTGAGGCAGAAGGGACCTTCATCCATTCTAGGAACTTAAAGGTGGTAAGAGGTGAGACTAAAGTGGTTAAGCCAGGGCTTAAGGGTTTTGATGCCTTAACCTTCAGACTTTTAAAGTTAGCCCTAATAACAATGAGAATGATTTCAGGGTCTCTTCTGCCTTCTGCTGAACATTGCAGGCCCATTTCATTGCCTTGCAGGAAAAGAAAGAAGAGAGCGCTCTCAGAACCCTTTGGAATAATAAGTGTTAATATTTCTGATTGAACCCATGGTGAGGAAAACCAACGGCTAAAGTGAGATTCGAAGTTGCCTGTGTTCTCAGGAGTCTGAATGCCCAACAGGCCCTTCATCATCAACAGCAGAGGGGCCTGCAACAGAGTGCGAGTTTCTACACTCCAGGAAACGAATGCAGCTAATCCAGTATGGATGGGAGGCACCCACATTTTCACATCTGCCATCCACTGAGGCCTCAATGTGCATGCAAATTTGCCCCAACTCCAAGGTTCATTTGGACCCAATGATTCATTCTGGATAACGAGATGTGCCAGGTGAGCAACAGTGCCCTGAAGACTCTGCCCACCTGTGAGTCATACCTTCTGTCACAAGGCATCGTGTGGCCTCTGCTCACGACTCACCACTGCCAATCGCGGAGGTGCCAGTAAAGACAGGTGTTCCTGCTGCTCCTTTTGATGTCACAATGCCCCCATGACTGCTGTCAGAAATCAGTGACTGAATCTACCTCATGCTTCTTCCTCCCATCTTCAAACTCCTCTCTTTCCAGAGCCCATTTCCTTACTGTGAAATTGGACAGGTCTCTGCGTGCTCCAGAGAGGCCTCCAGATAGAGCATTCACAGCTCTAGCAGCCACTGCTTCAGGAAGCCACCCTGGCACCTTGGAAAGAAAACAAACTGCAGGGGAGAGCTTCTGCTTCCCTTAATCTCTATAGTTAAGCACACAGGAAAAAGACTGGGAGCATAGTTTCAATTATTGTCAGAATTTTCCATAATCTGACAACTCATTGCTTTTGCAACATTTATAATCCCAGTCCTTGGATGGGCAGGCCTGTGCCAATTTGCATGACTGCTATTTAAAGATGAAACCCAAAAGGTATACATATGCTTCAACATGGCTGCAATTTTAGCTGTTCAGAGAACACAGCAAGATAAATAACCATGCCATGAGAAATTACAGCATTATGTACTGCAATAAATATGACAAACGATAGGCCAGATATTCATTGGCTCATAACAGTTGGCAGGCATAACCATCTGTGGATCCAAAGTTCAAACTATTTGTTTTCTCTCCTACATCTGCCTTGATATTTCCCTCCTCAGCTGGATCCTCTGGCCTTTAAGGCATCCTGGACAACCTTGTGAAACCTTTGACTTTATTAGGTTTTCATTAAGAAACATAAGACTTGCAGCAAAAAAGCAAAACTCTCTATATGTGTGAAAGAGGTGGAGAAAAAAAAATGAGGTCTGATGTCCCTTTCTTAGTGTAGGGAGTTTTTTACTTGCAAACAATCTAAAAGCAGGAAAAGCAAACCTAAGGATAATTAAGAAAAATGATGGTGTTTGTTGCCACAGAAGAAATAAATCTTCTGTGTCTCTCGTTTATTTATTGATTAAACAAGGAACCCTGCAATGGATTTAAGTTCCTGCCTTTGTCACTAGAAAGGTAACACTAAAGTCCATTATTTCATTATGTGAAATGCTAATCTATATTTCTCATTTAGAACCTAAACCCTCTGCTTGGTGGAAATCTCATAGCTTATACCACTGATAAGAGAAAGCCTAATGAGCCCTAATGTCACCACAGCAAAACTTGTCCAATTAGACCAGCTGTTCCACAGAGAAGTCCACTGTGAACCTCTAATGCAGAATCTTGACAGTTTGGAGTTGAAAACTCATGCTAAGAGAAATCAGAGTTTTAAAAAGGTATCTACTTCTAAGCACAGCTACTTCTTACTCTTGATTCTCTCTACTAGGATGTAGGAAACGGTTCCATCAGAAAGGTAAGGGAAAAGTTTTTCAGGCAGTGAAGGATGCTAACAGCATTCTCTGTAATAGAAACCTTTTCCTTGGTTACGAACCCAACCTGGATTGAGACAGCTGGGCAGACAACGGACATTCTGATTATGAGGTATTTCGTCTTCTGTACGAATGTTTTCTCTTTCAGCACTTACTAAAATAAAGCAAAATGGTAACATCCAGGAGCAACTTTTTTTCGCAACTTTTTTTCTACTCCCCTCACACACAAAACCCCAAACCAAAAAGCCATCCAGGGCAAATTTGGTGGGAAAAAGGAAAACACAGAATTATGCTTGGACTACCATTGCTTATCCAAGTGCTGTACTGTCACATCAACACTGTCACAGTAAGGCAAATCTATTCAGCAATATTTATTGACCAAATGTTCATTCAGTATCTTCTTTGTATAAAAGAAGTAGATTTTGCGGGATGGGGGGAGGTGGGGTGGAGGTGGGCTGGAGATGGGGGTGTCAGGGGCTAAAGATAAATCAGACAGGGTTCCACCTTTGGAAGCTTCGTGCTCATGAAGAGGAATCACTCTAGTACAAGACAGAGACACAGGGAACACGGACAGTCCTGGGGCACCAGAGGAGAGGCACGTTCAGCTTTGAGAATAGAATGAAGGAAGGTTTCAGGTGAGACCTGAAGCAAAGCTGATACTTGAACATGCAGCTTTGAGGAAGTAGAAAGGAGCAGAGGAAGAATCTCAACAAAAGTAGAAAAGTGCCTGTGAGCCGAGGAGAGTGAGTAAATGGCCAGAGTACCAGGTGCACAAACAAGCCTTGAAAATCATCTATTCACAAATACTAAGTGAGCAATTCTCTTAGTGTATGTCTGGCACTCTGGAGCACTGAGAAGACAGAAGTGAACAAAACAAGATCTCCACTCTCACAGAGTTATATTCTAGCTGGGGAAGACAAACATTGATAAAAAAAAAATGTAGTGTATTACATGGTTTAAAATTATGTAAGGATAGGGGTTATAGGAAGGGTTCAGAGGAATTTCCTCAATAAAATAACTTTGTTTTTTGAAATGGGGTCTCACTCTGTCACCCAGGCTGGAGTGCAGTGCAGTGGCACAATCATGGATCACTGCAGCCTCCACCTGCCAGATTCAGGCGATCCCTTCTGCCTCAGCCTCCCAAGTAACTGGGACTACAGGCACAGGCCACCACGTCCAGCTTATTTTTCTATTTTTTGTAGAGAAAGGGTCTCACTATGTTGCCCAAGCTGGTCTCAAGTTCCTGGGCTCAAGCCATCCTTCCACCTTGGCCTCCCAAAGTCCTGCGATTACAGGACTGAGCCACTGCACCTGGCTGATAAGGTAACTTTTGAGCAGACACCTAAAGTAAGTGAAGGGTACATTAAGTGTGTATCTTTGAGACTTCCAATCCAAGCAGAGACCCTGAGGCAAGACCTGTCTAGTATGGGTGGGGAAAGAGAAGGCCAGGATGGCTGGGCAAAGGTGAAGGAGGCAGGAGATGGATACCAGAGAGTTGGCCCAGGCGGAGGGTGTCCTGCCATATTCTCAGGGCTTGTCTGACAGAGTTAGAATTCGGGATTTCCTTTGAATCAGATAAGAACACTCTGGAGGGTTTAGAGCAGAGAAGTGGCATGACCTAACTGCATTTTGAGATGAGTACTACAACTGCTGTGTAAAAGATAGACAAGAGATGGTAAGTATGGAATCTGAGAGACCAATGAGAAGACCACAGCAACAGGACAGACAAGAACAGTGCGGAAAAGAGATGATGGCGGCGTGAAGGAGGAGTAAGTTGTGAACGTGAATCTTCTAAGGGCAAGAAAAGGTTTAAAACACCATTCGTAGAGTGCTTATTCTTAGTTTGAATTCTTTATTTACAAAGTTTAGCTTACACAGCTGCAAGTTAGTTTGACCCTAACAATCGTAATATTCAACATGTACAACTATCAAAGTTAACTGTGATTCCTCTGAAGTCCCAGCTATAATGTTAACCTCTGCAAGCAGGACAAGAAGTGATTGCAATGGTGTTACAGCTGATTTGACTATAGCATTAGTGACATTGTCGCTATGGACATTCTCACCCAGGGCTTTGAAACTGCAGTTCTCTCCAGTCACAGCTAAAATGAGAACTCAGGTTAAAAAGCCAACTGCACTCCTCTGTTCCTATAACTACCATTAACCATTAAAGAAGGAATGTGATCTCTTTGTATAACAGCCATTGCTGGCCGGATGAGTATACAGAGTCCGGGACCAGGCGGCGGCAGAGCCGGGGGACGGCGACAGAGGCTGGGCGGGCCGCAGGCCGGGGCCACTGGCAAAGACTATTACTAGACGCTGGGCCTGGCCCGAGGCGCCTCGGACGAGGAGGTCAAGCGGGCCTACAGCCGCCAGACGCTGCGCTACCACCCGGACAAGAACAAGGAACCCGGCGCCGAGGAGAAGTTCAAGGAGATCGCCGAGGCCTACGACTTGCTGAGAGACCCGCGCAATTGCCAGATCTTGACCACTACGGGGAGGAAGGCCTAAAGGGCAGCGGCCCCAGTGGCGGTAGCGATGGCGGTGCCAATGATACCTCTTTCAGCTACACATTCCATGGAGACCCTCATGCCATGTTTGCTGAGTTCTTCGGTGGCAGAAATCCCTTCGATACCTTTTTTGGGCAGCGGAACGAGGAGGAAGGCATGGACATTGCTGACCCATTCTCTGGGTTCCCTATGGGCATGGGTGGCTTCACTAGCATGAACTTTGGCCGCTCCCGCCCTGTCCAAGAGCCCACCCGAAAGAAGCAAGATCCCCCAGTCACCCACGACCTTCGAGTCTCCCTTGAAGAGATCTACAGTGGTTGTCACAAAAAGATGAAAATCCCCCACAAGCGGCTAAACCCCGACGAAAAGAGCATTCAAAACGAAGGCAAAATCTTGACCATCCAAGTGAAGAAGGGGTGGAAAGAAGGAACCAAAATCACCTTCCCCAAGGAAGGAGACTAAACCTCCAACAACATTCCAGCTGAGATCGTGTTTGTTTTAAAGGACAAACCACACAATATCTTTAAGAGAGATGGCTCTGATGTGATTTATCCTTCCAGGATCCGCCTCCGGGAGACTCTGTGTGGCTGCACAGTGAACGTCCCCACTCTGGACGGCAGGACCATACCCATCGTATTCAAAGATGTCATCAGGCCTGGCACACTGCGAAAAGTTCCTGGAGAAGGCCTCTGCCTCCCCAAAACGCCAGAGAAACGTGGGGACCTCATTATTGAATTGGAAGTGATCTTCCCTGAAAGAATTCCCCAGATATCAAGAACCGTACTTGAGCAGATTCTTCCAATATAGCTACCTTAGCTCCCCAAGGACTGACCTGGGACCTTTCCAGAGCTCAAGGATTTTTGGACCTTTCTACCAGTTATGGACCATGAGAGGATGCAAGCACCCAGGGAGGGCTTTTGTACTACTGAATGTTTTCCAGAGCATATATTACAATCTTTCAAAGTCATACACTAGACTTAAGTGGTTTTTCAAGCGATAGGGCATTAGGTGGTGGGAACAGTATGAAAAGGCATTCCAGTCTGCCCCACTGGGTCCGGCAGCCCTCCCAGGATGGGCCCACATCCTCCTACTCCAGTCCCTGTTCAGGGGCGAGAGGCAGACCAGCAGCTGGACTTGATCCCTCTGTGTCCCTTTGCTTCTGGCTGGTAGATAATGTCGACCTGCTGTCTTGGTTCCCAGACCCTGTACACTCCTCCAGTTCTGTTCTGATCACTTCTTAGTTTATTCTGTATTTGTCTCCCATGTCTTGCTCTTCCCTTGAAGAATTCTGTCTTCTCTTTGGCCATCTCAAATTGAGAACCTAAACTATTCCTGCAGAACTGCCTGGCTGGCGCCCACAAGCAATACCTCTTGTCCCAGCAGCACCAAGGGAGCCAGCCTCCGGTGAGTGACTCCAGTAAGTGCAGCTACCTCTCCCTTGAGGGTCTGGGAGCCTGGACCCAGCAAGGGCCCTCCTGACCTCTGGCTCTAGTGAAGCTGAATGTCCTCACTTTGTGGATCACAGTCTTTCCATTTCTGTAAGGCAATCTTGGCACACCTGGGGCTTACCAGTGGCCCAGGTAATTTTTTGTTTCATGGACTATGGACTCTTTCAAAGGGATCTGATCCTTTTGAATTTTGCACAGCCCTAGATATAATCCCTTTTCATAAAAGGGTCTTTGCTTCTGGTTGCAGGAGCACTGTGGAACGTCTGTAAATATGTTTTTATAATTCCATGTATAGTTGGTGCACACTCAAATAAAACCTGTCCCTAGCAGCCACTGCTCTCCATAAAGGGCCATAATGGAATTCCGAAGAAATCTTGGGGAGGGAGGGGGAGTTGGAACAAATATCTGTTCCCTGGAGGCCAGTCTTGCGCTCAGACCTTTAGACTCATTGTAAGTAGCCTCTGCCAACATGAGACCAAAGGGTGTGACTTGTCAATGCCTCACGACAGGATTAAAGACTGATGCTAAGCCTAAAAAAAAAAAACAAAAACAAAAACAAAAAACCAGCCACTTCTTTTCTTCTTTCCTGGTAAATTCACCATAAACCTTCTCCAAGACAGAATTCTTCAAGGGAATAAAATGTGTGGTGTTATCTGTGCTTTTAGGCAGCAAAGAAAGAACAGGGAGTGACTGATGGCCATTTTCTCCCTATCACTAGTGCTGCCTAATGATCTGTGTGCTCCACAAACTTCCAGGTGACTTATGGATACAGCTCTCCTCACTTAGTCCTGGCTCCCTCATCTTCTCCCTCGTACCTTCATGGTACCACTCTGATTTCTATTTGTTTCACATCTCCTATCACAGTTTCATTTTATTATGAACACAAGTTATCATGTCATGGGAGAGGTACTTGCATCATGGCTTGGGTATCTCAACAGTCACATGATTGATAAACTCTTAAAATCACTCAGGTAAGACCTGCTGCAGCAGATCAAATGAAACTGATAAAGAAAACCATATTTCTAAATGCCTGCAGCAACCTCTAGGTCAGTTTCTTTCTCTGACTCAAAAATAAGAAAGGAAGGAAAAGAATCCACCAGCATAATGTGATGAGAAGTGCAAGGTGAAATAACAATGCAGGTCAAGCTGGCATTTGTTGTTACTGAAAGTGATGAGCTGCTATTCCTTCCCCTATAACTGCTTTGGCTCCTTCAGGAAAAATAATTCTATATCAGTTATTATCTTTCCCAAGCACTAGAGTATGAGAATTTTTTCCCACTGTGATGATAGCCCCATTGTAAAATAAGGATGACCATTACCTCTGAGTATGACATTGTTTTTGGAAAACAGCAATTATTCACATAATTCCGTTAACAAAAATACTTTAAAGTGCTGCTTTCCAAACTTTAATGTGCCCGTGAATCACCTGAAGATCCTGCTAAAAATTAGATTCTGCTTCAGAGGGTCTGGGATGTAGCATGGAATTCTGCATTTTTAATAAACTTGTGGGTAAAAGTCAATGTTGTTAGTCTGCCGATCACATTTTGTGTAGCAAGACATAACCAATACCTTCAGCATTGTATTTTTGATTACTCTGGATGTTGTTTTGCTTTCTAGAATATGCCAATTTTCTACTGGATTTGACTTTTGATCAGGACCATTGGTCTTCCAGTGCTTGGAAGTTCTCTGGTGACAGGCTTTAATACTTCAACTTTTGAATGACTATAGTTGGTTATGTATTATGGTTCCCAGTGTTAGCAGAATTCTTTGGCTATGATTCATGTACTACATTTACTGTTAATACGTAATGTGAGTCACTTTGCTGATGTGTTGAAGTTGGTAATTAAATCCTTTAAAAATCCAGTAAGCAAGAGTCAGATTGCTTAAGAAATACTGGATTTCTATGGAAAATATTAAGGCCCTAACAATCACCTTTCAAGAGGGAAAAAAAATTATTTTACCAATTTTACTTGCTCCTTAGTAGAGCAAGAGCTATGAAAATCATGGAAGAGAACTTTGAATAAAAATACTGTTATTTCACCTTTTGATTCAGATCCTATAATTTCAAAGAAAGCCTTTCAAGATAGATTGATTTTGATAATTTTCTGCGTTGCACTTAACATCACCTGGAGCCAATCAAAAGAAATCAGAAAATCTAACTCTGACATTTGGGTGTGAAGCAAAAACAACACCTTTACTTTTTAAACTTCAGTGTTTCTGAAAGTGAGAGTTTGAAAGGCTGAGAAGTTGAAAGGTCTGGTTTCATCCATGCACATAAGAAAGGAACGTAGTGTCTTGTCCACAGACAAATTAAAATCAGATTTGCTAAGCTGGTGGTTCTATCTGAAACCTCTCTTAAGTGCAATGTGTTAATCAAGCCAAAGTGTGCCCTGTAATTTGTTTTACAGATAAGCATCCTCTAAAGTCTATGGTTGAGAATATTCTATTTCCTTAAAACCTATGCCAATTTTAAGATCGTCAATTTATTTTCAAATTGCCAAGTTGGGATGGTATTTGGGTATGCAGGAGGATATATTGCTCAATTGTCATTTAACCATAGATTAAATGTCTGCATAAAAAGGAATGCATTTTACAATTTTCAAATTGATGAAAGTTTTATGGGGAGATGTAATGAGAATAAGGATGTATTTTATGCAGGAGGGAATGCTATCTGGCAGTAAGAACCAAAGATGAGGATTTAAGAGTCTAGGATTGAATTGGTGGCATCACAAAAGATGCCTTCAGGCATGGATGCTCCAAGGTAGGTCAAAAGAGCATCAACTGAATCATACATGCTCACTGCTTCCTTTGAAACCTCAAAGACTCCCTGGTTCCTAGGGTATAAGGAAAGGGCAGGATCACCTCAGATCTGGCTATGTGAAGCTGTGCACATTATTGAAAGGAGCATAGCATAGAGCAGAGGTGGTATAACATGGTGCTCAGAGGAATGGACACCCCAGCCCAACTGCCCATGTTTCAATCTGCTTACTAGCTATGTGACCTTAGGGACAGTATTTAACTTCCTTGTGCCTCAGTTTCTAAGCCATAATGAAATGAAAATAATAATAGTATCTACCTTATAGGGTTGTTACAAGGAGTAAGTTGTATAATGCTTAGATCAGTTTCTCGAGTAAGTGTGAGCGTTTTGTGTTTGTTAAGCAAATGAATGAATAATTAAGCAAAGTGGTTTAGATGCACATTCTCTAGACTCAGGTTGCCTAGTTTCAAATTCCAGCTCTCTGCCACTCTACTGGGCAAGTAACTAGTCTTAGGTTACTCACAGAAAACCATCTACTATTAAATGAGTGGTCTCGGGCAAGTTACTAGCCTATCTGAAGTTTGGTTTATTCATAGAGCAGTATACTTTCTAAGGTTGATATATGTTAGTTACCTCCCCCATACTAGCCTTATCATTAAATTTGATAAGTATGCTTTTAACTGACTGGAAAACATTTAAGTGAGAAAAGGGCAAAGAAAGAAAACAAGACAAAAACCCTTTAACATTACACCAAAGGTATTCTTCCAGGTTAGCATCCGCACATAAATCAACCCTCCCTGGGCACAGTCATTCATCAGTTATGACTTCACTTCACAGTGCTGTCATGCAGCCCATATTTGACTATTTAGTCCACAAAAATAATATCGTTTTACTGCATGTTTTTTAGTACACAGTACACAATGATAACACATTCCATTTATATAGCACATTAATGTTTTGTAAAGCCTTTCACATCCATTATTTTATTTAACTAGACATACTGTAAGAGGCTCATTTGTCTTTGAAGAAGCGGCATTGAAAAGGAAAATTCCAAATTTAATTTAAAAACATATTTTTACTGCTACCAGGAGTTATCATTGAAAATAGTACTTCCATCGATGGTTCTTTTTCAGTGGCAGATGGTAGTCACTGCATCTCTGGATGTTCGCTGCAGTGGACAAAGCCATCCCAACATTAAAATAATTCTTCATGTACTCCCCTCTCCTCTTTTCTGTTTCCATCTAATCTCATATCATTATATCACCCACCAGTTTGAAAACATCTCTACTTAAAGGAAAAGTAAAATGTTTTCACAGATGTATTCAGAGTCTCTGCTCATCTACCGCTATGGTGAATTTGTCTATAACTCCTTTCCTTGAGCCCAATACCTGCAGATGAGGTGTGTGCTGCACCCCCACACTTGGTCAGTGTGCAACCTGAGCATTAGTGCTACTTCGGTGTTCCTAAATCACCTCCTCTTCAGTCCATGATCCCTTTGCCCAGGACTTTCTTATTTTATTTATTACCTGGACTTTTTTTTACTTAACAAAAAAGTATTTTATCTCCTACTTTCAAAAGGAATCTGAGGTGTCGGGGGTGTAAAGACAGAAATAAGAAATGGCCTCCCCAGCTCTCCCTCTTGCTGTCCTCAGCTTTCCCATTGTCTTTCCTGCCCACGCTCCACACTCAGACACAGGTCACTTCATTCCAATAATCGCAGGCTTTATATCCCTCTGTCAAGTGAATGTAAACTTTGATTGCAGCCAACAGTCTTCTAAGGACTAATTTTTTTTTTCTACTTTGCCCAACACAGAATTCTCCATTTAAGGCCCGGGTAGGTCTCTGGAGACCTCATGTGCCTGGTTCTTCCTTTCCTGCCTTCATAACTTTCCCAGGAAGTTTATTTTATTTATTTCACAACATTTATATCAAGTTCTTAGTCTGCTCAGTCACTGTGCCTACTATATATACATGTCCTGTTACATACATACACGTTACATACATGTAATGCACATGTCCATTGCACGATGAGCTCATTTAATCCTCAGAACAATGCTTATGGGTGCAAGTATTACCCACTTCACAAATGAGAAACTAAAATAGAGAGAGGTAAAGTGACTTCCACAATTTCAAGCTGAGTGGCAGAGTCAGGATGGGCCTCTGACCACCTGAGTCTACAGTCCCGCTCTTCACCTCGCCTCTGCTCTGCCTCTCTGTTTCAACCACATGGAACAGCTGCTTTCTCCAGAGCACCTAGCGCCCAACTTACTCCTCAACATGAGGATCATGACCCAACCTCTCCACAAAGCCACTGCAATGGTACCACTCATTCTCCAAATGGCAGGAGAATTATCTAAATCATCATCACCCTCGAAATGTTTTGGAAATGTATTAGTTTCAAAGACCTATCCCTTGTGATGTTTACAGATCTATCTGAAGACCCCTACAGGCTCCCCAAGGTCAGAGTACATGCTACTCTTATATTCCAAGCATCCCATAAGCCGTTGTGTTCCTCCAACACTGGCTTCAATAGTTGGTGTCCCACTAGGATTTTTTTGGAAAATAATAACTTGAATTTATTGAGAATGAGTTTCATAGACCCAAGTATTTCTGCATTCAGCCTAGAAAGTAATTTTTGCATTGATCCTCATGAACAACATCTGAACTTAGAGATGTGAATGTATCACCTAGCTTTGGAAGGAAATAGAAATGAAATAGAAATAAAACTACAAACCAGACTTATAACAAAAAAAGGTATTTCTGAGTTTCTTCTTTTGGAAGAAAAAAGCATAAGCCTTGTAGGAAAATATGAGGGAGACAATTTAAAAAGAAATAAAAATGCACATCTTAGTAAACATCTTTTCTTCCACTAATATATAATATTAATAGTAAAACTCTAGACAATATTGAACATTTACATAGACCTTCTGTTTCACCAGATATTTTCATCTCCAGACTTTTGTATTGTTTTTACTATTTCGTATGGCCTAATAAATTACCAGTAATGTACTGACTTAAAATATTTATTATCCAGAGTACCACATGATCAGTGAAGGATGGCAAATTTCTGTCAAAATAACTCACCCCCATTGATTTTGCATGAAATCAGGCTTTGCCTTTTATTATCTGGCTGAAGGAAAAAAAAAAAAAGTAACGAGTTCAATCCTTTCTTATTGTTCTATTTCTCCCCATCAACACCACTGCCAAAGAGTGTAAAATGTTTCTTAAATCCTCCCTACCTTTGCCACTATCACACACACAAAAATGCATTATGCTATTTGAAGAACAATTTTCTTCTCTAAATAGGTAGCAACTGAATATTAAAGCAGGTTACTTTACACTAGAAGAATAGAGATTTTTTACTTCCCCAAAATTCAACATATTAAAAATGTTTAAACATGAAACTGACCAAAAAAAAATCATAATATGTTTTGCCATTTGAATAGTTGATTACATTTCAGAAGATATTGTTATGATTTCAGAAAGTATGTTGGAGTTACAATAAGTATTGTTATTTTATTTATTCCTATCAATACATGAAATTAAGTATTTTGAATATATCTATGCTAGTCCTTAATAGATGAGCATAAAGATGTAGCCTTATCCAAAACAAGATTGTCATTCACTAAATAAATTTGTGAGGGATAACAAGAATATACTTCAAACACTAGGTTTTATAGACACCCTACAATGTATAATATTAGTGCATGACCAAGAAACCGCCGCAAACAACTGAGCAAGGTAGAGCTCACTCACTGTTGGTGTCATTGGCTATCAAAGTGCCCTTAGAAGTATAGATTTTTAAAATTAAATATTAAAAAGACATTAAATATGTGAAAAATTTAGTAAATATTTAACCCCTGAGTGGGCAAGAATTTTTTTTTTCTTGCTCTTGTCACCCAGGCTGGAGTGCAATGGCGCAATCTTGGCCCACTGCAACCTCTGCCTCCCGGGTTCAAGAGATTCTCCTGCCTCAGCCTCCCAAGTAGCTGGGAATACAGGCGCCTGCCACCATGGCGGGTAAGAATTCGTAAGCAGTAGAAGAAAGCATATGAATAATGGTTAGTTATTTTACTAGATTTTTTATTTTTTTGAGATGGGGTCTCACCATGTTGCCCAGGCTGGTTTTGAACTCCTGAACTCAAGTGATCCTCCCACCTTGGCCTCCCAAATTGTTAGGACTACAGGCATGAGCCACCATGCCTGGTCAATTTTTAAGTTCAAAACACCAAAAAATAACATTAGCATAATAATAAATAATATATTGGAGAAATAGTGCACAAAATTCTAGTACACAAAATGTTACATGTAGGGTTTTGGGAAAGCTTTCCCTTATTAAGAAAAATACTAAAACATCACCAGAAGCTGTGCAAAGAACATGAACAGATATTTTATACAATAACAAATACAAGTGACCAACTAACAGAAGAAAATATTTTCTCCTTACTAATAATCAAAGAAATCTCAAGTTGAAAAAATGCATTTTTAAAAATATCTTATTGAAAGATGTTTTAAATTAAAATATTCAATTATGATGAAAATATTGGGGGAAAACGTGGTCATAAATATTGTGCCATGTGTATAACTGATGTCATCTTTCTTGAAAGTGATCTGGCAATAAATATCAAGAACCTTAAAATAAAATTAGACACTTAACCCAATAATTCTTCTCATAGGAATCTAACCAAAGGCACTAAAAATCATTTACGTACCAGAATATTCATCGTAATAGTATTTGATAGCAAATTTTCTAACACTGAAAAAATTGTTTTTAAAATAGTTATATTTGTGATAGAATATTATGCAATTATTTTTTAAATCATAACTTAAATGAGACTTGAAGTAATGTTTTCAAATTTCAAAATCACGACTTGAAGTAATGTTTTTAGTATGTAAAAAAGCAAAACTATAAAGACACTACATAATACATCACATAATCTCAGTTATGTATATAAAAAATACATGTACAGAGGCATTAAAAGCCAATAGTTTAATAGCTATTACCTCTTGAGTAATGAAATTATAAGTGATTTCTATATTTTTCTTTATACTTCTCTGCATTTTCTATAATGACCATGTATGATAATATCACTCTCATTGTCAGGGAAAAATAAGATCTTAGTTATATATTTACTGTAAAAACATACTTAAAGTAGGAAGACTAACTTTCTGGAAAAATTTTAAAAACAAGTCAATCTTGTGCATAAACAAAGTAGACATTTGACTTTAGTATGACTTTAAATTTGCCAAAAACAAATTCCCACAATGATCTCTCCTAGTCTTCTTATTGATCTGCAATTGTTGTTGGGGGAAAATCTCTACGGATCTCTCTTGTGTCTACATGTCTTTATTCTCTTTGTTGGGGGTGGTGGGGGGCAGAGGGGCATGGAGTCTCACTGTCACTCAGCCTGGAGTGCAATGGTACAATCTCTCCACACTGCAACCTCTGCCACCAGCTCAGGTGATCCTCCTGCCTCAGCCTCCTGAGTGGCTAGGAACACAGGCACATGTCACCTTGCCCAACTAATATTTTTTGTATTTTTGGTAGAGACAGGGTTTTGCCACATTGCCCAGGCTGGTTTTGTTTTGTTTTTTTGTTTTCTTTTGTTTTGTTTTTTGAGACAGAGTTTCACTCTTGTTGCCCAGGCTGGAGTGCAGTGGCGCGATCTCATCTCACCGCAACCTCCGCCTCCCGGGTTCAAGCGATTCTCCTGCCTCAGCCTCCTGAGTAGCTGGGATTACAGGCATGCACCACCACCCTGGCTAATTTTGTATTTTTAGTAGAGATGGGGTTTCTCCATGTTGGTCAGGCTGGTCTTGAACTCCCAACCTCAGGTGATCCACCTGCCTCGGCCTCCCAAAGTGCTGGGATTACAGGCGTGAGCCACCGCGCCCGGCCCAGGCTGGTTTTGAACATCTGAGCTCAAGTGATCCGCCTGCCTCAGCCTCCCAAAGTGCTGGGATTACAGGCATGAGCCACTGCACCTGGCCTTTATTCTCAATTATCTTACCTAGTATGTTTGTTTTGTGAACAGTCTTGGAATATATAGCATCTCTCTTGAAAACAAAGGGTATACATGCTTGCTGCCCATTATAATAGATTCCAGTTAACTGAGTTCTGGATTCCCCTGTTGTAATACAACCCACTGCATGTGCAGGTGTCACCTGGCCCTCTTTGAAACACTTTGTGAGAATTGAAACAATGAATATCTGGCTACTAATATTGCTTTGAGTAATAAATTGTCCTCTATTTCTGACCCAGAAGTCTCTTATCTTCTGCCAGCATCCAGGAAACTATGGAAAGCCAACTAGTTAGCTTGCAAGTACAACAAAGTCTCAAACCCTTTATAATGCTTGACAGTTATATGATGAGAGATGACATGCATTTAGCCACCTTTAAAAGTTCATTTTCTATTAATATATACATACATTCAGGAGGGATAGGACTTAAGCTTTATCAATCATTTACGATTTATTGTGTGAAAGAATTTATACAAATTTTAATAAAAACAAATGTAGATAGGGGAGAACATGAACTTTCACCCTTAGCAATTGAGCTTAGTAGATACTGGTACACAAAACAGGAAAGTAAATTCTCTTCAAAGAGAAGTGGGGAGAAGCAGGCAATCAGTGAACAGAGTGACCATGTAATTGATGTTCACTTGGGAGTATAATAGGATGTTACTGAACAATAAATTAAATAAAGAGTAGTAAATTTATAGCATACAATAAATGACAAAACCACTGTAACAAGAGTATTCAGGCTGCCCTAGAACCCCATTGCAGAACTGCTTGGTCCTACCTAGTTTTTCACACCTGGAGATTCTGTACCCTGACTCAAAAGAGCATCTTCATCCAATAGTACAACAGCACAGTGCCAAGCTCAGTAACAGGTTGATTGTCAAATGTAGAAATTTCATACAGCATAGCACATAGACTGGGAAGGTTTTTTTGTTTTTTTTGTTTTTTTTTTTTTTTTGTATTCTTTGATAGGATATTTTAGTACTAGCCACAGTTTGGATTTTTTTAAAGGGGGAAAATGATGTACTTCTGAGTGAAGATTTTCTCTAGTGGAGAAGTTTATAAGGAAATGTAGTAGGGTCCACTTGCAAGCATACCCAGTTCCATCTCTGTTTTCAGGAGCTAAATACTTTCTGCAGCACACAGCCTCCACTTGAGGAACCACTGGGTCATGCCTATTATTATCTCCAGCTTGGCATTAGACAAGATTGATGTTAAACTTGATTCCCATGTAAATGCTCTTGCTAACCCTGAGATGCTTTTTAGTTAAGTTGTTGTCTAAAAGAAAAAAATATACATAGACTGAATTTTTTCTAAAAAATTTCTCCAAAATATAAAATTCAAATGATAAGTTTAAAAAAAAAGTAGCTGATTCAAATGCTTTGTACCGAAGAGAAGAATCATGTCATTATTAAGTGGTGACAAGTGGATAAAAAGACAACCACACACTCGAAGACTGCAAATTTCAACTCTTGAAAATTCCACAGGTACTTCGCCTCTCTGTAATCCCCAAATTTGGGAGCATGTGGTCAGTACTGCTTTGAGAACTCTAAACTTCAGAAAAACTAATATGTAAAAGCAAGTTTAATATTGATGAAAATGACCTCTGTTTGGATACGGAAATAGGTCATGGGGCCAGAGTCTATTAAGAAATGTTGAAAACATTCTTGTGTGTTGTTAGTATTAACTATAGTGCTTTATTTGCATTGATCTTGGAAAAAGCCCTTTATGATGCTGGATTTCTCTAACTCTTTTCTCTCCTTAAAGAGAAAAAAAAAAAAAAAAAAAGAAAATAGGAAAAACTCCTGAATTTTTATATGGTGTGTGAATCCACTTAACACAATTATAATGCCCAATTAATCTTAGCAACATGAGTGATGAATCATTTCTCCAGGTGTCTCTTCAAAATAAAGTAAATTTAGTTCCAACATTTGACTACTGATTTAAACCAACCGTAAGCTTGCCAGATTAATGAGGAAGGTAATAACTGAACTCCAATCCATATTCAAAAATGCTCTCTCTCTGGGTGCCCACATAACAGCACACTGACTACCCTGCATACCAAATTTTTTTAGGTAATACAAGAAACAATGACTGAATTCTATCATTTGTGTCCCTTTTTATAGCTTGATTTGATGGTATCTCCTGCCATCTACTGATAGATAAAAAAGATAAAAACAACTTTTCTGAATCATTTGGCCATTATACCATAGATGATCAACTGCCATCTTTTGCTTGAATGTGAAAAATCACCTAATACATCAGATTTTCACATACAGAAACTAGCAATAGTTTTGCTTCTAGTGGAAAACCTTTGGTTGTAACACATTTTACATGTGAACGCATTATCATATAGGAAAAATATCGGCTTTGGAGTCACAGACTTTAGGTGACCCCTCATCCAAGGGCACAGACTCATGTTCTCAGCTTAATTTTCTTGTTCTAAAATAAAAGTGGGGGTTCCACTGGAAATGTAAGAGGATAAAAAAAAGTGGGGGTCAAGGTAAGAGGGACACTTCCTCCCACTTCCAAGATGCTCTAAGTTTTATAGGACGCTTGAGTTCTTGAAAAATACAGTTGCAAAAAACAGGTAGTTCACAGGTTTACAGCTCAGAGCTCAATTAGCAGCTCAGAGCACCACCCGTTGGTCATAGTCAGAGTCCTCATCTCTCTCTGCAGAAGGCTCCTCTCTGTCTTGTCTGTCTACATCTAAACATTGCACTGCCTATCCCCAATGAGCAACACCTTTACGAGCTGTCTGCAGCCCCTCCTCATGTTGACACAGCTACCTTCACCATGAAAGACTCTTCTGCACTTGCACAGAAAGTCAGCATGGGAGTAGCCATTAAGCTGTTGCATTTTAATGACTTTACCAGCTACGCTGCAGCTGACTTCAACTCCCAACTCGGCCATAGATATGTTTGATTCTTTTTCTAACCTTTGAAGAGCAGTCAGTCCGATGAATTCGTACTTATCTGAGGGTCACTTATATGGCAATTTCAAATGTCTAGGACCCCACTGAGAACCAAAGATGGACACAAAAAAGAACCTGTGAAATGTGGTTAAAGGTCTCCAAGAAGGCAAAATGCATGTCACCAAACTCATTTGCTAAAGTTCATGCAATTGACAAGAGAGGTTCTTCTGCCCTGTTCAAAGACATATATTATCAATATAAATAAATTTCTAAAGTTAGCCATGTTGGATTTTTAGCCATGGGCATTGAGAAGCAGCAAATTAAACTGCAGAAGAAAGTCTATTAGAAATGGGAGTGGCAGCCATGAGAAGTGACAGCCAAGCATCTGACAGTAAATAGAAAAATGAAAATGCTACATTATCTTAACTAAATTTTTATGAAAGCAAAATGTGTAATTCATGTAGAAAGATTAGTATTAAAATTTGTTAAAGCAAGGTATGGTGGCTCATGCCTATAATCTCAGCGCTTTAGGAGGCCAAGGTGGGCAGATCACTTTGAGCTCAGGAATTGAAGACCAGCATGGGCAACAAGGCAAAATCCCGTCTCTATAAAAACATACAAAAAATTAGCTAGTTGTACTGGCTTATGCCTGTAATTCCAGCTAGTAGGGAGGCTAAGGCAGGAGAATCGCTTGAGCCCAGGAAGTGGAGGTTGCAGTGAGCTGAGACCATGCCACTGCACTCCAACCTGGGCAACAGAGTGAGATCCTGTCTTAAAAAACAACAACGACAAAAAAAAAAATGGTTAAAGTGTCCAGAGACGTTGAAAGTATTGGTTTTAGATAAGAAAAATTTACTATGGCCAGGCACAGTGGCTCACACCTGTAATCCCAGCACTTTGGGAGGCCAAGGCGGGCAGATCATTTGAGGTCAGGGGTTCAAGACCAACCTAGCCAAACCCCATCTCTACTAAAAATACAGAAATTAGCCAGTGTGGTGGTGGACACCTGTAATCCCAGCTACTCAGGGCACTGAGGCAGGAGAATCACTTGTACCTGGGAGGCAGAGGTTGCAGTGTGCAGAGATCACACCACTGCACTCCAGCCTGGGCAACAAAGCAAGATTCTGTCTCTAAATAAATAAATAAATAAAAGAAAAATTTACTGTGTAGACTTCCTTGTTTCTGAATGATTTTAGGAAGATGAAATATTTCTACAGAATTAAAAACGGTGCTGACACAGATAGGTTCTTCCATGACCAAGGTCTTCAATGGTCTAGTACTTCAACTCAAAAAGTTGTTGGTTTTCCAGTACCTTTCCCAGCCTGCTCCCTTGCACCACACCCTCAATTCCTGGATTCTTAAGAGTATAATGTATGCCACATAAAGTTTTCTTGATAGTTCAGGTTCTTCTCTATTGATATCATTGGTCAAAATGGTGATGCCCTGAGAGCAGAGTTGTAGAACTGTATAACCCTCTACAGAGGGGCACCTGGCCAGAACACTGTTGCAATACCTTTGCCTGTTTTGTCCTGGTACATAATATCAAATGCAAGTTTGCAAGGTGGCTGGGATTCAGAATTTGGAATGCGGCCTTCTTCCCTCAGGGATTTCCCCTTTTACTCAGTTATTTCCCCAAGTCCTCAGTAGAATGCTGTCCCCTTTGACACTGCCCTAATCCTAGCAGGCTCTGGGTTTATCCAAACTGACTTTTTAAACAATCACACCAGGTAGACCAGGCAAGTTTCTCTCACCCCTGACCTCAGTTTCCACCATTAGTACTGTCATGCGAAGCATAGTATGTCAAAAAATGATAATGTGTAACAGATTGCAAGAAAAAATATGAATATGCTTCTGACTCCCTCGGATTTGCCCTTTTACTGTCATGCACTGGGGTGTGAAGAAGCACAGCTTGGGAGGAATTTGACCTACTCTGTAAAGGTCATGAAGTTTCCAACAGAAAGTGATGACTCATGTTCCATACTTCCTGATATTTCAGAGTGTTCAGGAAAAATGCAATCTAGTCCAGCACAGCCTTTCTTTCCAACAGTCTCTCCCCAGTTCACCGTACTTGTGAATTTCACTACAAAGGGAAGTTCAAGAGCCAAGGTGAGGGAAATTGCAAATGTGAACAAAAGTTCAAAAACAGGGCAAGAGGAGGCAGGCCGCTCTGTGCCTTGTGTTTACAAAAGAGGCAGGTTTCATCCAAACACACAGATCTTTCTCGCACAAATATGTGGCTCAGTGTTTTGGCATCTTTCAAAGCAAAGTTTTAGAGGCTGCTTTTCCTCCGCAGCTCTGTACACACACATATGCAAGCACACACAAACACCAGCTTTGAAATCGGCTGGTATTGTTCAGAACTTGAAACACACCCAGCATTTGACCTTAACTTTCCAACACTTCAGGAAGCAGGAATTCTCACACCCTTAGGCCTTGAGTCAAATGAACCAATGGAAATCTATTTCCAAAAGATACTTAATTGTACACACCGCATATATATCATTTTCCCTTCTCACTGAAAATATACAAGGTCACACATTCCAAATCTTGACACAAGTTCCTCATCTAACAATCAAGCAATATGGCTACATAACAAACATACACAACTTGTGAGATCTATTTGCCATCTGCATGTGAACCTAGGAAACAAGAACTGAAGGGCATTCCCTTCTTGGAGCTGCAGTGAAACAATCAGCTCCAACTTTTCTTTGTCCTGTGTCATAGCACTCAACATTCAAATTCAAAGAGAGAGACACGCGGCCAAGTGTCAGTCAGTTCTCACCCCTTAGCCTGGGAGAGGCCAAGATTCTTTATCCGAGGAAGCACCAAAACAACCTGCAATGAGGGAGGCGTTGTCTCCCAAAGAAAAATGAGGGTGCTGTTACCAGAGGTTATGAGAATGTATACTAGGTAGGAAAATCCACAGGTTAGCTCTGCAAACAAGAAGGTAACAAGATGCCCAAGCTCAGTTCAGATTTTTAGGGCATTGGTCAGGCGACAATGAGGAGCCATGAGTAACTGGTTGATGTTGTAAGTTTTCCTTCATATGGGATTATGCACTCGAGCAGAGAAAATAACTAAAAAATAAAAATAAAGGACATAAGACCAATTTCATTACAGCCATGTAATTGGTTCAATTATCTTATTAAGGAATGTAGGAAGAAAGAAAGAGACTTTCAAGCCTTGTCAGTTCTCTGTCAAAATGCAAATAGAACAAGAAACTCCTGATTCAGAAAATGATAGAATGTTTGAATTACAAGGAATCTTTACAGGTCTGGCTCAACTACTTACTCAGTGCAGGAATTTTCTCTATAAGGACTTGTAGCTTTTGCTTGCAGACATACAGTCCATCATTGCACAACTAATAAGCAGAATGACCTTCCTTATATAGAACAAAAATCTGTTTACCCATGAATCCCACATATTGGTTCTAGTTCTGCTGACTGGAACTGCATGGTAAAAAGAAAAATAATCATTTGCATTTTCACATGACAGCCTTTCCAACGTTTGAATCATGGCCACTACCCTCCTCCAAAAAATAATAACGATAATAATAATAATTGATCCCTGTAGGCTGAACATATCCAGTTTCTTTCAATGATTTCTTATGGCACTTTGCGGACTCTTCGCCATTTTGTATAGCTCTTTTCTATGCAGGTACTAGTTATGCAGACATGAATGTAGTTATATTTTTCTCCTACCTTGTTCCAAAAAGATTTCTGGTGGCTGAGTTCCAGTTTGTCAATACTCCTTTAAAAAATATGATACCCAAAATGAAACACAATACTCCAGAGTCAGAAAGCAAATGTACTATTCAGCATACTTCGCAGATAGGCTACCATATGTCACTAAGTGTTTCGGGATCTGCCGTCATTGAGGAGGAGGAAGTACAAGACTGCAGGGGAGTCAAGACAGAGTCCTGGGTTGTGTTCCAGTATCATTCAGTGTGAAATATACCCTATATAAAGAAAACAACAGATGTAATGTGCTGCTTTTCATACAAAACTCTTCCAACACAGGAATATCTTATCACAGTCACAATCTAATGTTGCCTCACACCCCCTAGGGGAAATTCCCCGGGGATGTGTTAGAAGAGGAAACTGCCTTGAAAGAAATTTTTCAGGCACATTAGAGCTGACAGAAATCAGTTCTGATGTCAGGACTGGGTATGGGTAGGAGCTAACTAGGAACACAGACCAAGTGCGCTCAATGAGCCATCACAGCTTGTCTTGAAAGCAGCCTCCTAGATGCCCCTGGTGCTGAAGATTTTAACTCTCTCTGATTCTGGGGTAAGTAGAGAAAATAAAGGTTGGGAAGGTAGTAGGTTGTAATCACAGGGATATGAAAAGCACATTTCGCAAGTTCAATACATTCCCTGTGCCTGCTAGAACAAACAACATATAGGAGCCTCCTTTGATTTGCAGTTGATTGTAAACTGTCTGGCTCCCTGTGATTTTACAACTGTTGCAGCTAATTCGGAGATTTAAAAATCCAGCCCAGGGACTATCTTGTGCATTTATGAGGCATCTAAAAGATTATTGGTTCTGAAGCCAGGGGATACCTTACATTTTCCCCCACTCACAACTCATATTTCCTGTGTTCCTAAAATATGCACACACAAAGGACATGGATCAGTATGGGGGGGGGGGTGTGAGATAACAGTTTTCTTTTAATTCAAGTGTAATTATTTACTTTCCAATTCTCCTAAGCAATGACAATCAATTCCCTATGTTTTGTCTAAAGTCTACTCCTGAACTTTTCATACTTACCACTGAAAATAGTGACACAGTAGTTAGTACTTGCAGAAATGCGACAGTGAACTTTTTTAAGCTGGTTTTGAACTCTGTCTTGTCAAAAGAAACATAAATGAAAGCCCTGCCTGGTGACTCTAGCTAACACTGACTACATCTTGCTTATGCAAACCTGCATTGGGACTGTAGCGTTTCTCCACCAGTAGCACAACCCTGCTAGAGATGAAAGGCGTGTCACACTGGTATTCTGTAGAAGCATGGAAGTTATCTCACACTCATATTTCAAGAGAAGCCTGCCAAAACCAATCCTGTTTGAAAAGCTAGCCTGCAACATAATGTTCGCTTTCTTGGGAGGAACTCTACTTCCTATGCAACGCAAACTGCTGCATCCCAAAAGCAAAACACTGATATAACTCTAGTATAGGAATCTACCTGTATTTTTATACATGTGCGTTAAATGGAAAGTAAGTACCATAAGGGCAGGAATTTTTTGGTGGGGGAAGGGTCTATCTTGTTAACTGATTTATCCCAAGCACCCAGAACACTGCCTAGCTCACATTTGTTGAATAAATGATATGGCTGAGAATCACTGTCCCAAATCCAGTTCTGAGAAAATACTGCTCCTGGACCCACTATTCTGCAGAAACATTAAGAAGTAAACAATCCTTTGCTGGCAAATATCAGCATACAGACTAACATGGTGATGGACGTCAAATGAAGAGCCTCCGTAGAAGGGAATATTTGGATCCATGTACATATAAAAAGTTGTGCTGATGTTTTACTGACCAAGAAATCCTTTTTCATGTCCTTTGATGTTATACAAAATGAGTTTATGAAGAAAAACTGGTAGTCCTCATAATCGGGTGTTTTCATCTTTATGTCTAGCAGGAATTTAAAACTTTTATAACTCTCTTAACTCAAGCTATTGCAAGGTATTAAAACAATAGAAGCCGGGCGCGGTGGCTCACGCCTGTAATCCCAGCACTTTGGGAGGCTGAGGCGGGCGGATCACAAGGTCAGGAGATCGAGACCACGGTGAAACCCCGTCTCTACTAAAAATACAAAAAATTAGCCGGGCGCGGTTGTGGGCGCCTGTAGTCCCAGCTACTCGGGAGGCTGAGGCAGGAGAATGGCGTGAACCCAGGAGGCGGAGCTTGCAGTGAGCCAAGATCGCGCCACTGCACTCCAGCCTGGGCGACAGAGCGAGACTCCGTCTCAAAAAAAAAAAAAAAAAAAAAAAAAAAAAAAACAATAGAAAAGACGAGTTGAGCCCTGATGCCAATAGACATCTCTAGTAAGATTGAAAAACTGGCAGGTGAAGGACTCAGTGCCAATAGAGATGTGAGACTGAAACTGCAGGGTAAACGTGTGGTTGCCAGAAACCAGCAAAGCAGAGGGCCTGCAGGCAGGAGGCAAGGCAAAGGGGCAGAGCTCAGAGGAAGAGCCCACCAGCCTCTCCATTGCCCACCTTGAAGGATGAAAAAGAGAATGGACAGGCTTCTTGACAAATGTGCTTGGCTGTCCCCTTACTTCTACTAATTGTTCTGTTTTATTATATGTTCATGCCTGTTTAACAATTAGCAGATCTGGTAGATGGGTGAACCAGGAGTGTCTGCATGAAGATCCTGCAGGTGAAGATTAGCACTGGTTTTCTAGTCACACAACATTATTTCTGATAGGTATATTAATAACAATAATAACAATAACCACAAAGTATTCATAACTGTCTTGTCTGTAAGTGACATTTTTTCCTCTAGAAACTTCAAAAACCTCACGTTATTATTTGTACTTAAGTAAGAATTACAGGTTAAATAATTTACCCAAGCTTATTGCTGTCAGTAGCAGAGTCCCCATGATAGTCTATGCCATACACATGTATAGATTCTATTAGATTGCTACATGGTTTGTTTTGATGGTTTCACAAAAATTCTATAGTGGTGCCATATTTGAAAATGAAAGAAATTAGAAAAATGTTTATTACATGGTTTTATTTTTTTCCTTCAGACTCAGACCAAAGATTTAAAGCCCGAGTCAAATATTATTTATTCTCCACACTGTACTAATTTTAAGGACTAGCATCTTTGAGTCTAATACCAGTCATATTTAGATTGCCAAGCCCTGATGAGCAAGCCAAAATATATGTGGTGGGTCATAGGGAGAAAAATGTTTAGGTACATTGGAATCAACATTAACTGTACTTTAAAAGTGTTAAAACCAGCTCTGAGACACAGGTTTTGCCAGAGCCAAGATAACATGAAAAGATTTTCATGTACTTGGAGCCACAAGAGAAACGAAGAGCCAAGTTCTGTCATCTGGTGCATATTTCCAAGGGACCGACTAGAGCCCCTGGGACTGACTCCTCAGACCTTTCCCAGGAAAGTCTTCTAATGTCCCTAACAGAATTCACAAATGGGACCTTGAGAATCACTCGCAACGAGATAACACAGAAACATCTTTGTTTCCAAATCATCACTTCCTCCAGAGGAAGATGGAAGCTAAGCTTTCCAATTGGAAATTTCCACAAATAATGAGAATGTGTATTTAATGATTATGGCTTTATATTGTATTGACCTTATTCCCATTCAGTGTATATAAAAATAAAAAAGAAGCTTAAATTCAACCAAATTAACATCTACTTTTTAGACCGCTTTCATTTTTTAGTAGCTATAGAGTAAATATTATAGATGAAGATTATGATACTATGCCAACATCCTCTTCAGGGATGTGAACACTGGGAAAGGGGTACAAAAAGCTGTCTCTGTAGAGCCATGGAAAGAGTGTGGACCAGGAGGCCGGAGGGGTGACTCTGGCCCAACCTCCCAGCTCACTGGTTGTATGATGTAGGGCAAGTCATATAAACAGTTTTTTGCCTGTTTCGTCATCTGTCAAATGAAAGGGCTCAATAATGATAATGGTGGTGACAATAATAATAAAGGTAGCAATAACAATAGACAGGTAGGAGAGCTTGGTAGTGATCATTTAATTTAATTCTTTCAACATCCCTGTGATTTAAAATAATTGTCTCCATTGTATAGTTGAGAAAACTGAGGCTCAGATATAGTAATTTCCTTAGCTCAATGGTAAATAGAGGTGAACTTACTGAGAAATTAATGAAGTTTAAGCTTCTGAGGCCCTTATTTGAATAAGCCCTCTTTCAAGACTCTGTACCTAACTTTATATTCTCTATCTTAAAGAGGGTTTCTAAAATTGTCTAAGTCCTAGGCCCCATGAAAGTTGGATTTGCCCCTAATGCAAGCAAGAGATGACGCTGGAATTCAAATGCAAGTGATCCAACACGAAAGCCTGAAATCCTGCTCCCTCTACTGAACTTGCTCCCTTTCAAAGGTTCCTTTGTTCCTCATAGCTCTCTAAGCTATCTACTGTGGACTCAACTATGTCCCCTCAAAAATTCACATGTCGAAGCCCTAACCCTCAATGTGACTGTATTTGGAGACTGGGCCTACAAAGATAATAAGGCTGAACAAGGTCCTAATCACTTAACCTTAAGTGGGATCCTATACTAATAGGATTAACCTCCTCATAAGAAGAGGAAGAAAGAGCATAGCTTTTTCCATGTGTGTGCACCAAGAAAAGGCCGCAAGAGGACAGAGTGAGAAGGCGGCCATCTACAAGTCAGGAAGAGACCTTCACTAGAAACAGGATTTGCTGGCACCTTGATCATAGACTTCTAGCCTCCAGAACTGTGAGAAAATAAACGTCTGTTTTTAAGCCACCCAGTGTGTAGTATTTTGCTATGGCAGCTAAAGTAGCCTAATATACTATCCTATGCCTGCCTCATCCCTGCAGTTTCCTATATCTCAAATAATAGGAGTGCCTACATTTCCTTTAGAGGGTCATTCCACAAAGTAGTATCTTAGCTATAGTCAGGAAAACATTTTTCTGAACCTGACTTTGTATTATTTCTCCTAGAAATTAAAATGCCTTCCTTCTCTCTAGTTTTGAGGAAACAGTGGAACATTAAATTTCCAGTGACAGACAGCAAAAGTCCAAGTTCTCTTATCAATTAATCCTGATTTGCCAATGATAAACTGGGCTTTCATGTGCAAGCCATTCTAGTATCCTCAGGTTTAACAACTTCATCTGCATAAGACTGTTGGTTAGAGATATTAATCAAGACTATACTACAGAAACTTTGCTAATATAATACAAAAAAAATACTACTTGATTCCTCTTTATACTGTGTAATAGTCACAAGTCCCTCAGTAAGAAAAGTGAATTAAGTGGACGATCCAATCACAAGATTGTTTTGAACTCAATATAGGATACTAAACATACATCTGAACACAACCAATAGTTTACTTACATTTCTCACTGATTCCTCAATTCTTATTTATTTGACATTTACTCATTCATTCACTCATTCATTCGCAAATATGTGTTTAAATACCTACTGTCATTTAAATGGGCTACAACAGTGGGTAAGCAGAATTATAAGCTGGCCTCCAGGATCCCCACCTGTGGTCCACCAGCCCTGTATAATCCTCATCCCTTGAGTATGGTGACACCTGTGAATATGATGAGATATCACTCCTGTGATTACCATTACATTAAGTAGCAAAGCTGAAGATATTTTGCAGATGTAATTAAGTTCTCTAATCAGTTGACTCTAAGTTAATTACAAGGAAATTATCCTGGATGTGTTTGGCCTATTTAGGCAAACCCCTAAAAGAGGGTCTAGAGATCAGAGACTCTCCTGCTGGCCTTGAAGAAATAAACTGCCATGTTGTAAGAATGTCTCATGTCTAGAACCTTGGGTAGTCTCTGGGAACTGAGAGCACTCCCCCTCACCCTGGTTTGCAGCCAGCAAGAAAAAGAGGATGTTAGTTCTACAGCCACAAGAAGTTGAAATGTGCCAACATCCTGAATGACCTCAAAAGAGGATTCCAAGTCTTAGATGAGACTGTAGCCTAGTCAATACCTTGATATCTGCCTGGTGAAATTTTGAGCTAACCCTAGTGAAACCCAGAAAATCTAACCCTGCACTCCTGACCCACAGAAACTGTGAGACAGTAACTGTGTGTTGTTTTAAACTGCTAAGTTGATGGTAGTTTGTTACAAATAATAGAAACATAATACAAACCATGAAAAATAGTTTGTATTATGAAAAAACCATGAAGTCCCTGCCTTTCTGGGGCTTTAGATCTAGTGAGTGACACAGGCAAAGAGCAGCTCACAAACAGTAAACAGTATTATTTCAACTATGCAGTGGTGTGTGAAGAATATGCAACAGGGTGCTCAGGGAGAGAAAGACTGAGGATGGAACCCCTGTAAGGTAGGATGGCCAGGGAAGACTAGCTGAATAATGAGGGGGAAAAAAAGCCAACCATGTGAGAATGAATAGGAAGAACTCCAGGCAGAAGAAACAGCAAGGGAGATGCCCTCAGCGGCACTGGCTATATCATTACAAAATTAACTCCAAGAACCACATGGAGACACTGATACATAAGCTCATTCATTCACCGAATGTTTAATTTAATATAAATGTATAACAGCCTAAAAAATATGCTTCAGTAGAGTGGGTCCCATTGGACATTAATCAGTTTAAGTGCCATTAGCAAAAGTTCTAATTATAGTAGCCTTTTAAATTTGGCTTTTCTTCAACCTTTGCCAGGTGGAAATGTGCCTTCTAGGACACAGTACTTAGCACATAATGGAAACTCAAAAGGACAGTTATTGAATTGAAATGAATGCTGCCACTTTATTTAAAGTTTCATGTTTGTTTGATTCTTTTAGGGTAGAGTGTTGTTCCCTGTTAGGAAGACATAAAAATAAAGAGCAATTAAATTATACTCTATCCAAGACCTCTGATGTATAAGATCTCAATTATTAAATATACAGTAGAAAGACTGTATGACGTGAATACATGCAAAATGAGGTAGCGCAGGTAATTTTGGCTAGCTGACTAGTATTTATTGAGCTGTATGTAATAGGCACTGTATGGTGTCATTAAATCCACAAAACATTAACGCCACAGTAAGTATTATTATTAGCACAGTTTTATTTAATAAGAAAAGTGAGGCTTCAAAAGATTAAGTAATTTTCTCAATATTGTACAACTAGAATAATAAACTGGAACTTGAATCAAGGTAACTGACTCTAAATCCCAGCCTGTAAACCACTAGCTATAGATTGCAATGATGACTAAAATGCATTGAGTTTTTACCACATGAAAGGCATTAGACCAAGCACATTACATATAGAACTAATTTAACCCTCAGACCAACCCCATGAAGCAGGTACTCTTAATGTTTCTCATTTTATAACTCATTTTATAGCTAAATCTCAGAGAGGTTAAGAGACTTGCACAAGGTCATCTAACCTTTGTAAGGTTTAGTCCCTTTATCCTAAAATGGAGCCTCAATACATGGAGCTTTTCCCAGACAGTCTGGCACCACAGCCCACACTCAACCAGCACATGACACTGCTGCACTGGTATCAAACCTATGATCCAAAATAAAATAATACTTACTCCAAAACATATATGGCATATATTCTGTTCCTCATTACTCTGGTGTCAAGTTTACATAGCTAAACTATGTAACATCCATTTGGACATTTTAACTTCATCTTTAATATAATTCATTTTAATTGCCTTTTTTTCCTTTCCTCTGGACTGTCTAGTTATCTTCCATTGCTTGGTCAGTGACCAGGGCTGGAATAAGATGTTCTCTCCCGTCACTACCCAAATCTCAAATTTGATCAGTAACTAAAATGTTATGCTCTGCAATTGAGGCTAAAAAATATTAATTAAAATGAATGCAAATTGCTTGTCTACATAATAACCTATTGTAATAAGTATTTTGTAAAAGTGGGGGTAATAAGACCAGGGGACTTCCTTGCTTTGTAAAAATAAGACCAAAGTGACTTATAAATCCAAAGTAGAGAATATTTTTCAAACTAAACAAGGTGACAAGGGTGTATCCTAAGGACAGAATTACAGCTAACATATAGAAAGTTTATATTTAATCAATTGTGTTGTAACCTATCCAGGGCAACAAATGTGCACCAGGAGGGATATGGTCTGTGTGGAATCTAGAAAAGGAGATCCAAAAAGGAAACACCTGTCAGTGTTTATTCAGCTACATCCTGGGAAAAGAGGGTTCTGAGTCGACAGCAGTGTTTTTCACATTGTGGGTTGTGACTCATTGGTAGGTCATGAAATCAAATTATTGGATAGCAGCTGACATTTTTAACAAGTAAATGAAATAGATCAGAGTACATTGAATGAGGTAAGATTAAGTATTGTTTTGTGAAACTTCAGTTTCTGTTATAAATATTTACATATTCATGTATGTCTGAGTGTGCACGTACTTTTTGATATGATAATGCATTTCTTTCTATGGATGAATAAATGAAAACCGTTGGTAGACAAATCTTATTCAAGTTTTCTAAGCCAGGCGTTCTCAGACTTTGGGATTTCATGAAAACATAAATCACACTCCAAAAAAGGAAAAATTGGGACCTGATAGGGTCACCCATATTCTTATTCTGTAAAGTTAAAAGTGATTTTTAAAAATTGTACTATAATGTCTTAAAATCAACATTTTGACATCAATAACAATGACATAATCAAAAAACAGAGCACATTCTTCTAAATAAAATACATTTAGTTTTATGGTGAGTCCACTGTATTGCCCTTATTTTTTTCATTTCTCTACAGATTCATGACACCTCCGTGGCAAGGCATCATGTACCCAAAACATGAAAGATCAGTACATACAGTTACCTGCACTTCAATAAAACATTTCTCAGGAATATCAATCTTCTTTTATGCCATCTCAGCATTTACTAGGCTTCCAAAACGGCCACTGTGGTTTGTTATATCAGGTAGCTCTCTCTTTATTAATTAATACACAGATACTTGGGTTCATATATTGCTCTCCTGTGAGTTTCAGTAGAGTGAGTTAATTTTCCCCAAATATTATCTAAGAGTGAGTGGATAAGATTACATTTCTGGACCTACATACTGGAGATTTGGGTATTTTAGACTATGCGACTCTGGGAGGCAGAGTCAAAGATCAGCTCACAATAATTCCTGCCATTATGAATACCAGTGTGATTAGCTCGAAAAGCTGACCCCAGAATTTCACATGGCATTTTCCATGTTTCGAATGCTCTTCAAGAAAACCACCCAGTATCTCCTTGCTCCTGCCTGCTCCTGCATCCAGACTGATTCCTCTTTCAGCATGTCCTTTAAACTTTTGTCATCTCGGCTTCTCCTTAGTTCTTGCCTGGATCTGACCTCCTTCCTACCTGAACAATAGCTAAGCTGGAACAGACACTATGAGGAACTCTCCCGACCACTTTGTTTTATTTCCATCTTCCAGCTGCTATCAATATATTTGTGTCCAAAAAGAGCCTCCAGAACCTCATCAGTCATGTCCCTTACTATGTCATGGCATATGACAGCCTGAAGTAGCTAGCTTGTCTCCCTTTATTATTTGATTTTATCAGCAACTTTTTAGGGATAACAGTTTCAGATCTGGTTGTCAACAAGTTGCACCATTTCTAGCACATAAGAACCTGAATGAGACAGCATTCATTCAAACCCCACTAATTTGTAACAAACTTTTGAAAATTAGAACCATATTGGACTTGAGTTTACCTCTGAACTATTTATATAAAAGCGGTCACTAAACAAATTAGCAGCATGAACAAAATTTAAAGAGCTTGATTAGCCATTTTACTTCAAACGTACTAACACATAAATTATATACATTCCGAAGGGTAGTCCTCATGAATCCAAATTTATCTATTCATTAAAATAAGATTCCAATAGCACTTAAACTTAGAAATGCTTTTCTAGCAATTAGTTCAACTTACCACATATACTTGAAAACAATATAATTAGGTTACATTTAAAAAAAAAAAAAGATCCTGTAATTCAGATAATATTTTTCTCTAATTTAGATCAGGCTCCCTCCCATTTAAACTTAATTAGTTCAATCTTATGTCAGGGATATTTACACTAGTTTACTCTACTGACATTACCCTCTCTCTGCCCTGATTCTTTTAAAGGTCAATCCCTGAACTGGAAAAACTCGATCTTCCCACGTTTTCATTTCTCTTACACCCTGCAGAGGAGTGAAATTAGCAGCGAGAGATGGACATGCCTAATCACCGTAGTAGATTGTGGTTCTAAGTAGCTGCTGCAATGAACTACATCTGCTAGCAACAGTGTCCAAAATGCAGGCCAAATACACCTTTCCCTGAAGGGCTCTTCCATTATAGGTTAACATTATCTTTCATAATACTCGAAAACTTTGAAATGTATTCATTGCCTCCTTTGTGCTCCTAGAACTTTGTTTTTTGTTTTTTGTGTTTTTTTCTATTATAATGCTTAACTCTGTCCTTTTCTCTCACTGGCTGTATATTTCATTAACAGCTTCTCCATGCCTTTAATTTGTATTTTCCCCAACTTCACCCTCATGTCCTATTCAAGGGTCTTAAATGCAGGAAACAATTAATAACTGTTTGTTGAGTTGAATTAGATCATGCAGTGAAAGTTTTCATATTACAAATAAGGAAAGCCAGTGCCCATAAGGTTGAGTGTTCAATGTCATCCAGTTAGTGTTAGAGCCAAAAATCTAGTTCAGGTCTTTTGATTTCTCAGTCCACTGAAACACTACAGTTTGTCAAACTACCTCAACAGTGAGAAGAGGTGAAATCTAGTGACCAAAATATGCTGTGTTGTTTGTTTTTGTTTTTTAAAGTTGAGAATGTGAGATAATACTAACAAAATTACTCTGCAAAAAAATGTGTTAAAGTGTTCTTTAAGTTATAAAATAATATCACTGGAAAAGGCCTCCGAAATCAGAGACCAGTTTTACAAATGAGGAAAGTAAGCCCTAAAGACACGAAATTCCTTTCGCATTATAATAAATTCCATCATGTTTTGTGTTAATCAGCCCTGATATGATGACTGTGCCTGTGCAATAGCCCATAATTGTTTTAGGAGGAGATACTGAAAATATGTTTTAATAAAGCAGTCAGGCACATGAGGACAGTCAGCCAAACCCTTATTCCCTCTGCTCTTGTCACCTCTGCTTGTTACCTGGGTTTCTGGCTCACTCAATATTTATTTATTTTTTCAATTGGAATAGAGCCATAGCTTCCACTAAGGCAACAGTTCTTTGAAGCCAACAAATGTGCGCCCAAAGGGAAAGGAATTTGGAATCACACATTTTTAGCATTCAGAGATAATTCAAGATAGTTCAAGTACTTCCTAAGTGTAAACCACCAGGCAAATGCTTCTAGCTGCCACCATTATTCACCTACCAAAATATTTTATTGCTGAAACAAGTTGCATTGCCAGAATATTTTTGATACAAGGTTATTTATAAGCAGTGGGTTCTACCCAGATATAGCCCTGATTTAACCAGGAATCCTAAATTTTAATACGAATATGTAGTAATTACAGAAAAATGATAATAGGTAATCCATAAAAATCCATTATATGACTATTCATTAACTCAAAAAACAGCAGAATGAGAGGAAATGGTTTTATATTGCTATGATAAAGATTTAAATTATCTATGAAGAACTTCCTGACATAGAACAGACTTGGTTACCAAAATGGTTTTAGAATTTCCTTCTCTAAAGCTTTCAAATTAATATAACTTTCTTTTCAGACAGGATAACACATTTCTGTTGTCCTTGGCGTTTATGGGCTTATTTGTTTGTTTGTTTCAATAGAGGACAAAATTGTACGACTTCTTGACATCCATCTATCATGAAACTTCAAAGAACAAATTCACAAAACAGACCTCAAAATTAACAATTTCAAAATAAGGCTTATTAAACTCTGAAACATGTGACCAAAGGAATCTCTAAAATCTCCTTCATAGAAGAGATTTAAGATTCAATAAACAGCAGTTAGGTGTCACGGGACAGGGAAAGGAAAACTGAGGAGAAGGGTGGAAACACTGCCTCTAGCCGGGGAAGGAAGAGCATATTTTATCTATCTGCTCATCTTGCTGTCCTTTGCAGCGCCCTAGACTTCCCCTAAGCATCAATTTGGTCATGGAAAAACAATAGATACCCGCCCATTTCCTTCAAGCATTATTTTCCAAGGTTTTACAGTATCTCAAGACATCATACATGAAAAATACTGTATTATAAGAAAAGCATTATTACATCATGTATCTCAAGACATCATACATGAAAAATACTGTATTATAAGAAAAGCTTTATTACTAAATTATCCTTTTAATTTAAAGCCCTTTGCCTCAATTCCTGTTTGCTTTAGGGGTCTGCAGTGAAAAACAAAAACTAAGGGTTGTTGTGATATTAAGTGTTTCCTGAAACTGAAAAAGGACAACTTCAACACTTCATTAGGTATTGCCTTGTATTGTCTTCTAATTGTTTCTTGTGCGTAAATCTTGCTTTTCCTGTAAGACCCTGAACCTCTCCAGGATGAAGGTGTTGATTGATGTTTATTTCATATTGTCTAAAAGTCTAAGTCTGTGCTGAGCATATAGCAACTCATTTAACGCAGTTGATTAACTTATGTGTAAGAAAGGCCAAGGTACTCCCATGTATTTCCCCAAGGTATGCTACACAGTACTGTGTGAATGAACAGGGCAGATAGAGACAGCAGAAAAGGTATTAATTTTTACTGTAGTGTATGCAATACATGATATCAACATATTATTGAAAAGAAATAAAGTCACACCTTCAAAGCCATGAGGCTGAACTAATTATATTAGTAAGGGTTTTTATTTATATATTTAACACATGTGCTGCTTCCCTGTTCCAGACACTGGTCCAAATATTTCACAAATATTAACTCATTTAATCTCTGTAACAACCCATAACAGTAAGAATTACTATGATCCTCATTTTATAATAAGAACCTGGGGCCTATAGAGGAAAAACAATTTGTCCAAAGTCATACAACCTTGCTGGAATCAGAAACCGGGAAATCTGGTTTGAGAGTCCATGCTCTTAACTGTTACTCTGTTTACTGAGGGCAATGAGAAAAGGTGGAGGGAGACAGAGGTGAGGGGACAAGAGTGAGAGGGCAGGAAGAGCTGCCATCTTCAATCATTAAGTCAATGGTTTCTATTTCTGTGTCCAGAGTCAGCTTTTGACATCTCCTTAAAAAAAAAAAAAGGGGGGGGGGGAAGAAGGTAAGAATCAACAGGGCACACAACTAATTCTTTGAAGGACAGCATTTGGAAGTGGCCCATATCACTTCTCACATCTATTGAACAGAATTCAGTAAAACATCCACACCCAGCTCAAAGAAAGGTTGGGAAGTGTTGTCTTTAGCTGGATGCTCATGCACCCAACTGAAACTATATCACCATGTTAAAAACGACAAATTACTACAGAAGAAACCCCTTTCCTCTCATCCAGATTCCTGCAACATGTCTCTGCTTAAATGGTCCTGGTTCAAAGAGGACTTCCTTGACCACCTAAAATAGCATCCTCATCACTCTCAGGCCCCTTACTCTGCTTTAGTTTTCTTCCTAGTATTTATCATTATCTGATATTACATTGTTTTTTATTTATTATCTGTTCCCAATCTCACCCCACCCCCCCACCCTACCACACCAAAAATATATGCTCCATAAGAACAGGGGCTTTGTCTCTTGTTCACTGCTGTATTCCCAGCACTTAAGAGTTACTCAATAATATTTGTTAAATGAATGAATGATGAAGGAATAATGTTCTAACGTGTCCTCCTGCCTGTGTTCTTGACAAAAACAAAAAAAAGGTAAAAAAAAGTTAACTGGCACCAGAGCACCAGAATTCTTCTCAGAAAGGGAGGAAACTTTTATGATAATAATCACATATCTGATTGGGGTAGAAGATAAAACCTAATGTCCAGTGTTTGAGTAATATTTCTTTTCATGATAGGAGAGTGGAGGTAAGGAGGAAACAGAAGAAAGAAAACTAGGAGGAGAGAAACCAACAAGATGTCAGAAATCTTCCTAACTGTGACTCTAAAACTTCGCAAACATCTACCACACTTATAAATACTTCGTGTGAGTGGATTGTATGATACTTAAAGAACGGGTTGGAGTTTACAACCGGGCAGTTATGGAGAAGTATAGATATGGCACATAGGGAAACACTTATTTAAACCCAAGAGCCAGAGAAGGCCTTGAGAGTGTAAGCTCCTCTAGTTTCCTAAAATCTTGGAGTTCCTAAATGACAGCACATGGGAAGTGGGTAAAATCTACCTTATATGTAAACACTAGACACTATTTATACTTCATCACTCATTTATGTAGGATTTCCTTATACATTTCTCTACTTCTTACTGACATCATTGATACACAAGGACTTTGGTTGGAAGAGATTCGAATCATATAATCATGTGCTTTTCATCATTAATATTTCTAGTGAAAGTAAACACTTGATTCCTCTTCATTGCCTTGGAAAAAGATAAGGCAAGACGTTCAGGCATTCTGCAAACTGCACCCTCACTTTCTATCCATACCCACTGCAGGATTCAATGACTAGATACAGAGTTCACCCAGATAGGGTCAGATGATCTTTCAACTCCACCTTCCTTTCTGCATAATTCATTTTATCCTGGTAATATGCTTTTTTCCTACCACTTTTGGTATTAAGCCCAGTGTTAAGTTTTTCTTAAGGTGAGAATAATCACACAAAGTCCTTTATTTTGCTTTATAACACTATCTTAGCAGTTAAGTTTTGGAAACAGTAGTATGTATAAAATATATTAGATAGAGGGGTTCTAGGAACAAACCTAGACTGTTAACTATAATTCTTAAAAAATTACATTTTTATTGCAAACTACGTTTCCAGTTATCTACTGTTGCATTAAAAAATCACCCCAAAACTTAATGACATAAAACACGTGGATGTGTCATTATGTGGTTTTTCTTTCTTTCTATATGGTGAATATACAACCCTAGGACTGCCTCCTGCTCAAGAGGAAACCAGCCTTTGAAAGGCTTTTGAACTCCAACATAGAGGACAGGGGAAAAGATGTATGGATTAGTCTGCTTAGCTTTCCTTGTTTCTTTAGCCACTGGGGAAAAAGGCTTTCTTTTCTGTGGGATCCTCATTCCAGGTCTCCTATTGCTGTCAGACCAAGAGTGCCCAGATTACTTTATGGACCTACATGGAAAAGGTCAACAAAAGAGACCACTGAGTTGCCTCTGGTCTAGGAATTATGGGCTAGTCGTTCAGAATAGGAAACCATATAGAAATTGGGACCAATTTCTTAACTGATAATAAGGTAGGTATTTTCCTGGAATGACTTCTGTGCTTCTGTGACTTAAACCTCTGAGGTTAACTGGTGTTCGAGGGAGCTGTTGATCATCTGGAGGATTCTAAGTCCTAACCATACCCTGTCATGACTAAAGCCTTCATGCTCCTGGACTCCTGCAGAGCTAATCATTCCCTCTCTATGCCCACACCTGTACATCTATCCCTAGGATTTGTCTACCTACCTATCCTCCTAAGGTGGGAGATTTTAAAGGGTAACAAATACACATCATTCATTTTTGCATCCCCAGTGCCTAGCACTTATTTCCCACCAGCCAAGTGAACCCTCTCTACATCTTATTGCCGTACAGATTTTTCTTAAACACATCAGCTTCACGTGTTCAAAAACCTCCAGAGACTGTCGCCGTATCAAGTCTAAATTCCACTACCTAATTTCCAAGAAACTTCATAATATGCCGTATGTAGAATTAATTTTTTAAACATTTCTTTTAAGAACTGACTGCTGAAATTCACTGATTTCTCTCAGACAGAAAGAAGACTTAATTTAGGACAACTAAATGGTAAGTTTGGTTGCTCAGGGTTACCTCTATTTCTAACTCATCAACGGTGCTTTCTTTAGTTGTCTTTGCTTTTCCTTTATACGAACTGTTGCTGCCCTTACAGTCTGTATCAGTATATTACTTAGTTTCAGGCCGTCTTGTACGTTCCCATTACATAGCTCCTTCTAGCTGCCATGACTGTAAGGTTGTCCAACAAAACAAATTGCATCACAGCATGAAACTATTCACTAATGAATTGATTTAAATTATATTTAAAAGTTAAAATATAATTTTTAAAGGATATATGCCAAATTCATTGAAATGATTACCTGACAAGAGAGGGAAGGGAATAAAATGGAAATGGTGATCAAAAGAGGCTCCACTTTATCTGTGACAGCCTTTTAAAAGAAGATTCTATTCACGTGGTGATTGTTTTCAAAGATGACTGCAAGAATCACCCCCGACCGGCTCACCCTTTTATCGTGGGACATTACTACTTCTCTCTCATAAAGAGGTGGAGTCTATTTCCGCTCTTTAAATCTGATCTTGGCCTGTGACCTACTTGGACCACAGCATGTAGAGGTGACAAGGGGAGAGTTCCAGAGATACCCTGCAGCCTTAAGACACCCTGCAGATTTGCTTCTACTCTCTTAGAACCCTGAAGTACCACGTAAAAAAGCTTGACTTCCCTACTAGAGAGATCAAATGGAAAGGCCCCAGAGACTGAAAAAGGAAAAGAGAGAAATCCCAGTATCCTAGTTGCCCCAGCTGAGAAGCCAGACATGTGAATGAGGCCATCTCAGATTCCTCAGCTCAAACTACAGATGAATGCACATGCCTAGCAGAAATGATCCATTCTAGTTGAGCCCTGACTAGCCAAACACAGAATCATGAGTAAATAAAATATTATTTTAAGCCACTGAGTTCCATGGTGGTATGTTACATAGCAATAGATGACTGATATTATTTGTGTTATTCAAAATATATATTTTAAAAATAAGCCCACAAGCAAACCTTTCTTCCTATTTAACAACTAGCCTCTTTCCTTTTCCCACCTCACACCCCATCTCTTTAATGTCTCTATTCATCTAGCTGATTATACAATATCCAACAATGCAATGCAAAATCAGCACAAATCAATGCAAAATCAGGGTGAAGTGATTATAATGTGAAATCGCAAATTTTGCAAAATACGTAGGAAATCATGAAGTTGATGAAGGTAATGTTAGAGAAGCCCTTGAATCATGGGCAACTCCTCTGACAAATGAGAATCTGCAGCTGGAATAGTTAACATTAACATTTGAAGAAGAACAAATCTACACGGATGATGGCACAATAAGGGCTTCAAAAAGAAATGATTTGAATGTCAAAATTTAAGAGAGGCTCTTGGAAAATTGATGAAGCCCTCAAATATTTTTGAAATAGTGACACTCTATGATTTGCCCACAAAAGTCAAATGTAAAAGGACGTCGTGTCATGATACCATATAATTTTGTTAGAAAATTGTGCTTCTCAAAATCAACACTTGATTCATCCTTTATTCTAATATTTAACACATTTTTGATTAACTAAATTTTATCAAATATAAGATAAATTAATTTTAATAATGTTCTTACTTTTTTAAAAGATAACATCTCAACCAAACCTTCTTTTCACCTTTTTGGTCTCTATTTTTAAAGCATTTGCTTTAAGTGGGTTTTGGTGGTACCAATTATCTGAAGAAATTGGAGGCCTCTGTATATATCTTTAGTTCATCTTCCTAACTGGCAGCTATACTCATTGAGAGCAGGGTCTCGGTCATGCTTTGCCAGTGTCTTCCGGATAGTGCTTCATGCATATAGCAGAAGGCAGAGATTCAACCAATGTGATAACCAATGGCCTGCTGAGTGATTGGCTTACACGTAGGTGTTACTATTGATGAATGGCATTGCTCCATTATCAATCCCTGACCTGGTATGAGCTGGCATTTGTTCTTCTCAAAATTGTTCATAGAAGGCCTATTACAAACTTCCTGCTGAAAGCACTTTCAAAGGCTGGATACATTTAAAATCAACTCAAGCATGTAAAGCCATTTTAGGAAATAAGCCCCACATCCCAAGGGTTCAGCTGAGGAGGGTCACATTTGAGAACAGGTGTGCTACTTCACTGAGCAGGAATTTTAAAATGTCAAACATTAGAACCACTTGAGAAACTCCAACTCAGCCTGCCAACAGACACTCCTGGGCACGTGTCAATAAATGCCTTGCAGAGACGGGCATTTGAGAACATCTCTCCTCATCAACTCAAAGTTAGTTAAAACAAATCATCATGGTAGGTTCTTAAAAAGACTACGTTTTATTTTTCCTCTCTCAATCTCACCTCTTGAAAAAAACAATTATTTTTTTAAATGTGGTCCTCCAAAAAGTTTACATATATTACACGATAATAGTCATAACAGCAACATTACTTTTTTAAATATCCCTAAAGTTCAATCTCTTTTAACCTATTTTGTATCCCCAGCTGCAAGAGTAATAAGAACTGAGCTGCTTTCCTTATCATTATCAGAGTTACTTCCATTCCTTTGCAAATGAGAAACTAATAATACAAACTTGGCTGCAGTATCCTTTAAACTCTATGCCTCCCAGTAGGACACCCGGTGTTCTGCAATCCATCAGTCAGTTCTAGGGCAAATGCAAACAATACTTTCCGTTACAATAACTTGTATCCAGGAAAAAGAAACAGGCACCCTGTTGCATCTGTAGCATAGCAGCCAGAGAAAAGTTTACTAGCTGTAGTCAATTGGAAGCTGTGGAGCTGGGCCAAGTTAGCATGTTTTTCTCCGCCTCTAGATGAAGTCATGATTGAAATACGACATTGAACTTTTTTAAAAAGGGAAGGGGAGCAGGAAAGAAAAGCTAAACCTGCGACAAAGTGTCCTGTGCCCAGAACGCGGTTAGGAAGTGTGTGCATACTTCTGAACCCTGAGTCCTTCTCAGTTCTGTAACCTTCTCCTCCCACTGGGTGGAGCAGGGCCTTTAAGAGCAGCTGGAATGCAGTTCCCCTGATCAGCGTAGCCAGTTGTTGCCTGTCTGAACCTCTGCCAGTCCTAGAGAGTGGTGCTCTGAGCTCCAACCAGCGGGCCTCATCCTGCACCCTCACCACCGCAACTTCTCACCCGAGCAAGAAGCAGCTCCCAGAGAGGAAGAACGTTCCCACCCGCCTAGCCATGGGAGAGGACGCTGCACAGGCCGAAAAGTTCCAGCACCCTGGGTCTGACATGCGGCAGGAAAAGCCCTCGAGCCCCAGCCCGATGCCTTCCTCCACACCGAGCCCCAGCCTGAACTTGGGGAACACGGATGAGGCCATCCGGGACAACTCACAGGTGAACGCCGTCACGGTGCTCACGCTCCTGGACAAGCTGGTGAACATGCTGGACGCCGTGCAGGAGAACCAGCACAAGATGGAGCAGCGACAGATCAGTTTGGAGGGCTCCGTGAAGGGCATCCAGAACGACCTCACCAAGCTCTCCAAGTACCAGGCCTCCACCAGCAACACGGTGAGCAAACTGCTGGAGAAGTCCCGCAAGGTCAGCGCCCACACGCGCGCGGTCAAAGAGCGCATGGACAGGCAGAGCGCACAGGTGAAGCGGCTGGAGAACAACCACGCCCAGCTCCTCCGACGCAACCATTTCAAAGTGCTCATCTTCCAGGTCAGTGTCACCTATGCCTCCTTACAGGAGGGCTGGAACTCCTCAACATTCTTGATCTCACTCATCCTGGCTCTCACAGACATTTTCACATTTGTCCTGCCTGTCAGGGATCACACACATAAGGCACTGTCCCCTGTCTGCCTACAGCAAGCAAATATGAAATCTGCACACAGGGGTGGGAATTTTCCAGGTCACTGCAGACTAACCCAAAGAAGATGCCCGCGGGCTTAGTTTAGGCCCCGGGTCATTTGTCAGGGAACACCTGGATGTACTCTGTACAGGTTGGGAAGACGTGCAGGTGCTTGCACCCTAGTCAAATTCATTTATCTCTTTGCATTAGGGGCGTAGGGCTCTGGCTGCAGCTGTTAGCTGGACAGGGCAAATTAATTCAGTGGCTGTTCATTAACTCTTTGTGGAAATGAAGTGATCATGTGAGGTATTTTGTTGTTTTTTTTAACCAAAAAGTCAAACTACCCCTTTGTACAAAGGCTACCAACGTTTTGGGGACCAAGCAAATAGAGGATTGATTCCATTAGAGTTAGCCTTGTTCTTTTAAGACTTTTTTGGGGCAAAGCAATCTTGCAGAGTTCTTTTCTAGCAAATGCACTAGAAATAGAGAGTACAAACACACTAGATATGCCTCTCTTTGTTCAGAGAGACCACAACTGTTAAGTAAAATAAACGGAATGTTATCAGCTATAGTCACAAAGGCTAGTCTTAAATGTTTCTCCCTCAAACGGTTGCCTTCGAATAAAAAGGCCACTTAATTTTTTTTTAATGCATCAATGATGCAATTAATGTAGCAAGAGGCTATCTGGGGACAGGGAGATTGCGTGGGGCTGTTGTTCCGCCAAGTGGTGGGCATTTGTGAATCCCAGGGCAGCCCTGCCTAATGCTGGAAGCCCTTCCGCCCAGTGGAATCCAGCCAGCACAGAGCCCAGGAAGTGATTGCCATCCTCGCCCCAGGGCTGTCTTGTTGTGACCATATGAATAGGAGAAGATTTCAAAGCCATGGAAGGGAGAGGCTATAACCAACAGTTTGATTGTGAAAGGCACACAGGGAGAGCCTTCATCTCCCAAGAGAGATTTAGAAATTGAGATTTAAACCGAGGGAGCCTTCTTTTTCAAAAGGAATCTGCTCTGCCAAGTTAGAACCTAAGCCTTCCTACCCCCATAAAAGGAAAGACTCATCTCGCTGCTTTTTTGTCCTCCTCAAATTGCACTTGAGTATTGTAAAAGTTTAGGGAGCTGATGTCCTCCTCTACCTTACAGGCTTTTGCAGCTGAAAACTTTTCAGCTTTTAATGCAAATGCAGTGGCTTTTCATGCACCAGATGAATTGAAAAGAGATACTGTAACTGGGCCTTTCTTAACCATATGAGATCCTTACTTTATTAGCCTAAGAGATACTAGAAATCTCAGCTCTCAAGGCATTTCTAAATTAAATACTGATCTCCAAACAAAACCAAACATGTACAGACCTGTTTAAGTCTGAGACACCAAAGGAAATTGTCCTGCTTCCAGTATGAATCAGGCAAATTCTCTTGTCCCATCCCTCAGTTAAGGAGGAGGAAAAAAGCATTTATCTTGTAGAGGAAAGTCACAATTTGTCAGGATTGGGTTTTGTTTTGTTTTGTCACGGATGTTCTGCAGATGTTGAGGGGAGGGATGGAGAGGATATGCTAGTAGAAATTCAGGAGAATTATAAATCTGACATTTAAAAAAAAAAAAAAACCTGCTTGGGAACTTAAAGGCATATGCTGTTTTGAGGGCCTGACATGGTCTCCTATTTTGTCGCATTGAATTGGCAGGTGTGAAATTGCAGCCAGAAATAGTAGAAATTCTCCACCTAGTGAGTAAAAGCTGAAACAGGGGTGCTCAAGACCAAACTGGAAGCTAAGAGTATCCACAGCAATGTGCTCGGACTCCATTCTGGCCCCTTTAGAAAGCCATCCCCAAGGACACATTTCAAGAGCATTTTAGGAGGCAGGAAACTAGAGGCAAGTGACTGGACCTTTCTTAAGCCGTGGAAGATCCTTTATTAGCCTAAAGAATACTAGAATTCTCAACTCTCAAGGCATCGCAAGACGATTGTTTTGTAAAAAACAAATGCAAGTATAGTCACTCAGTGGACTCTCTTGGTCCTTCTAAAAGTAGCAGTTTCCCCAGAGTAGTAATTATGCCAATGGATAAACCAATAATTTGTATTAGAGAGTGGTCCAGTATAGTAGTTCAGAAGATAAATTTTGGAGTCACACAAACAGTAGTTCAAATCCTAGTTCTACCACTTGCTAAATATGTCATATTGGACACAGTTTGTAGCTTCTCCAAACCTGTTTTCTCATCTACACACCGATGATATTAATAAGAGCAAAAAAAAAAATCAAGCATTTAATAAATCCAGCATACATTGGTAAGCATCTTATTTATCCTGAATTTACAGATGAGGATGTTGAGATTCGAAAATGTTTATGGCTTGTCTGAAGCTAGTTAGTAAGCAAGTCGTGAAACTGGGATTCAAACTCATGTTTAATTTGATTTCAAAGCATGTACTCTTGAACACTAACGCTTCTTCCCTCCTGTCTCTCTCATAGAGTGAGGAATGAAAGAAATAACATTTAAAATAGTTAGCAGGGACTGGCATGGTATAAGTGCTCAATGAATAGAAGATATTACTGAGTGGATCTGAAATTCATTGGCTCAGAAAGAAGGCTATACTTTTGCTTGGTTAGAAATATGGCCCTTGGGTAAAAACTGACCTCACCTTACCCAGGATCTTAAAACAGCTCTGCTATACACAGAGAACCATGTATTGTATAACTACCGCCATGTTGAAATCAACATTATATCTCATCCCCACGAAAGCAAAGGACTCTTCCCAAAAGACCTACTCTAAATAAACCCTCTAGTCACAGCATAATCTTCACAGTGTAGCATAAGGAGACTGTTTCCTAGACCTGTGGAGAATGTGGAGGGCAAATATGTACCAGGTGTTACTCAGTGTCTTTAGGTAATTTATCATTTTCAGCCCATCTGAATCCTATGCTGGACTTCCCCTTGTTAAATCTACTGTTTCTAGTTTAAGACAAAAAATTACGTAAAAATAAGAGAGTGAGAAAGGAAAATCTATCCCATGACCTGAGCATACTTGGTACGGTACTGTTGAGAAGAGTACATTTTCAGTTTGGGGAGTCCTGTCGAGCCCGCTGAAATCTACAGGTCTGCTTTGGTTAGTGGTTGAAGATACTTTTTTTTCTTTTAGACAGAGTCTTGCTCTGTTGCCCAGGCTGGAGTACAATGGTGGAATCTCAGCTCACTACAACCTCCACCTCCTGGGTTCAAGTGATTCTCCTGCCTCAGCCTCCTAAGTAGCTGAGATTACAGGCCCCCGCCACCACACCCAGCTCATTTTTGTATTTTTAACAGAGACAGGGTTTCACCATGTTGGTCAGGTTGGTCTTGAACTCCTGACATCAGGTGATCCATCCACTTCGGTCTCCCAAAGTGCTGGGATTACAGGCGTGAGTCACCATGCCTGGCCATAATTGCGTTTTTAAAATTCCAAACTTTGTCCTTAATTTGTCCTACTTAAAACATGTCATTATTTCTGTACTGAATGTTACAACATTGTTGTAGATGGTAGGCATCTAATTTCTTAGCAATTACTTTAAATTATAACCAGCAGTGTCTAAAACTGAAGAAACATTCATCTCTCTTTAAGCAATAAAAAAAATGTTAAAATCCTAGTTAAATTCTGCAGTTTTCTCTTTTAAACTTTTTTGTAATAGCTTCAGATCAATATTTGAATTCAAAATACTGTGACATGACCCAGCATAAATAAAATAAGACTCATAGGCATTCTGATCAAAAAGCAAATGCTAAAGAAAGACTGAGACTTTGCTTCTCATCATGGCGATCACTTACTAAAAGAAAAAATAGAATTTGTACAGAAAATCAGTGACTCTACACTTATGAGGAAATTTTCTCTTTTGATTTAAGAGACTAGAATTTCACAGGTAACTGGCCCTGAGGATGCAGTACCCTCTTACGTCCTCTTAAGGTTCTAGTAATGATTATTTGAAAAAGCAGTTGGGAGATTATTTCAAATCCTGGGAACAAAACGAGAGTACTCATGGACAGCTTACACTTTCATCCACATAAAATTGGGAAATTGGGTGAAAAAAGTGGAAAGGTTAGCTATTTGCACTGGATACATTTCTGGAGAATTGAGCCTATAAATGTGTTCGAATTTTCATCCTTTGGGTTCCTTTGATAAGGTCAGAATTTTAGAAAGGCGCTAAAAGTGTAACATCTTCAGACCATTTTTAAATTGATTTTTTAAAAGCCTGTACTTTATCCAAAGTCACTGCTCTGAAGACTGTTACATTAGTACAGACCTGGAAGAAATGAGGATATAGATAAGAAAAGACGCCTTTATATGACAACTCGCCATGTTTCTATCACACTACAATGTTCCCATATGGGATATTAGCTTTGATGTGTTACTTATCTAGTGCCCTTTTACTTTATGAGGTAAACAAAATATTTGTTCTTATTGTTATTATTTACATTTATTGAAGGTGAGCACTGCCCCGGGCACTTTAAGTGAATAACTGATAATTGTTGGTATTCCTTAGAAAGAATCATTACATACTCTGACGTAAAAAAAACTAGACTCTTTCAGATGCAGCCCTTCCAAGTAAATGCTGCCCCTTCCACTGCTTTGTAATCTATATCTGTTTGAATTGAATGAATGAAAAATATTCTCCAATGCAACTCAGGTCCTATAGTTCTGATTCTTACATAAAACAAAACACATTTGGTATCAGTACACTATGGAATCAATTCTGCAATTTGTTAATTCTTTTTTGTGGAGTTTATGTTAACATCACAGATTCAAATATGTTAGAGTTGGAAAGCACCTTAATAATCATTCAGTTTAACTTCATTTTATATCAAAGAAACAGAGGCCCTGAGAAACAGTGACTGGCTAGGTTTCACTTTATTATTAATAATAGAGATTATAGAACTGAATTGCAAAATGAGTAAAAACAAGCACTGTAATCCCACCATGGTAAAGTTCATGTTTGCTGGGTTTTCTACATCAGCTTTTAAATAATTCAGTGTGATTTGGTTTTTTTGTTTGGTTTTGTTTTGTGTTTTTTATTTGTAACAAAGAACACCTAACCAGTGTGTCTTAAAAAAGAATTGAACCCTTGATAACACTGACAAATAATGAAACTTTTAAATCCTCCAGAATGTGAAAGACTGCTCAGGGATTATAACTAATGCATTTTATTCTTATGACTTGCTGATTCTACCGACAGCTGCCTTAGGGGTGCAGTTCTAATCAATGACTGTATCCACTTGGCAATCCATACCTCAGAAACACAAATCGGAGAAAACCATCAATGTGTAAAAAAGACCTATAAATCAGAATGTCAGGTGGGCACCGTTTTATTTTAATAACTAGTATTTAGAGATTATTGGATAAAACAGTCCATGGACACAAATTTATGGTCTTCATATCCCTCCAGGATGCTACCGCATCCCAGTGGGAATATGACATCCTTTGTTATTTTCTTCTACCAACAGGAATGATGAGTTAGTGACACGAATTCTCTCCTTATTCAAGCTTTTAAATGACTTACTATGATTTCCTTTCTAAGGCAAGTCATAGAGTCTTCTTTTCTGTTACAGTGTGCATATCTAGGTATTTAGATATGTACACAGAAGATTTGCTTCCATGAGCTTCAAACCAAGAAGTGTCCAGCATGTTGGCCAGTTTGTCTGTGTTGATACAAATGGACTATTAGTTCACTAGGATCGATATGAACAGCAAACAAGCTGAACTACAAGGAGAAATGCTACCTTTTCAGTTCTTTCCATTCATTTTTATGCTGTGAGCCTATCAGTCATATATGTTTGAAGTGTGCTGTTTTATTCCCCTTCCTTTGAAAAACTCCTAAGGGTTCTTGTGAAAGGTCAGAACCAGGAACACCTGCATCAGGGGAGCTGAGGACCTTTTTGAAAACAAAGGGTAAATAATCAGCTCTCCTGAGGGCCTCCACTGGGCAGAACTACCAAAGGAAGCAGTGCAGCCCACAAGGGATTCCTAGTGCCATTTTCAGGGGCTACAAACCCTAAGTAGAACTATAAGTAATGAGGGCAGGGAAGCAGTGACAGAATTGAGGATGTGTACTTGATCTTCCCACTTGAAATCGTCATCAGTCTTGCAACCTGTAAGAGAAAGCAAATCAGAAACATTAAAACAGGAAGCTGAAGGTAGAAGTGTCACATTGCTTATAGGCATATGAAATATCAAGTGTTTCCATGAGGTGTATGTGGGAGCTTGAGCACAGGGCACATACGCAGGTGAGATTAGGCACCTCAGGAGAGGGCAGTTATCCAGCATCCATTGGCTGAAGTTTAGACTGAGTATCCACCACCATAAGAGTTACTTAATTGTCAAACACCACTCATATGTTTTACTATGGAATAGAAATTTTGAAAAGTATCAGTATTTTTCTGCTTCCAAACAAACATTATGGAAAGGTAAGAGCTACATGTGCTTGGACATTCATGGATTTTTGTGTGAAAAGAAAGGGCTTACCTTCAGAGTAGATGCCATCAGAAGCCACAAAATAAACACTGTTCAATATACAGAACATTAAATCCTGCTTGTGTAATTAAAATGACAGCAGAAGCATAGCAGTTAGCCAAGAAGACATATCTCACTTGTTTCCAGTTGCATAAAGACACATCCAACTCATTCTGGATTATCTCTGTTCCTGCTGGGTTTATTTTTATAGCTGGCATCAAAAAAGCCCTCATATAATTTCCCTGGCATTTTACAAAAGAGTTCAATTGGGTTTCCTACCTTCCCTCAGCACCCATTCATATACACAGTGTGTATCTACCACAGATCACATATGATTCACCTTATAATAACTTTCCTCAAAGCTGTCCTCAAAAGATACATGATGAAAGCATCGAAAGAGTCTAAGACTCAACAGCAACTATGCCTTTGTAATAATAAAATGTACATTTAAAGAAAAACTGTAATATTATTAGTTTAATTCCTTTAGAAGTTCAGTTAATATGCCTACCTTTTGTTGGGATTAAAGAAAGGGAAGTTATACAACTTACTACCTTTGATTACCCTGAGAGATTATACTATACAAAATGTAACTCTTCTCTGGTAGCCAAGGATTATTTTTGCAGCTTTCTTTCTGAATTTCTGCTTTCCTCACTGAGGACTTTTAATGACATTTCACTGATCTCTTGGTTTCTTCCTTCCCTGTAAGCAACTCCTGTCAAACCTTCTCACCCCTCTTGTCAACCCCAGAAGTAATTCTGCTTCTAGACTAAGCATCCAAGCTTTAGCTATTTCAGTTATCTAACCCTCTTTTAGTAACACCCATCCGCTGCAAAGAAAATCCTTCCTTAAAAATAGAGATCATTGCCTCCATTGGGACTTAGGTTCTCTTGATTTCCTAATGGCACCAGAAGTCAGCAAACTTCCTTCTAGACACAGAGGTAAACTTGTTCTTTCATAGGCCTCAAGCCTGCCCAAGAGAGGGCAATCTCCATTCCAGCCACTCTCAGGGCTTTCTTAGAAAGCCACCTACCCAACATGCACTCATTTAACAAGCAACTGTTGAGCTCTAGGTATTGGGACACAGCATGGACAAGAGACAAAAATCCCTGCCCTCATGGGGAGTACATTCCTGGGAACTAGAAGCAACCTCAACTTGAAACACGGGAAAGCAGTGCTTGTAAAAGTCTATGTTATAATAACTTGTGACAGTCCCATGCTCCTTTTATTTATTTATTTATTTTTACTTTGTCTTTTACTATGGCCTGGACACTTTCCATGACATTCAAAATGGCAGAGTGTGGAGAGAGTTTTGGGAAACAATATATGATATCATCATTCTAACAAGGATTCTATTTAATTGGACTTTTCTGCTTTTTGCCTCGACACAAGACATTATCCTTTGTTTCTAACCAATTTATGGAAAGGACTCTGTATAGTGTGTGTAAGGGGAGAGACAGGGTTGTATTTTTCAAGGAACATCATAATTCTACCATTCAGTTATTAATAAGGAAAGTTTTTTTAGTTTCTCTGTAATATCTAAACTTTATTTAGTCTTTGTATCAAATATAAAGTGACACTCTTAAAGCATGTTTTCATCTTTTCAGTCAATCGAAATTACAAAACAAGAAGGGAAGTTCTTGCCATTAACATAAACTTTGCATGACGTTTAAGTCCCAAGTGGACCTTAAAATCCACTAAATCCAGTTATTTTTCAAACTGAAAGTTTACTGAACAGCCTTAGATATAAGCAGGCAATCCTGAGGCTCTGGTTGCAGGAGGGGTGGCAGGGGGGTCTGGAGCCTTGCCCCCTTCTGGCATTCCAGCAGAACCCCTGGTGCCCCTGGGAGTGCAGTATGAAAGCTACTAATCTAGGTCAAATCTCTTGTTCATATCTGGAAGAAACTGAGACCCAAAGAGATTAAGTTATTTGCTGAAAGCTGTCCTGCTATTCAGTAGTACAGCAAAGACTGAGACTCAGGCCTCTGGCCACACATTCACTACTGTGCCATTTCTTTCAAAAAAGATGTGAAGACATTTTGCTGACAGGCTCTCCTTTTCCAATATTCAAAGAAAAATATTTAAAAATCAAGGGTTCTTTAGCTGTGTAACCCGAGTCTGTCTGCATTCAAAACTCCCCAGTGAGCAGTGTTGCAACACCATCCCCCTTACACTCTGGAGTTGAGTGTTCGGGTGCTGCTCCTTGAAAGCCAAGAGGAGCCATCTTTGCCTGTGTGCCCAGCAGCTGGAGGAGAGTGCTGGCCACGGTGAAGGGGGCAGCTTTCTGTGCTTCTCTCCTCACTCTTCGCTGGAGGTGAGGGCCAAAGTATTCTTGCCCAAAGAAGCTCTGTGTAACACTAGAGAATTGATAAACTATGACTGGAAGAGTAATTTCCCCTCACTACTCTAAAAATAACCCTAAGATCTCACCTCCCCTTAATAACTCCCCAAAGGATATTCTAAACCACAAAGCTTCCTGAGTGCACCCCCAGGAAGCCTAGTCCTTGCTTCTCTCACTCTAAAATGATGTCCTCAGCCAAATTAGTGTGGACCTTTGAACGGATTCTAAGGTTGACCCTACCTTTACTTCTGACTCCTACTTGGAGAGGGAACCCAGTCAAGGCTTTATGTGTGTCTGGTATTTGACGACTTCTCAGTTCTTACCCCTGCCCTATCTTTTATCTGCCAACTTGACCTTCAGGCTCTTCTGCAGTGGGATTTTTGCAGGCTCAAGCCCTCTGACCTCAAAAGAGGATAGGAGAGAGAGGGCCTGTGGGTTGACAGTACAGTAACGTACTTCAGCTCCGTTATCTAAGCAGCTTCCTGTTCTATCTCAGTCACTGCCCACTTCCCTTCTGCCTGTCACTGATAGAGTTTCTGCCGGCTGTCCTTCTGATATTCCCAACAGGCTGCCCTTGGCCTTATCCAGCCTAAAGAGAATGACTTGACGAGTTTGGAATTAACTCTTCCTATTCTAGAAAACTCGTGCCACAAACATTTGGTTTTTATCATCACCATGTCACCAAAACAGACACACGTATTACAGCAGCTCAGGACTATCTGTGAAATATGTTATTAACATGAAACCTATACCGTCCGTCTTTTCAGGAGGAAAATGAGATCCCTGCCAGTGTGTTTGTGAAAGAGCCCGTTTCCGGCGCCGTGGAAGGGAAGGAGGAGCTTCCGGATGAAAACAAATCCCTGGAGGAAACCCTGCACACCGTGGACCTCTCGTCAGATGATGATTTGCCTCACGATGAGGAGGCCCTGGAAGACAGTGCCGAAGAAAAGGTGGAAGAAAGTAGAGCCGAGAAAATAAAAAGATCCAGCCTCAAGAAAGTGGATAGCCTCAAGAAAGCATTTTCTCGCCAGAACATCGAGAAAAAGATGAACAAGCTGGGGACAAAGATCGTATCTGTAGAGAGGAGAGAGAAGATTAAGAAATCTCTCACGTCAAATCACCAGAAACTATCCTCAGGAAAAAGCTCCCCTTTCAAGGTTTCTCCCCTCACTTTCGGGCGGAAGAAAGTCCGAGACGGAGAAAGCCATGAAGAAAATGAGACCAAGTCAGAAGACCTGCCTAGCAGCGAGCGGATGCCGCATGACCAGGAAGAGGGGTCCTTTGCAGAGGGTCTCTCGGAAGCGTCCCTCGCCAGCGCCCTGGTGGAAGAGGAAACCGCAGAGGAGGCTGCTGAGAAGGTGACCTCCAGGGGGAGTAACTCGGGAATGGACAGCAACATTGACTTGACTATTGTGGAAGATGAAGAGGAGGAGTCAGTGGCCCTGGAACAGGCACAGAAGGTGCGCTATGAGGGTGGTTATGCGCTAACCTCTGAGGAGGCGGAGCGCTCCGATGAGGACCCCGTGCAGCCCGCCGTGCTCCAGGTGCACCAGTCCACCTGAGCTTAGAGCTGCTGTGTCATCCTGTGCTATGCTCAAGCTGGCTTCCAGGGCCGAGGAACAAATTCCTGCACATCTCCAGCACGACCCACCCACTCCTGCGTTCCTGTCCAGGCAGTAATCATTGACCACATAGTCATAGTAACACACAAGAGACCAGGCTTTACCGTGAGAGCGACCTGTCACGGACTCCACTTTTAATTTGCACTTAGGTTCTATCTCCGTAGATTGTCTCCAAGATTGAAGAAGAAATTGAGCAGTTGAAAAATGCTAATCTATTTGGCTTAGTCAGAAAAAAACAGAGGATAATTAAGATACTAGTCATGAAAAGTGATTCATTCTTTTTTGTCATTCCATAAGCTTGCTGAATAGTGTACCAGTAGTATATTGTATTTCCACCGTACTCTGTGAATCTAATTTTATTCTTTGTGTTGATATATAATATACATAAATATGTAAGCTAAACATATAACTATATGTTTTAAGAAGAAAACATCTACAAAAGATAAAAAGAGATGCTCAGTTGGTTGTTTACTTAATAGAAACCATTGTATTATTGCAAACGAAGGAAAAATGAAGAGACTATAAAAGTCAGCTAATGAAGTAAGATATGTAGTAAAGTAAGGACTATTCAGAAAATAAGAAAGAAAATTTAGAAAATGAAACAGGAAACAATGCCGAAAAGAATGAAAACAGAGAAAAAAATGTATGTGCTTGAAAGTAAAATATTTACAATAGTAGCTTAACTATTTCACTCCTTAAATAACAATACTAAAGAAGTTCATATATCCTGGAATAACATGTCATCTTCAAAATTTTTTAATTTTCTAATATTTTTAAATAATAACAAACAGTGTTAAAGCTGTATTTTTTCTTAATAAATAAAAGATATTACAAATATTTCTTTAGGGAAGCTCAAATGGATGTTGTCTTGTTAACATTGGAGCGAATATAAATCTTCAAAATACAATAATATATACTGCTTTGTGGAAACTTGGCTCATACTATTCTTCAATGCTCTTCAAATTTGAACTAACCCTTACATTCCATATGATGTGATGTAGGCTTATAAGATGCTAAAATCTATAGGTTTTGGAAATGAAATATTCTATTTTTTCTTTTTTGTACATAATGGGAATTTCATTCCAGATTGTATTTAATTTATATATTAATTTCACAGAATATTAATGTTTCTTAACTTCTTAAAGCATGCTAGTGTTTTATGTATATGTACACATATATTCAGACAGGGTAATTTTTACTGCTACCTAACATTATACTAAAATATTGCTTAATCTGTTTTTAATTACAAAATGCTAATGATTTGTTAAATTATAGTTTAAAGACACTTGGTCCAGGGAGCAAATCCCCTGCCTTTAGTATGCACCACTGTAAGTAACCTTACAAATAGAGTTAATCCAAGACAGTATTAACAAACTATGCTTTGTCTTTAATAAAAGGGATAGGATTAACAAATGTATTGATGGCATAACCTATTCAGCTATGTCCTTATTTTTGCAATAATGTAACCTCAAATATTGGATTGTTGAACCAACAATGGCTGTGTTAAAGAAGATTAAATAAACCAAAAAATAAAAGGCATGTAACAATGTCAGTTTTTTGGCAGAACAGTTTTAGAACAAGCAGAAAGAATTGATTTTTAAACTCTCCTCCAAACATAGCAGTAATGTTGATTGTTTCAGTCTTGAGTTCTCCTATTAACTCTGCTTCCTCCAACCAATCTCATTTAGAAATCTAAGTCTCATTCTTCAAGTTTAACTTTTTTGACATCACCTTGCCAGCTCTAGAGAGTATCTTGAATTTATTTCAGCAGCTTGATGATTTGATAGTTACATCTGCATTTTTCTTGTATTATATCAGAACTTCTAATACCTTAAATAGTCCTGCAAACATGAATGTATTGACCTATAAATTCAGTTTATTCACACAGATAATCCTTTGTCTTCTGCAGTGCCATAGAGTTGGTAGCAGACTTAATTTTACTCTGGGCCCAAAGCAAGCCTGTTTAACCTTTATGGAGTTGTTACTTTTTGCAGGCGAGAAGTTGGGGGACCCAGACCTAATGTAATATTTACATTTCCTTTTCAAAATGTGTTTTTCATTTGTTCCTATAAACTAGCTGTATGTCAGCTGAAAACTGCACTTGAGCATTTTTTTTTTTAAGTTTCACTGGCAATCACATTTATTCTATGTTCCACATTTGAAGCACTAAAATCCTAAGCAATAAAACAGAGAATTAGGCCAGATAATTGTTGAAAATCACACACTGTAGGGATTACAGAGAGCAACAGTTGTGGAAATTGAAGCGATTTATTCTGTATTATTTTTGAGTTATTTGCATACTGGTGAGGCAGCAACATCCCCAAATTAGATATGTCTTCTCCCCACCTATCCAACAACTCATTCCTAACTTTCTATGCCTGGAGCTCAAGAACTGGATTAGTTTTCCCCAAAGATTTGTCATACATAAGATCGAGACCATCCTGGCTAACACGGTGAAACCCCGTCTCTACTAAAATACAAAAAATTAGCCGGGCAAGGTGGTGGGCGCCTGTAGTCCCAGCTACTCGGGAGGCTGAGGCAGGAGAATGGCGCGAACCCGGGAGGCGGAGCTTGCAGTGAGCCGAGATGGTGCCACTGCACTCCAGCCTGGGCGACAGAGTGAAGACTCCGCCTCAAAAAAAAAAAAGAAGGACTGAGAGCCATATCTTAGAAATATAATCCAGGAGTAAGAAGCATCTATTACATGGGTCACTAATCTCACAGGTATATAGCAAAAAATAAAGTCATTTTTCTGTGAGATTTCTTTTTAAAGTAAATAGATACGTATTTCAACAGGAATATTTTCTTCTTTCTGCTTAGGAATCCAGTATGTGGCTGAATTACTGGTTCTTTTTATATGTGAAAACAAAAGACTCTCACTAAGACTAGTTCCGTACAAAACAAGGACTTCTGATATTTATTGTCTGATGAAAACCCAAAATGTTTCTGCTTTTAGCAGTGCTCACCCAGAAGAGCAAAGTTTGACACTCATGCGATTAAGCCCACTATTAGGAAACCTCAACATAGCCTGGCTGCCAGTATAAGTAAAGGTTATAATGAAAGTCATTTCCTACATTAAGACACTAATGCCCAAGTCCAGTTAATTCTTGCTCAAAAGTTTGTTTACTGCCCCGGAGCCCAAATCTAAGTGATTTTATATTGGAGATTGGGAGTATGAAGAATTAAGGCACAGGCAGCAATCATTATTAACAGTTCCATAGCAACCACAAGTCTTTTCCTAAAAACCTAGACTCAAGCACTGCAAAACAAGTTTCAGATGAAATTGGCATTGTGACCTTTGTATTCTGCTTGATTTGGGTGTCTAGATAAAGATTTCTGTAGCCAGGAACTCATTCTTAAAGGGAACAGGCAGTAACTTGCATTATTAAAGATATTTTCTTTATTTTTTATTTTTATTTATTTATTTATTTTTTTTTTTTGAGACGGAGTCTCGCTCTGTAGCCCAGGCTGGAGTACAGTGGCCGGATCTCAGCTCACTGCAAGCTCCGCCTCCCGGGTTCACGCCATTCTCCTGCCTCAGCCTCCCGAGTAGCTGGGACTACAGGCGCCCGCCACCTCGCCCGGCTAGTTTTTTGTATTTTTTAGTAGAGACGGGGTTTCACCGTGTTATCCAGGACGGTCTCGATCTCCTGACCTCGTGATCCGCCCGTCTCGGCCTCCCTAAGTGCTGGGATTACAGGCTTGAGCCACCGCGCCCGGCCAAGATATTTTCTTATTTTTGTGTTAACCATTACATTATCCTGCAGTATTTGAAACTCTAAAATTATTTTTAACTCTCCACATAAACTGCCCTAGTTAAGAAGTCACACCTTTAAGCAGCTTGATTTTCATACATATATACACTTTTCACTGTAAAAAGCAATTTGTTAAATATTTATTGAGCAGAGCAACCTTTAGTTCCTCCTATTTGCTAAAATTTTTAGCACCAAAGCACTGAGACCCAAGAAAGAGGGAAGAAACCAATATTTTTGACAACATACTTTATACCAGCTGAGCACTCCAATGGCCAGCAATACTGTGTACCAATCACATGTTAGATACAAGCATTATCTCATTTAGTCATATAAAATCCTATTTGGAAGGTACGATTTTTACCTCCATTTTAAGAGTAGGAACCTGAGAATTTTGAAGTTTACTGAATCCAACTAGTAAGATGGAATGCAGAAAGGACTCCCGAGTTCTTAACTACTCTAAGGTCTCACTCATCATGTTATAATTTAACTACTTTTCTATTAAAGGTCACAGAATTAAGTGATTAGTCCAGGTTCAAATAACTAGTGTCAGGGCCAGTGTTCAATTCCAATCTGAAATCCATGCTACTGCCAAAACAGACACTTAATTATCCTGCAACCCTGCTTAATTATAAGTCAGTTTATAAGCTCTCAAATGGCATAATAACTTCATTTTACCACCCCTTATACAGCATCACTTACACTGCACTTTGTAAATGATTTTGATGATTGTCATTCCAGTACTAAAAAAAAAAAAAAAAAAAAAAAAAAAAAAAAAAAAAGACAGAGAGAGAAAGAAAAAGAAAAAGAAAAAAAGGAAAAAAAAAAAAAAAACTTCACTGTTCTTGGAGAGCCACAGAGTGACTATTATTCAGGTATGCTGAGGCCACAGAGGGGCTCCTTAGCTCCTTGGCCTCATCCATTGTCAGTAGCTGCAGCGTTCACTTTGGGGAAGGGTTTAATAAGAGCAAGCTGTCAACAGAGATAGATACTAGAATCAGCTCATTCAAAGATGGTTCATGAAGTCTGCCTCAAACTCTTTAAGTTAAAGGAGTTATATCTCTGTGTCGTAGGAGAGAACTTGCTATATTCTCCTTGGACACTTCCTCTCATAAGCTGAAAAAAGGAACAAATGGCAAATCAGCATGCGGCCAGGGGTGGGGGATTGTAGAGGTTCAGGAATTAAGGTGAATCATGAAGATACAGAGACCTAGCCTATGAATATAATTCCTGCAAAATTATCCAGCTGTGTTCTCAGAAAAACACAGGCGGTAAGTCAAACAAATGCTGGTGTCTCCAACTCTGTGTGCAAGCAATCAGAGAAAGTCCTCTAGGCCAGCAGCCCTCTTCCATCAAGATGTATGCTGCAGACAGCTACTTCCTCCAAAGGCTTTGGCAGGGGTCACAAATTCAAATGCCTGAAAACTCAGACATGAGTAAACTGACTCAAGGAGATGGCAGCAATTGTGGCAAAGCTATTACACATGGGCCGTGTCCTGTCCGATGGGGCACCCTTATAATCCACCTGTGCAGTGGCAGTGCTTCTTTCTAATTCCCACACAGGGAAGGTATGTTCTAGGAGCCACGCTGCATGTGGTAAACTGGCAATCACTACCCAGTTCCACTTGCTGTGTGAGAAATCGGGTCCAATGACTTTCCAGTCAAAAACATAGGCCTCTTTTAAGAAGAGCCAAAATTTAGATTTCTTTTTACATGAAAATCTCCTGGCTTTTAAGTTTTTGGCAACTGATTCAAATCATTTTAAATGTTATGCAAGCCAAACGTAAATGCCTGCTGGCTGGATGTGGCCCAGGCATAGACCATCATTTCGGACTCCTGGCCTACAGAAATGAAGGCTCTTGGGTGCTTCTTCCCCTCCTGGAGGCATAAACACAGTAAGATAAAGTTAGTGACAGGATTGGATTTGCCTTAGGAAAAAACACAGAAGCCTTCTTAGGGGGATATAAAATGCAAAAACACTCTTGCCAGTACTTATAAGAAGATTCCCTCTTGCCACTTTCCAAATTTATGAAAAGATTGCTGTTAATGCTGTGTAAGGAGGAGAAGTAGTCAATCAGTTGGAGGGTGGTTGTATGGTCTCTAACGGAAAAGCACCACTCCTTGTTATCAACATTGCTGGCCACCTGCACAGTCCCTGGGTGTCAAAGGGATTGGTGTTCTTGGTAAGTTGAGCATATGAAGTTACCATCCCATTTCTGTGTTCCAGTTGAAAAATACCTACTCTTGTCAATAACCTGAGGCCCTGTAGATGACAAAAAGCAAGGCTGTATTCTGCTCTGTCATATATCATCACAAAATTGCCAGCCAACACTCCAGTTCTTCAACTCCTTATTGTTGGTAATGAGGTACAAAAGAGAAAGGACACAGCTCAATTTTTTTGGATGCTAAATTGAGCCTTCAGAGCTCTGAGTTGGGGAAAAAAAAAAACTGATACAGATTTAGCACAAAGGGTCAAGATGTCCTCTGTTAAGGAGAAACTTTTTATGTTGGCAACCACTTGAAGATCTAAGGAAGCACGAGGATTAGCTGTGTTCTCTTAGGTCCACTGCACGTTAATTGTCTCTATGACCCTAATGGCCTGCAGGGAAAGGCAGCATATTCCAGTGAATGTGCCTTATTTGAAAAGTCAAATTTCCTAGGGACTTTAAATCAATAATTTTACATACCTACATAATAAAAGGAAGGCCTTCCTGCCAGGATGGATGTAGAAAAGCCGTTTCTTAACTTGTGGGATTGCCCCTGAAATCAACCAGAGAAAGGGAAACTGATGCCCATTGGCTGTAATTTCACTACAATCTTTAGTGTTTTCTTTTTTCTTTCTGCCATCACTCTTTTTATTATGAGAGTACAATGTCCTTCCCAACTATCTCATAGCTAGACTTTTAAATGATTAAATAAAAGAAGGTGGCCAAATTTTCCAATAACTGCAGGGCGTTTTTATCTTCAAAAAACATTTCCCCAATACAGATATTCATTTTGTTTTATTAACATTTATTACATTTATTGGGCAGCTATATGTGCCAGGCCTTGTGCTGGTTATGTAGATAAAACAGAGGAATAAGAATAATCTCTGCTATCTATAAATTTCCCATCTTTTGAGGAAGGGGAAAGTGCTGAGAATCCTCTATATAGAATATTTAAACTTATAGTAGCAAAGCAATAGGAAACAAATAATTTGTAAAAGAGTCACCCAAGATGGTTAAATGGAGCTACTGTAGCTTAAGGCTGCCATAACAAAAACATTATAAACTGGATGGATTATAAACAACAGAAATATATTTCTCACAGTTCTGGAGGCTGGGAAGTCCAAGATCAAGGCACCAGCAGATTCAGTGTCTGGTGACAGTGCCAGTTTCTGGATCAAAGAGAGTACTTTCTCACTGCATCTTCACATGGTGGAAAGGACAAGGCAGCTCTCTAGGGCATCTTTTATAAAGGCACTAATCCTGTTTAGGAGGACTGAGCCCCCATCATCTAATCACCTCCCAAAGGCCCCCCACCCTAATACCATCATACTAGGGATTTGTTTTCAACAAATGGATTTGGCACGGAGTAAGGGAGGACATAAACATTCAGACCATAGCAGATACCGTAAATATCCAGGATAGAGCTGGCAGGAAGCTAAGTTGTTTGGACTTAATGATACAATCACACAGGAATAGGAGTTTCTCCCTCTAAAGCAGGAAACAAAATGGTGGAAGAGAAGCCCTAAGTGAAAGAAACCTTATGAAGTCTTTAAAATGAAACATTGACAACAAGCACATTCATTTGTTTTAACTGACAAATAAGTGTTGAAACAGACAGTATGCCAAGACCTGTGAGAGGGGCTGGGTTTACTGGCAAAAGCAAACAGACATGCCTTTTCCATCCTATAGTCCTAGTGTCCCTCAATAAACTGCTTGCTTAGTCACTCTCTTGCTGAAAGTTTCCAAATTGGTTTGCTTTTTGGTTTTAAGGAAATTTTCTCTCATGAAGACACATTGTTAATTTATAATGTTAAAGGATGAGGTAGGAATGTATAAATGAAAACATAAAATGGAAATCAATGAGAAAATATGGCTTCCTTTAGTATAGTAACTTTATATCCAACTTTGAAAGAGGGCATATTCTCCTTACAATAACAACTCATCCTTGTTTTTTTTTAATTATATTTATTAAGGTTTTTTATTTATTTTAAAAAATATTAAATAGGGAAAAAATGACTCCTAATCTCACTGTCCAGATAATCCCTACTGTAATTGTTTATTTTCTTATATTAAAATATTATGGAAAACTAATAGTTTTCTTTCTTCTTTTTTTTTTTTTTTTGAGACTAAGTTTCACTCTTATTGCCCAGGCTGGAGAGTGCAATGGTGCGATCTCGGCTCACTGCAACCTCCGAAAAAAATATATTTACATTGCTAGTCATAACTTGTGACTCCTGAAGCTTCCACAACCTCCGGGTTCAAGCGATTCTCCTGCCTCAGCTCCCCAAGTAGCTGGGATTACAGGCATGCACCACCACGCTTGGCTAATTTTGTATTTTTAGTAGAGACCGGGTTTCTCCATATTGGTCAGGCTGGTCTTGAACTGCTTACCTCAGGTGATCTGCCCGTCTCGGCCTCCCAAAGTGTAATAGTAGTTTTCTATTGTTGTGTAACAAATTACCACAAATGTAGTGACATTAAACAGCACTCATTTTTTAGCCCACAGTTTGGTAGGTCAGAAATCCAGTGTGGGAAATAAGAAATAACTGGAAAATAATAAATTTCCCAATCTGAGTGCTCTGCTCAGAGTAGCTAAAGACTGAAATCAAGGTGTCAGTCAGACTGAGTTCTTGTCTGGAGGATCTGGGAAAATTTGCTTCAAAGCTTCTTCTTGTTGGCAGAATTCAGTTCCCAGCAGTAATAGGAATGGGTCTCCATTCCCTCGCTGGCTGCCAGCTAGAGACTGCTCTCAACTCCTAGAGGCTGCCCATATTCCCCACCGTGTAGTGCCCTCCATTTTCAAGCCAGCAATGGCAAGTCCAGTCCATCTCATGCTTTAAAGGTCTGATTTCCTCATCATCTGCTTCCACCAACTGGAGAAAACTCTCTGCCATTAAAGGATTCATGTGATTGGGTCAGGCCCACTTGGATCATCTCTCTTAAAGTCAATGGTGCCACACAACATCATTAAATCACAAGAATAAAACCCACCATAGTCACAGACCTGGGATGACACAGGGCATGTCCACTGAGGAGGCAGGAAATCTTGGGAGCCATTTGAGAATGTTGCCTACCACATAAAGAAACATAGTAAGGAAATTGAAATACTGCAAACAGGTATTAAACGGGATATAAACAAGCTACTGCTATCCCACTTCTCCCAACCCCACACCACAGTGATAATCATGGTCAACAGTTTTCTTACCCATCTTTCCAGGGGAAAAAAAATATATAGCAAATGTGTCTCTGTATCTTCTCTTTGAATTTAAACAAAAGGAATCAAATTGCTTTTCTCTTTTAATCTTGCTTGGAGCTCCTTCCTTAGTGACAAATGTGGATCAGCATTATTCATTACACATAAGAGTAGCTTTTTATTTCTTCAATAGTTACATAAGAATAAGCAAAGAGATCAGCAATGAATAATCCTAAAACAGAGACACATTATTTATTATTTCCCTTTTTAATTTATGGACAGAGTTTGCATCAGACCCATTGTTCTACCTGAAACACCTTCTTCTCTTAGAACAGACGAGTGCTCCAAGAGTCTCTATTTTGGAATAGAGTCAACTAATTTTCCGCTAAGGCAAATTTAAATAACAACTTCTGAAGGAAGTGATCCCTTTAGACACAAAAGGCTTTTAACAGTATGTCCTTGCCTGTGAAGAAATGGCACCATAAAAAAGAAGATAAAGGATAAGAAAAAGAAAATAGAAAAGCAGAAGGGATCAGATTAAAGTTAAAATTAAAGTCTGGAGTTCATCTGTGCTTCAGAGCAGGAAGAAAGCTCCACCCTCTGAACATTACCACATCTTTTCTCCCAGCAACACCAAAGAAATAAAAAGTACTACTTTTTCCACAAAAGATGTATTTCTTTCTAATTATCGTCATTCTAAAATTCCTAAACTACAATGTTTGATCTATGACTTTAGAATACCAATTTTTCATATCGATTTCTTCCAAGCACAAAAAGACAAAGAGACTTCCACTACCTTTCATTGTTCTTTGAATGGGACTAGACACTAAAAAATAGATTTACATTGCTAGTCATAACTTGTGACTCCTGAAGCTTCCACAAAACTCATATATTCTATTTTTTTCTACTGAAGTGACAAGTCGCTCTGCTTTCCTCAATTTAAATGAAAACACAGTAAGCAATAATAATGACCCCATTTCCGTGAGCTGTTTCTCTGTGTGAAGAGTCCATGAGCTGGAAGTTTCTCTTCAGAGATCAGTCCAGTGTTCTGAAGTAGAGATGAACTATTACATATAATGCTAATGCATATGAATTTATGTTAATTCTTGAAGAATGTGGTAATTTGCTCTCAAAATCTTAAACTTCCTCACCTCTGCTGCAGAGACCCTAAAAGCACATCTCTGAAGGTTGCCTCCTGGGACATCAAGGAAGGCACTTAGTAGTAACTAGGCAGCAATTTAAGAACAAACTTCAAGATCATATGAGGCAATTGTTAGTGATGAACCGAAACAAAGAAGCTGAGAGGAGATCCAGTACCATCCTTTGATCCAGGTAAGCAGGAACCCTGACCTTGGCCTGCACCTCAGGGAGCACCATGCCTTAAAGCGCCTTCCAAGAAATTTTCTAAGTCCCCATCTGGTGCCTGGGACCAGCTCCTCTGCTGTTTGGTCAGGAAGTCTCAGACTAGATCAGGACCTATGTCTCCATTTCTCCTCTACAGAGCACTCACTAAGTATCTACCTGGGCCAGCCATGGTAGTTCGTGCCTATAATCCCAGCATTTTGGGAGACTAAAGCAAGAGGATCACTTGAGGCCAGGAGTTCGAGACCAGACTGGGAAACATAGCAATGTCCCATCTCTACAAAAAATTTACAAATTAGCTGGGTATGGTGGCATGTGCCTGTAGTCCTAGCTTCTCAAGGCTGAGGCAGGACGATTGTTTAAGCCCAAAAGTTCAAGACACAGTGAGCTGTGTTTGTGCCACTGCATTCCAGTCTGGGTGACAGAGCAAGACCCTGTTGCTTAAAATAATAATAATAATAATAATAAATTATTCTCTGCCTAATGCATGGGGTAAACCAAATTCCCAAAGAACCTCTAGGAGGAAAGGCACTGCTGTCCAGGATAATACTTTTTATATGAGACTGTGAAAGATTGGATAAAATTGGGCCTCTGGAATGGTGCTGACATGCTGACTTAGGGTGACAGTGACCCTGACTTTGGAGGGACACAGAACAATTCAGGACTCTGCCAATCCCTGGGCTTGAGCCACACACATGAGCTGGTATAATAGCTCTTTAGACTGTGGTGCCACCTCCAGTGTATGGAGGAACCAGGATGGCACAAGGTGTCCTCTACCTACAGCTGTCATTCTACTTCCTCCACAGGCTCTACACCATGGGTCAGGCTATGGGGTGGCCTTGACCATCTGCACCCAGAGCTTTCAACATCTTTGCTCTCCTTTACCCCGTGACTCTTCAGATCCGTCTCCTCTCTTGCCTTACATCATGTGTTGATGTTGTACTGTGCCAGGCTGGTCTTGAGCCATGCTAGACAAGAGATGGACATTTCTTCTGCAAATGGGACCACTCTTCTTATCCTCTGTAGGTTCTTCACTTATTTTCCCCAATAGTAGAAGTGGTGGAAGGCAAACGTCCAGCAGCACTAAAAGAGATCACATTGTAGGAACACAGTGGCCACTGCCTAAAGCATTCAGGAGAAGACATACTGGAAAATACAGCATCCTAAGTTTACATGCTGTAAAATTCTATACAGTAAATTTTACATGACCAGAAAACAACTTATCATTCACATTTTCCTGCATATGCTTGATAAAATGTGCATTTGTGGTCATCATCAACAAAGCGTAGTAACAGCCTTTGAGACGGTCATGAGAAACCAGTAGTCATGGGTGACATAATGAATGATGTAGCCTCATAAGTAATGATGGAACTAGCATTAAATAAATGGTATTAGAGAACTGCAGAGGCAAGAAGATCTATACTGTCTCAGTATAAAAGAATCTAAGGAGCCATTGCATTGTGAATAATAACAGCATTGCTACCTGTTTCTCACATGGTGGAAGGTATGAAATTAGCCAGGAACCACACGTTTGACAATAGAGAACCAGAAGATACAGTGCCAATCTACTGGCTGATATGAGGAATCATTGCAAGCAATGATTGGACAATAAACAAGTGTGTAAGTAGCTCCACTTTACCCATTATTCTGAAGAATAAACTTTGTAACACTTTTTAAATCAAATCGTTTATACAGACAGAGGACCCACAACAAATATTTACCTGAGGCCCTGCACATTTTTGGGATGATCCTGAGGAAAACTCTTGGGGAAAGGAAGCAGCTAATCTTCCAACATACAGTTTCATCCTTTCTCAATATACATTTCATATTACATGGTTTAGGAATCTTCACGACTTAATACAACAAATATTTTACATACGCAATGAAATAATTACCACTCTGTGATACAAAGACCCTCTGACGCAGTGGGGACTTTTGCACTTTTTTCCTTTCTCTTTTTTTTTTTTTTTTTTTTTGGTAGCTGTTGTTCTGTTGCATTTTTTCGTGCTTGAAATGAATTCTCAAGTATTCAGATGCAGCTTGCTTACTTAGTCAATCAACTGCAGCAAAAGAGTTCTTTCCAGACTGACTGACCTTCAACACCCAGAGTATTTTTGGATGACATCACTGTCATTAATCGGTAAAAACTCAGAGAATGTAAACTAATTTTCAGGTTAGCCTTAAATATTTTAATTATAGAAGAAAGCCTGCTCTAAAAACACATAAATGCCAGCACTTTGGGAGGCCGAGACGGGCGGATCACGAGGTCAGAAGATTGAGACCATCCTGGCTAACACTGTGAAACCCCGTCTCTACTAAAAAATACAAAAAACTAGCCGGGCGAGGTGGCACCCCAGCTACTCGGGAGGCTGAGGCAGGAGAATGGCGTAAACCCATGAGGCGGAGCTTGCAGTGAGCTGAGATCCGGCCATTGCACTCCAGCCTGGGCGACAGAGCGAGACTCCGTCTCAAAAAAAAAAGACAAAACAAACAACAAAAAACATATAAATGCATGTCAATAACATATACAGGTTATTGCTGAAATATCTCTTGGATCTTTTCCTTTTTTATGAACATGGATAATTAAGGATTAACTATATTTTAAAGATTCCATTTTACCAATGGTCTGTTTTTCCCACAGTCATATCTATAAAAATAATTATTCACAAGTGATTAATCTGCCTTGATGACTTAAGCTATGAGTCTAATCACACAATTACTAGCCAAACAACTAAGAGAGGCTAATAAGAAAGTTCTAGTTTCTGTTCTAGTTCAAGGAATCTTGGCTTATTTCTAGAAGTAGGCAAGAAATAATTAGAACAAGAAGAAGACTAAATTTTAAACCAACATATTAAACCAACTTAAAGCAGTGACATAGCCAATTTATAAGCATACGAAAATATCCTTGTGTCCTTCCTCTTACCCACTGATTTTTTTTCTCCTTGCCAGATTCTAATTGTAGAAACTACTATTAGAGATGCTTAAGCTAATCAAGGTCAAAATTTTAACTCCCTCAGGATTTTAAAATGCAAATACCATTGAATTTCTTTTCAATAAATCTTACAAATACATGTTACAGAACAAAACATTCCAATAACATAGTATATTGAAATATAAAATCTGAAGTTAATTTTTATATTTCCAGTTATTGCTTGGTAAGAAACCTTAAAGAAAAGCATACTGTCAGTGCCACCATTCTTGTTTTTAAAAATTCGACATATGTTTCCATTTCGATAAAGACAGTTATAAAATGCATTATGGACATGGGAAAGAGAATAGAACAATTCAGATTTTCTGATGTATTTTTCTTTTGACTCACCAAGTATTGCTTTCCTCCTATCAAAGGGGATAGGAAGTACCTAACTTTGAGAGATGCCTCTTCTGTGATCTAACCCTTTAAAGTGGGATGACAATCCTGTGGCAGGCAGGGAAAGGATATTGAACAAGGACATTAGCAACTAGAATAGTTACCTCTACTTTCTCAGTAATAAATGGCAAATTCCAAGTCTTAAGCCCTTTTGTTTGGAAATTCAACAACAGTAACAAAATGAGTTCATCTTTCCTTAAGATCCAGTGGCCTTTTTGAAACAGAATCCCAGGAAAACAATCTTAGGGTGTGAAATTCTGTGAATTTTACAAATAAACCAAAATTACATAAAATTAAAAGCAATTTCCTGACTTTTCAGCACTGACCTTCTAATGGATGCATCCCATTCAAAGATCAAATGGTAAAAACTTTACATCCTACAAATCCAGCAAAAATCTCTTGTAAACATGAAGACACTGGACCCAAATGAACATCAAATGTCTAAATAGAAACAGCACGAACCTGCTTGCTTTAGAAATGTTTTAGGATAGAAGATGTTGATTATAAATAAGCAATAACATGGTAGAAACAAAAAACTGATTTGTTTAGAGCAAAATATAGTATTGAGAATCAGTAACACCCAATTCAGTGCATCAGTCAACATATTTGGACGTTATGTTTGATACAAAGCACAGTTGTCAAATGAGTGAAGGATTCCAACTCTTCCACTGTGCAATCATGTATCCTTGCCCCACCCAATAGAAATAATAATGCCTTTAAAATATTTCCATTCCCTGTATCCTTTGCCATCACCTCTCTGTTCTGCTCTTCTAAGCAGCAGGGTCAACCTGACATTTCCTGGAGGACTGCACCTGTCAGCTGGAATCACCGTTCTTCCAATTGCTGAATCAGCCCACCCTCATACCACTAGCTGGTAGTGATACAAGGAGACCTTCAAATTCTGCGAATTTTGTGTCCGGATTAGAACAGGCTGTAGGCCAATTTCTTTAAAACCAGAACAGATTTTCAGACATTTATACAATCACATTTCTAATTACAGAGGGCCCAGAAAATACATATCATTTCAGACTTGAATGGACTATTTGATTCCAAGCAAAAATCTTTTATTTTGCCACCCAGATGACTACCATATACTAAGGCCATCGTAATTATTCCTATTGTGGCAGAACATTGTTCTAACTTGAAAAGCCAAGCTTTTAAGAGGAGTTCTGTAAATAGTGTTGAATACTAGACAAACTAACAAAATGAGAAAGAGGCAAGTAGGAATCAGTCACAGGGTTCAAATTTTCAACCTTTGTGACTTTGATCCTTTGTCAACCATGATCTTTCCATGTAAGCTGATGGATAAAGGCTACCAAGAGAACACTGCTGAACTGAAAGAACTTTTCTTATTGAAGAAAAGATCTCAGCAACTCAGAGAGAATAGTCTATTATTTTTCTTTTTTTTTTTTTTTTTTTTTTTTGAGACGGAGTCTCGCTCTGCCGCCCAGGCTGGAGTGCAGTGGCCGGATCTCAGCTCACTGCAGGCTCCGCCTCCCAGGTTCACGCAATTCTCCTGCCTCAGCCTCCCCAGTAGCTGGGACTACAGGCGCCTGCCACCTCGCCCGGCTAGTTTCTTTTGTATTTTTTAGTAGAGACGGGGTTTCACCATGTCAGCCAGGATGGTCTCGATCTCCTGACCTCGTGATCCGCCCGCCTCGGCCTCCCAAAGTGCTGGGATTACAGGCTTGAGCCACCGCGCCCGGCAGTCTATTATTTTTCAAGGGAATTCTAGTTAACAATGATATTATGCTATTGAATCCATTAAGAAAGATATATAAGCAAACTCAGTCTCTTAGTTCTGGGCACACTAGAATCAGAGCCTCAGACAGTAGTTCTGGTACACAAGGTTTAGTGAAGCTGTGCTCTTCAGAGAAAGCCAGCAGAGTGGGGTGCAAAGCGGGAGAGGAGAGAGGAAAGAGCTCAACAAGGATGTGGTCCTGTACAAAGGCTAGTCTTGACCTGATCCATGGGATCACACCACAAAATTAATTTTGGCCCTCTCCTTCAACGTAAGGGAGCCATTTGTAGCCGCACATTCATCAGTCATTGGCTGCCCTTAATTGGAGTGAGGAGCATGACCTCCTGGGAAATGCAGCTGCCACTCGCAATTCTCTAGAAAAGGGGACAGCTGTGGGTCATTAGAAGTCTACACTCACAGCAACTGGAGAAGGGAGTGATGGGCCGGGTAAGGGATCCAGGCAGGGTGGTAATTGCAGATCACTCAGAAATTAGAAAAACACCTGGGCTCTGTAAAATGTTAGACAGACTGGAAAGGGCCACCTCTGGCATCAACAGGTGAAGTCATTGGGATGAAATGGCTGGCAATCTTACCCAGGTGCCCTTAATTGTATTATATTCCATGCTGTGTGCTTCCTTTGCTTGTTAACAATCTACAGCCTCTGACATAATGTATCCTTAACCTATTTTGGTGTTCTTAATTCAGAATTATTTCTTCTTCCCGCATGAAGAAAAAGCTGTCAGTTTTGAGAATATCCATTAAGTTAAGGGCACAAGGCAGAACGTTAACATTCAGAACACAGTTCTTTTTTAACGGAAGAATGAAGTTTCAGATGGAGAGATGTGGGGACAGAGAAAGAAGTTACCTTCTATGTACAATTGTTATTTGCATTTGACGAGTGCTGTTCCATCACTCAGTAAAAAAGGTCCACCTCTGCTGTTAGTTTGTGATGCTCCCCATTTCTCAAACACCAGCACTTAGAAATTCCAAACTCTCTGATTTTTTTCCTCCCCGACCTTGTGCTAGAGTTGGAGTGATCCACATTTTCTCTGTTGCTCTGTGATATTCTGAAACAATCAAAATAAAATGAATCCTTTATTACCCAATAGGTAGATCAGAAATAAGAACCCAAAGGCTGGATAACAATAAATCTGGTGGTATCTTTACCCGAGTGGGTATTTTGGAGTCACAGAAAAACTCAGACATGTCATTTTGTACTTCCAACTTTCTCCTTCTCTGTTTTGAGGTGATTAATTTTCTCTGGATATCTAGAGAACAAGATGGTTTTGTATTTCAGTTCATTATAAAAACAGAGAAAGAAAGAAAAGATTTGCCTATCTCCATAGGAAAGTCGATTTCTTTCTTTTTTGACCTAATCAATGAGAAGGCATTAAATATAATGGTTTCAAAATCTTAACTAGAAATGCCAGTTTGGCCACAAAAGGCTTTGTTAAAAGGGCATGTGGCAATCCATGGAGAGGGTCATCATTATAATAATCCACTCAGGATGATTTGATTTCTGTAGCTCCAAGTCTTGATATTTGTCCTGGATTCTGCAGCCAGGCAAGGCAGTGGGAGATTTTCTTCTGAAGCAAACAAATCTCCCTGTTTCGTACTGATTCAACCTAATTCTAGCCACCCAGCCTACACATTATATCTTTCCTATTTTGAGAAAAAACAGTCCTGGAACAGGGAGTGGGCAGTGGACTCAATTCTATTTTCCACTAAATTGAGACACCTTACAGATAAGAAAAGCCATATTTTCTGTGACGGGGAAGAAGCAGAATACTTGCTGCAGTGAAAAATCACAAACCAGGAACCAGAGGATAAGAGGAGAATGGCAGATTGACTTCCGGTTACAGGACAGCCGTAAGCTCTTACAAGGCCCCCTCTGGCATCCACCTCTAATTCCTAGGCTCTATGCATGTCCATAAATAAATAGTTTCCCAAAAGTAGACTCATCTGGGAGTAAAATGTCAGCTTTGCAAGGCTTCTGACCCTGCTCTCCCACAATCCAGGCAAGACCCTCAAGTTATAATTAGCTTTCATTGACCCTTCAGTCCTCCGTTTTTTGCATGGTCAATTCACTGCTATTTATATCAGGGCTCAGTGGCAATTTTTGTGGCCACAACTGTGTTCTGACCTTCTCCAGAGAGGATACTGAGGGCCAGGACAGTTTTGTTCAAGTTTCGACAGAGTTAATACATCATCTCTAGGATTAGAATTCTAGTTTAAAAGAGTGAATGGTAGTTTTGGGTTTTATTTTTGGTGCAAGAGAGTAAGGCTTTGCTTTTAATATTTGAATTTAGGTGTGGGAGTCAGTAAATATATTTATGAAATGCCAGTTAGAAGGAGAGAGAAGGTGTAGAAAAAGAAAAGAGGGGGAAGACTTCCTACTAGAATTTTGCCAGAATTTATAGAAGTCTAAGGTTAGAACTGACCTTCTAAGTTAACATTAATACAAATTTACTTCTGTAACAAGCCTAAGTTCAGTCTCATAACAGAGAGTTTCAGCTCTTCAGAAGTATAATCAAAAAAAATGCAAGCTAGGTGGGCAAAAGCACTAAAGCCAGAGGCACATCCTCCTTGCTGCTAATAGAATTAGCTGATATTTATTTTGTATTTGCAGGTGCCAGGTACTGTTAAGAGTCCAATGCTAGTGTGAAGTGTTATCATTTTCAGAACACAATCTCTACACTAGTCAGTGGGACTGAAGCCCAGCTGTAACAATTACTAGCTGTGTACCCCGCAAAAATATATTTAACCTCTCTATCCTTCTGGTTGTGTTTTTTTTTTTTCATTTGTAAAATGGGTGTTAGAAATAATCCTCACCTCATTTCAATTCAAGATCCTGAACAGATATCCACATTCTCAACTTCATTACAGCATTATGCACAAAGCCAAAATGCAGAAACAACCTAAACATCTATTGGTGGATAAATGGTTTTTTAAAACGTGGTATATACATACAATAAAAACAGTATTCAGCCTTTAAAAAAAAGAAAAAAGAAGGAAATCCTGCCACTTCTGATAACATGGATGAATCTTGAAGACATTATCCTAAGTGAAATAAACTAGTCATAGAAAGACAAATATTATATTATTTGACTTACATAAAGTATCAAGAATAGTCACATTCAGACTAGAAACAGAGAGAACAGTGGTTGCCAAAGGCTTCATGGAGGGAGAAATGAGGAATTATTGTTCAATGAGTGTAGAGTTTTAGTTACGCGTGATGAATCAGTTCTAGAGATTTGCCTTCCAATGTTGTGCCTATTGTTAACAATGAGGTGTTGTACACTTAAAAATGTATTAAGGAGGTAGATCTCATTTTAAATTTTGTTACTACAATTTTTTTAAGAAAACTGAAAAATACTAAATCCCTACTTCACAGGATGCTATAAAGTTAAATCAGTTAGTGCATATAAAACACCGGGCACAGAACCTGGCACATGGAAAGAGCTTACATAAATGTTGGTTAATACTATTATCAACTTATTAAATGAAAAAGTGGAGGTTTAAAGGGGTTATTTGTTCAAGGTCACTCAGGGAAAGATGGGCAAAGCTGAGATTTGAATGCAGGCAGTCTATCTCAAAGTCCATGTGCTTATGTGGTAAACCTTAACACCTCCCTGGCAAGCACATCCCCAAGGACTCAATGTGATTGGACTCAGTCCTATCTGATGTGGCAGAAGCAGCACAGCAATCAGACGCCCATGGGTTCCTTTTGACCAACAGCTTGTGGCAGACCATGAGTCTAAGAATTAGTAGCTACTACAAAGGCTGATGGTGCCACAAATTTGAAGACAGTGGGAAGGAAGACCCTCATTTCTCCATGAAAAGACTTGATGTGGGAAAGGTTCTTAGCTAAAACTAGATTTCTCTCATGTGAAATTAAGGCATGATTATGAAATTTTTAAAAAACTCTTATGAATTTACAGCTTTTGTGAGGGCATAATATTTCACTTAAAGCAAAGAGAAATTACCTTTTGTGGTAGAAGGGTACCCATGTCCCTAACCAACCACTTTATCCTCATGTTGTGCCCAATAGTATATCATACCATGTCTCATTTCATCTGTATTGAAATTCCATGAAGTAGAAATTATTAGCTTTGTTTATGAATGAGAAAATAGAGAGGTTAAATAACAAGGTCACAAAATGGCAGAGCTAGAATTTGGACCCATGTCTGTCTATCCTAAAACCCAGTGTTTTAACTGTGAAAACAATACTACCTTGTTGCTTGTGGTTGTGGTGATCTGTTTATGTACAAAAGTCACAGTGAGGAATATGTAGATAAGGCTCTCTCCTTATACAATAGTATGACCTTAGCTTGACTTGTTACATATAGAAAAAAACCTAATAAATGTTGTTGTTTTTTTCATTCTAACCATACACTTGCAACGTACTTTGGAATTTTAAATGATTTGTACCTCCATTAAGCAAAGCTAAGAAAGGCATTATTACTTCCACTTTAACTGGTGGGAATTCTGAAACTTATGAAAGTGACTTGCTCCAGCCCTAAAGTTTTGAAGTAGCGTCTTATCTGTAGTCCCCTGGGCTTTTTCGTACACTTCATTCTCTACCTTTGGAAACATTTTCCAGAATAGGTGATTAGTGGGTATAGAAATACAATAAATTTTCTATAAATATAAATAATTTGTATCAAGAGGCGAATACTTCAGATTCCATATAGGTGAATCAAACACATTTCCTGAAACCCCGTCTCTACTAAAAATACAAAAATTAGCCCAGCGTGGTGGCACATGCCTGTCATCCCAACTACTCGGGAGGCTGAGGCAGGAAAATCGCCTGAACCCAGGAGGCAGAGGTTGCAGTGAGTCGAGATTGCACCATTGCACTCCAGCCTGGATGATAGACCGAGACTCCATCTCAAAAAAATAAATAAATAAATAAAATAAAATTCCAAGAAGAAAATCTGTGAACATATGAGGCTCCCAAGACTGATAGATACCTTTGGGTTCCTGTTGCCCTAGATAGACTGCAAATACTATGGTGTTTGCAGGTTTCAAGCTGCTGGATGGCCAAAAGTGCCTCTAAACTGTTGGTGGGAGAATTGAAAGGTTCAAAGGGAAGCAATGGTATAGAAAGTGTGGTAACTGGGAGACTGCATTATGGTTTTGTTTTTAGTTTTTTGGTTTTTTTTGAGACAGAGTTTTGCTCTTATTGTCCAGGTTGGAGTGCAATGGTGCAATCTCGGCTCATTGCAATCTCCGCCTCCTGGGTTCAAATGATTTTCCTGCGTCAGCCTCCCGAGTAGCTGGGACTATAGACATGCAACACCATGCCCAGATAATTTTGTGTTTTTAGTAGAGACAGGGTTTCACCATGTTGGTCAGGCTGCTCTCGAACTCTTGACCTCAGATGATTCACCAGCCTGGGCCTCCCAAAGTGCTGGGATTATAGCCGTGAGCCATCACGCCCAGTCTGTGTTTGTTTTCTATGAGGGGATTAAAGCAAAAGGGAAAAAAAAACAAACACAGCCAAATGTCTGCTACGTGGCCATATACACAATGGCAAGCCCCTTAGCATAGAGCCATTTATCATTTATATGTAGCAGAATTTTAGCTTTGAACTGAATGCTCAAAATTAAAAAATAATAATAACAAACAAAAAAAGGCCTCATTTTCCCTGTCTTTCTACAGGATCAGGAGAGGGGAAAGGTAAGTCTGCAAGGAAAAAAAGAAAGCTTTGATTTCCTGCACATATTTATGCAGGAAGAAAAATGTCTTCACTGCCATCTCCAGACAAGAGCACCCTGTGCCTGTCAAGAACTTGTGTCTCATCCTAGGCACTCAAGACATGCTTATTGGATGAGGAACCTGGGGCTCTTAAACTGATGGAGATGGCATCAGTCCTGCTCTGGAGGGATTTGCAATTGAAAACTTCTGACATTAACCCAGACAAAAATGGACAAGCTATCTAGATAATGCACTCAGAACTTTGAGCAATCAAATAAATATCCAGTTTGATTTTTTTTTTACATCACTTATAGTCACAAACTGCTTAATTTCCAACCATTCTATGGGTAACCTTAGTTCACAGACTACTAAAATAAAGTCACAATACATTTTGAAAAATGCCCTTCAGCAACATAAATAAGAAGGCATTTTTGAAGGGAGATGAGTAGAATGTTTTAAAGATGCATTAGGAGGCATTTGTGAGTGAATCTTGCGTAAGAATTTCCTCTCAATTCTTTGAAAGGTAAGTAAAATCGGCAGCTAAACTAGTTTCCAATTGGACGTAGATTTCATTATTCTGGCTAGCTCAGAAAAGATCTAATGATTCTAATGGATTCTTAAACTTTCCTAAGTGGTTCTCCACACTTGGCTGTGTCCAGTCACAATGGACTTAATGACATACGTGTGGAAATGGAGCCACGGTGGGAGTGAAAACCCCATAGACAGTGTCTGACAATTTTGCTTCCTGGCATTCCAAGATCTGCCACACCAGCTGATGTTACACCCTGATGTGCCCTTGTGTCCCTTTATGTTAACTTCCTACAATTTCTCATTCTTCTTCTATAGTATTTCCATGATACCTTTTGATGGAACCTACCACACAATCACTTAGGTTTATTGTCTATCGTCTGAAACTTTTCATGTGAAAGTCTTCTGGGGCTGCTGGAGAGCCTACTTACATCACAGTGAAAAGGACTAAAACATAAAGAAGAGAGAAATGAGTTTGTAAATGCAGTCTGGAGAGGTCAGACTAAATATTTTGTTAAAGACGGTCTCAGGAGTAATATTTGTTCATAAGGCAGACATGAACATTTCCGCTAAGAATCAATAGTGAACCCATTTGCACTGTGCTTAGTGCTCAAAGTGTTTCTGTGCATTTATCCCACCTCGCGCACTTTCTCTCTATAAATAAATATCAATGGTGGTGGCTGTCTGTGTTTCAAAATGCTGCTGCCAGTCATGTTGTTATCCCTGCCTGAGAGTGGAGCTGAAAAGACCAATGTATCGCTATCCATCTTTTATAGCCTGCATTCAAGCAAAGGTTTTCCTGGTATGGCAGTTCTAATTGCACTTTGCTTCTCTTCTTTTAACTCCACAGTCTGTCTGATGCTCTGAAGCCTCTGTTTGGAACAAGACACCCCATTTCTTCAGGCTAACCACCTGTCTCCCAGAAAATTCTGATGATTTTGTTTCCCAATATTCCAAAGCCCTGCAGACTAAACGATGGGACGCTTCTGGGTTCCTGTATATTATGTCTTCTGCCTGATCCCCTTACAGATGTCAGCCTCTCTCAGCACAAATCCTGGGACGGCTTCCTTTATTTCCCTTCCATACTTGTTCTGGCCAATGAAACAATGTTATAGCAAACAATTCTTCAAAAGAGAGGGAGTATGGCATAGCTGGAGGGGCATGGACAGACTTTGGTTTAATTCTCAACTAGGCTACATACTTGGCAAATTAATCAATTTCTTTAAGCTTCAGTTATCTTATATATCAAAACAGTATAATAATGCTCCATTTGAATGAATGTCATAAAGATTAAAATAATAATGCTTGGAAAGGGCCTGGCTGATAATGGACAGGCTATAGAGGAACCACCGTTACTTAATTCTGATAAAACTCGGCAAGTTCTAGAAGAAGATACCACATTAGTTAGGAAGCTGGTAAAATAAGCTATTTGTAGACTGCAGATGATTTGACAGGGGGCTTGAACCCTTGCTTACTTTGTCCATCTAACATTTGAAGAATAGCCTGACCTTTTTAACTGAGTTTTGGGATTCCCCAATGTCTCTCAGTACACCTTTGGACAGTACGCCGGCCAGTAGCAGAGTTCAGCAGCAGATTTACAACAGTCTATTGCTGATGGAAATCTTTGACTGGAGCAAACTAGAATGTGACCCTTTTCTCCTTTGAGTTTATCATCAATCAATGGTGCTCTGCCAGCTCTCCATAAAGAGGATCCTAATCTCCTTTTGCCTTTACACTTCAAGAAAAGATAGGCAGCAACCCGGAGTTCCTGCGAGGTAATTTTGCAAGGACTTCCTAGCGCGTGGAACAAGGATAAGCACCCAATAAGCACTCAAGAAGCGTTGGACATAAGGAAGAATGAATGAATGACTTTATGTCCTAGTGAAAGAATTTCCTGTGGACCTGGAAGTATTGGTGTGCCCACAAGTCCTTACATTCTCACATGTTTGAACATAACTCTGTAAAATAATACTGGAACTCCTCTAGCTCCATTTTATTGCAGTGATAGTAGGTCACCATCAATATCTAGATAAATGATTGCACCTGTGTAAATGTCAAGACAGTCAAATTTCAAACTGAATTGGGGCCTTAGTGGTTTGCCCTTATCTATCTTTCCTGTGCACCTACAATATCGGCCATGTAACAGAGCTCACATCCACTCTCCCACATTTCACTGTGTTTCCCATGTGCCTTTAAGGAATCATTCTTGATCTCAGCCATAAAATTGGAAAGCTGCATAACTGACAAGATGATCCCTAAAGGCAGCTGAAACACGGGGTAGATTGAAACCGACAGTTAATTTGTGGCAGTAAAAAATAATGATATCATCATAAAACAAGTTTAAGATCAGACTGGGCTCAAACACTGTGCACCCACAGGATATATAGATGGGTATTGTCAAGCTTAAATAACAAAGCAAAACAAAACTGAACCTCCCAGCTTCACCAAGCCCACTTCATTGGCTTTTTTATGGTACGCTATCACCATCTGCTGGCTGCAGCCCATAAAATGCCCAGCATTCTCTAAGTCCTGGAATATTCCATTCTGCAGAGCCTGATGTTAATTACTATGCACCAGGAAACATATTAACCTCACAATATCATTGAAACGGTACAAATAAGTCAGATCTTCTTAGAATACCAAACAAATAAAAGATCCCAAGAGACTAGAGATTGCCAAAGGCACCCACCCTGTTCTGCCACGCCTGAAAGCTGCACCTGCTGCTTGCGCACAGCCTAGCATATTCTCTTTTTATTCCTGAGCTCTTTCTTTACAGGCACTCACTTTCCGACTTCCTCCTCTCCAGCTGCCTTCTCTACCAGGCATCCTACACGACACTGCAGTGATAGGCAAAGCAGCAGCTCTCAGCTAAAAACAACCTCCTCCCAGATATCTTAAAGAAAGAAAACCACTGACGCATCTTCTTCAAGGAAAGCAAAGCCCCAGCAGGACTGAGCAAAGAAAGAAAGGATATTGTTGCCTCTGTAAACTCTGAAAGCAATATTTTGCATGATTTCTCTCAAGGCTTGCCTTGCATTGTGTCTGGATTCCCTAACTCAGCAACAAGTGATGCTTTGGAGGGAGAAAAGATAGAGTATAAGCAAATAAAATATAGCCACCTGTACACCCCTACATATTTTATATTATGTGTTCAATCTTACCATTTTAGACCCTCTCTTCTTAGCATTGCAGGCCTCTGACTTCTCAACCATCCTGGGTATAAAAGAGGCTTTAGAAAACGTTCCTTCTTCACCACGGCTTGCTTTGGTTTCTTCCAATTATCTGCAATGAAAATTTTTTATTGAATGAGTATGTAATAGTTATGTAATAAAACAATTTTTAAAATCCTTCAAATTTTTATCTATTAAAATTTTCCTGTCACTAATATTTTCATGACAAGAATTAGATGATAATTGCTCTCAGATAAAATATTTAGTTCTTATTTAGCAATAATGCAAATTTATTGTAAGATGTTTTCCCTGGAAAGACACCTGGTGTAGTAGAAACAAGTGACATGCTCTAACTTGGGCACACATCTATAATTGAACAGGCTATCCCTGTTAGAAGAGCATAACAACTCTGTACACAAAACACACTGAACAATTATTTCATCCTGAACGCTATCATCCTTACATCTGTTTAAACAATTAGTTCACTCTCTTAAACACTCTGAAATGTGAACTTTAGTTCAAAGGTGTTCTACATTTTCCTCCTGATGCTGCAATTTTAGAAGCAGACCACTTATAGGTTAGGACATTTCTACATTGCAAAGTAAACCCCTACAGAGCAATAGAGCCTTGAATAAAATTTCCATCTAAATTATTTTTGTTTGTAATAATAACCAGTGAATATATTTTAAATGTTCCATATCATCAAAATAACTAACAGCAAATTACTCTAAGGTAAAATAATAATGAATTTTTTCTTATCAAATAGCAAAGGATTTTTAACAAATAATACCAATGCAGTCAAGCAACTATGCACTACTATCAAAAGTGCAATTCAAAGTAACCCTTCTAGAGGGTAATTTGGCGTTGTTTATTAAAAGTCTTTTTTAATGTATATATATTGTGGTTTGCACATTCTAGCATTAGACTTTTGTCCTAAAAGAATAATCATGGCTAATGAATACAACATACAACATCACAGCTTTTTTATATAATTTATATACAACATCACAGCATTATTTATAAGAGAAGATTTTAGCATTCGGATATGGTAGGCTGAAAAAATGGCCTCCCCAAAGATGTCCATGTCCTTATCCCTGGAACCTGTGAATATGTTACCTTACTTGGTGAAAGTGCTTTGCAGATGTAATTAAGATAAGGATCTAGAGATGGAAGGATTAGCCTGAACTATCTGGCCCAGCGAAATCATAAGAGTACTTATAAGGGGAAGGCAAATGAGTCCAAGTCATAGAAGGTGATGGGACAATGGAAGCAGAGTTTGATGTGATGCTCTTTGAAGGTGGAAGAAGGGCCCATGTGCCAAGGAATGCAGGCAGGCTCTAGAAGTTGCCAAAGGAAACAGGCTTTTCCCCCTAGAGACTCTAAAAGGAACATGGCCACACTGACACACTGATTTTAAGACTTCTGACCTCTAGAACTATAAGATAATAAATTTTGTATTGTTTTAAGCAACTAATTTTGTGCTAACTTGTTATAGCAGCAATAGAAACTAATACACAAGATATAAAGAAATAGAGACTTTGGTAAATTGAGGGCTCCAAAAGCCTTATTCTTAAGGGTCTGAGTTACAAAAGACGGTCTTTTTGTGGTTTTTTTTTTTAATTCTTTTTTTCTTTTTTTTTTTTTGTACTTTAAGTTCTGGGGTACATGTGCAGAACGTGCAGGTTTCTTACATAGGTATACACATGCCATGGTGGTTTGCTGCACAACCCATCATCTATATTAGGTATTTCTCCTAATGCTATCCCTCCCCTAACCCCCTACTCCCCAACAGGCTCTGATGTGTGATGTTCCCATCCCTGTGTTCATGTGTTCTCATTGTTCAACTCCCACTTATGAGTGAGAATGTGCGGTGTTTGGTTTTCTGTTCTTGTATTAGTTTGCTGAGAATGATGGTTTCTAGCTTCATCCATGTCTCTGCAAAGGACATGAACTCATTCTTTTTTATGGCTGCATAGTATTCCATGGTGTATATGTGCCACATTTTCTTTATTCAGTCTCTCATTGATGGGCATTTGGGTTGGTTCCAAGTCTTTGCTATTGTGAACAGTGCCACAATAAACATACATATGCATGTGTCTTTATAGTAGGATGATTTATAATCCTTGGATATATACCCAGTAATGGGATTGCTGGGTCAAATGATATTTCTAGTTCTAGATCCTTGAGGAATTACCACACTGTCTTCCACAATGGGTGAACTCATTTACACTCCCACCAACAGTGTAAAAGCATTCCTATTTCTCCACATCCTCTCCAGCATCTGTTGTTTCCTGACTTTTTAATGATCACCATTCTAACTGGCGTGAGGTGGTATCTGATTGTGGTTTTGATTTGCATTTCTCTAATGACCAGTGATGACGAGCTTTTTTCATGTTTGTTGGCCACATAAATGTCTTCTTTTGAGAAGTATCTGTTCATATCCTTTGCCCACTTTTTGATGAGGTTGTTTGTTTTTTTCTTGTAAATTTGTTTGAGTTGTTTGTAGGTTCTGGATATTAGCCCTTTTTCAGATGGGTAGATTGCAAAAATTTTCTCCCATTCTGTAGGTTGCCTGTTCACTCTGATGATAGTTTCTTTTCCTGTGCAGAAGCTCTTTAGTTTAATCAGATCCCATTTGTCTATTTTGGCTTTTGTTGTTATTGCTTTTGGTCTTTTATTCATGTTTTTGCCGATGCCTATGTCCTGAATGGTATTGCCTAGGTTTCCTTTTTTAATCTAGTGTCTTTATGTTGACAATAATCTAAAGAATGTCAATGTAAAGATATTCTGGATGATCTGGTAGACCACCTCAGCTCTGCTATGATTTTGATGCCAAAGTTTGTGTTTGTACTTATAGTCACAATAGTGCCAAGGAAAGGCAAACCTCCTAGAGAACAAGGAGGACACAGAAGTTGTGGGAGAGCTGAATTATCACTTAGTAAACAACTGTTAATGTCATATTTACACTGTGAGGAGTTATCTTTGAATGTAACAAGATTAAGTTTAGTAGTTAAGAATTTTTGTTTAAACTTTTGATGGTACTGTACTTTGAGGTACACTGTTAAACTGATTGATCCATAAAAACAATGAATCATTGACTTAAAACAAGTTTATTGTAGAAGAAAAATATGATTATATTTAAGATGACTGACATGATAGTCCATCAGGCTCAAAATCAAATGAAGCACACCAAGAAAATATCAAACGTTTATCATCCTACTATTAAGTATCAGCTATCACTTTAAGTAACTGTTGGCATTTCACTTATATTAATTTTATATCAAAATTTAAACATAAATTTGTATTGGTTTTGAAGTTGTTAGCATCATAAAAAATTTATTCTAATTTTGTACTTCTACATAGAGAAGGAAAAACAATGAAAATAACATAAATCAAGCCTGGAGGGAGCATGACAATTTATCTTTCCTTTGAAAAGGATCCATACATTTGCTCAAGTATGAAAAATGTAGAGTTAATTAATTATGTTACTCCTCCTGATGGAATACTATTCAATCATTGGGAATGATGTCATAAAAAAAACATTTAATGAAACGGTGAAATGATCAGAATATGTTGATAAAATTTAAAAGTAGTTACAAACTGTTATAGAAAGATTCCAATGTTGAAAAAGAACTAAATTTCTATACTTAGAAAAATGAACAGAAAGATACAGATGGTCCCCAATTTATAATCGTTTGACTTACGATTTTTCTACTTTATATTGGTACAAAATCAATATATATTCAGTAGAAACCATACTTTGACATTGGAATTTTGATCTTTTCTCAGGCTAATGGTACGCAATACAATACTCTTACATGAGATATTCAACACTTTAATATAAAATAGGCTTTGCATTAGATTATTTTGTCCAACTGTAGGCTAATGTATGTGTTCTGCACACATTTAAGGCAGCTTTGGATAAGCTATAATGTTCAGTAGGTTCGGTACATTAAATACATTTCCAATTTATGATATTCTCAACTTACAATGAGGTTATTTCCCAAAAACAAATCCTCTTCATCTTACAGAAATAACCCTATCATAAATTGAGGAGTATCTGTATACAACTAAACAATAATAGATTGCTGGTTTTGATTTTGTTTTCCTTATAATTTTTGCTATTTTCAAAATTTTCTGAAACAAATATTCCTTTTCTAATGAGAAAATTGATTTTTGAATAATAAATCTAGGGTCAAAACACTATTTTATCTTGGCTCTGACTTCAGAGTGTTTAAAAATTGGAATGACAGATTTGCTTCTCAATGTCTAGAAGACAACTTTGCTGATCAACATAACCTGTGCTCCCCTATAAGAAGAGCAGAGTGTCAATGAAAAAAACTCAACGAATCCAACACTTGCCCTCAGAACAACTGTAGGGGTGTGTGTGTGTGTGTGTGTGTATATATTTACTTATTTATAAATGTATATACAATCATTCTCCAGGAAACCTGTTTTCTTAATGTTTAAGTGATGTAATTAACATGAAGGCATTTTCCTAGTGAGATATCTGGGATACTCCTCTTCATTCACTGGGCCACCACACTTTTTCTTCTTCCTATCAGCTAATATTTCAAATCTATGACTTTTTGAGAAACTATGTATCCCTTCTCATATCATTAAGTTTGACTTCTGAAACTTTTACTGTAAGTTTAAATGATTATGATTCTTTACATATTAACACATGCATCAAATGTATACTTTTCAAAAACCTTGGGGCTGAAAATTTCGTTCATTAAGTTTATAGAAAATGTCAATAGAGCTAATTGGCAAACCTTGTCTTCACTGTCAAACCAATCAACCAACTCAGACTTACTAACAGAAAATGTCTAGCTTCCCTGTTTATTTTTAGGAAACATCACTAAATTGCATCTTGTACTTCCTTACCTATGAATTCAAATTCATTTTTAGATAGACTGAGACAGAAAGACATGAGTTTCTTAAAGGAATGATATGAAAATAAGATGTATCATGTTTCAGTAATTCTCACCAAAGCTTTCACTTTGTGGGAGTGATGCAATCTCAAATACCAGCACTGTACACCATGGTAAGATTAGAGATGGGTGAGAGATGTTATTTTTTTATAGAGGCTAGAGGAGAGTGATTATAAAAGGGAAAGTGGGGTAGGAAAACTGGCCCACCACAGCCATCCTCGCCAGAAGATTAATGTTAGGAAAACATACACATTGTCTTAGTCTGTGCTACCACAACAAAATACTGTAGATTGAGTCATTTAACAAGAACAGACATGTATTTCTCACACTTCTGTAATCTGGGAGGTCCACGATCAAGGCTGCATCCTCCAGAGGGGCAGAATGCTGTCGGCTTATCCGGCAGAATAGCTGAAGAGCAAGCTGAGGACTGCCTGAAGCCTCTTTCATAAGGACCTTAATCCCATTAATGAAAGAAAAGCCCTCACGACCTCATCACCTTTTAGTGGTCCCAACCCTTCATACTGTCGCATTGGCAACACCTGAATTTTGGAGGGGACACATTCAAACAATAGCACACATACAAGCTGGGGATTTGGCCATTGGTTCCCTTAAAGGTATCTGTGACCTCGTAGCTCCTAGAAAGTCTGTGTACCTCCAGGTTTATATGGATTCTTGTTTGAAAATTGCTGTTATAAATGCAAACAAGATAAGCAGAAATATTCTATCCAACCAAAACTAGATTCATTAAATCAGAATACAAGGCTTGATACCAGAGCTTAGAGTACAAAACACTCATGAAAACATATAGGATCCCCTCTTTTAATGAGTTTGAAGTTTTTTTGTCAGATAAGATGCACCTTTTGCAGGTGGATTATGCAGATAAAATTCTCACAATCATAAAGTCTCAAGATTTAACATAAGAAAAGACCTCTGAATTGTCCAAAATTTTCAATAATTTAAAAAAAAATCCTTTCTCCAGTACTTGTGCAACTCAGCCTTTGGGATGCATGTGTAAATTATTTAGTTATGGTCTCCTTTTGTCTTCCCCATTCTGTCCTGCTTACATGAAGGGTTTCATTAGGTTTAGACTACAGGGTAATCATTATTGCAATTAAATTAAACTTAATCTCCCAGAAAAATTTTTTAGTGCATACTCCAGGCAGGCACTGTGCTAGATCGTAAGAAATGTGTTATCAGATCACACCTTAATGCCCATGACATAGAGAAAATGACTAGATATAGATGAACTCCTAAATGGCATGTTGGTGCTTCATAATAGTATCAGACTCCATTTGGACTTGAAGTGTTACAACAAAATACTCCCATTCAGTAAATCTGTCTAATGTTAACCTAACTTTGAAAACAAAGTTATCTAATGCTCCCACATAGCCCCTTTCTTGACTAGAAGCAGAGAGCTTCTCTGTGCTTGCTAGAAAGCTCCAGCCACTCAGCTAGCATCAGCAGGATTCCATCTGCTTGTATCTATGTTCCCTGACCATAATCTTATCTCTTCTGTTAAACTCTCTGCAGTCCAGCCATAATGGCCTTATTCCTCCCAAATTCCAAGAATTGTCATAAACTGGCCTTTTTCTGGAATATGCATGTCCCTCCCACTCCCCTACTAAACTCTTCCCATCCCTTTAGATGGCAACACGGTACAAAAGACTCTGTTTGTGCTTTTGCAGAGCTTTGTACTTCGAATCGCAGTTTGTAATCACATCTTTGTTTCTTTGACTATTTGACTAATATCTATCTCTCTCACTAGCCTGGAAGACCCATGAGAGCAGGGTCTATGAATAATTCATCACCATCGCATCTTTACCATTCCTGGAACTCAGAAGAAGCTAAATAACTCTTTGTTAACAACATGAACCCTGCTTGAGAAACACCAAACCTAGATAACCAAAGTAATCACGCATCAGTTAATGACAGAGATACATTGTGAGAATGCCTCATTGGTAATTTCGTTGTTGTGAGAACATCACATAGTGTACTTACAGAAACTAGATGGGATAGCTACTATATACCTAGGCTCTCTGGTGGCATAGCCTATTCCTCCTAGGTTACAAACCTGTATAGCCTCTAACTGTACTGAAAAATGTAGGTAATTATAACACAATAATTATTTATGTATTTAGACATATCTAAACATAGAAAAGGTACAGTAAAAATACAGTGTAAAAGATAAAAAATGATATGCCTGTCTACAGCATTTAGCATGAATGAAGTATGTAGGACTGGAAGTTGCTCTGGGTGAGTCAATCAGTGAGTAGTAAGTGAATGTGAAGGCCTAAGACACTGCTGTACTGTAGATTTTATAAACACTGTACACTTAGGACACATTAAATTTATTTTTAAAATTAAGCAATTGTGCTACGACATTACTATGACTCCATCACTAGATGATAGGAATTTCTTAGCCCTATCATAATCTCATGGGACCACCATCATATATGTGGTCTACCATTGACAGAAACGTCATCATGCAGCACATGGCTGTGTATTCAGAAGGGCCATTCTCTGAGTATAGTCTGCAACCCCACCCTTGCCTTGCAAGGTCCAGGAAAAATGTGAGGTACGTAATGTTCCATAAGACCTTTTCAGAAACTTCCCTAGTAAACAGGGAGCCAATGAGGTAGAAACTGAAAAGTGTGCTCACCTCGTGGTCAACATTACAATTCACTCTACTGGGCCCACACCCTTCAATGATCATTTTTCCGGGTCTTCTCCGCTGGGCCAGAGTTTCATCTGTCTCACTCACTCCTGAATCACCAGCACTTAACAGACTGCCTGCTACATATTAGGTGCTCAATAAATATTTACTGAATAAATCAGTGAGTCAATCAACATCTGATCTAAGCCTTCCCCTTAGCACACAGTTCCCTGAAGCTGCCCAGTGGTAGAGTGTGTGGCATCTATGCAGTTGAGTTTTTCCACATTAATCTCACTTTCCCTTTCTAACTCACTAATTATGTTTTCTCCTTGACTCATTAATTTCCACACATAAACTGTCATTTCCCTCTGAAAGGTTGGTACCAAAATAAGTTGACCAAAAGAACTTTCTTTTTCTCATAACTCAAAAAAACAAAGAAGAAAAAATTGTCCCACTCTTTTCTCAGCCAAATGTGCCTTTGAAAGATTTGATATTTGAGCTCAGCATCCAACTCTCCAATTATCTAAATAATTCCACAAGTACAAAATACCATATTTACATATGCAAAGCAAGAACAAGAAATTAGAATACTTAATTTATTCACACAATTGAATGTTGAAACAACTGCAAATTCAGATACTTTTTTTTTTTTTTTTTTTTTTGCAAATTCACATCTCCAAAGTGGCCTTATAATGTACTTCTTTATATAACATCATGGTCCTCAAAATCTCATCTTCAAACAATTGATATTTTAGGGACTTAAGTATTTAGGTAAATATTTGAAATATGTTTGCAAATTGAGGTTCCATAAGCAAGGTTGTTAACTTACGATCCTCACCTGAAAATGAGGTCATTGGTTTGCGAACATTTTGTTCTAATACCTAGGTGAGGAAGGAGGAGGGGGTACACTGATGGCTTAATAGCTTTTTCTTCCCAGGTAGCCTCATTTAGAATGAAAGTGATTATTTAGAAATCCATTTTATTCTAAGCAAATGTCTTTACCCTGGGAAAATAAGACAGAGCTACTTCTGGCGATTGTTGCCATTGTATTCAATGTTCTTCCTTACTACTCCCAATAGTTTAAATAAATATCTATAATAGTCCCCACCCTCCATGTAATCCCATATAAAACTTATCCCATTCAAAAAAAATGTATTCTAATGAAGTTATAACTTTTCTTCAATCTTTCTAGGTCAACATTTAATGCTCTCCTTTTCTAATCTTATACCATTTCACAGCAAAGTTAAGGTTCAACTCCATCCTGGAATGACACATTTTCCATCCAGCTATCTTCTTGCTGTTTAACGATGAGCATCATTCCTGGGGGAATGTCTCACATGAGATCATCTCCCAGCCCATAAAACCCACTAACAAACAGTCCAACTTGTCCTGATCTACCTTCTCATGGCATATTACATTAAAGAACCTGTAAAATAAGTTAAAGAGATAATAAAGTGATAGCTGAGAAACTTTACATAAATGGAAAAATTAAAATATAATAATTAACACTATGCTTGGACCTTTGAGTTCATTCCTATTCCCCAGTTTTACTTTTTTCCTGCATATCTAAAAATCAGGGCTTCTTCATTTCACTGTTTGGCTTAAAAGTTCAAAACCTCCCTTCTACTAGTTATCTAGGGAATCCAGAAAAGAGCTAATTGACCCAGTGCTTCACTTTTTTCCCCCCAAACTGATTGCATCATTTTATCTGTGTTCAAGAATTAGCCTCTGAAAGTACAAAGCTTAAGATGTGATAGGGCGTTGTGTAGCACACCCAGACAAAGGCAATATTTAATATGAACATGGGAGAAGAAAGAGGCAGAAGGCATTATTTACCTGGTTTGCATGCTCCAGATACAGGCATTATGACTGCAGTTGTCAAGTGTGTCAACACTGTCAGATTCTAGCTATAAAAATACCTATAGAGGTTCATTATTATAACCCTTGGAAGACAATGAAATAATTTATTGGGAATCACTGAGCCTGCCCTATAGAGTAATGATTACAGGTGGGTTACACTGCAGCTGATTATAATAACATATTTAAAATCATATAGTTGGTTCTAACATTTAGCTTAAATTATTCATTGTAAGAAATTAGCAAACGCTTGAACCATGGTACCAAATAAAACATCTCTTGTTTATCCTCAAGATACCTTCTTGCATTCTGAAGGTTGTACTCACTGGCCTCCGAGGCCCCATCCCAAGATGGTCACTGTCATGTATGAATCCTGATTGCATAAAACTGTCACTCTTAATCTATTTGAAGGAACTGTTTTTTTCTTCATTGTGCTCTGCTAAATTCTGGACCTTAGCCAGTTAACTTATTTCTAAGATTAATGACACCACTCTGCAGCTTGCTGTACCTGAGTCTACAGGATGTTCACCCAGACCATTCCAGATCTCTGGAATTTGCCTCATCTTCTTTTTGGGTTGTAACACACTAGACAACTGAGGGAGGTAGAAAAAGCAGCAGGAAGGATTATTTACTCAGTTCTTTTGAATGAGTTTGATAAAAGTTGAAAATACATCCTTCATGGGTCAGAAATATGAATTCTATGACCTTTAATCTGCCTCTTCTTCACAATCCTTTTTATCTAAACATACTTCTACCTTTTGACACAGTAATTCCATCCTAGGAAAATAATGTAAAATATAGAAAAAGCTTTATGCCCAAAGATACTAATTGGAGTATCATTTTAATAATAGAAATAATAAAAGAATAATTAAGTAAATGATAGGTATGATTACAAATTATGTTTGAAAAATGTTTTAAATAACACATAGGTACACATAATTTTATAGATTAAAAAATCTACATACGTGCACTGCATTAGTTTCCTACTGCTGCTGTAAAAAAACTACCACAAACTCAGAAGCTTAAACAATATGAACTTTTTTTTTTTTTAAATTATACTTTAAGTTCTAGGGTACATGTGCATAACGTGCAGGTTTGTTACATATATATACTTGTGCCATGTTGGTGTGCTGCACCCATCAACTCATCAGCACCCATCAACTCGTCATTTACATCAGGTATAACTCCCAATGCAATCCCTCCCCCCTCCCCCCTCCCCATGATAGGCCCCGGTGTGTGATGTTCCCCTTCCCGAGTCCAGGTGATCTCATTGTTCAGTTCCCACCTATGAGTGAGAACATGTGGTGTTTGGTTTTCTGTTCTTGCGATAGTTTGCTGAGAATGATGGTTTCCAGCTGCATCCATGTCCCTACAAAGGACACAAACTCATCCTTTTTTATGGCTGCATAGTATTCCATGGTGTATATGTGCCACATTTTCTTAATCCAGTCTGTCACTGATGGACATTTGGGTTGATTCCAAGTCTTTGCTATTGTGAATAGTGCCGCAATAAACATAAACAATATGAACTATTATTTCACAGTTCTGGAGGTCAGAAGTCTGAAATGCATCTCAGTGAGCTAAAATCAAGATGTAGCAAAACTACATTCCTCTTGCATGCTCTAGGGAAAAACCCAAATTCGTTGCTTCTTCTAGCTTTTAGAAGCTGTCTACATTCCTTGGCTTGTGGCTTTCTTCTCTAGCAACAGATGGAGTCCTCTTGTACTGCCATCTGTCTGGTCCTCCCTTTTCTGCCTCTCTCTTTCACTTTTTTTTAAAAAATTATACTTTAAATTCTAGGGTACATGTGCACAACGTGCAGGTTGGATATATAGGTATACATGTGCCATGTTGGTTTGTTGCACCCATCAACTCATCATTTACATTAGGTATTTCTCCTAATGCTATCCCTCTCCCAGCCCCCACTCCCCAACAGGCCCTGGTGTGTGATGTTCCCTGCTCTGTGTCCAAGTGATCTCATAGTTCAATTCCCACTTATGAATGAGAACATGTGGTGTTTTGTTTTCCGTCCTTGTGATAGTTTGCTGAGAATAATGGTTTCCAGCTTCATCCATGTCCCTGCAAAGGACGTGAACCCATCCTTTTTTATGGTTGCAGAGTATTCCATGGTGCGTATGTGCCACATTTTCTTATGACTACATTGGGCCCACCTGAATAATCCAGGAGGTTGCTAATTAGCAACCTTTATTTCATCTGCAGCCTTAATTTACTTTGCCATATAATTGCATATATTCACAAATTCCATGGATTAGGGATTAGGATGTGGATATCTAAGCAGGGGGAGGGGGATTATTCAGCCTACATGTGCTGTGCAAGAGAAACAAACCAACCAACCAAACTGAGCTGAAACAAAAACAAGTAACAACAAAACTAAGCATAGAAAATCTAGATTAAAATATACCACATTGGTCGCATTGCTTACTAAAACTGTGGGTTATTGTTTTTATTTCCTCTACTTTTCCATGGTTTCCAAATTTTATTATTTTCTAAGATTTAGTATTTCCCAAATAGTATTATTATTTTGATAATAAAAAAAATCTTGACAAAAATGTGTTTTTAAAACATTCTCTGGGCTATAGTAGCCTATAATTTTATTCTTTTATCTTTTCACATGAATTTTCTTGCTTTCAAATAGTAATCAACTAGTTAAAGGAAATAAAAGGATAGTAAGTACAATAGTTATTGATTAGGATTATCTCCCCTCCCTCTGAAAAAATATAGTAACACCAACCTCATTGACTGAGAGAGCTCAGAATTGTGTATCTGTTTGTAGTTATATGTCTTATTTTCCCAATTAAAAATGAAATAATTTAAGAGCAAGTATGAGTCATTTTTTTAGTTGTCAAAGACAATGTTTATTTTTTATTTTTTATTATGCTTTAAGTTCTAAGGTACATGTGCACAACATGCAGGTTTGTTACATATGTATACATGTGCCATGTTGGTGTGCTGCACCCATTAACTGGTTATTTACATTAGGTATATCTCCTGATGCTATCCCTCCCCACTCCCGGCACCCCACAACAGGACCTGGTGTGTGATGTTCCCCTTCCTGTGTCCAAGTGTTCTCATTGTTCAATTCCCACCTATGAGCAAGAACATGCGGTGTTTGGTTTTCTATTCTTGCGATAGTTTGCTGAGAATGACGGTTTCCAGCTGCATCCATGTCCCTACAAAGGACACAAACTCATCCTTTTTTATGGCTGCATAGTATTCCATGGTGTATATATGCCACATGTTATTGGTGTACAAGAATGCTTGTGATTTTTGAACATTGATTTTGTATCCTGAGACTTTGCTGCAGTTGCTTAGCAGCTTAAGGAGATTTTGGGGTTTTCTAAATAAACCCCTAGACAAAGGAGTTTTCTAAATAAACAATCATGTCATCTGAAAACAGGGGCAATTTGGCTTCCTCTTTTCCAAATTGAACACCCTTTATTTCTTTCTCCTGCCTGATTGCACTGGCCAGAACTTCCAACACTATGTTGAATAGGAGTGGTGAGAGAGGGCATCCCTGTCTTGTGCCAGTTTTTAAGGGGAATGCTTCCAGTTTTGGCCCATTCAGTATGATATTGGCTGTGGGTTTGTCATGAACAGCTCTTATTATTTTGAGATATATTCCATCAATACCAAATTTATTGAGAGTTTTTAGCATAAAGGGCTGTTGAATTTTGTCAAAGGCCTTTTCTGCATCTATTGAGATAATCATGTGGTTTTTGTCTTTGGTTCTGTTTATATGCTGGATTACATTTACTGATTTGCGTATGTTGAACCAGCCTTGCATCCCAGGGATGAAGCCCACTTGATCATGGTGGATAAGCTTTTTGATGTGCTGCTGGATTCAGTTTGCCAGTATTTTATTGAGGATTTTTGCATCGATGTTCATCAGGGATATTGGTCTCGAATTCTCTTTTTTTGTTGTATCTCTGCCAGGCTTTGGTATCAGGATGATGTTGGCCTCGTAAAATGAGTTAGGGAAGATTCTCTCTTTTTCTATTAATTGGAATAGTTTCAGAAGGAATGGTACCAACTCCTCCTTGTACCTCTGGTAGAATTCGGCTATGAATCCATCTGGTCCTGGACTTTTTTTGGTTGGTAGGCTATTAATTATTGCGTCAATTTCAGAGCCTGTTGTTGGTCTATTCAGGGATTCAACTTCTTCCTGGTTTAGTCTTGGGAGAGTGTAAGTGTCCAGGAAATTATCCATTTCTTATAGGTTTTCTATTTTATTTGCATAGAAGTGTTTATAGTATTCTCTGATGGTAGTTTGTATTTCTGTGGGGTCGGTGGTGATATCCCCTTTATCATTTTTTATTGCATCTATTTGATTCTTCTCTCTTTTCTTCTTTATTAGTCTTGCTAGCGGTCTATCAATTTTGTTGATCTTTTCAAAAAACCAGCTCCTGGATTCATTGCTTTTTTGAAGGTTTTTTTGTGTCTCTATCTCCTTCAGTTCTGCTCTGATCTTAGTTATTTCTTGCCTTCTGCTAGCTTTTCAATGTGTTTGCTCTTGCTTCTCCAGTTCTCTTAATTGTGATGTTAGGGTGTCAATTTTAGATCTTTCCTGCTTTCTCTTGTGGGCATTTAGTGCTATAGATTTCCCTCTACACACTGCTTTAAATGTGTTCCAGAGATTCTGGTATGTTGTATCTTTGTTCTCATTGGTTTCGAAGAACATCTTTATTTCTGCCTTCATTTCATTATGTACCCAGTAGTTACTCAGGAGCAGATTGTTCAGTTTCCATATAGTTGAGCGGTTTTGAGTGAGTTTCTTAGTCCTGAGTTCTAGTTTGATTGCACTGTGGTCTGAGAGACAGTTTGTTATAATTTCTGTTCTGTTACATTTGCTGAGGAGTGCTTCACTTCCAACTATGTGGTTGATTTTAGAATAAGTGTGATATGGTGCTGAGAAGAATGTATATTCTGTTGATTTGGGGTGGAGAGTTCTGTAGATGTCTATTAGGTCTGCTTTGGTGCAGAGCTGAGTTCAATTCCTGTTATCCTTGTTAACTTTCTGTCTCGTTGATCTGTCTAATGTTGACAGTAGGGTGTTAAAGTCTCCCACTATTATTGTGTGGCAGTCTAAATCTCTTCGTGAGTCTCTAAGAACTTACTTTATGAATCTGGGTGTTCCTGTATTGGGTGCATATATATTTAGGATAGTTAACTCTTCTTGTTGAATTGATCCCTTTACCATTATGTAATGGCCTACTTTGTCTCTTTTGATCTTTGCTGGTTTAAAGTCTGTTTTGTCAGAGACTAGTATTGCAACCCCTGCCTTTTTCTGTTTTCCATTTGCTTGGTAGATCTTCCTCCATCCCTTTATTTTGAGCCTATGTGTGTCTCTGCACATGAGATGGGTCTCCTGAATACAGCACACTGATGGGTCTTGACTCTTTATCCAATTTGCCAGTCGGTGTCTTTTAATTGGAGCATTTAGCCCATTTACATTTAAGGTTAATATTGTTATGTGTGAATTTGATCCTGTCATTATGACGTCAGCTGGTTATTTTGCTTGTTAGTTGATGCAGTTTCTTCCTAGTACCGATGGTCTTTACAATTTGGCATGTTTTTGCAGTGGCTGGTACCGGTTGTTCCTTTCCACATTTAGTGCTTCCTTCAGGAGGTTTTGTAAGGCAGACCGGGTGGTGACAAAATCTCTCAGCATTTGCTTGTCTGTAAAGGATTTTATTTCTCCTTCACTTATAAAACTTAGTTTGGCTGGATATGAAATTCTGGGTTGAAAATTCTTTTCCTTAAGAATGTTGAATATTGGCCCTCACTCTCTTCTGGCTTGTAGAGTTTCTGCCAAGAGATCCGCTGTTAGTCTGACGGGCTTACCTTTGTGGGTAACCCGACCTTTCTCTCTGGCTTCCCTTAACATTTTTTCCTTCATTTCAACTTTGGTGAATCTGACAATTATGTGTCTTGGAGTTGCTCTTCTCAAGGAGTATCTTTGTGGCATTCTCTGTATTTCCTGAATTTGAATGTTGGCCTGCCTTGCTAGGTTGGGGAAGTTCTCCTGGATAATATCCTGCAGAGTGTTTTCCAGCTTGGTTCCATTCTCCCTATCACTTTCAGGTACACCAATCAGACATAGATTTGGTCTTTTCACATGTCCCATATTTCTTGGGGGCTCTGTTTGTTTCTTTTCACTCTTTTTTCTCTAAACCTCTCTTCTCGCTTCATTTCATTCATTTGATCTTCAATCACTGATACCCTTTCTTCCAGTTGATTGAATCAGTTACTGAAGCTTCTGCATTTGTCACGTAGTTCTCGTGCCATGGTTTTCAGCTCTATCGGGTCATTTAAGGACTTCTCTACACTGGTTATTCTAGTTAGCCATTCGTCCAATCTTTTTTCAAGGTTTTTAGCTTCTCTGCAATGGGTTCAAACGTCCTCCTTTAGCTCAGAGAAGTCTGATCATCTGAAGCCTTCTTCTCTCAACTCATCAAAATCATTCTCCATCCAGCTTTGTTCCATTGCTGGTGAGGAGCTGCGTTCCTTTAGAGGGAGAGAGGCACTCTGCTTTTTAGAATTTTCAGCTTTTCTGCTCTGTTTTATCCACATCTTTATGGTTTTATCTACCTTTGGTCTTTGATGATAGTGATGTACAGATGGGGTTTTGGTGTGGATGTCCTTTCTGTTTCTTAGTTTTCCTTCTAACAGTCAGGACCCTCAGCTGCAGGTCTGTTGGAGTTTGCTGGAAGTCCACTCCGGACTCTGTTTGCCTGGGTATCAGCAGTGGGGGTTGTAGAAGAGTGAATATTGCTGAACAGCAAATGTTGCTGCCTGATCGTTCTTCTGGAAGCTTTGTCTCAGAGGGGTACCCGGCCTTGTGAGGTGTCAGTCTGCCCCTACGGGGAATGCCTCCCAGTTAGGCTACTTGGGGGTCATGGACCCATTTGAGGAGGCAGTCTGTCCATTCTCAGATCTCAAACTCCATGCTGGGAGAACCACTACTCTCTTCAACACTGTCAGACAGGGACATTTAAATCTGCAGAGGTTTCTGCTGCCTTTTGTTTAGCTATGCCCTGACCCCAGAGGTGGAGTCTACAGAGGCAGGTAGGCCTCCTTGAGCTGCAGTGGGCTCCACCCAGTTCGAGCTTCCCAGCCACTTTGTTTACCTACTCAAGCCTCAGCAATGGTGGGCGCCCCTCCCCCAACCTCGCTGCCACCTTGCAGTTAGATCTCAGACTGCTGTGCTAGCAATGAGGGAGGCCTTGAGGGAGCCAGGCATGGGATATAATCTCTTGGTGTACCGTTTGCTAAGACCCTTGGAAAAGTGCAGTATTAGGGTAGGAGTGACCCAATTTTCCAGGTGTTGTGTGTCATGGTTTCCCTTGGCTAGGAAAGGGAATTCCCTTACTCCTTGCACTTCCCGGGTGAGGCAATGCCTCGCCCTTCTTTGGCTCTCACTCGGTGGGCTGCACCCACTGTCCTGCACCCACTGTCTGACACACCCCAGTGAGATGAACCCGGTACCTCAGTTGGAAATGCAGAAATCACCCATCTTCTGTGTCACTCACGCTGGGAGCTGTAGCCTCGAGCTGTTCCTATTCAGCCATCTTGGAACTGCCTGACAATGTTTAAAAGAGGGATAATCATGACCCTTATACAAATGCAAAATGAACACATGTCAAATATTTTATTTCAGTACAATAATGAGTGAGGGGACTAGTAAGATGTTATAACCCATTCAGACAATAATTTGAAGTACCAACCATATAATCAGTTAAGGAATTCTGAAATAAATTTACAAGTAAATGCCTAACAGGTCTATTCACTGAGCTATAATCAATTTCTTCCCAGCAGACACAATTAATTTACATTTCCATTATTATCTGTTTTTTTCTACAACTTAAAGCATCATAAAATAGCAGAAAGACAATGAAAATCAGAGATATTCCAGAAGGTCATGCTAGACACAGAAAATTCTTTCTCCCTCTCCCACCCAACCCTCCCCCACTTTTTTGGGCCCATTCAGTCTCTCAGAATTTTTCCTGACAATACAATACCTCATATAGTATCTTGAATGTAGTATGCACTCAGTATAAATTTGGGGTTTGAATGTTAGATTGAAAGATCAGTTCTGGCCTGATTACATTAAATGGGTTTGGAATGCCAGCTACCTTATTATTCTTTTTCTTTGTCTGAGGCCCCAGTTGTTTGTCTTTCTTCCCAGCTATGCTTACATTAGAAGCAGAGGAACATTTCGGGCCTCTGGGTTTAGCTGGATCTATCAGGGTGATATTGCACGAGAGACAGAAAGGGCCTGATGCTGAACTATAATGCTAGTTTGAGATAATCACAAGAAGTACTCTCAGGACTCATGAGACCAGAAGTGACAGACTCCCCTACCTTGAGCAAGCACTTATTTGGCTCTGAAAAGAAAACACTCCAGAGATGGCCAGGTAGCTCTCACCATCCTGGCTTGAGTTCTCTAGATTTCAACAAGATTTCCCTCAGGTTTTCCAAAGTTAGAATAAACTGTATTTTTTTTTTCAAAAAAGTTTAAAGATTTGCTTGAAAAATCTTTATTTTCAAAGAACCCATTCCCATAACCTCATAAGAGAATTGTAAAAGGAAATGGGCTTTTCCTTCAAGACCTAGAGAAATTAAATAGTTTAAGAACTCTAGGGCCATGATATGTTCCAGATGGGTGAAGAAGCAGAAATTAAGTGCAATTAGAATTCCAACTGAAGTCATCAAGATATGAACACTAAAGGAAATAAAAATCTTTCAAGAGTTTCAGTTACTTGAACCAACAACTTAAAAAAATACTATTGTATTTTTAAGGCAATGTATAGATAAGTAACAAGGCATTTTTATAACTGTTATCAGAGACAGTCAACTCTAGTGCCCTTGGCTGCAAAGAAAACCAGATCAAACCAAACAAGGTAAGATGCCACACATATTGTCAATTAAAACCCTGAACAATTTAAAATGCAGAATGATCTATCTACATTAAATAAAAAACACTCCATAGACATTTATAAATTGCCCCTCAAGCAAAGCAATTTTGTGCTTTGAAAGAATACATACATAGGAAAAAAAAAAGCTTGGCATTGCACCAATGATCAGCCAACATCTTGGCACCCATTCAGATAGCATCTCCTACTAACAGTTGTAGTAATTTTTCTCATTATAGTGTTTGCACGCACATAAATCAGATTCAGGTGAATTTACAATGTGCCACGAACCGTCAAACTTATAGCAGCCAGCAGATTGTCTTAAGTGATACAGGATTCATGCCTTTGAGCAGCACATAACTCTCACAGCTATTGGACAACAGTCCAGATGTAGCTTCCTCAGTATTCTTCCATTTCCGTAAGCTGATAAGTTTATGTGTGACATTTCAAACTTTTGATTTTTATCTGTTGCCTGATTTAAATTCTAAGTGAATCTTAAAACTGAGATCAGGAACATGAAGTCTTTTTAAATGAGATCTGAATTTGTCTAAGACCAAAGCGGCCTTGGTGCAGCGGCGGCATAGCTCCGTGTTCCCTTAGACTGTGGTCCATTTACCACTTCAAGCTGCAGTATCTGTGGGCATTTGAGCTTTTTCTCTGCCTGCTAAGCCTACAATTTCCAGGTGCACTTCAAACAGACTGAGAAAGATAGCCCCTTGACTGCGTGCATTTCAAGCTTATCCTTCACATAGAATCTCAGCAGCTGCCACATTAAACAGGAAACCCATGGGTCAAAATCTGAACTGAGAGGGAAAAGGTAACAAGCCGACCTGAGCCAGGGGTAATTTATGATTAAGTTAATGAAATTCTAATTAGGCTTATAAAGCCCTGAAGTATTTCTTGCAATGACTTGTCACGAAGCCTTTATTCAGGGGAAGCCAGAGTGCCTTTGATCTGGGTCATGCAGCATATTGTAGCATAGATTCGTGTTTATATTGCCTCTTTTATAGTTAAGCACACTCTTAGAGGCTTGAAGGTAATATGAAGCACTGGGGAGAAAAAGAAAAAGCAGCAATCTGTTCAGACCCAATGTGATACTTGCTCAGAGTACCTCTGGGTAATTGTTCAAGTTCTTGATTTACAAAACAGATTATTTTCAGCCTAAATAATGGCTAATAAATGCACCATAAACCATTTTTAGCCTGCAGTCCAGGTCCTTTTAAGAGTGGACTTGTCCTTAGAATTAAGAATATTTCAGAATTAAAACTACAACATTATTAAAAGTAAGGACCCCTACTTAATTAAGTACGCCCACTCACAGGCATTCAGCAGTGCCCTCTGCAGAGCAGACGGAGAGAAGAAGTCCACTTGGCAAGTTGCCTGTGTGACAGGGAGCGAGGCTCCATTAATTCCGAGGTGTATAGATCGGGCTCACACCTGCAATGGGAAGAATCGCCGTGCCAATGGAGGTAGCCAGACCGATCTATCCTGAAGTGTGCTAGCTGGGAATTATACCTTAAGGGGAGGAATAGAAAGCACTGCACTTATTTTTAAAAAATAAGACAAGAGTCAAACATAAGTCTATGTTCGGGCTCATTTTTACACTTTTAGATTTAATTAGCTTATTAGAATAAAATCATATTCAGAAGGCAACCATTTAAAAAATCTTCAGGGGCCTGCTTTCAAGATCACATCACTTTAACTTGAACCTTTCTTGACTCATTTTACTGACATCTCATTACCTTTATAATTATTCAAACAACTTATGCAGGACCTATGCATGCATGGCACGAAGCCAGCCTACAAAAATTGAGACCTGAGATTTCAGGTTTCATGTCCTTTCCCACTCTGGCCCATATACTACTGCTTTCCTTTGACGTTCTCATTGGAAAAGATTTCTAGAATTATGTATTCCCTCCTATCTCTTGACTCTACATTTAGTACAGAGATTACTTCCACATATCTAATAGGTTTTTTTTTTTACTTTCTCTTATACTTTCGAAAGGCCATTCAATTATGAAACGAGTTCATCTCTTAAAAACAAAAAACGTTCTTTGACAATGATATCTAATAGCATTGATCTGTCATGGAATACTATATCAAACGTAATTACTTCTAGTGAATTATTTCATTTTAATTTCTTTAAGTACCCTTTGAGGAAAGTACTATTCATATCTCTATTTTACAGATGAAAAAACTGAGGCATGAAGGAAGTGATAATTTTTCAGGCCTATCTAGTGTGGCCTGAATTTAAAGCAGGGTCTCTCTGACATTAAAGCTCTTATTCTTAATCTTGTCATTGACACTCTATGACTCACTCTGCCATGTCCACTTTTCAATTTTCTATGAATTCATGATGCCAAACAATAAATACTTTTCATAAGACTGCTCCCCCAAAATAAGTAGTTCCCAGCATCCTTATGTCCTTAATATATTTATAACAGAGCAACGGCAAATGATGATGATGCAGACTTGCATAGAAAGGACAAATTGTTCTAAATCACAGGATGTGTTCATCAGTCAGCATGATTAAACTGTCCTCACTTAAAATAATGCTTCTCATTCCCTCTTAGTCATGACCACTGTCCCCAGCTGCTACCAACAACAGAAAGAGAAACTCCAGTTTAATAAACTCAGGGTTTCCCTGGAAGGGAAACTTCCAATGAAAACTTCCTATGAAAATACATTACAAAAATCAAAGAAAACACATGCTATATTTCAGGCTTATGATTGGTCTATTTTAATCCATGTGGGTGTGTGTTCATCTGATTTGTCAAAACGTCTTGAAAAATAAATAAGGCTTTATTGAAAGGCTTTGTTCAGCACACACACATATTTATGTGTGTGTGTATATATATGTGTATATACATATATATTGGACTAAGGATAAGAGTACTTCAACTGTGATTGGCAAAATAAAATTATCATTAATTATTTAATAATCTAAATTACTTTGATGCTATCAGAACAGGTAACCCTGATTCATGCTAGGTTTAGAATGTATTCAGGTTGGGATCTTATTTTTGTTATTTTGTGTTTTAGTTCTTTTGTGAAGTGATAAGTGATACGGTTTGACTGTGTCCCCACCCAAATCTCATCTTGAATTGTAGTTCCCATAATCCCCATGTGTCGTGGGAGGGACCCAGTGGGAGGTAATTGAATCATGGGGGCAGTTACCCCCATACTACTGTTCTCATGTTAATGAGTGAGGTCTCATGAGATCTGATGAGTTTATAAGGGGTTTTTCCATCTTTGCTTGGCAATTCTCCTTCCTGCCACCATGTGAAGAAGTATGTGTTTGCTTCCCCTTCCGTCATGATTGTAAGTTTCCTGAGGCCTCCCAGCCATGTCGAACTGTGAGTCAGTTAAGTCTCTGTCTTTTATAAATTATTCAGTGTCTGGCAGTTCTCTACAGTAGTATGAGAACGGACTAATACAGTAAGGATCACTGGTGTATTACTATATAACAAAAGTTTTATAAAGACAAAAAAAAAAACTAAAGAAAAAAAGAAACACATTATCCTTAGACAATATTTTAAATCCTAACTCCACCATGTCCTTGACAATTCCTTGAGACATTATTAGGCTCATTTTACAGGTGAAGGAACTCAATCTTGGAGAGCTTAAGTAATTTCTTAAGGATATCCAGAATAGTTGAGTAAGAATTTCAAACCTGCTATCTTGCCTCATCTTTTCCACCTGAAAGCACTTGTCTCAGGAAGGATCATAATGCCCTCTCCATATCTCTGTATTTGCTTGAATAACTCTTACTGGCCTTGGAGGACTAACTTAGATATTCCCTTCTATAGGAAGCCTTCCCTGGAACCCCACATCTGGACTGGATTCTTCTTGTATCTGTACCCATGATACTCTAGGTATACCACCCTCTGTCACAACACTTATCATGGTATAATATGGTTGCCTATTTCCTTATGGGTCTCTTCCACTCACCCCCATCACTGACTGTAAGTATCTTGATTACTAGGGACTATGGTCTATTCAATATTCTATTCCCCCAGGTTTAACATGATGCCTAGCACATCAGAGGGACTCCCATGTTTACTGAAGAAAAAAATCAATGGTCAAATGAGTGAATGCAGACTCCAAAGCTCACACACGTGCTGCCACAGGTTAAGTGGTATCTCAGCCTACAGCACACTGCCTCTTAGATCAAGTGTGTGGCAGCACCGAGCACAGGACCCACCGGGAAGCCAGCACTCAATAAGCATTTTCAACAGTTAAATTCAGGTAAACTCCCCAGGGTCTAAACCAATTATTTCAGTGAAGGGCATCAGCTTTCTCATATTTCAAATCAATCAAGACTTTGTCAATAGCACAGCAGTTTAGTCCTACTATTGAAAACATAATTCGTTTCTCATTATTTAAGTGGAGGAAAAGGATGAGCTATATGTGAGTGACTTAGCAGTAGTGCAACTTCAATGTTATTGTATGAAATTCAACCTAAGCAGATATGACTAAAGATAACACAAAACTAGAAAAATAAAAATAAGGACTCCCTTTGCATTTAAAAGAAAATGCTAGTGCTTTGCAAGGCTACAGGTAAAAATTAACTTAAAAAAATAAAATAAAATCACTCTCTTTTAGCTCCAGAGTTGAAGCCTTTGTCGATAAGACACTGGAGAGTAGTTAAAAGAGTGGGGAGGGAAATACAGTGGGTGACAAGAATTAACTCTGATACTGAAAAGAGAAACAGGAAGAGGATATAGGAAAACAAAATGAGAAAGTCTTGTTCTTTAGCACTCTGGACTTCTCTTTTTACCCACATTCTTTTGGGCATAGAAAACAATAAAAAGGTAAATTTAATTATTACCTCTACATAAATGCTTCCTGTGGTAGACAGAATACTGCCCCCCACCCTCACAAAGGAGTGCATGTCCTAACCCCTGGAACCTGAGAATAAGTTGTCTTACATGGCAAAAGGGACTTTGCAAGTGTGTAGATTTTCCTGGTGGGACCAATGTAATCACAAAGATCCTTATAAGTGAAAGAAGGAGGCAGGAGAGTAACAATCAGAAATATTTGAAGACACCCAACTACTCGCTTTGAAGATGGAGGAAGGGGCTGCAAGCCAAGGAATTCAGGTGACATCGAGAAGCCGGAAAAGACAAGGAGACAAATTATTTCCCTGGAGGCTCCAGAAGAAATGCAGCCCAGCTGACAATTTAATTTCAGTGAGACTCATTTGAGATTTCTGATCTCCAAAACTATAAGAGGATAATGTGTATTGTTTTAAGCCACTACGTTTTTGATAGTTTTTTTTACAGCAGCCATAGGAAACTAACACACTCACAGATTTTGCTTTGTGAACCTGAGCTTCTGATACTAGGCTGTTTGAGTCTCTATTTCAGTTTACCCCTGACAATCCCAATGCAACACATCCAGTATTAAGCTCATCATCCTCTTCCCTACTATGATTCGTCTCCCAGACTATCCTACATGGTCTGTTACCCTGCCTTTCTTCCAGGTTGAAGCTAGATGCTTGTGATTCTTCCATATCTTTCTCCCTGCTCCCCAGTCTGTCTCCTCTCTTGCCTGTTCTCTGGATAAAGGTCCACTGAATAACACTGTTTTCTACTCCCATTGTCATAATGCAGAAAAGAATTCTAATTCTATAAAGAATTAATTCTAAAGGAATTTAAGGTGGCTGGCATGGGAAAAGAATAATGAACAAAGAAATACCAAAAGAAAAGAGAATGGGGGAGAGACCCTTAAGTATATCTTCAGGAAAGAGGGAAGGGATTTTCCAACAGGCAGTGAGTCTTCATCATATAAGCTGATATAAAGATCTTTCAAATCTGAAAATATGCAGTTCCTATGGTTAAAGAAAGTGAGGAAGACTTGTACAGAAATCAAGTGAACCAGTCTTTCCAAAATACTCTAAAACTGGTGGTTCTACTTCACCATGCCTCAAGTTTTTACATGGCACACAACTATGATTTTTAGCAACCCCCTGCTCAAGATGTGATGATGGTATATACGAGGTGCTCATTCTTTCCACAGCAGAGCAGAATCAGGTTTCAGGATTCCAGTCATTCCCTAAGATAAAAGCATCCAGCAAGAAAGAGTTAGTTCATGGAAGGTCTGGCTGACCTAGTTAAGATAATATTTCATCCTGTGAAAGTTGTTGAGAGAATAAAATATGTCACCAAAAGCTCAATTAGATAAGGAAACTCTCTAAAGGGCCAAACTCTTAGAAACCAATAAAGGAGAACGGTTCACTTTCTAGTGACAGCTTGTCACATTCCAAGAGAAATGTCTCTGCTTAGGCAGTCTCAGGACACCAGATACTGACTCTGTCCTGACATGCCCTACAACTCTAAAGTCATTCAGTTCTGGGTTTTGGAAAACTGCATTTATAGAGACATATATTCTATTGTGATCTTTATAATATTTGAGGTTTTTTTAATAAGCCATCCAGAGTGTGTAATTTCCCAAGACGAATGAAAACAACTGACCATCCCCAAAGGGTCAGTCCTCAACAGGATCACTGCAATGGACATCCGACATTTCTTGGTGGCAGTAACCAATGACATGCTACAGTTACTGGAGTCTCAATGAGGATCTCACAGTCTCTGCTGGCAGTTACCAACAGTGTGCTGTAATTCTGCTCCCCAAGCCTCAGGGGAGAGCCTGGTGAAGACTTGCCTACCAGAGTATAACCCAGATTCTATCGTAAATTGTGTCCACTTTTCTTGTCATTTTAGCCAACGAAAATCGGTACTTCTTAAAGCCAAGCAATGTCTTGAACTTTGATTTACACGTAGCTCAGCTTTAGAAATTTAAAGTTCTTGGAAATGCATGTAAATAAGTGTTCAAATATCTGCCTTTCGTCTCCCTCCCACTTTCCTTCTTGCTCTCTTATATGAAAAAGGAATATGAAACCAACGAGCAACTTTATCAAACTATGCTTGTCTCACTCCTGCCCAGAAGATAGAGTTGAAATGAGCACAAATCTAAGTGGTATAAGTATCCGAAATTTCAGTGTTCTTATTCCCTCCAAATGGCTATCCATGAAGTAGTCCAACCAAGCCCAAGGTGAAGCATTCTTCCTGGTTCTTCCAGTAAAACTTCATCAATAAATAAAATCATCAAAGAAAGATACAGCTGACATTCTATAAACTATATCCAGTCATATGGGAAAGATAAGATCTACCCTAATTATAAGAATTATAGGAAAAACTCTCTTTTATAAGAAAATTGAAACCAAAGAAAATATTTCATTAACTAAATCCCATTCATGAGATATTCTTTCTTAAGAGTATACTTCTGATTGCTTTACTCTCAATCTCAACTTTAATTGTTGAGATTAAAGCCTTGGGCAAAATCAGGACAGCAGAAATAATCACTTCAAAAACAGAGTGTTCACTTATAGATAAAATGTCTAAAACTAGGGCAGTGAGTGAGTTTGCCGTGAAATAGGAGAAGATATGCTGCAATCAGGCTGACGCAGATGGAATACAGAGATCCCAAGGATTCAAACAGTGCAGTCTTCTATGAGACTGTGTCACAGGTCTGTAAACAGTCATGGCCAAAATGCCCAAATAAAGAGTTGTAAAAGATGTGCTCTTAGCTAAATATTTCATGAAAACATGACTTTCAGGGTTGCCTTGTGTAAATGGGTCACAGAGAGTTAAGGAGACAGAAAATGCAGTGGTTTTAACTGAGTTGTAGAGCATTCCTTTAAATTCTGAAGTGGTTCTCTTGAGAACTGTTTCAGTGCTCACTGAATTCCCAACGTTTAAAAATATGTCTGAAACAATCATTGTTTAATTTCATCCCTCGAGACCCACCCTCCAAAAATGTCCTGTGGCACATGCATTGTTACTTTCTAAATTAAAGTAATCCAAAATTGGCTTTATTCTATGAATATAGGGAAATATTCCCAGCTTCCTTTCAGACAACTGCTTTAACTTTAAAAATAATAACGTAAAGAGAAGAAATAAATAACATTCGATGTAATCAGATGTCTTGTTTTTTTAAAAGGAAACTTAAAGAAATGCTCCTGTGTACCATACAACTTGCACTTGTGACTAGAGTCATTTTCCTTACCCAGAATTTCCACCTGAAATAGAAACTAGGCATGAGACAAATACTCTCAGAATAACAGAACTGCAGCCTGTCTATGATCATCGACAGGAAATGAGTCTGTGATCTGCACAAACATAAACAGAAAGAGCAAGGCAACATCTTTCCAAATACATTCAAACATATTTGAAGTCTCAACTGTGATGCAAACTGTTTCATGGAAAGGTGGATTCTTTTCAGGGCTGAAGTCACTCTTCCAGAATGCAATAAGTAAAGTGCGTGGTCAATAAGTGCTTTTGAGCAACCAAGGTAATATTTTCCAAACTTCACTCCAAAGAGCAATAGTTCTTCTGAAATACTATAGATGCTTCTTAAAAATTCATTTAAGTAGGCATGGGAGCTTAGGAAATTCCTACTTTACCATAGACTTTGCCTTTGCTATGCTAAGGTGTGTTGAGACTCTCTAAGAGTGAATCATACTTACAACATACTTATTTGACCAAAAAATCTTTTCACAGAGTCTTTTAGCATCTCATGGGTTCCCTGGTGCTTTAAGGAACACAGTTTGGAAAACATGGCATTCGTGTAATATAACAAAGACTATGGAGTAGTGGTTGCAAAGTTAGAATGAAGTGATAGTCATTCTAAAGCAGTCTTGTTACGTGTAATACTGCCATCTAACCCAAGCAATGGCATCAAGTACTTTGCTACACCAACTCTCAAACTTCTACCAGTCATCTGAAGTTGCAGATTTGAGCCAAATGATAAATAATTGTATTCCGTAAACCATTTGGGAGCATTTCTCAAGATCTCTTTATAGTTTGTTCCTGAAATTTTATGCAATTGTACATTTTTGGTGCCAGGACTATCTGGCTGTACATTTAATTTTCAGTTTTGTTTCAGAGCCTTGTCATTTCATCAATCAGAGCTATTCCATCTGCTGAAATGCTGACAAATCCAGCTGCTTTGTCACTTCTAATCAATTTCATTAATGTCTCCACGTTCTGTTTCAATTAGCGGCCTATTCTTTGCACTGTTTGATGACTTGATACTACCTACTGTCTGCAGATTAAAAATCAAATTACAAATTGCTTTGTCCTTGACATTAAAAATCCTTCCTTCTTTACCAAATCATTTCCATTTAGCACATTTACCCCTCTTAAGTTAAATTATGCTCTACCACATTGTAAAGTAAGGGGTTCAACTGTTGTACAATAAATGGATCCAAACTGGGATGTTCTTCTTGATATTCACTTAATTCTTCTGCCCTCACTCAGAATTCAATCTTCTTTCATCTAAGTCTTTCCATTGTTGTGATTTTTTTCCACACATTACTTTGAACACCTACTTGAAGTGTTATTTACCTGGTTATAATCTTCACTCATTTTTTTAGTTCATCAGACACAATACCAACATTGTGTATTTTCTGCAATTCTTGACTTAGAAAACTGTCAAAGAAGAACCAGTTGGACAAAATCATCCTGTTGCTGATTATATTACTACCCAAACCCAAACAATGAGGAAGTAGCCTTTGAATGTTATTTTTCAAGTAGATATAATACCTCTTCACTGTTTCCTGTCTTTCTCTAAAAATCAGTCTATGCTTACTTATTTTCATTGTATAGAATTGTACAAATTTTTACTTTTGTAAAAAAAAATTCAGAAATAGCATTGAATTTTGACTGTCCTTTCCCATGCTTTGTGTCATAACTGACAGCATGGAGCTTTAGTAGCCTAAAGCAATACAGCAACAGTGCTGTGGGTCATGTTTTTAACTTTAATGACAATCTGTAATTGCCTGCAGCCTGCCTCATTTCTGGCCCTGCTGATTTCTTGAGGACCTGTGATATCACAACTCCAACTTGGTTCTCTAATCTGGCTCGTGTCCTCTTTTATGTGTTTTTTATATTTTTTCAGGGTTATCAGTCTTATCGTAAAGTAGTCAGAGTCTACAACTCTACCTCCTTCTTCAGGGCATTCCAAAAAATTAGAATTTGCTTCTATCCTGCAAGCTTTCACAACCGTCTGCTTTTTCCTGTGGCTGGGAGTGGTGAGAGTTTGAATAGCAACAGCTTTGCTACAAATTGAACTGTCTGATACCAACCATGAAATCCCCTTTAGCTTTAATCTTTTTTAGACATTTGAAATTTTCAAAATACTGCTTGTCAGGGTAAGTTCCCTTTGCCTCTAGTATAGCTGGTTCACATTTGACTTGCACTTAAAAGATGTTGCAGTTATTTCATTCTTCTTAGAAATATTATCATCCTTGATTGTTTACAGAAACATATGTGTGTTCATTTATTCAAACAAATGGTTTTTGACCACCAATTATGTGTTAAACATTGTCTTAGAAGGTACTAGAATTCAACAAGGAACAAAGCCTCCATCTCATGGAGGCACAGTGGTTGAGATAGACATGATTACTAGAGAGAGAAAGGGGGCCTATGACATTACCACTAAACAAGGAATCAGCATAAAGTAAGAGCCAGGTGGATGTGGTGGCAAACAGGCTGGGAAAGAGGATGTCAGGGGCCAGAATCCCTTGTTCAAATCCTGCCCCCTCATTGATTAGCTGAAACCTTAGGAAAGTTCATTAACCTCACTGTACCTCATTAGCCTCATTGATAAGATCGAGACAGTAATGGTTCTACCTCAAATATTTGTTGTGAAGATCAAATAACTTAATGCTGTAATGCCTTAAAGCAGTGTCCAGCACATAAAAAAGTGTTATCAAGTATCTGCAAAATTAAAAAAAAAAAACAGATAGTAGGAAAGCATTATGATCTGTGAAGTATATTTTGCTCTGGGAGTTCATTGCAAGTGTGCCTCAGCTAGTGTAGGAGGAGTCAAGGACACTCTTTAGATCTGAAGGAGCAAAGATAGCCACTACAGAGTGAAAGAAAAGAGAATAGAGTGGTGTCTGTATAGCTAGAACTTAAAATGCCCATGAAAGACAACTAAAAATATCAGGGCAACAGTAGGGACCAACTTGAAAAGATTGGGACTTTAAAATTCCAGAAAGCCGGAGGTCAAGAAAAGACATATTAATAATGTAGAAAACTATAAACATCATGGATAAAACAGAATAATATCCCAAAATGTGAAAATGTAGACGATCCCTTAGATACTTGAAATAGTAAATACAGCCAATAGAAGAAAGTGCAGTCGCTTCCCTGATTGTAAAAGTAGGAAGCTAATTTCCCAATGAAGTAACACAGATTCAAAATAAACTGTGGCTTCCTGGAAAAACAAAAACAAACAAACAAACAAACAAAAACTAAGGTATTCTGGAGATATATCCCTACTTTTGAAGGAGGTGCACCTCCCCCAACCTCAAAAAGAAAATATAAATAAACTGATAGAGTTGGAAGAAAAGATCATTCTTAGAATAGCAGCTCTTCTCTTATCAAGTCTTCTTAGCAGTTTCCAGGAACAAAATACAACTTTGTGGTTTATACAATCCACACTGCCTACATAGAGAGAGATGGCAACAGCTTAAGTGTTGCCCTTCCAATCAGTGATCTAAAATAGACTTCATATTCTACTCCAGGGTATTATTCTATTTCCATTAGATTGAATCACATGAAATTGCCATTTTTGTAAGTCAAAAATGATTGAGTAACAGCATTTTCATATGGTTAAACCTAATATATGTTATGGGAAATTTTTAGTTTGTTGTGATGTTTTTTGCTGAAAGATAAAACCACAAGAGCTGCAAATGTGCTCTCAATTTCCCAATGAACAGTAAAGTAATGCAGAGCTTACCATTTCATGGTGAAAGATTATGCACATGCTCCAGTTGCTGGAAAATGTGTCTCCTTATAGAAAGCAAAACTGTGCCTCTTTATAAATTCTGCCCATTAGTACCAGTTCTTTTCTCTGAAGTACCTGAAATAAGCAATATTTCTGTCCCACTAGAGAATCCTGGATACTTCACACATTCTCTAGTCTTTCCAGTTATGTGTCATCAGCACATGTGATTAGCACGTCCTCCATATTTTAACTCTAGTCCATGAAACAGCACTCTAGGTACACTATGTCAGCTGGCTGAGATTCAGCCTACTCACAGAAGCATTCTGTTTACACAGCTTTCTGTAACTCCTTAGCCTTGGGATACCATATACAGATATGGCATGTATATCAGAAAAATACTTCGCATTATTTTAAGGATAGGCATTATGATTTGAGTTCCACAATTTTGTGAAGACATTGAATCTATGTCACCATTTCAATCATGCAAGAGGGTGGCATGGTGGTTTGAGACAGTTGGTCACTGTATCTGGAGTGAACACTTTGGCCACAAACAATAGAAAATAGTAAGACATGGTGGCTACCCAAAGGATTACAAATCATTCTACTATAAAGACACATGCTCACGTATGTTTATTGTGGCACTACTCACAATAGCAAAGACTTGGAACCAACCCAAATGCCCATCAATGAAAGACTGGATAAAGAAAATGTGGCACATATACACCATGGAATACTATGCAGCCATAAAAAAGGATGAGTTCATGTCCTTTGCAGGAGCATGGATGAAGCTGGAAACCATCATTCTCAGCAAACTAACACAAGAACAGAAAACCAAACACACTATGCTGTCATTCATAAATGGAAGCTGAACAATGAGAACACAAGGACACAGGGAGGGGAACATCACACATGGGAGCCTATTGGGGGGTGAGGGACTAGGGAAGGGATAGCATTAGGAGAAATACCTAATGTAAATGACGGGTTGATGGGTGCAGCAAACCACCATGGCATATGTATACCTATGTAACAAACCTGCACGTTCTGCACATGTACCCTGGAACTTAAAGAATAATAATTTTTTAAAAAGATGTTTCAAATTACCTCACATAGCAAGATCCATGGAGACAGATGGTTCAGGAGCTACATAATGTCAGGATGTAGGATGGTGTCTCTGAAATCCTCTTGGTTCTCTTTTATTGTCACAAGATGGCTGCAGCAGCTCTGATAACCTTGCCCTTGCATGACAACATCTAAAGCAGGAAGCAAGGAGAGAGAGAGAAGGAAATAATGTCTTTATTACCTACTTGCCTTCTTATCAGGAAGGATAAACTTTGCCAAGTATCTCTTACAACTCATTAACCAAAATGAACCACATGTCTATACCCTACACCAACGGTTGTCAAAGTGCGGTTCCTGGACCAGCATCATCCTCACCTGGAAATTTGTTAAAAATGCAAATTATCAGATCCAGCCCAAACATACTGAATTAGAGACTCCAGAGTTAGCGCCTAGAATTCTGGATTGCAACAAGTTCTCCAGGTGATTCTGATGCACACTAAGTTTTGAAAGCCTCTGTCCCAATCTCTGACAAAGTAGAATCATATCATAATGACTGGCTTGGACTAATCATTATTCATCCAGTGGAACTGGGCAAATTATTGCCTAAGTTAAAATTGGGCTTTGATGGCCATAAAGGGAGAAGAGGAGAGCAGCAGTGAGGATTGGCCGTGAGATAAAACAAGGAGGAGCAAGAGTAGAAACAGAAATAGGAGCAAGGGAGCCAAAATTATCATGGTAATAAGAACTAGCAGATCTTAAATCAATCTGAGCCTGTTGCTTGAGGAACATCTAAATAATTACTGAATTTTGCAGATTATAGGGAGCTAGTAGAACTAATAAAGTGCTGGAGAAAATCAGCGTTCTAATGAAAAACAGACTTGATTATTCTACTTCAAATGTAATTTAAGAGTACGATAAATACTATACTATAACACATTTACCAAAAAGTGATACGCATTGCAAAAATCAGTAGCTAGTTAGAATTTCAGTAAAGTGCCAGATTTCATACACAGTGTATGAGGTGGGATAAAGAATGTCATTTAGGTAAATGCAAATTAGTGGTCTTGTGTCTCATTGTACTGATGAAGAATTAGTTTTACTTCTGTCACACATTATTAGAGAATGCACAAAGTTGAATTTCCAATCATCCATAGCTATGCTGCCCAACACAGTAGCCACTAAGCACAGATGGCTACTGAGCACTTGAAATCTAACTAGTATGAATTGAGACTTGCTATAAATATAAAATGCAACCTGGGTTTCAAGGCATAATACAAAAACAAGACTATAAAATACATCATTAACGATTTCTATATTGATAACATGTTGAAATGACAATATTGTGACCTATTGAGTTAAATAAACTGTATCATTAAAATTAATTTCATCTTTTTTCTTTTTACCTTTTCAGTGTGGCTCCTAGAACTTTTTAAATTACATGTGTGATTTGCACTACATTTCTATTAAGTAGCACCCATAGTTTATATCTTTGATTTGTAAATTTACTTCAATTAATTCATGAAACCTTTTTCAAATACCAATCAGGCAAGTTTTTAAAAATGTAGGTGAAATTTGCAGTTGTCTATGTGCCCATGTCATAGGATCTGAGAGATTCTGATGGGAAAACATTCCATCCATGAGTTATTACCTTCAAGAGTTAACATATTTAAATTAACCACATTTCCCTAACTATCTGCACTAATATATAAATGTAGTCATGAGAAGACTAATATATTAAGTATACATAAACTGGGAATGAGAAAAGACTTTCCAAGATCTCAGTTTTTTATTTGTTCCCTTTCCAAAAAAAAGAAAAGAAAATTCATCTGGCCAAGACCAAATACAGCAGTCAACATGTTGACCCAATGTCAGGTTCTCACGTCTCCTTTTGTGATAATTTATCCAGCCACTTTTTTAAAAAAGAGGTATTTCTTATCCTTCACAGATACTACAATGGTACATTCTTGTGGTAGCATTAGGGTAATATCTAATAATGGATCTATTTGGTGCTGGTGTTGAGAAAGATAATGGTTCATTCAATATATGGATAAGAAATTCCTTAGCAAATCGTTCAGGTGGTTTTCTTGCTTCCAACAAAATTGAAGCAAAAACTTAATTGTTTCTCACTGAGGATTTATTTTTAAATGTTTTTAAGGAAAAGTTACTGAGTAATTTTTTGCATATAATTCAAAAGTTGTTCAAAAAATTCAGTGACATTGTCATAACAATATTTTTTCCAATGACAGTCTCTTTGTTTGTGTGAACAAGGTTTGTCAGCATTTCCATCTATAAAGTGAAAAATTGAGTATTATTGATGCTTTAGCATCAATGTGTGCCATTTTGCCATTAAGTGCTATACATTAAAAGAAACTAAAGCCCCATACATCTCCTTTTAAAACGCATTTCAAATAAAATTATAACGTTTATGTTTAATAGTTACCAAAATTTGTCATATATTTATGTCAAGTCCATGACAATAGCACTTTCCACTGGAGGGGAGGGTCATTTTAATTTGGAGCCTTATGGAAATTTTTTTAAATGTTAAATTTTAATTAATAAACATGCTTTTGTTGCAGAAAAATATAAAAAGGTAATCAATAAACCTAAAATGATGTGGAAGAAATAAAATGAAAGTAAGAGTTCAAGAAGAAGAAGGAATAATGTAAAATGTCCAACTGCTAGAAGAGAGTTTGTTTATTTCTTCAGTGGATAATGGCAGGTAGGTATCAAGTCTCATCGTCTCTGGTTTCATTACACTTATTTAATAATCTACTAGCTTTATTTTAAGATATCAATGTATGTAACATGTAGAAAATTACATTATTTGAAACCACTTACACTTATGTTGGAACATTTTAGATGTCAACCTAAAAATATACAAAGTGAAACAGAATTTTTCTAAATTATGTATGTAATTTATGCATGTAATTTATGTATGTAATTTTTCTAAATTATGTGTGTAATTTTTCTAAATTACATTAGAGTGTATGCGAGGGGGAAAGCTTGAAGAATACTTGGTTCTCAACCTTGCCTGAATCAAAGCGATGAATGCCCAGACCCCAGACTTCATGAAAAATGAAGTCAGAATCTCCAGAAGCAAACCTTCCCCCATCCTGCCCACCCTCATGAAATTAACAGGCAGCCAGGGTTAAGAACCACTGCCATAGGGTGTTTTAGTGTCTCCTCTCACATTCCTCCAGCACAGAAAGGGTCTGAGAAAGACGACAGGTGCAGGACAAGAAAAAGAGGAAATCCAAAAGAGAAGAATAAGCAGAGAAAAACAGCAGGAAACAAAAGGCATTGAAAGCCATCTCATCCCAATTTTGCCACAGGATGACTCCACCTCTAATCAATAATAACTTAGTTATTACTGGTGACTCTCAGAAAGTTTTATTCCTTTTTTGTATTATTGTAATACTTTACAAAGTAAATGTTCAGTAGATGTCATTTGAATAAATTAATTCCTGTTGCTTATCTGATAATAAAACGTCTTTTATCTAATGAATATTGATTCTCACCATTTTTATGCCAGTTCCTCCTCCACAATCTTCTTTATATTCAGTCCAAGAGAGTGGCCACATCCTCATTTCAGGCTTATTGCTACAAGCACTAAGAACTTGGAATAGATATTTTTCTCTACTTGTTAGAAAGAAAATGCCTGCTACTTTGCTACAGCATATTTCATTTTAGGGGTCCACGATGATGCATCTCATACATGTATTTTAATTCATCCTTTTTATTTTCCTTTTGAACCACTTTGTAAGTGGTAAATTGCATAATTCTCTTTTGCTGACATCACTGAATTCTGACACTCCATAAGTAATTGATACTGTTGTTTTCATCCCTTGGATGTTGACATTTGTGGCAATTCCTTTAAATAATAGCTCACCTGTGGGTACTGAATAATCCTACATAGCCTTCAAAGGCTGCCAGAGTTGCTTCCTTGAAATTTTACCGTTTTATGAACAGATGTGAAATCCTCAGTAAAGTCCTGAGTTTCTTTATATTTATTATTTTGGAAGTCATTCCCAATTTGACAAGTTACAGTACACATATGCTATGAATGCTCCCTTTCAGTTCATGTAAGCACGATGCTGATGACAGCAGCCAAAATATTTCCTCATTAGAGGAAAACAATTTATTGTGAAGTACATTTCACCGATTTCATACAAAACTTTTCAAGTCGAGAAAAAACAGAATGCCCGTAAAGCAGTCAGCATATGCCTCCTCATCATCACAAACCTCATATAGGCAAATACTTTAAAGACATTATTGAATCTAGGTATCTGAACTCGTTATTTTGAAGACAAACCCCAAACCAGTAAGCAGAATTTCTAGACATAATTGATACTTTAATTTCTTATCTGAAAAATTTGACAAGAGCCACTGTGTTTACTAACCCCTAATCCTCTCCTTGGAGACCTTCATTGTTCATACAAATGGCTCTGGTGTTCAAGACTCCTCAAAAGTTTTCATCAGCTGGGTGTGGCGGTGCATGCCTGCATCCCCAGGTAGGTAGAGGATCGCTTCAGCCAGGAGTTTTAATCTAGCCTCAAACTGGGCAAGGTAGAGAGACCCCATCTCTGTTTAAAAAATGTTTTTATTAATCACAATAACTTGGGGATAATATCAAGCTGTTGTTTTTGTCTACCTTTTTTTTCTGAAGGCTCACGTTTCATGCCAGACTTCATTAACAAGAGAGATATTAGAGAATCAAGGCAGCCTATTTAATTACATAGAAGTGGCAAATTGGCTGAAAGGTTTTCAAGTAACCTGAGTTTGATAGATAACTGCAACTCCAAGCCCTCGCTTTCATTTTCTACATTGTCTGCATCCAAATGTTGCCAGATCTAAATGAGTTTATTCCTCTTTCTAGTCCCACAGCCTCTGCCCCTGTGGTACAGGCTCTGCACCCGTCACTGAGACGTTCGTGACAACTGCTGACAGGTGTCCTTGCCTTGGGCTTTTCTTCTCTCTGATTTGTTCTCCTCCATGCTGTTGCTTATGTTATCTTCACAAAGCATGGCTCTGATCATATAATTTCCGTTCTTAAAAAGTTTCAAAGACTCCTCACTGCATACAGGGCCAAACCCAAACTCCCTTGCCTGGCTTACAAAACCGTAGGTAGCTGGGTTCCCTGCTTATCAGATTTAACATTCATTTTCTAGGCATTCATGTAAACACCAAGGTTACAAAAAGTACCAAGAATATTAAGCATTTATTGGTATTAAGGGGAAAAAAGAATAAAATATGATTCTCCCAGAAAAAGTTCTCACTAGCTGGGAGGCAGACACCTCAACAAACACTATGCTACAATTCAGTGAAGACACGTAACAAACTCTGTAGAGCACCATGGAGTAGCATGAAGAAGAGGTTGCTTCTACTCTTGGCCTTAATGCCCACTTATATTCCACCCTCTTGTCCCCAACACACCACAGACAGAAATGCTCCCCTCAAGCCATCTGGGCCAATCTGCAATCCTTAAAGGTACCAGCACTTTCCTACTCTGTGCCTTTGTTCATTAGTCCTCTTCATCTGGAAGTGTTTCCCTCTGCCTCCTTCCTGTGAGCACTTCCTCTTCCAGCTCTGATCAAATCCTAAATTCTCTATTAGATTCTCAGATTTTCCCAACTAGATTAATCCTCCCCCTCATTTCTTCACTGTGTATTTAGTGTCATTGAAATCACAACATCTTATATTACTACTTAGGGAGTCTTTTTCCCCCACTAAATTTTGAAGACCTTAAAAGTAGGGATTACATGGTTTTTTCCTTATGTTTCCCATGGCTCCAAGAGGTTTGCTTATGACTAAATAATTCCCAAGACATATTTATGATATACAGTGGATGCTTTCCAATAGGACCTTAACAAAGTAGTACCTGATATGTTGTGTATTCTTGTTGAAAGTTTACATCACTGTTGTAGAGAAATAGGAACACTTTTACACTGTTGGTGGGAGTGTAAATTAGTTCAACCATTGTGGAAGACAGTGTGGAAATCCCTCAAGGTTCTAGAACTAGAAATACCATTTGACCCAGCGATCCCATTACTGGGTATATACCCAAAGGATTATAAATCATTCTACTATAAAGACACATGCACACGTATGTTTATTGCAACACTATTCACAATAGCAAAGACTTGGAACTAACCCAAATGTCCATCACTGGTAGACTGAATAAAGAAAATATGGCACATATACACCATAGAATACCATGCAGTCATAAAAAAAAGATGAGTTCATGTCCTTTGCAGGGACATAGATGAAGCTGGAAACCATCATTGTCAGCAAACTATCACAAGGACAGAAAAATCAAACACCACATGTTCTCACTCATAAGTGGGAGTTGAACAATGAGAACACATGGACACAGGGAGGGGAACATCACACACTGGGGCCTGTTGGGGGGTGGGAGACTGGGGGAGGGATAGCATTAGGAGAAATACCTAAGGTAAATGTCGAGTTGACGGGTGCAGCAAACCAACATGGCACATGTTTACATATGTAACAAACCTGCACATTGTGCACATGTACCCTAGAACTTAAAGTATAATAATTTTTAAAAAGTCTACATTATTGTGTTCTATGTCATATTAAGATTTAGTTTGAAATACGTGCTAGAGGTTTTTTTTTTTTTTTTTATCATTTCTCTGACTAGATTGCAAGGCAGTTCTCTTTTAGCCAGTAACATACTGTGGGGGGAAAAAAGAAAGACAATGTGTCTTTTCTCTGTGCTCTGCAACTGCATATTTCCTTGGCTATGTCTCTCTCTGATGATCCTTGATCCAAATGGTGATGCTATATCTATAGTAGACACTGAGCCACAAAGCAGCCACAATTATAGAGATTGGTTGGCAGAAAAAAAAAAAAGTTTTCATTAAATACTTTCTAATTAAGTGGCATGGGTAAATTTCAGGTTTGTGAATTACTACCATCTTTTGTTTTGGATAGAGGTATTCTTGGTCTCCGTAACACAGAAGCTGTGTCTATGCAATGACAAAATAGCCATCAATTAAGTCTTTGAAAAAAAAATCAATTCTCAATCCAATAGAGGAAAAAAATCAAATAGGTTTTTGGACTCACATAGACAATGCAGTTGGCTACCTTTGACTTTTTCCTTTTCAACTTCGTGCTTTGTTATCTTGTAGACAGGAAACATTTTAGGGGTAGCTACAGGGTTTCATGCTAAACTCTGCTGGATACAAGAAGAATATGCTAAGACCTTCAGCCTTCAAGATTACTCAGTATTTAGGAAGATAAAATAAATACATAAAAAACTGAAGTGAATTCATCATTGTCAAATATTATAATGCAAAGATATCACAAAAGAGCACCTCACAGACTGATTTCTAAATATTATCCATAATCAAAGCTGTATACTTAGCTGATGGGAACACTGCTATGAATGATGTGTCCAGCAGTATGGGCTAGCAGACCAATGGGAAATCCAGTTTAAATGAGGAAGAGATTTAAATTGGGAAACTAACATTTGTTAAGCTTCAAAGTTGTATCTGTATCACCTCCAGATTGTACAATCCCTTAGATTTACCTGTAGTGTTTGGAAAGATGCAGGTACAATTTGTGACCAGAAAGAAAATGGCGTTACAGTCAGATCACCACAAATACTCATGGGGTCCCGATAACGGTGTGTAGAATGTTTCTTTACTTTTTTCTGCCCATCATCAGCAGCCTATACCACATACCTCACTGAACACCCTTCTTCCAGTCTTCTGCTTCCTCTTCCCTCTCAGCCTCTTCCACAACTCGCTCAGTCTTTTCTGCCTCTATGCCATCTGCAATGAGTCCCAGTTTTCACAGCATTGAACTTTGCTTCTGTTTTGACCATAGGTTAGCCAAAGCAAGCCTTCCTGTGGGTTGCTGGTGAAGACTTCATTTCAGACGTTGCAAGGTGGTGGCCCCCCGGTTGAAACCAGCCTACTAGCATACTTTGTGTTGGCCTACACAGTGTGTTACTGTTTTAAATTTGTTGCCATTTTTAAAAATCAGGAAATATTCAGCTTCTTTCTTTATTAGAATATCCACATTCCAACAAGAAAATCGACAGCTCGCCTTTAGATGGATATATGCTTTTTTGATTCCTCAGACTGGAGCATCTGTGAGACAAATAAAACTTTATTGTTAGTGACCACCTCTCCTAGTATAATACAGACTCATTATGTTTTTTTAAAAATCCCTGTCTCTACTCTGCCTTTCTGAAGACCTTCCCAAGGTCTTCCACAGTGATTGAATAACACACACTTATTTTGTCAAATGACTAGATTACCACAGAAGTAGTTACTATGTGATGTACCAATCACTTACTAATGTGTGTTGAAACAAATGCATCCTTCACAGGGGGAAAAAAACGGTGAATGCTGGAAAAATCTAAATCTGTAAATACTTTTTACTTTCTTTTCAGCCTCCAGAATAAATTTCAAATCCTCAGACTGAGGGAATGCAAAGCCCTTCACCTGTGACTTGCTGTCACTCGAGAATTAACTTCCATCTCCACTGCTACTACCCTAGTCCTGATTAGCTGCAGTAAATTCCAAGAGATCTCCTTAATTTGTGTATTTTCCCTCCACACTCAACAGTTCCTTCTCCACACAGTAGTCTAGGTGTTCTTTCTGAAATGTAATGTAGATAACATCACTCCTCTGCATAAAACCCCCCAGTGGTGTCCCATTGCATTTAGAATAAACTCCAAAATGTAGCCATAATCCTCAAGAACCCATGTGATCTTGCTTTCATCTGTCTCTGCCCTCAACTATTATCATTCTCACCACTGGCCATGGCTATTCTGCCACACTGGCCTTCCTGTCCATCCAACAAGCCTGTTTTTTCAATGGCCTTGCAGCTCCCTCTCCCTAGGCCATCTCACAGCTAGATCCTTCTCCTTCCAGTTTCACATCAAATTTCACTTCAGAGAAGTCTTTCCTGACCTACCCATTCTAAGGTAACTTCCCCCAATCTTGTCACTTCTTATTTCATTCATTATTTCATTTTTATTGTATAGTACCCCTCATCATTATCTTATTTGTGTACTTACGTATTACCTGTGTCCACTCTCTAAAATGCATGCTAGGCTTGGGTGCCTAGTCTGCTTGTTCAGCTCTGTATGTCCAGAGCCTAGAGCAGCCCTGGGAATATAATAGATGCTCATTGTTTAAAGTTTGCACCCTACACCTTGTTCACCAAACTGAATAATGTTTTTCCCCTAAAAATTTCCCTACTATTTCCCATCTCTCTGCATTTATTTACTCATGCTACTCTCTTAGCCAAAACTTCCCTTTACCAGTTTCTCTCATTGTCTAAATTCTTCCTGTCCTTCAAGACTTAACTTGAATATCATTTAATTCATGCAAATTTTGCTAACTCTTTAAACTAGTTTTGCTGCCTCCCTCCTCTAAACCTTTATGGCACTCCTCTTATCTTTTTGATGTGCCATTTAGTAAATTATGTCATATATTTTAATTATGCATATAGCATTTTATTCCCACCTCAAAATGTTTAACCATTTGTCTCATTTATCTAGCACCTAGGACAGCAGCTTGCCTTACTCAGACACTCAGTAAAGGTTTTATAATAAATAAGTTGAACAGATAGATAAATTCTACTCCTAGAGACATAACTCTATGAGAAATGAATAAGGTACCTAAACTTCATGGTCATGGAAGATGTTCAATTCATCACCAATTTTTTGAAAGACAGAGAAAATAAACAATTTCCTTCAGATTTTTCTATCACTGACTTTAGTAACCTTATTCATAATTTTTAGTGCCTTAGAAGCCAACAAGTTTTGTGTCCCAACTATAAGGAAATTCTTTTTTAAAAAATTAGCAAGTGACTCTCAGAAATGCCAATAAATAACAACAACAACAACTTGCAGAGCCGCCTGCGTGGATGTTGCCAGGAGCAACTTACTGACTAAATCAATTAAGTTATATTGAAGTAGTTAGTCAAAGATCTTCATTTCTATCTTGGCACAAGAACAAAAATGTGGAACACAATATCCAGATGGCAAGTAAACAACATCGTTGTCATTTTCAAGTAGAAAAAGTAAAATTAGGTTTCTGCAGAAACATGGGAAATATTAGGGGAATGAAGAATACCTTATAAGACAATCTTGACCTCATGTAAACCACATGTTACAGAAAATAGCAAGTATGGAATCTGTCTCTGACACTTCTGAATTTATTACTTAACAATAACAACTAAATTTTAAAGCACTTTGTATACATCAGGCACAGTTCAAAGTTCTTCTTTATATATACCAATTCATTTATTTTTTAACTTTTATTTTAAGTTCAGCATGTGCAGTTTTGTTTTATAGATAAATTCATGTCATGGGAGTTTGTTGTCACCTAGGTATTAAGACTAGTACCCATTTTATGGGTACCCAGATGATTTTGTCACCCAGGTATTAAGACTAGTACCCATTATTCATTCTTTCTCATCCTCTCCTCCATCTTATGTGTTCATGTATTCTCATTATTTAGCTCCCACTTATAAGTGAGAACATGCAGTATTTGGTTTTTTGTTTACTGCGTTAGTTTGCTAGAGATAAAGGCCTCTAACTCCATCAATATTCCTGCAAAGGACATGAGTTCAATCTTTTTATATCTGCATAGTATTCCATGGTATATATGTATCACACTCTCTTTATCCAGTCTCCCATTAAAAGGCATTTATGTTGATTCCATGTCTTTGCTATTGTGAATAGTGCTGCAGTGAACATGCATATGCATGTGTCTTTATAATAAAATGATTTACATTCCTTTGGATATATACCCAGTAATGGAACTGCTGGATCAAAAGCTAATTCTGTCTTTAGGACTTTAAGGAATTGCCACACTGTCTTCCACAATGATTGAACCAATTTACACTCCCACCAACAGTGTATAAGCATTCCTTTTTCTCTGCAACCTTGCCAGCATCTGTTGTTTTTTGACTTTTTAATAATAGCCATTCTGACCAGTGTGAGATGGTATCTCATTGTGGTTTTGATTTTCATTTCTCTAATGGTCAATTATGTTGAGCTTTTTTTTCATACAGTTGTTGGCCACATATATCTTCTTTTATCTCTTCTTTTAAAAATTGTCTGTGCATGTCCTTTGCCCACTTTTTAATGGGGTTGTTTGGGTTTTTCTTGTAGATTTAAATTCCTTATAGATGCTGGATATTAGACCTTTGTCAGATGCATAGTTTGCAAAAATTGTCTCCCATTCTGTAGGTTGTCTGTTTACTCTGTTGATAGTTTATTTTGCTGTGAAAAAGCTCTTTAATCAGATCTCATTTGTCAATTTTTGCTTTAGTTACAATTGCTTTTAGTGTCATCAACATGAAATCTTTGCCCATTTCTATGTCCAGAATGGTATTGCCTAGGTTGTCTTCCAGAGTTTTTATAGTTTTAGGTTTTACATTTAAGTCTTTGACCCACCTTGAGTTGATATTTGTACATATACCAATTCATTTAATCAGCCAAAAAACTATAAATATTATTACTATTTTATTATTATTTTAGTAATATCATATATTACATTATGGGACAAATATTATCATATTATCATCATCTCCATTTAATGGATGAGGAAATAAGGCATAGAAAGGTTCAGCCCTTGTCCAAAGTCACCCAGCTGGTCAGTGGTAGCTCTGGGAGGTGAATCCAGTTAGTCTGACTCCAGAGTCCACACCGTAACCATTTCACTGTCATTTTTCTCCAGTTTGTTCTATAATTTTTCCAAAATATTTCATTTACCTAAAGCAAGCCTATGTCTTTTCACAGTCAAGATAATGGATTTGCTAAACCCATAGAAGAAAGTTCACTGCAAAATTTCAAAGATGATAAAAAACATCTCTCTCTTCTGCTACGGGACCTTTGGGAACTACACTGGCAGTGAACCGAGAACCTTGGTTCACTTGAGAACATCCCACAAACGGAGGAGCAGCATAGCATATATGCCCCAAGTTTCCTCATAGTCTTATTCTGAACAACTTCCAGCAGCATAGGAAGAACCAGTCTGCATCGAGACAGGCTCTTGTGTTTTAATTTGGGCTGCCTTGAAAAAAAGAAAAAAAAAATGAATCTGGACAGGCCCAATGAAATCACTCTTTTCTGTAAGGACTATTTCCAGATTGGAGAGTGCATTAGTCCATTTTCTCACTACTGATAAAGACATACTGAGACTGGGCAATTTACAAAAGAAAAAAGGTTTAATGGAGAACTCACAGTTCCACATGGCTGGGGAAGCCTCACAATCATGGCAGAAGGCAAGGAGGAGCAAGTCACAACTTCTGTGGATGGCAGCAGGCAGAGAGCTTATGCAGGAAAACTCCTCCTTATAATAACCATCAGATCTCGGGCAACTTACTCACTATCATGAGAACATCATGGGAAAGACCTGCCCCCATGATTCAATTACCTCCCACCAGGCCTCTCCCACAAGACACGGGAATTCAGGATGAGATTTGGGTGGTGACAGAGCCAAACCATATCATTCCACACCTGGCCCCTACCAAATCTCACGTCCTCACGTTTCAAAACCAGTCATGCCTTCCCAACAATCCCCCAAAGTCTTAACTCATTTCAGCATTAACTCAGAAGTCCACAGTCCAAAGTCTCATCTGAGACAAGGCAAATGCCTTCCACTTATGAGTCTGTAAAATCAAAAGCAAGTTAGTTACTTTCTAGATATAATGGGGGTACAGGCATTGGATAAATACAATCATTCCAAATGGGAGATACTGGCCAAAACAAAGAGGTTACAGGCCCCATGCAAGTCCAAAATCCACTGGGGCAGTCAAATCTTAAAGCTCCAAAATGATCTTTGACTCCATGTCTCACATCTAGGTCACACAGATGCAAGAGGTTGGTGCCCATGGTCTTAGGCAGCTCCATCCCTGTGGGTTTGCAGGGTACATCCTTCCTCCCAGCTGCTTTCACGGGCTGGCATTGAGTGTCTGCAGCTTTTCTAGGCACATGGTGCAAACTGTCAGTGGATCTCCCCTTCTGGGGTCTGGAGGACAGTGGCCCTCTTCTCACAGCTCCATTAGGCAGTGCCTCAGTAGGACTGCTGTGCGGGGGCTCCTTGCATATCTTCAAATACAACCTGATGTTTATACTAAATAAAAACTTTTCTAGCATTATTATTGTTATCATTTCCCTTCTGCACTGCCCTAGAAGAGGTTCTCCATGAGGGCCCCACCCCTGCAGCAAACTTTTGCCTAGTCATCCAGGCATTTCCATACATCTTCTGAAATCTAGGTTCTTGACTTCTGTGCACCAGCAGGCTCAACACCATGTGGAAGCTGCCAAGGCTTAGGGCTTCTACCTCTGAAGTAACAGTCGAAGCTGTACCTTGGTCCCTTTTAGTCATGGCTGGGACACAGAGTGCCAAGTCCCTAGACTGCACACAGCATGGGGACCCTAGGCTGGGCCCATGAAACCATTTTCTCCTAGGCCCCTGGACTTGTGATGAGAGGGTCTGCCATGAAGACCTTTGACATGCCCTGCAAACATTTTCTCCATTGTCTTGGCAATTAACATTTGGCTCCTTGTTACTTATGCAAATTTCTGCAGCCAGCTTGAATTTCTCCTGAGAAAATGGGTTTTTATTTTCTATCACGTTGTCAGGCTGCAAATTTTCTGAACTTTTATGCTCTGATTCCCTTATAAAACTGAATGCCTTTAACAGCACCCAAGTCACCTCTTGAATGCTTTGCTGCGCTCAGAAATTTCTTCTGCCAGATACCCTAAATCATCTCTCTCAAGTTCAAAGTTCCACAAATCTCTAGGGCAGGGGCAAAATGCTGCCAGTGTCCTTGCTAAAACATAACAAGAGTCACCTTTGCCCCAGTTCCCAACAAGTTCCTCATCTCCATCTGAGACTACCTTAGCCTGGACTTTATTGTCCATATTGCTATCTGGCTTTTGGTCAAAGACATTTAACAAACCTCTAGGAAGTTCCAAATTTTCCCACATTTTTCTCTCTTCTTCTGAGCCTTCCAAACTGCTCCAACCTCTGCCTGTTACCCAGTTCCAAAATCGCTTCCACATTTTCAGATATCTTTTCAGCAGTGCCCCACTCTACTCGTGCCAATTTACTGTGTTAGTCCATTTTCATGCTCCTGATAAAGACATACCCAAGACTGTGCAATTTACAAAAGAAAAAGGTTTAATTGGACTTGCAATTCCACATGGCTGAGGAGGCCTCACAATCATGGCAGAAGGCAAGAAGGAACAAGTCACATCTTACATGGATTTCAGCAGTCAAAGAGAGCTTGTGCAGGAAAACTTCCGCTTATAATAACCATCAAATCTTGTGAGATTTACTCACTATCACAAGAACAGCACGGGAAAGACCTGCCCCATGATTCAATTACATCCCACAGGGTCCCTCTTACACCACATGGAAATTCAAGATGAGATTTGGGTGGGGACACAGCCAAACCATATCAGAGAGCAAAATTGGGCCTAATAAGAATGGTTTCTAGGGAAAGAATATTACGCTGTGTTTAAGAGAAACTACATTTCTACTTGAAGAAAGACTGTTTCTTTGGTAACTATAGGGACTATATTACAATACTCAGATGATGGCTTCCATATGGTAGGTCTTTAACACTGTAGAGTAATAGTCCCCAACATTTTTGGCACAAGGGACCGGTTTTGTGGAAGACAATTTTTCCACAGAGGAGTGGGGGACATGGAGGAAGAAGGTGTTGGCGAGGAAGGTTTCCAGATGGAACTGCTCCACCTCAGATCATCAGGCATTAGATTCTCATAAAAAGTGGGCAACTTAGATCCCTCACATGCACTGTTCACAATAGAGTTTATGCTCCTATGTAGCTGCTGATCTGACAGGGGCAGAGCTCGGGTGGTAATGCTCTTGCTTGCAGGCTGCTCACCTCCTGCTGTGTGGCCTGATTCCTAACAGGCCACAGACCAGTACCTGGTCTGGGGGTTGGTGACCAGGGATTGGTGATCCCTGATGTAGAGAGTAACTGTGAAGGCCTTGGGCCTTCAGAGATGGCTCTGCACAAAAGAACCCCATTAGACCAGTTCAGTGGACTCCTACAGACTCTTCCTGGGTCCTTCTCTTTCTTCGTTGTCAGCCCCTCTTTGTTCTCATCTAGGCATCTCCACACACTGACCTTCACACTGGTGTCCTCCTAGGTAACCTGATTTCCAAGCACCCTCACCTTATGTCTAACTTCAATCCTCCAGCTTCTCACCCTCCTCGTTAGCATAAGCAAGGGCAAGGTTTTGAAATCACACCTTGACGTCTACATTTTTATTCTTCTTTTCTCTCATTAGAAACAAAAATGGCTTTCTACTTTGTTTCTCCAAGGGCTTTCTAACCTCCCCCCACCCCACCACCACATTAAAAAAGAAAAAATGGCCTGTGTAACTGATTCTTCCCCTATAAAGTTTTCAGCCATATATAAATCACCACTCCAAGAAATATTATCTTAAACTTAAGGGTTTAATAAAATATAAATAGCTACCTTGAACTTTAGACCAAATTTTATTACTCTGAAAGAAGTATGCAAATTCCAAGTAACAACTCAAGAGAAAAAAAAATGAAAAAAGCCATTATTTTTTCAATTATTCCAAAGAACCTTATATCAAAGTCACTTTGATTTAAAAACTTCAAAGACACACAGATTTCATTTATTGAAGGGCCAACCAGTCAGTAATATTGATAAAATTATCCTTATCCTTAGAAGAGATTAACTCTGGATTTTAACCATCCTACAACTTCTTAAAGTGATCTTGGTCCATATTTGTCATCAGTAGCCAACTCCTTTGCTCTTGGATATTACATGCTAACTAATATTGAATAGGCCTTTATCACCACCTTGAACATACTATTCTGAGACGAGACTAATTCTGGTTTTTTATCCTAACTTCTACCAAGTTCAGTTTGTTCAATTTGATTAATGTATTCAGTTTAGTATGGATAATATATTTCAGAGAAAGACTAAAATTTACTCCTGCACTTAAATCTCTTTCTTTGTATAACTTCTTTCTGCCTTTCCTTGCATATCTTCAAATATAACCTGATGTTTATACTAAATGAAAACTTTTCTAGCATTATTATTGTTATCATTAATGTTTTTATTGTTCACTTAATCCTTTTTACTTTCTTTCAAGCAGCACATATCTCCTTTTGCTGCACAACTAACCCAACGTGTTATTTTATATCTACTGGCTTCAATTCCCATGTAATATCTCCCACCCTCATTGTAGCTTATACATATTAAATTTAATCTCCAGCATCTCCAAAAGTGTGTTTTGTCTCCATAAGACCGTGTCCTCTGATCTTCTTCACTTGCATTTATCCTTTTGACGGACTCATCAAGTCCAGGTTCTGGTCAAACCCACCTCTTTCACCCCTATTCCTCAGCACATTAGTTTCACATTTCAAACCAACTCCAGGCATCCCAAGTGGATGTCCAGCAACAACCTCAAACTCAAGAGGCTTAAAATTCAATACACTGTATTTCATCTTAAACAGAACCCTTTTACAACCATTTGATTTTAAATATTTAAGAATCAAAACTGAGAGATGTCTCTAATCTTCCCCCGTGGTTCTCTGATTTTCCATCTGCCACCTCTCAGAATCACCCTTTCATTTGTATTCCAATGGTTACTAAGGTCATATCCTTACCACTTTACACATAAACTGATTTTCAAGGACAGATCTCCCCACTTCAATCCAGCCTGAATACAAAGCATGAGAAAAGAATACTTTCATTGGGTCACTCCCCATTCAAGAACCTTCAATGTTTCCCTACCTTTGACTGCACTACCACTACAGTGCCAACTCTACTGACTTTCAGATTCTGCATAAACTTAAGATGCTCTGGCTATGCTCAACTTATTCTCTAACTATCCACAATGTACTCTCTCATCTCTTAGGCTGTCTCCACACTGCCCTCCAAATCTTTTGCATGTATTACTGAGCTCTTAACTTCTACCTCCTTTCAGACTTATCTCAAATTCTACCTTTAGAAAGCTTTTTCTGCTTGTCCCAAATCATACTATATTTATTCTTTGAATGGCTACTACATACTTAGTTGGCTTTTGTCACCAAATGCTCAAAGTTTCTCAGCTCCTCTTACATGTTCTCGGTTGCCCCTAGGATGATGCTGCATTCATAACACTTGAAGCAACTCTTCTACAAATACTTTATAATCAAAGACTGGGTTAATCAGCACAGATTGTCTTCACAAGCAAGTGGACTCTGGGCACTCTCTAGGGTAAAATTGTTCATACAGTATACAACTAATTCTAGCTGTACAACCTCTAACATCCAGCGATTCCTGCAAAAACAGAGGCTTTTCAAAATAAAGCTTCTGTTTTTGCATGCATGGCCCTCCTTGATCCTATGTATACCAGCCTTCCAAACTGATATCTTTATCTACCGCTGCCCCCATCCTTTACCTTAAGCATTGAACTCAACTCAGAGTTCTCCTATTATTGTTTGAAATTGGTTAAATACTAAAATCAAACCATTAGAAAGTATGCAACAAAAAAATCTAATCTAGTATAAAAGAAATAATAAAAGCAAACATAACCAAATTAGTAAACAGAATCATATTAAAATTATAAATTAAATCCAAGAGCTGATTCATTGAGAAAAAAATTATAACAAACATAATTTTAGAAACTTAGACTGCATGTAAGTAAATGTAAAAAGCATAGAGAATATAAAAATTGATAAGGTGAGTTTTACAATTATTTGAAAGTATTACATTTTTGTGGCCAAAAATCGTATCTAAAAAAGTTCAACATCACTGATCATTAGAGAAATGCAAATCAAAACCACAATAAGATATCATCCCACACCAGTCAGAATAGCTATTATTAAAAAGTCAAAAACTAACAGATGCTGGCGAGGTTGCAGAGAAAAGGAAGGCTTTACACTGTTGGTGGGAGCATAAATTAGTGTGACAATTCCTCAAAGGCCTAAAGACAAAATTACCATTTGACCCAGCAGTTCCGTTACTGGGTATATACCCAAAGGAATATACATCATCCTATCATAAAGACACATGCATGTCTATTAGGCATGCCATTTAGGCAAGCTAAATGCCTATTAATTGTAGACTGGATAAAGAAAGTGTGGTACATATACACCATGGAATACTATGCAGCCATAAAAAAGAATGAGCTCATGTCCTTTGCAGGAACATGAATGGAGCTAGAGGTCATTATTCTTAGCAAACCAATGCAAGAACAGAAAGCCAAATACCGTATATTCTCACTTATAAGTGGAAGCTAAATAACGAGAACACGGGGACACATAGAGGGACAACATGCACTGGGGCCTACCAGAGGGTGGAGGGTGGGAGGATTAGGAAAAGCAACTAATAAATACTCAGCTTAATACCTGGGTGATGAAATAATCTGTACAACAAACCCTCATGACACATGTTTACCTATGTAACAAATCTGCACATCCTGCACATGTACCCCTGAACTTAAAAGTTAAAAAAAAGAAAGTATTATGTTTACCTCAATACTAACCCTTTTCAACCAGTTCAACTTCTCTCCTCTGCCTCTAGAATTGTAGTAGTTATGTTCCATCTTAGGAAAATTGAAAACATAGCCACTGCAATCTTTCTTTGGAAGCCTCATTTATCTAGATCTCAATGAAATGATAACATTGTAAAACAAATAAATAAATAAATGACTTAAAGGAAACCTAGTTAGAAGAAATCATTAAAAAATTGAATAACTTCAAAAAAAGTAACTTCTGAAAATGATCCAAAGCAGCTAGTTTTATGGGTGAGTTCTTTCAAATCCTCATCCAACGTAAGCTCCAGAAAACAGAAAAAAACTGTAAAACACCCAATATATTTTAGGTAGCTAAACACTGTCCCATAATGAAATCTGATGGAAGAAAAAATATTAAAACTATAGTTTTGTTTTATTTGTAAATATAGATTCAATAATCCTAATTTTTAAAAAAACTAACCAACTGGATTCTATGGTGTATTGCAAAGAATGCCCAATAATCAAAGTAGAGTTTATCATAGCAATATAAATTGGGTTTATCACTCAGAAAATAATTCATATATTAGTTCCACAGATCCAATTGGAAAAAAATGAAAACTCAAATAATTTCAATCCATGCTTTAAACTAGGAAGAGAATAATTTCTTAAAATGAAAAATAAGGCCAATCTTACAATAGCCAGCACTATACTGATAAATATGATGAAGATACACTGTTTTACTGTTAACATTCAACATGGTTCTGGAAGGTCTAGTCAGTACATTAAAATTTTGAAATCAAAAGAAAGGGTAAACTTTAGGATATAGAAAATAAAACCACCACCATTTGCATGTGATATAATTATACATCAAAAAAATACTGAAACCATAAATAGCAAAGTTCAGTAAAGCAGAAGAACTGTAGACAAAAACAGAAAGCTTTCCAATATATTAGCCAAAATTAGTTAATAAGTACTATGAAGAAAACATCCTAATCCCAAACGCAACAAAACATCTAAAATGCCCAAAACTAGACTTATTGAATAATTTCTGAGAGTACATCAATAAAATGACCAAACTTTATAGAAATATATTCCTTTAATTTTTATAAATGGAAAAACACCATGTTCTTCCCTGGTAAGAGCTGACATTAAAAAGATGCCATTTTTTCCAAATTAATTTATAGATTTATTGCAAATTTAAAATTGAAATACCAATAAAATTTTTTGACTTGTCTAAATGATTCTAAGATTTATCTGGAAAAATAAAATATTGAGACCAGCTTTAAAAAAATTAAAGAAAAGAGTAATTAATAAGGATTTAGCTACTAGACATAAAAACTTTTATGAAACTACAATAATTTAGATGATGTGGTAATAGCACAGGCCTTGACAGATTAATAGGACAGACTAGATAGTCCTGAAATAGGACTAAAAATATATAAAAACTTAATGAAGAATGATAAATGAAAAATCACATACCATAAAAATGTTGAAAGTAACATTGGTGAATATAAAACTGATTTAAAAGCGATAGAATATGTCACCAAGGAAAAAATACAGAGATTTAACTGCATAATATTTAAAATTTGTATATCACTGAAATAAAGCTTATCTAATGTAACATCAATGATATTTTAAAAGTTAACAACAAAACTCTTATCAGAAAACACCATAAAATTATTTAAAAGCAAATGGCAACCTTGAAAAAAAATTTGCAATACATGTGACAAGTTAATGACTTTACTGCATATAAAAATATTCACATATCAATAAGAAAAATAAGAATATTCTATGTTTTCCTTTCCTATTGCTGCTGTAACAAATTATCACCAATTTAGTGGCTTACACCACACAAAGTTATGCTCTTACGTTCCTGGTGGTCAGAAGTCTGAAAGCATTCTCACTGAGCTAAAGTCAAGATTTCAACAAGGCTAGCTTGTTCCTCGCTCTAGGAGAAAATCCTTTCCCTCCCGTTCCCAGTTTCTGCGGGCCACCTGCCTTTCTTGCCTTACAGCCTCTTCTTCCATCTTCAAAGCCAGCAATGTAATAATACAAATCGCCCTCCTGTGACTTCAGCTTCCTTTGTCAACTCTCCTGCTCTGACTCCAACTCTCCTGTCTCCCTCCAATAATGACTCCACCTAAATAATTCAGAATAATCTCCTCATCTCAAGGTCCTTAATTTAATCACATGTGCAAAGTCCCTTTTGCCATGTAAGCAAACATATTCATATGTTCAGGGACAAGATTGTGGACACCTTTAAGAGCCCATATTCTTTCTGGCACACATCAATAGAAAAATGGATAAAGAAGAAACAATACAGAGAATAAAAAACAAATAAATGCCCAATAAACCCATGAAATACATATTCAATCTCACTAGAATTCTAACGACTAGAAAAGAAAACAAGAGTTAGATACTTCTTTTGCCTGACAAATTGACAAAGATTTTTCTAAAATGTGAATGCATTTTCTGAAATGTGAATGCAAGAGAACAGTTTCCAAACCATTAGGTGATATGTGTTAAAAGCCTTAGAAAGTTCATGTCATTTAATCCCATAATTTTATCACTCAAAATTTTTCTTAAGGAATTACTTAGAGAGAGATTTGAAACGTATCATATGACTATTACCCACAGTATTTTTAAAGAGAAATAATTAGAAACTACATCCAACAACAAGGTATTGGCTAAATAAAATGTGAAAAAACTATATGATTGAATATTATGCAGCCATTAAAATTTGATCTTTAAAGATTTTTAATAACATTGAGAATATTCTCACAATAGACTGCTGAGGACAAAATATAAACAGGATCTAAAACTGCATGTATTATAAAATATATGCAAATAGAAGGCTAAAGATGGTTAACTCAGAGTCATTGGATTATGAGTTATTTTTATTTTCTCCATTATACTTTTTATATTTGCTAAATTTTTAATAAATAATATTACTGTTATAATCATTTTTTAAAGGGTAATTTAAAAATTTCAAAATGAAGGATGACAGATGTTGGCCATTGAGCCTTAGAATTCTAAGCAGGATGGAAAATAAAGTGTTTTATGCCCCCAAACGGCAGCTCCCACACATCAATCGGAGACCAGCCATGCACATTATTCCTTTTAGAAGCAAAGCCAGACAGCACTGTGTGCAAAACAGTATCTCACAGTTACGTACAGTTGCCAGGAGGGAGACAACACAGAACAAGTTCAGCACAGAACCCCAACTTCAAGGAGAAACAGGTTTTCCTCCTTGCTGTGGGCCTAGAAAGGATTACAAGCATATTGCAGAGCCCTCCAGAGTCAGAAGGGAAGAATAAAACAATATGAGTTTTAATTAAATTCTAACATAGGACATAGAAACTAGTTGGAATAACTGAAGAATACGCCAGATAGACACATCAGCCATAGCACAGTTCACAGTACAACTTTCCATCGGGCAAAAAATACAAATGATAATTTTGATACTGACTCCTAGAAGGAACACCCATTCCAAATGTAAATTAGCTCCTTCACATTGAAAAATATCATTTTCAATAAGCTAATGGAAAGTTAGCTTTAGGATAACAGGGACTTTTTTAAAACCCTGTTGTTTCATTACTATATGTCTGTTGACTTAAATAGTGCCTGTTGCCTAATGGGTACTCAATCGATAATTATTTAATTAAGGTTGGATCAATAGAATTACTATAAACCTTGATAGTCTAGGTTAATTGACATCACTTTCGTAGGATTTGAACTCATAGCCAGTCAGAGCCAGCAGTGAGGAATTAATGAACACAACTTGTACACTGAAGAGGATATTATGTTAGGAAAAATCCTATCTCAGTATCTGAAAAGGAAAGTAAATCTCTTCCAATTCAGGTCTGTTTAACATGAGAAAACTAATATCTGAGTCTAAAGTGAGTCACTCCAGGACACTTGCCTAATTGATAGCGGAACCGAGTCACTGCCACCTAGCGGAGGGCTCTGCTCCTCTCTCGCCCTTCCGCACACTGACTAGAGGGGTAGGTGGAAGCATATTCCGTGGGGCCCGCTTTATGGCTCCTGCCTCACTCTCCTCACAAAATAGGACCACTCCCCGTGTTACCGCACACTCTATACCTGGCACCTGCCATTCTCATATTACTAACTCTAAAACTCAATGTGGGCTGCATGACTTTTCTCAAGACATGGCAAAGATCCTTTTTCAGATCAGTTGCCAACTGATTTTGAAACCAGCTCAAGGAGTGTGCTTTCTGAAGGCATTGAATATTGCAAGCCTAGTAGACTTCCTGCTCCTTGTAATTGTGTTATTCATCCTCGAAGTCTCTACGTTTGACATTTTGCCATTGTCGGCTCATTAAATAAATTACTTATTAAAATAAAAAAGCATCCTGCATTAAGTGCTCGGCCTGCTGACATCGAGCTGAGGAATGATTCCAATCGGTTTTCAGTGTCATTTGATTGCGTCGAGCCAGCCTGGCTGCCAGCCCCCAAGCAGCCCTACGGAAACCAGGAACACACAGAAATTGAGAGCACGGGGTAAACAGTAAGGCCTGCTTCCAGCGAAGGGGGACACTTTTACAATCTGACGGTCAAAAACATACTATGATGCCATTGTGGGCCACTTTGTGTTCTTAGCGAATATCTTTAATTTGCAGATTTCTTTTCTTATATTCAAGGAAAAGACCTGGCAGGATCTCTCCCAGAATAGGAGTTGACAGTAACCCACCACCATTATGAACGAACTTCAAGGCAAAGGAAAGACTTGAATTCCCTTGCCTCTCACCTCAAAATTCTTTTCCAAAATGAAAATTCAAGCAGCAAACATAACATTTGAAACATGAGATGCTCCCTCCCCCTCCGTTTTCATCTGTTCCTGTGGAATGTGAAGCAGCAAATGTAGATTTCTGTGATTTCTGTGCAAGGAAAATTGGAGCAGATAAGGTCTTAGCTGAGCCGGGAATGTGATAAATATTTTCATGGACTGCTGAATCTCACTAATTGGATACTTTAATGAAACCTGAGGTATCTCTTCCTAACTTCTAACATCCTTTTAACCCTTACAACTTGTATGGGCAATTTTTTAAACAGAAGAATGTGTGATCCAAGAAAATCTATTTTTTTCTTCAAACAGAAAGTCCAGTGGTACATTAATAACAGCTCCTAACAAAGAAAGGATCATTGGTTTTTTTCTGCTGCCTTCAGAACAACTAATAAAGACTATTTCTTCCTAGTGTTCTCTCAAAATGAAAGGAACATAAATTGGACGTTAAGTACTAAGGAAATGCCCACTAGTTCTTTCTCACTTCTCCCCCACCATCCTCATCCTACCATTTCCTCTGTTAACAAACTAGGCAGAAAGATGTCTCCTCCTATTGTACCTAAACAAATCAGTGTACAGGGAAGTGATTTATCATTCATGAAAAGCAATCAGATTGCTTGGGGCTGACAGCTGTTCCCAAAATGCAGCTGAGAAACAGACCTTTGGCAAAGTGTAAAATTTGGAACAAAATCATATTACTGTACTTCAGCTGGCAGCACAAAAGGCTGACAGTGAGCTTAATAAACAAAATACTATGCAGCTCAAAATATATTAGCTAGTCTACATTTATGAACAAAAATGGTCACTTCTCCCATTTTTTTTCTAAGTTACTTTCAGTCAAACTAAATACCTAGCAAAAGCAAAATGATCTCTTTAGGTTTTTTTTTTCTTTTTTTTTTTTTTTTTTTTAAGATTTAGGCAAATTTTTGGTAAAGACTTTTTTCCCACGCAATTCATTATGGGAAATGGACCAGAGGGAGGGAAAAATGATGAAACATGCACAAAGGTTAAAGAGAGACACAGCTTTTACTAGAAAAGGAAGAATTCCAGTATATTCTGGCCTCCGAGCCATAATTCATTTCATTTCCCGTGTTGAGAATGCTTTCCCATATCTCTCTGCCTGTCTAAGCTCTAGCTATCCTTTCAAACAAATTTAGATCGTCATCTAACCTCAAAAATGCTACAATTCTGAAATGATTTTCCTGACTGCTCTGGCCCCCAATGATCTCAGCCTCCCTTGAATTCTGTAACATTTCTTTCAGTACCCTTGCTCTCTTTCCCTTTGTGTCCCCTCATGTCTAACCTCTTTCTGCACAGCCCCCACCACCAATTTAATCACATTGAACCCCTTGCTCTATGGCCAATGCAAAATATATTTTTTCGTACCTCTGTGTTTCTTTAACCACTGATTCCTTGGCAAAGAAATCTCCTTCACCTCTTCTTCATGGCCAATCATATTCACAATTTAAGACTTACTTCAGGGCCAGGGATCAGTGGCTCACACCCATAATTCCAAAGCTTTAGGAGGCCAAGGCAGGAGGATCACTTGAAGCCAGGAGCTCTAGACCAACCTGGGCAACATAACAAGACCCCAATCTCTCTCTCTCTCTCTCTCTCTCTCTCTCTCTCTCTCTCTCTCTCTCTCTCTCTCCTCTCTCTCTCTGTGTGTGTGTGTGTGTGTGTGTGTGTGTGTGTGTGTCTATAGGGGAACATATTAATATTATAGCAGAGTCTGGTGTCATGTGCCTGTAGTCCCAGCTACTCCACAGGCTGAGGCAGGAAGATCCTCTGAGCCCAGGAGATAACTGCAGTGAGTTATGATCATGCCACCACATTCCAGCCTGGGTGACAGAGTGAGACCTTGTCTCCGGAAAAAGAGAGAGAGAGAGAGAGACAGAGAGAGAGAGAGAGAAGGAAAGAAAGAAAAAGAAAGAAAGAAAAAGGAAAGAAAGAAAAGAAAGAAAGAAAGAAAGAAAGAAAGAAAGAAAGAAAGAAAGAAAGAAAGAAAGAAAGAAAGAAAGCAAGCAAGCAAGCAAATGTCCTCCATTTGATAAATATATAGTGAGCTTCTATGCTGATTCTTGCCCTGAACTAATGTCTTGGGGTAAAGATATTTAAAAGACACAGCCTCCATCATAAAGACATCCATGTATTCTTAGTATTAAAGACCCAAATCCTTAACCTGTTTTAAACATCATAGTGTCATGTGGTCCCCAGCTACGTCACTAGCCTCACCTGTGCCACTCCTCCCCTACTCCTCTGTGCTCCAGCCACATTAGCTTTCTCTTCTTCTCAAGCCTTCCATGCTCCCTCCAACCTCAGGACTTCTTTACTGTGCTTTTCATCCCATTATACATGCATCTTTGATTAACAGACTCCTGATCTGCCTTACTTCTCAGCCCTCACACTCCATTCCCAGGGAAATCTCTTTCGAGTCTTTTATCAAAGTCCAATTATCTGATTAAGCACGCTTATAGCACCCAGGTATGTAAGTTTTCTTCAAAACAGTGATGAAAGTTCTGATTTTTCCAAGTGTTTATTGGCTTATTTGTTTAATGCCTGCTTCTTCCATAAGACTATAAACTACATGCAGCATAACCTTTGTATGAGTTTGCCAGTACGTCTTCAGGATCTCTTTTCGTATCTGTACATGTTAACATTCAAATGACTTACCTATGGCATACATTAAAAAAATCAATGTGTGAAAAAATAAAAGTCAAGTTGGTAAGACAACAAAGCCCTTGATTCCAATAGAATGCACTATGGAGGAAGCTGTGTGTGATGTAGGATCCCCACGAGGGCACCTGATTTAACAGAAGGCCACTGATACCTCTCATGCAAACAATTTTTCTGACCATCAGATAGTAAAGTCAGATTGAAATTGGCCAAAGGGTGAACGGGAAGTGAAGCTGTGGCCACAATAAGTGAGGACTCTCCTTTTATCAGGTTTAATTATAAGGTGTCTAGAGAAAAGATGTAGACTGGAGAGGATGACTTTTTTTAATGTGAGACTGAAAAAATATGTATGTGTTGATGGAGAAGAGCAAGAAAGGTGAAGAGGTTGGGTAATTTTTGGGTCTACATCCCGAAAAATCTAGAGAGAATAGGAAGTGGAACAGAGGTAAGAGGAATTATTCTTAACAGAAAAAGGGATCTCTCTTTTATTAGGTAGGAGAAAAGAATGTTAAAATGTGTAGAGATGCAACTTTCATTTAACAAAGATTTATTGAACATATACAATAAGCCTAATACTTATCTATGTTCTTAGGTTACAATGGTAAATGAAGCAAAGTTCTCTACCCCAGTGACATTTATATTCCAGCAAAGAACAGACATAGGATGTAAGCAAATTACAGAGTACATTAGAAAGTGGTGGTTGCCACAGGATAAGGGGGCTAGACTGTGTGTGGAGAGTGGAATGGGATTTTAAATAGGATGGGCCTCATTGAAAAGATGACAAGTAACCAAAGACATAAAAGAAAGGTGAGTTAGCCATTCAGATATCAGGAAAAAGAGAGATCCAGGTAAAGAGAACAACTGGTTCAAAGGCTCTGAGCTGGAGCATGAATATTTAGAAGGAAGATAAGAAATTGATGATATTGTATGCTAATGGTTCCAACATTTTCTTTGTGAAGCAAAAGGAGACGTTATCTGCTGATGGAGGAGCTGAGGCTGAATTGAGGAAAACTGTGAAAGTTTATACTAACTGCTGTTGAGCATAGAAGAGGGAACCTATATGAGATGTGTCAAGGACTTCTGGCAGCATTGACAATTGGAGAGCAGAGTTCTGGGTTCATGTATTTGCACTGGCGAGATTCCCATTCCATAGCCCAAGCCTAATAGCGAAGAAAGCAAAAAGGCGAACTTGTCCAAAGAGAGGGCAAAGTCCCAAGAAAGTGGGGAGACAATTATTCCTGTGATGGACTGTGGAAAAGAAAGAAGTGGTGCCAAAATACAATGGATGCACCCAGAGAAACAGAGACAACCTTCTCACTTCCACAGATTCTCCAGAGGAGTTAGCCACTCCTTCTTGTACTTCCATAGTAGGTCCTACTACATTAAATACCATGTTAATTATGTCACACTTGATTAAGTTCATATGTAAGAATATCTTATTCTCCTTTGGATCTCCCCCATGGCTTTGCCCAATGCCTGGCCAAGAGTAAGCATTTAGAAAACATTTGTTGAATTAAACAACAAATTAAATAATACAACATTTATGCTTTGCTACCTATTATAATTATTTATTTTTCCAGGCATATAATCTATCTTCTCTACTATAGCAGGTAGGTTAAGAGCAGGAATTATGCGTTGTATTTCTTTGTTTCCCCAGGACTGTGCCCTAGAAATAAAAGAAACTCAATAATTTTTTGTTATTGTTGTTGAAGGGAAAAAAATGATTAAGACAGTAAAGCAAGGTCAATTTCTAGAGTTCTGTATCCCTGAAGCAATCATAAACCTGTAGTAGAGTAATTGTAAAGTTTTGAGACTAGAACAGAAAAAAATGATGTAATCAGAAGAACTGCAGTGACAAGTGTTCAAAAGGATGATTCCGGAGATAAATGGTTCCTTGTGTCTCCAACATAGCCAAGTACTTCCAGAAAATTATTTCCCAGGATAGCACCATCCCTGGGGTTAAAAAGAGCATTTTACAAAATCATCACAGCTTGATGGAACTATCCTTCAAGACAGTGATTCTCCAATTGTGGTATGAGTATCCTCAGGGGAATTGAAGGTGATTCTGAAGATATGAGAAGCACCAGAGTAAACATGGTACACTGTTAAAATATTACTAGATGTCAAATTAAAAGATATTATTAACATCGAGAGAATGGCAGATATATTCTGAGATAGAATGTAAGTTTTGAGTGAATGTTAATGATAAAAATTTAACTGTACATAAAGTAAGCCAATTTGATCTCTGCCCCTACACCTGGTACAGGATGTAGAGATCAGAGGTGGGGAGGACAGGAGATGGGTATTCACTTTCATTAGCTATTCTAGCACTTCACGAGGTGAATTTGAGGAGGACTGCATTATAGCTACTCTTTGCTGACCTAATTAAATATCAAGCAACTTCTCAAGTCAATTGAATTTTTAAGTGAATCTTACCACGAGACAGAAAGCACCCTGCGAAGATAACTATTCCCAGTCCCAGGCCAAGCGTAGACCTTTCATTAAGACATAAATTTTCTTCCAGGTACAATATAATTTTGTGTGAATATAGGCAATAAAAATAAAACACAAAACAATTCATTAGCCCTTAAATGTTATTTTCATTTACTTGTGTCCCCCCAAAAAGCTTTAATAAAACATTCATTTTCTTGACCTAATCTAGTTGCAGGCCTAGATCCACAAATTCACCTAATTGGAAAATAATATCTAGAGTTCATGCTTCAATATTAGCACTGCAATGGTATTAACCCAAGTTATCAGTAGACTTTTTCTCTCCCTTCACACATTGATTTTCTAGTTCTATGTTCATGATCTTAGGGTATATATGCCCTCTATTGTAAGTTTAAATTATACTTTATAGTAGGTATGGTATAAATTGTAAATTGAAATATAATTAGAAAGGCTGAGTCTTCTAGATGGAGAATAAAAGGGAACATGCAAAGTTATCTTCCTTCTTCATAATTTGTGCTTCTAGAACCTTTCATGACTACCCTTCAGGACACTCTCTCCCCAACACCCAGGAGAAGAGGGTTCAGCAAGTATGAGTACACATTCTGAACTGATTTTATCTGCTCAGAGGGAAAAAAAATGTTTAAGGGAAACAAAGTGAGAGAGAGAGAGAGTTTTACAGTGTTATTTTGTATGCAATGTACCACCAAAAGCCAAGAATACAGAATAAAAGATACCTGGGGACAGCTTCTTAGAAACTTATAATTAATATATTATGTTTATTCTCAAACTCCTGCTTTCTCCCTAAAATATTTACAACATTAAAATTCAATATTCAAACATGTATGTAGATTTTAGCTAAAGTAAATTAAATTTAGATGAGTTTGCATTTATGTTTCTTTAATCCACTTATGTATTTATTATTTGATCATCAGAACATTAGCTAGTGATTTCCAAGAATTGGACTGTACTATGAGGCTTTTTATGAAACACATGAATTTTTTTTTACTCTCTTGATTATTTGAATGTTAGTCATTTTAATCAAATTACCCTCCTTCAATTGCCAAATGAGCCATTTTTATGGAAACAGCTAAAATGTATTTAAAGGATACCACAGTAAACTTAAAAAACGGTCCCATTGATCTTAATATGGAAACAATTTAAATTCAGTTTTGTGTCGGTTTGGATATTTTTCAATCAGCAGGATAAACTACATTATTCAACAACAAATACCCAGAAAGTTTTCCTTCTGTACAATTACCCAGGTTAAGCAATCAAGGCACAGAGCCCCAGAGATCTCGTATCCAATTTACACCAAGATTTGCTCTCTGAAAGGCCACTTCCTTCATGCTTTCTCTCAAAAGCCCACAGCAAATTTTTCAAGGATTTTCACTGCCAACTGCCTTTCCTTATTCTTAAAGTACACTTCTTCATGGAGTACTTACCAGTATTTTTCCTCAGTTATCTTTCCCTATTTCAGGTTGACCTAGAGGGGTTTACTACCAGGTATTCTTTTTCTTCGACAAGCACAACATAATCTTAACAGCTCCCTTAAGAGCCTAGCAAAAGCCCAAGTTGTTTGGAAGGTGCCTGTGTGTGTTCAGTGTAATTTGAGTTACAATCCTTGGCTTTGATGCTCCACTTTCCACACAGCACCAAATACAAAGAGACAGGTAGAAAGTATGCCCATTTAAGCTAATTTCTCTATATAATTTCACCAGAATTATTTTAAATTGGATTTCATCTTAGCATAAATTTACATATTTATTATTGGGCCTAGAATTCAATAGTTTTAACTGCCTCTGAACCCCACTTATTCACCATCAAGGAAAAAGTGAAATAAAATTGGATTTTGACACAGATGAATTTATTCATATTTATTACAGAATAATGTGAATGGACACAAAAGAATCCCAAAATTAAGTATAAAGCCTAACTCCTATTTACAGGTAATATATGCAATGTGCCACAGCTTAACTCTCACTCAGCCTGTTCTGCCCTCACCCTGACATGGACAGGATCTGGCCAATAATGTCCTCAAGCACCACAAAAGTCCTAGACAGGAAATGCAGTTGTCCTCATTTTCCTCTGTCATCTTCATGACAAAGATTGGACATGGATAGACACCTTCAAAGGAGCATGGCCCAAGAGATGTGCAGAGTCTCCAAGGATACCAGTGGAGAAACATATGAGACTAGAAGAGGGAGAGAAGACTTTTCCTCCTCTTCCCCTCATTCTTCCTTTTCCCGCACGAACTCACATAGTATCCACTATGCCTTGTACTTAACAGACACTCAATAAATGTTGAACTAGTAAAATTAGCAAGTAAAAGAAGAACCATCCCTAGACCTAGGTAAGAGGAACCCCAGCTTTACAGGATGCCATGTTTAAGATGGGTCCCCCTCTGCTCCTGCCATAGCTGCACCCCTCCCCTTGGAGCCAAGGGGACATGTCTACCAGGAACCTATATCCATCCCTCACTCTGTCCATGCTCTGGGAGTAGAGGACCTTAGAATTCCCTACCCAGGCCAGGCATGGTGGCTCATGCCTGCAACCCCAGCATTTTGGGAGGCCAAGGTGGGTAGATCACTTGAGGTCAGGAGTTCAAGACCAGCCTGAACAACATAGTGAAACCCCATCTCTACTGAAAATACAAAAATGTGCTGGGCGTGGTGGCATGCACCTGTAATCCCAGCTACTCGGGAGGCTGAGACAGGAGAATTGCTTGAACTCAGGAGGTGGAGGTTCAGTGAGCCGAGATCGTGCCACTTGCATTCCAGCCTGGGCGATAGAGCAAGACTCAGTCTCAAAAAAACAAAAAAACTAAAAAAACAAAAAAACAAAACAAAACAAAAATTCCCTGCCTGAATGACCTGAGCCACTTCCAGGCCCTATGTTGTCCTTCTCCCAGGGTTTCCCTTCCCAAGGGCTAGCCAAACTGGTGCACACTCTTCCAGGGGTTGCCAGGCAGCAGCTGTTTAGCAGGAACCCGGGAATGACCATGGACACAGATCCTGGGCCTGGGACCTCCCCTGAGTGTATGTGAGGCCCCTCTAAGAGTTGGAGGAGCCAGTAGTAAGGAAAGAAAAAGGAAGGAACTGAGTCTGGGGTACCAGATGTGGACTCTCCCAGAACCACCATATTCTAGTTCAAAATCTGAGGAGTCTGAGAATGCTAAATTTGAACATAGCTCTGGCTTATTATAAGGGTATATTTGTCAATGTAGGAGGATGGAACATATTTTATTTAACAGTTTGTAAGTTTGTCTTATGACTTATAAATACTTAGACATAAACTAGACAGGGCTCCATTGTATTCTTGCCCGAGGCCCCACAAATGTTAGAAGCAGGTTTGTGTAGAAGGAGGGAAAAAAAGAGTTAGGAAGAAGAATGAGGGAGGAAAAAAAAAAAGAAGTAACAAAGGGCTAGATATGATATCTTGATATACTGTACTCAGTATAAAGTAAGATGCCTGGAATATTTCAGACGTTTAGTGTAAATTTGCTGAATGATGAAATAATCAGTCAATCGATCGATAATAAGAAAATAAAGCCAACGTTACTGCAGACATAGTTATGACCAAACTGGGGATCACAAAACTTTCCAACATGACCTGCCAACTCCTTCAGGTACTTCGTCCCAACCTTAGTCATAAAAAAGACTGATGGCTTTAGTGACTCATGCATTGCACTATGCATAGAACCCTCCTGACAGGTCGACAGAGACTGAGTTGATGTTCAGGAAACATCCTCACATCTTAGGCTTCAGGCAAATCAAATAATCAATATAAAAATAGGAAAGCCAGTGTCAGGACTTCTCAAATTGTAACCATTCAAGATAAAAACCTTAAACTTGGCAAGGTTAATTAAGCTGAATAGGAAGGGTTCAGATGTATGCAAGCATAGTGCAAATAGAAAAATCAGTTTGGTCCCCCCGAAAGTGGTTAGTAACATTGTTAACCCGGGTTTACTTGTTTAAACTTATTTTCAAGTTCCATTTTTGTAGCCAAGCATACTTGAGTAAGAAAGCATGTTTATCTCTCTCTCCTCGCCACCTCCCGTACCTGACCTCCACTTATCTACATGGTGGTTCTCAATCCTTAAAAAATCCCACTGCCTAAACTCCACCTGCAGAAATTCTGGTTAAACTAGTCTGCGGTGGGCCTGGGAATCGGTATTTTTTAAATGGTATTCTCTACCTGGAGCAAACAAAATAAAACAAAACAACAACCAAAAAAACTAGAAGTGAAGATCCTCTGAGGAGGTAACCTAGAAAGTCCCTATCCAAGGGAATAGCTAATTATGACACACAGACTACGTATCTCTTGCTTTCACCATTGAAATTTATTCTGTTTTTGAATAGCTCACTTCCAAATGTTTCAAAATCACTGATATGTATTTCAGTTTTCTAAAGTTTTCTAGACTAATCCACTCATACTTAGACTCATCTGAGTATTGATATTCTCAATTATTTGTGCCATATTCATATTAAGAATGCTTATTACATATTGAATAATACCATTTTTCTCTGCAGATCTCAAATTTCCATGAGTATTAGAGTCTTCACAGTGTTTGATAAAATTCACATTCTGAGTTCCACCCCAGAGCTTTCATTCAATAAGTCTGCCAAGGGGCTTAGGGGCTTGCATTTTGAACAAGTTCAACAGATGAGTCAGCTATTGGTGATTAGCAGACAACCCTTTGGAGAAATACTGCTCTCAGGGCACCCAGATCTATGAATAATCACCAGACACGAAAGATTTCTTCTTCTGCTGCACTTTGACATTCTGTAAAACAATGACACAGTCATTCCAACTTTGTCATATAAAACTAATTATAAATAGCTTGATTTCCTTTGCTCTTGATAATGCTATTTAAAAACACCATTTCAGAGTCTGTGGTGTAGTCAAATCAACTCTTACGAAATCTTGGCAAATTGATCAACCTTTTATGAAATCTCTGAACTCATTGCTTATCCCATTACCATTCTCTAGCACAGGGCACACAATACAGTATATTACCCATTAATTAATATAATCACATATATCATGCCAAAAATAAATAGATGATACTTAGAGTTTTGAACAACTTACCTTGCACTGATAGTTTGACAATCATGCAGGATTCCACCTGCATGATTTCTTATCTTTTGGGCTGTTCCTCAATTAGAGAGGGCAACAAAGTTGGAAAGGTACCATTTGATCTTAAAGCCATATGGGTTGCTTTCCAACTTCTTGGTTCTTTTAAATCGTTGCTAATTAATTGCTTAATGATTTTTTCCACTAGCTTCCCAGGTATCAGTGTAAGCTGATACTCCACTTGCTATCTTGCAGAGAATTGTCCTTCCTGGTTTCTAAAACCAAAGACTGGCAGCTGTGCAGTGACATCTGCAACTGTTCAATATTCCCTAGGTCCAAATAGTACTTCATGATTTATTTCATTTTCTCTGTAGAACAGTCCCATGAAGAAGGTAATATTATCCCTGTTCTGCAAGGATGGAGGGCAAGGTTCAGAGGCCTTCCTGTCCCAAGGTCACTCTATTAGCAGGTAAGGTGAGTTGAGATGGAGCCTGAGTGTTCTGAAGATTCATCCAATTCTCTTTCCACTGCATTACGCTGCTAGTCATCTGGCTCTGCTAGTTCCACTGTACACAGACATTCCAGGTACTCTTTAATTACCTCTTTGCCTGTCCTAGTTGGCCTGCCTGTCTCCTCTCACAGCTGAGACTTGTTCTAGCCAAGTGTTCACATCTGACCATTTCTATAAAAGGGAGAAGTGAAAACTACATAAAAAGTTTCTGCCATTTCTCTGTCCTCTATCACTACCTTTTCCTTTGCTATTTATCAAAGGATGGTATTTTCCTGTTCATCTTCTTTGTCTATTATATTCTTCATTGCCAAGTATTAGTTGGCCACAACTGTGTGGTTGGCACCATATTAGGTGCTACTGTGGTCACACAATGAAAGGACAGTCTCAGAGTGCCAAACTCATACTGGCTACGGCTGACAAACAGGAGAGGAATTACATGCGGGCAGGAGGAGTTGAGCCAAAATTAACTCAAATAAGTGTGAGCTTTGACAAGGACCAGGTGCAGAATGGATGGGTGGGAGGTGGAGGTAGAGGATTCTGCTGTCCTGTTCCTCAAAGCCTGGCTGCAATCCCATACAATCCCTGGGGAGTGGAGACGGTTGCTCATCAAGGTGATTACTACATGTGCTGTTAATCAAAGGTAATCAGTAATGGTTGTTCAGATGGACACTTATTCTGGGCTTCTTAAGGAAAGCCCCCTCTGGCTCACCTGAACTAACTTGGAACAAGTCCCCCTGACTTCACCAGCTATCGTTCATCTCTATCATCACATATGTATTAGTTTTAACCATTGTTAGATAGACTGAATTTCATGTACAGTTGTTAAAGTTCATTTGTGCAAGAGCTCAACATTTGAAGCCAATTAAAATTTTAGCCAACAGAAACTAGTTTCTCAATACATAGTAACTGCACATCCATAATATGTATGGAAGGCACTGTGCCCAGGGCTAAGGGAACAGAGGTGACCAGACACAGATGTTTCCTGCTCTCGTGGAGTCCGGATTCTAGCTGTATTGGAATTCCAGCTATCATTCACAGTATCTTTCACATAATGATTTCATCTATTTCTCATCAGTGTGTAACGTGAAATAAATAGTCTACAGAGGTGGAATTTTTTTTTCTTTGAGACGGAACTTTGCTCTTTGTTGCAAAGGCTGGAGTACAGTGGCACAATCTCGGCTCACCGCAACCTCTTCCTCCCGGGTTCAAGCGATTCTCCTGTCTCGGCCTCCTGAGTAGCTGAGATTACAGGCACCTGCCACTACGCCCGGCTCATTTATGTATTTTTAGTAGAGATGGGGTTTCACCATGTTAGCCAGGCTGGTCTCAAACTCCTGACCTCAGGTGATCCTCCTGCCTTGGCCTCCCAAAGCATTGGGATTACAGGTGTGAGCCACGACACCTGGCCTGGAATTTTTACTTTAATATTTCAATGCCCAGGTCCCAGAGAGCCTTTGTTAATTGGTCTTTGAGGAGGACTGGGCATTGACATTACTTGAAAACTTCCCCAGATAACTAATTGAATGTGTCCCAGGAGTTGAGAACCAGCTCTGGTCTAGTGTTTTCCATCCCTGCTAGGTCCTAAGAATCACGTGAGGATACTATTAAGCCTGAGCTCTAGACCCACTATATTAGAATAGAGGGCTGAGAATCCATATTTTTAACAAGTGTTCCAGTAATGTTTATAATCAGACCAATTTGGAATATACTAATTTTGTCACAAATGAAGTAAACTCTATCAATTGAAATGCGAATTCTACCATAAATTCTGGTTTTTTAAGTTATATTTTTAAATGTGTAATCAATTTTTCATTATTAATGAGGCAGAACTTACCTTTACAATAAATCTCATGCCATTTGATATGATTTGGCTGTGTCCCTGCCCAAATCTTGAATTGTATCTCTCATAATTCCCACATGTCATGGGAGGTACCCAGTGGGAGGTAACTGAATCGTGGGTGTGGGTCGTTTTGGTGCTGTTCGCATAATAGTGAATAAGTCTCACAAGATCTGACGGCTTTAGAAAGGGGAGTTCCCCAGCACACGAGCTCTCTTGTCTGCCTACATGTAAGACATCACTTTGCTCCTCATTCCCCTTCCTCCATGATTGTGAGGCCTCCCCAGCCATGTGGAACTGTGAGTCAATTAATCTCTTTCCTTTATAAATTACTCAGTCTTAGGTATATCTTTATCAGCAGCATGAGAACAGACTAATACATTATTGTTTTATGAAATATCAGAATAAAGTAGAATTAAAATAAGTGTGGCCTTATATGTTATTGACTTTTAAAAGGCCAAATTAACCATGGAGTTTATCCTGGGAGCCTTAATACAATTACAAATCAGTTTGCTAAAATATGAAATAAATTAAGCATTGTTGAAATGTAATTCTGATTACATTGAATTCAGAATATCTGATTTCTTGTTTACAAACTAACCTAAACATTTCTTATTAAATGAAATTTAGTCATGACTTGAAATATTTGAAGAAAAGCAATCATTCAGAAAATTAAGGTCAACCAAAAATAGATGGCACCTATAGAATAGGCTGTTGACTTCTGTGTTATGCCAAGTAAAGAAACAAAAACAAAATCTGTGTTAGAAGGCAGTCCTTCTTTAAGGTATCTGTCTCATGTAGGAATGCATATGTATTTTTTAATAACCCAGACCTTTTTAATAGTACCAGCCTTTCACATTTCCTTGCAAGGCTTCTGCTATTTAAAAATAAAGTTCTGGCAAGCATGGATTTGAGAGGAAACATATTTTCATGTCACATAATCTGTTATCTCTTCTCAGGACGGTCTCAGCCTTAGCTCTACAGACTCACTGCATGACCTTGGACAAGTTCTTTGATATTTTGGGGCTTTGTCTTATCTGACAAGTGGGGCTACATCCACTTGGCCTCATCTCCAGGACTGAGAGGAAAGAGTCCTCTGGGGTAAAAGCGAAGAGGCTTACCGTCCCTCTTCCCATGGGGGCCCACAGTGCTGCTGCATGTGCCACTGCATTTCCATTGACATCCATTAAAAAGAAAACATCTTTTCACTACATTTCTATAAGTCTTTTAAAGAACTTCATTTTCACCCTAGTGATACTTTTGAAGAAAAACTTCCCAATTATGATGCATAAGAAAAAAAACATATGTTCTCAAGGTTCAGGGGACAAATCCACCTCCACCACTAAGATAAAGTTTGGAGAGTAAATGACACTGGTGAGGGAACCACATGATTTTGGTGAAGACAAAAGCAGCAGATACTATTCCAGGGCAGCAAACCACGATGAAGCACAGAGTTGCTGTTGTAGAGCTGTTCCATCACTCATTTCCATTACATCCTTCTATCTTTCAGATGTAATGAGCAACCCAGAATTTTTCATTTAAAAGTATAGAAAGTCTCTTTCCAGGGCACTGAAATGTGAAAGACATGAATGAAGATGAAGAAATGGGCATTTTCATTTTGATTGGAGCTAAGTAGTTTAAAAATGATAATGGGATTGAAAGTGTATTTCATATAAAATTATGCTGTGAATAATAAATCAGATATTGTAATTCTGACATTTAAACCATTTTCCAGAATATCCTAGATTTTTAGTAGAATATGAGTTCAAAACTAAGAACTAGAAAATACATTAGATATTTTTCTACCCTGAAGGACATTTTTCTTCTTTTTGAAAAAACAAAAGGCAAAATCGTGCCCTAAACTGATATTTATGTATAATATAGTATATAATTTTAAAGCTGAATGTTTTTAATTGCATTACAAATATTAATTTATTAATCATTACTAAATTTCACTGTGAAATATAGCAAAAATGCCATTAAAAGAAGCCATACCCTTGTTCTGCCTTCCAAATGGCTTTTCCTACATTTCCTACTGTAGGCTTCACCTACAGCAAAGAGCTTTATAATTTATTATTAATCAAGTTCCTAGGAAGAGTTTGGTCATTTTCTCACTAATTATACCATTTGTTCCAAACATCTGATTTCCAAGTTACAGAATAAATGATTCACAGTATGGATTTATTCCAACATAACTTGTTCTCAAACCACATTTGCTGAAATCTCACTGAAATCTAATGATGTGGAAAGATATTTGTGTTATGCTATTAAATAAAAAAAAGTTTATCAAAAAGCTACATGGTGTTAAAATGTGTAAATACATACCGATAGCTACAGCTATCAATACGTCTCAAAGGAATTATAATTTATGCACATTTTTCTTTCCCTTTTGCCCATCTGTGTTATCTAATTTTTCCACAGTAAACACAGCTTCCTATTATAGTATTTGTTTATTTTTTATTCATTTAATTTATGGTATACGACTTATGCGATATACTATAGCCTTAGTCATGGTGATAAGAGAAGGTGATAGTTAAGATTATCACACTTGGCCGGGCGCGGTGGCTCATGCCTGTAATCCCAGCACTTTGGAAGGCCGAGGCAGGTGGATCACAAGGTCAGGAGATCAAGACCATCCTGGCTAACGTGGTGAAACCCCATCTCTAATAAAAATATTAAAAAATTAGCCTGGCATGGTGGTGGGCGCCTGTAGTCCCAGCTACTCCAGAGGCTGAGGCAAGAGAATGGTGTGAACCCAGGAGGCGGAGCTTGCAGTGAGCCAAGATTGCACCATTGCGCTCCAGCCTGGGCTACAGAGTGAGACTCCGTCTCAAAAAAAAAAAAAGAAAGAAAAAGAAAAAAGATTATCACACTTGATTGTATTTAAATACACTATTCTTAAATAAGCAGACAGCAGCAAGACCTGTTAGACTTGGATTATACCAATTGGATGATACCAATATCATAAAAATTTCCAAAAAATACTAGAGTTAGACTTTTCATCAAAATTTTCAAGACCTGACTAAGTGTTTCACCCTCTGCTCACCCAACAGCCAGGCTTCCTGGTCTCCTCCCGCTCACTCAATACTACCCAATGCCCTTCTGGATGTATGCTGCATGACAACCAACAGACAGCTGGGAGTGTGTGAGACTCACCACAACAAGGGCAAACCAAACTCAGATCACACCCTCAAGGAGCTTAAAAAGAGAAGACATGTTCACAATCTACCATAAATACAATATAAGAAAGTTTCTTAAAAGGACTAAACCATGATGGTATAAAATTTGAAGGCCTTCTTCCTGTGTGTTTGATTCCATTGCCCCATCCTGTTCTCCTTAGATGTCGTCTTCATCTCTTGCACCTTCAGTCTAGTCTTTGCTGACCCATGACCTCAATTGTGACACCTCCTCTAGTTATGTTTTGCTGTCTTCCTTCTTTCATATTGACAATTTATCTTTGTCTGCTGTCAAAGTCAATATACATCTTCACTGCTCCATTGTTTTACTCCTTCCCCCACCTGACTTGGAACTGCCCTCCCAAATTTAGGTGTCTACTTAGTGGGGCAGACAACAGTTTCTCTCTGTGCCAATGCACCACCCCAGAATCAGGCTAACCCCTTCCTTCTGAAGAGCCATTCAGGATGCCATCTTCTGCAGTAGCCTCCAGCTCTTCCAATTACTTTCCCCAAGGAAATTGCATACAGCAAAGCACATAGAACAAGAAGTGTCGAGGGAAAGGTGGTAGGAAAGGAGTAGAGGTTGATAGCAACCAATTCTTCTTAGGCAGAGTCCAAGTTCTAAATGTGTATTAGATTGTGTTTGAGTCTGTTTGATAGAGCTAAAAATATTGTGTATTGATCATTTTCTTCTCTGCCAATTTCAAGAGATGGCTTGATGGCTGCTCGCTTCTCGGCCCTTCCATATGCTCACCCAGGGCACTTGGTACAGAGAAAAGAGCCAAGAGGGCAGAGAGCTGCAGACCAAGGAATGGAATAGAACAGGAAGGCTGGAGGAGGAGCAGGGGAGGGCAGGCAAATCTGGGAGAAGGGGTGGTTTGGATGGACTGCGTTGGAAAAAGAATAGAAAGTTGAGAAGACGGGCAGTATTGTAGCCATGTGAATAATGGGAACCCCATGTCTCCCCGCAACATAATTCTCTTTGCCTTCTCTTAAAGACTGCAGTAAAAACATACAGGAATTTTAAAGACATTTTATAATGTATTTGCATTTCCTTTAAATTTGACAGAAGCAAGAAGATCAAGATCTATTTAGGTTTCAGTATGTGTGAGATGTCAGGGTTAGTGAGGAATGTGACAAGTGAGAGCAGGCAAAAAAGAAGGAAATACAGCAAACTCATGGCACCAGTATGACCAAATGGAATCTAGTCTTTCAGTTGCCAAAGCTTTAAAAATACTCTTTATTTGGGAGATATACCCCTATTTTTGCAAGACGCTTATGGCTGCCAATTTTTCCCCACTAACAAGAAATGTTCTACAGTGTCACACTAATCTATTTAAAAACCAGAGAAGCAGAGAACCGTGAAAAATCTGCACAAAAATCCCAAGCCCATGACGAAACAAACAGAAATGTGTATGCTGCTATATCTAGGTCCTTTAAAAGCTGTCAAGGTTCATTATAAAATATTAAATGACTGAATAAATATTAGCACAAATTCTTTTTTCATTTCAATAGAGACTAAAAGGGCAGCAGGAACTGTTTCACTGGTGAGAATGACTCATTCTATCCTAAGTAAACTCCTATGTAATCAAGTTCATTACATTTCTCTGTATCATCTGTTTGGAAAAAGTAAATCTGTTAATAGGCCATAAACCTAAATTCTAAAAATTAATATTGTATATTTTAAAAATTATCATATTTTAAAAAATAAATTTATTCTGGGATTAAGGAATTATGGAAATGCAGATAAGCCCAAGAGCAAAAAAGAGAGAAATCATTTTAAAAACTGATACCATGAGTCTTTTGGTTCATCTTACTCACCATAGAACTTTGTTCTATTTAACCCCAATTTTGCCTTGATCAGAGGCACTAGAGGTATGGTCTGGCTTAGCTGCACTTTTGCAGTATCATAAACCAAGAGTAATTCTCAGTGTTAACAGGACATGTTCCATACACAGGCAGCTGAAGTTTGCGTCTCTCTGATTCATTAAGCTCATTTGTTACCAGATTTTAACTTCACAAGTCCAGAACTTTTAGTACCTGTTGCCAAAGGAATTCATATGGACACCAATCTGCCCAGCAGTTCCTCTGCAGGCTATGTCTGCATAATACTCTCTGTTCACAGTAAAGCTTCATTCTGTAAGCTGAAGGTCTTCTGAATCATTGTGAAGATGTCTGCTGCTTGACTTCTCCTTTAGGAACTTCTAGGAAAGCTTCATAACGCCCCATCATTTCCAAACAGAAATAAATGATAAGCCAAGAATACATACACTCTAGTTTCCCAGGATTTCAGTATTATATAACCACTACGTCTTCCTAAATTCCTTCTAGACAGCCAGCTTTAATTCTTCCAGCAATCATCTCCTTCACTCATTCGCCATAACTTAGAATTTTCTACTAATCCTAGGAAATAGAGAAATATGGTCATGCCATATGTTTCTTTACTGCAAAAAAAATTTCGATGAGGTAATTCTATTTTCATTCTATTTCGCACAGGTGGCAGAAACCATGATTGTATTTTTTTTCTTTTTATGTGCCCTGCTAAGCCTTGGAAAACAAAGATAAAATCTGAGCTTCCTGCAAGTTTTACCTACTCAGCCACTTACTTTCCAGGATCCCTCATCATGAAAACAATTGTGTGGGATACGAGATTGGAGTTAGTGCAGGAAACAAGAAAAGACAAAACTAGGGCCTCACCAAGGGAACAGCCCCAGACCAGCTATACTGGGGGCAAGAGGAGGAAGTAAAAGATGAAAAGGAGTTTAAAGACAAGCAAGTTTTAGGTGCACAGTGACCATACAATGCTCCAAAGCCAGGCGAATATGATATAACCCATTAAATTTTCTCTTGCTTTGGTTATTAGGAAGCTGAAAATTATACATTTATCATTTATTACCATAAATATCTCCGTATGATTTCTCTTCCCAGGTATACAGGATGCATGGCAGTGGTGGCTGGAGAAAATTGCCATGGGATTGGCACATGGATTGGCACTGAGCACAAGGATATGAAACTTCATGCTCATGATTGCAATTCAGGAAGCCAAAGGGCAAAGGAAGCATCGTATGGGGTTTGTGATCTAAGTATCAAGAAACCAAAATGCAAATACTAATAAATATGGAACCAAAAAGACTTTATGTATGGAGCAGTGCAAAGCTGGTACAAGAGATGTGAATCCTCAAGAATGCAACTTCTACTGTGAGCTTGCTGGAAGAAATTAATGATGCTAAGGTGGAAAGTCCTCCATTTTGAGACACTTACTCATTTTCTGCTACCTTTCATGGGATGTTTTTATCATTTATGCCATGCTGTACCAGGAAGCAAAGGGAACTTTCATCCACGCTGTTGACAACTTTCGTGCATGAAGTTGGCAACTTGCAGCACCTGGCAGCTCCTAGTGGCCCTGACACATTGAGTCCCTGCTGGTCCTTGCTCACATACTATTTCAACAGTTTGTCTCTCCCAGCGACAACCTTCCTGGGGTTCCAATAGCTCTCATTTTTTAATGTAATTTTTCAAAACTCTTTATTATCAGCCTTATCAAATAGTCAATATTTTCACATCAATAGTAGACTTGACTCTCTCTAGGTAACTTTTCAGCTATTTTCCTCCCAACTGTTTGTGTTTATGGACATCTATAGAGCTGTATTTACAATCACCTTTAACCTAAAATCTCATGACTACTATTGGGCCCTACAGTAAATATTTACTGTTGATGAGGATATGGGATGCTCCAAGCCCAGAACTCAGAGGATGTAAAGTCATGGTCCAGACAGCACTGTTTTGAACTGAATAAGGTCATTGATGATTAGGGCAATTACAATAGTAGTATCTGCACTATGTTTTATATCTTATGAAATACTTTTACAGTACTTATGTCTCTTGAGCTACACAACTTACTAAAGTAGTGGAGCACAAATTCGTATTAATTTCTATTTACAGGTGGGAGAAATTGAGGCCCTAGAAGGTTAGATGACTTGCTCAGGATCAACAATTTTTAAATGTCAGAGCAGGGATTCAGAACCAGGACATATGACTCCAAGTCTAATATTCATTCCACCATGTATCACCGTGGCCTTTTCCTGTCTTGAGCCTACATTAGAATTGAAGTCTCAAACTAAAGGGCACTCACCATTTTGCTGGCATAACTGAGCAGCTGAATGTCACTCTTGATGCTTTCAGTCTTGTGTCTTTATAGTTGTTTCACAGTTGCCTGGTCTTTACATCTCCTAAATGCCTTTCATATATAATAAATGTCAGAGACAGTGGTTGGTCATTTTCATTTGACTTCTTAATGATTTGATGAAGAATGTACAAGTGGCCTGTGTATACTCGCTTCAGAGGTCAGCTTGAAGCAGCAAGTCACTATAAACATAAGCATTTAGCCATTATAGTCATTCATTTTAGGCAAGGATGGTAGTTTATCATTTACTCCTCTTCTTTGGAGCTGATAAAGAAATAGATGACTCATTGGGCTTAATTATCATGAAAGAGGGAGATATTGTCCCTCTGTAGGAATCAGAGCTATATGTTGCAAGGGCTCTGAATAAACTACCTACTCCAGAAGGTCCGAACAGGTCCCTAAGACTATCTCCTTTTATGTGTATTTAAGACTGATTTGGGGCCACCCTTTGAGAAGGCTAGGATGAGGATACTTTATTTTACACCAAACTTGGGCACTCAGAGCTCATATTAACTCCAGCTTCTTTCAGTACAAAATGAAATGAAATATATTGACTAAAGACTGAACAGTTCTCTATTAACCCCCTCACTTTCATGCATGTCTTCATTCCTCCAAAACATCTTTCTTCCAGACTAGATGCCAGGGTATGTTTTTTAATATAAAGACTTCTTTCCAATTAAGAAAAGGGGGGGCTAGGCTCCCACATGAAAATAATTGTAATTTTTGGAATTTTTATATCTGTTCAACAAGAAAATACAGAATAACAAAAGGCTCCTGTGAATTCAATACTGTGTTTAAAAAGACAATTTTGTGTCTTATTCACCATGATATTATCAACACACTTTTGAGAAAAAAGTAGGTAGTATATTATGCAAGACATATTTATGTTTCGTCTACATATGGATTCACAACCATCCTCCCACCCATATCTCCTTCCTCCCTTGACTCACAAGTTGGAAATAACTGATCTAGATATTTTGCCTCTCAGACTATTCCATTTTCTGAGCAGTCTTCACAGCCCTTCTCTAGGTATAGAGGCCAACCTTTGGGACACACAGAGCGAAGGGCATCTGCCTGGGCAGATGGAATAGTTTGAGGAGATTTCATTCATCTCTTTAGCAAATACTTCAGGCACCTTAAAGTGCCAAGCTAGGACTAGGTGGAGGTGATTTCTGGGGACTTCCCTACCTACAGATATCTGAAATTGCACTAGTCAGAACCACATTCCTTTGCTATAAAGTTTAGATTTCTCAGTGTTCCAATTTCCCTGACAAAGGTAATAGTAAGTTATTAGTTGTTTATCAATTCTAGCTACACAATAAAATTACCTGGGAAACTTTGAAAAGACTAGCAGTGTCTGAGTCCCAACCCAAGCCAATTAAATTAGATTCTATGGAAAATGGGAACCCACACACTGTTTTTTTGTATTGTTTCATTTTGTCTTTAAGTTTCTAAAGGGTAATGATCTAATGGGTTTCCAGGTGAGAATGTCTTGTTTCTCAAAGTCTCTAAATGACTTAAAGGAGGAGAAAGGCAACAAGGAGAATGTGGGGAAAGCCTGTAAATATGAACAGACCCTGGAACTTGGATCAGTAGAGCAGGGTAGAGAAGGAAATCGTGAAGGCAAATTTCTTCAGTCTGATAGCTCCACCCTCAACTTGTGGCCCCTCCCTGAACTGAACATTTCACTTAGGATAGTTTCATCCAAACACTTTTCCTTTGGTTGAACGTCATTTCCTCATTCATTCAATAAATACTTATATGTTTTGGATACCTGATGTTGAGTATCAAGCATTAGGCAAAGTTCTCCTCTCATAGAATTTACGTTCTAACTGGAGAGAAAGACAGTAAATTCACAATAAATTTTGCATCAGCTTTGTGCCTCTGCTGATTATTTCTTTCCTTCTGCTTGCTGTCAACTTCTAGGTACTTGATATTACTCTGATCAGATGTCAATGTCTCTCATATTGGGTTTTTCTCATGTCTTCATGCATATGTATCATGCTGAGGTTTTTTAGAACAGTATCTATAATTGCATTCCACAGATATATGCCTGAGATGACTAACTTCCATTCCACCCCTAAAAAATTGAAGAACTTTGGTTTCAAATGTCTCTATTTACAGGAAAAATGTGGAGTTAGAGTGGAATCTTAAGTCAGGGGACCTGAATTCAAATTCTGACCCTGCCTTACTAACTGTGTGACCTCAAACCAGTTACTTAACCTCCTTTTTAAGTCTTAATCTTCTCATTTATGAAATGAAGATAATAATATGAAAATCAAAGGTTTAAATAAGAAATAAACAATATATACAATCAACAGGTATCCACTTAGAGCTCACACATAAGACCAGTGACCAAGATTGAACTGACCCTGTGACCAAGACCACACTTTCTAGGCTTTCTACTCCCACCATCAAAAAGCAAGCTCCTCCTCTTCACCAACAAACACACTCCTTCACCACCATTATCTGTCTTGATAATTGCCTCATGTTTGTATGTATCCATATTTATGTCAGACACCACAGAACCCCCTGACTTTCTCTCTCCTCACACACTCTGTCCCCTTAAAGCTCTATACATACCCTGTTCTGTCAGCTCCACCCTCCTGCCACTGGTTCTGAAGCCTACCCACTGGGCCTTCTGAAATCCATAACCATTATTTGCAAAGCCCTCTTGTATCATCAATAGATTTGCTGCATAGAAATTTACTCCAAATATTAGTGACCTAAAACAAAACCAATCATGTATTATATAACATAGTTTTCACAATTGAAAATTAGGTAAAGCTTGGCTAGACAATTTGGGCATGGAGTCCCTCATGAAACAGCAGTCAGATGTCTAAGGAGGCTGGAGTCATCTGAAGGCTTGACTGGGAATGAAGGATCCACATCCAACATAGTTCACTCCCATACTGGCAATTGGTGCTGATTGCTTTGGGGGAGTCATCTCTCCCTCTCCACTGGGACCTCTCTACAGGGCTAAGGGAGTGTCTTCATGATCTGCTAGCTGGATTCCCCAAGAGCCTGTGATCTAAGAGAGTAAGATGGAACCTATAGAGTTTATTATGACCTTGTCTCAGAAATTACATGCTATCACTTCTGTAGTAGTCTATTGGTCACACAGGTCAGCCCTGACTCCATAAGGAAGGGAACCAAAAAAGGCTTAAATACCAGGAGATGAGGGTCATTGGGTGTCATCTCGGTGACTGGCTATCACACCTCTATTTTCATACTCTGAACATTCCCTTCACCTTTTTGCTCTCATCAAAACTTGATTTTTCCCTGAGAACACATTATCAGCCTCCCAAACTGGAGAGTGCCTTTTCTTTTGTAGCCCTCAGATCTTTGAGCCTGAACAGAGCTAGGTGTCATTCTTGCTTCTCATTGCTTCCCTTCCTTCTCCCTCATCACCCAAAATACCAGCTTTGAATCTCACATCATCAGATTATATCATGAACCAGTGATGCCTCTGCCATTCTCCTCTTTTCTCTAGATCCTGGCTTCTGGTTCACAGTCATAGTCACCAACATTATTCTGTCTTAATTCCTAGGGCTATGGCCACACATGTAAACCGTCATGCCCACACCCAGGCCTCTCAAATCCATGAATTTCTGTTCTCCATTGATCATGTCAACCATTCTACCACAGCCTCAAATCCCATGGTCATAGCCCCAGCAACAAATGCAAAAATGCATTAGCAATAAGGGCAACATTTATTAATGTTAATTTCATGCATTGTACCCTCTGGCCACCATTTCCAGTCTTTTCTTTCTACTGTCTCTGCTATCCTATCCCCAGTTATCTTTCAAAGTCCCTGGGACCCCCAATCCATTGATCTATCATCATTCCACTGTCCCTCACTTCTTGATGTTATTATTCCCCTTCTTATCAAGCTTAACTTCCATGGCCAATCTTTATGATTATTCCCATACATATACCTTTGCCTCATTTGTCTTCTTTGGATTTATTGTACTTACTTGGAAAACTGAAATTCTAGCTAAAATCCAACTCTGTGCCTACATCAAACCTCCACTAAACAACTGAAAATTACCAGAGAAAAATATGCAATTATGCTTAATGAGCTCACTTCCAATTTATGAACAGATCTTAAAATGTGCTCTTAATGCTACCAGGATATCATACTTAATTTCCCAAGACCATTCACTTTCCCACTCTCCTGGACAACTTTTTTACACTTTCCATCTTCTAGAATACCCTAAACTTTTTTCTTGTCTTCATATTCCTACTTTACTGAAAAAAGTAAAGCAATCAGAAGAGAACTTCCATAGACTTCCACCATCATATTTATTCACCTACCAGCATCTTCATCCACATACTCTGCCTCCATATTTGTTACTATTCATGATGCTAACCAAAGCCAACTCCTCGTCTTGTACACTAAATCACACTAAATCCCTTCCCCTATAGTCTACTCAAGGACATCACCTATTCCAACATTTCTAACCTCTTTCTCTGGTACCAATTTTTCACTATTGGATCATTTTCATTCAAATACAAACAACATGTTGATATTACTGCCACCTGTAAAAAAAATTAAAGATAAACAAAAAATAATTTCTACATATTCCACTTGCCCCACTAGCTACTATTTCATTTCTCCCCTCCTGTTTGCACAAAAACTTCTCCAGGAAGCTATCTATAGCTGCTTTTTGTGTTTTCTTTTCTGCCATTCCCCACTAAAACCAGTTCAATCAGATTTTTGATTCACTACTCCATTGAAACCACTGTGAACAATATGAATAATATCCACCATGCTGCCAAATCCAATAGCCCAGTCCTTCCCTTGCTTGTCCTATCAGCAGCATTTGGCACAGTTGATGACTTTCTCCTCCTTGATACACTTTCTTCCCTTGGCTTCCACATTATCCTGTTTCTCTCCTATATCACCAGCTGCTCCTTTTTAATCTTCGTTGCTGGTTCTTCCTTTAAATCTTTTATGTTGCAGTGTCCCAGGGCTCAGCCTTTGATCCTGTTCTTTTCTATAACTACAATTACTCTTTTGGTATCATAGCAGTATAGGGCCTTTCAGAACCAATGATATGCTACTGACCTCTAAATTTACAAATCCAACTAGAAGTTGCTGATTTGTATGTCCTTGGATATAAAATAAGCATCTCAAACACAGGATGCTCAAATCTGAATACTTAATCTTACTGCCAAAACCTGCTCCACCCTCAGCCTTCTCTATTTCAGTGGATGGCAACTCCACATTTATCAGATGAAAAACCCTAGAGTCCTCTTTGACTTTGCTCTTTCTTTCACAGCCACACATAATTCAACCACAAACCTTGCTGGTTGTTCTTTCAAATCTATGCAGAATCTGAATGCTTTTCACCACCTCTCTGCTACCATGTGGTCTAAGCCAGCATCTCTCACGTGGCTACTGCAATAGTCTCTGCACAGTTCTCCCATTTCCACCCTTGCCCCTTTACAAATTAATCTGAACAAAGCATCCAGAATGATCCTTTTAAAACATGTATATCACTCCTCTGCTCAAAATCCCCTACTTTCTCCCCCATTCACACAGAGTAAAAGACAATGGCTTACAAGACCTTACAGGCTGACAATACCACCTCACTCATCTCTCTGACCTCATCTCCAGCTATTGTTTCCCTTAATCACTCAACTCCAACCACACTGGTCCCTTCCTACTCCTGGAGTATGGACCAAGCAGGCTCCAGTTTAGCCACTATGCTCTATCTGTTCTCCACTCCTGGATGTTATTTCCAGCTTGGTTAACTCCCTCGCCTTCTTTTCATGTCTTTGCTCAAATGTCGCCATAGCATGAAGTTTTCCCTTTACCACCTTATTTATTACTGCAGTGACACACTGCAACAACACACCTGTACAAACACACATACACACAACATACACACACGTAATGTCAATCTTTACTTACCATATTTCATTACTTTCTATTGTCTATGTCATTTATCTTCTTCTAAGATAATTGTTTATTTATTTATTCCTTTGCTGTCTACTCACCATCTTTCCCTTCCCTACCTCCCTATCCTATATTGCAATACAAAAGCTCTTTAAGGGCAGGGATCTTTGTAATATTCACTGGCCGATTTCAAACCTATAAATTCATGTAACATGTTCAACAAATCAATAAACAGTGTTTCCCTGGAATTTACAACCCACAGATTTTAGGTACAATTTCAGGCTATGTAACTAATTAGAAGAGCTTGAACTCAGACATTCTGAATACAAATTCATTAATCTTTCCACGATATTGCTCTAACTTCCGGACAAGAACCTTCCTCAAACCCTTGAAACACCAATACTTTTTGATTTTTTCAAGTTAATAAAATAAAATACGTTATTTTAATTTGATCCTTGATTATTAGCACAGATAAAGACTTTTTCATGATTCTTTGTTGAATTAATTGTGAATTGATGGTACATTTTGCACCTCTAGCACTGTTGTCCTGTGGCTTAGAATCATTGCTTTCATAGACCTCTTTACTTTCTCTTTACTACAATTAGCAATACTAGCAGATGATTTTCTTTTATAGCCCATTTTACCCAAAGAAACAAAGTTTTTATCACTTCAGGAGAACTAGTGTGCATGATAATGAGTGTAGAACAGCACAGCCAAGTTGAAATTCAGAGATTGTTGCTGAACCCCTCCCTCTTACTTCTGTGAGTCATTCCAGACACATCAGTATGGCAAAGCCTGCAACCGAAATTCATTCCTCAGCAAAATGGCAAATCATTACATGTTAAGTTGCTTGAAAATAGTCAAAACTGCAAATGTTTAAGCCTCAAATCCCAATAATCTACTGTAATTGGACTCAATCATTACAACAGACATCCATGAAGTAGGGGGTAGGACACGGATGAAGAAGAAAAATATATGGAAATCCAAATAACTAGGAGCTTAGTGCTTGGAGTTAGAATGTTTTCTGCTTTGGGCAACCCTCTACTCTTCCAGGTGGTGGCAGTAGGAAGGTAGCAAAAACAATGAAAACTGTGAAAGCAAAAAAAAAAAAAAAAAAAAAAATTAAATATTGTGACTATGACTCATAAATATAAAGTGTGTCAAAATTTACATAACTTATATTGATAACTTATATTGATAAGGGAACCAGTAGGATGATAAAGCTCCAAAGAGTATTTGGAAAACTAAGCAGTTACAGAAACTGAAGGAAGAATGTTGCAATAAGATTGCTAGGGTAGATCTATAATTGGTTGATATTTTACAGAGCAATCAAACCATAACCTTTAGGGTTATATTGCTCTACTAAACAGAAATCATTTGCTTCTCTAACAGACAAAACTCTACGTATTAACATGTAACTTCACAGAACCTGGACCCTAATCAATAATAAATCATCTGTTAAACAAAGGATAATCTCCCAAAGAATTAAGTAGTCCTGTTAGACAGTGTTGTAGTCTGACACAGAAAGGACACACAGCCATCCCTTTGCCTTATTTCTAATTTGTTGATACTTTTTTAAAAGAATTAAAGTACAGGAGCCTTCTCTTTGAGTTGCCTTTGGAGAAATACACTATTCTATTACATTAGAAACGTGTCTGGTCTGTTTTGAAAGAAAAATTCCTCCTAGTTCCGAGCTCCAATAAGATCCCTTCATACTACAGCCTATTTTAGTAATAGAGTATTTTGTTTGAAGAGCGTATTTCTCCTGTAAAATAAGAACACAACTAATAATTGAATGAATTCCCTATTTCAATCTGATTTGTGAATTCTCTGCATTCAAAGAATTCCTCAACGGCATTTTAGAAATAGAAAGCACCTTAATGAGGGATCTTGAAATAAAACAATGTCCGAAAGGTTAAGGAATTTGCCCAAGGTCATATTGTGAGTCTGACGCTAAGCTGACAGAGAAATTTGAAGTTAAAGCAGAAAAGCATAGAGGGCTACAACAGCTGGAGAAACTCCAGCTTCCTGTGGTTGGTCTACGGATACCCTTGATCTCATAACCCTCAAGTAACACAGTTGGGCCAGAATACAGGCTTTATAGCAAGAACTCAGGTTTAAGGATTGTGAGGGACATTTTTGACTACTAGTAATTGAGAGAAAAAGTAACAACCTTTCTTCACATCACAAGGTTCATGGCTGACACTCCTGTAACCAAACACAGATTAACCAGGGAAAAGCATAACGAATTTATTTAATATAGGTTTGATGAGAAATGGAGACCCAAAGACCCAGGAAAACTGTAATTTTGTGCTTAGGTTTGATGAGGAAAGGACAGTTATGTAGAAGTAAGAATGGACAGAAGAGGGTATGATCTCATAGTAATAAACTCAGAGAAATTTAGCAAGGCCTGTTTCAGTTCAGATTCTTCTTGGACTCTCCGTGTCTTTGTTCCTTTCCTCCAGGTACAGGGCAGGACACCTGTCACATGGGGGCCTCTCGTGGAGAAGGGAGGGAGAAGGTCAGAGAGTCACCTTCCTGCCTCTGTGGTTTTTCTCAATTTCCATCAGCTTAAAATACTCCGTACGTGAAGGGCCCACAATTTGAGGCATCGTGTTCTGAGTCCCTACAGTAATTTTTTCCAAGAAGATGTACCGTGAAAAAACTAGGCTAATTCAACTGCAGTAAAGAGAGAGAGAAAGAAGATTGAAGCTTACACACACGCTATTTAAATTGGCAAGTCTGAAATTGTTTTATCTTTGATAACTTCATTTTCTTCTTTTCTAATTTTTTTCTCACAAGTTTATTTTTTTTTTCAAAGAGAAATCTGCCTCCTTGAGGAAGAGAGACACTTTCATTTCAGAAAATAAGGCTGTATTGTTAAAATAATCCCAGAGTATATAGTATGTACTATGAAACAAACAAACAAACAAACAAACAAACAAAAACAAGACAATTTAACTACTGAATAACTTTTGACAGCAGATTAGAATGCATGTCATTTCTCAGCTCCTTTTTAATTCCTATTTACAAGTTGAATTTTAAATGCAGGATGGGCTGATAGTGTTGACAGAGGCAGTTTTGATACTTATTTTAAAGTCTTTATGTCAGCCACAGCAATTATGTTTGGGCAATAATATTCTTCCATTATTAATTTGTGAAATTCCGATTCTTCCTCTATCAAAGTACCTAAAACTATTCACTTAAAACCTAGAATTTAGGGTTGGAAGGTAAGCCTCCATGAGTGTTTAAAATTGTTTGCTAATTGCCATCTGGATTCTGCAATTCTTAAAGCATGTCTGAACAACAGACTTCACACAATTTTAAATTAATGCAAATCTACATTAATTTAAAATATATCCGTGTTTTTATTGATGGAGATAGAGAAAAGCTGTCAGAAAAATAAGATGAACTAAACTAGAATACTGAAATTCTGAAAAGTTTAGCAATAGCTGTAATATCAAGAATACACCCTTGCAGTTACATTTCAAGTTTTAAACCCATATTTTCCTATAATTAACTTAAATCCAAAGGGCAGGCATAACACTATCCAACCTAAACATTCAAAACTTTTTTATTAAAATATCCTAAATATCCCATCCAAAGTACTGAATAAAAAGCTTTTTAAATGACAGCTGGCCATTCCTGTTCTGCTCTCTCAAGGTTGTTAATAAACATTCACCCTTGTTTTTGTTTTTGTTTTTTGAGACAGAGTCTTGCTCTGTCACCCGGGCTGGAGGGCAATGGTGCAATCTCAGCTCATTGCAATTTCCACCTCCCAGGTGCAAGTGATTCTCCTGCCTCAGCTTCCCAAGTAGCTGGGATTACAGGCGTGTGCCACCATGCCCAGCTAAGTTTTGGATTTTTAGTAGAGACGGGGTTTCACCGTGTTGGTCAGAATGGTCTTGAACTCCTGACCTCAAGTGATCTACCCGCCTTGGCCTCCCAAAGTGCTGGGATTGCAGGTGTCAGCCATTGCCCCTGGCCAAACATTCACCTTTTAAAATAAATGAATATATCCTAATACCGAACAGATTTTTCAATAAAACTTGGAAAGCTTAAGATGTCCAAAGCAGTATTTCCCAATAGTTTTCTTGGCACATTCAAATAATTTTGTATTCTCCTTCACTTTGGCTAAATGTAAACTAAACAAAGAGAAGTATGACTGGTTTGACACAAGTGAGTGACCAGAGTTGGTGTCTTCTTGGAACTGACCTTTTGTTACCATGACAAACCAAAGCCTTCAAAGGGCAGGGATACTTATGATTGAGAAATCACCCCTGGAATAGCCCAACCCATTCTTAAAAACTTTAATCTTCTATGAGTAGTTATGAAAGAAGGAGGTTTAAATTACTATCTGCCATCCCAGGAAGTAGAAATACCTAGTCTCTGGAAAAAATTCTGTTACAAATCAACTTTTAATTATATTTTTTCTCTAAGTTGGGAAAACTCCAGCATCTCCATTACCCTAGGATTAAAAAGAGTTTCCAATTGTTCTTAAAAATATGACAAATGAACAATAGTTCTGGTCCGTTTTTTTCAGCATCTAAATTAACTCTGTGTGTAAGGGTATGCCTGGGAAAAGTAGAGAACTGAAATTCCCCATGATCCCAGAATCCAGAAATCTGTTTTTTTAAGTTAAAGTCACAGTTTCAAAAATGTCCTTTGGCCATTGAATCATCTCTGTGTTCCAGCTGACCTTTTTTTTTCCCCTTTAGACCTTCTTAAAGTTACTAGAAATTTGTATCTTGAGAAATATGTATCATTTTTAAAATAAAATCCCTTACCGGAACTCAGATACAAGGTCACTAAGGTCGTGCTTTGACCTACTCTAGTGAATTGATAGATTGGGCTGACTGCACCATGCTGCCCTTCCCTGATACTCCTTGAATTTCGTACACCAAGTGGTTATTTATACAGATTTCATTGTGAAAGCTGGTGGAAGTTAGCTATGATTTTCTGCCCAGGGCATGAAAGGCTAGCTAAATGCTACCTTTGAACATTTGAAGGTTTTGTTTTGTCCACCAGCATCACAAAGAAGATGGAACAGAAATGGCAAAGAAAAATGGTTTTTGTTAAATAAAGAAAAAAGCTCTAAGCTAGAAATGTCAAAGATAATCTAAGCCAAGGAGATATTCAAAAGCCAAGGGTGACATCATCACCTTTCACCTTACTATTATGTTAACAGACCCTAGATATTTTCAAGTGGAATTACATGAAAATATGTTTACGTGATTTTAAAATAATAAAATATTATTATTTCAAGAGTTAATACTATTTCCCAAGGTACATAAGTTCTCAGGGATTTTAGATTAGAATATGATATGTGCCTTACATATCTAAGCAAGGTAAAAAAAATGTTAGCTTAATGAAAAAATTGAGCAAATACACTGGGAACATGACATGCCCTAAAGTTCACTTATAATGAAAAGAAAAATAATCTGAAACCAAATATTTTGGAGAAATAGGAGAAATAAATTCATAATCAAGTAGACAGTCAATGGTGAAGCTAGAAATTAAATTTACAAACATATTCTATGCCCTGTTTGGAATAAGTTCCAGAAGTCCCAGGTTTCCATATTATGTTTAGTATTTTTATTATGGTTTTTTATTGTTATTTTAATGAATGGAAACATTTTATATATAAAAGAAATGATAAATTAATGAGTATAACCTATCAAAGCAATATTGATAGTACATGTTCAAGATAGAACATAAATCATTTCAAATGTGTTTAAACTCAAATTCTAGTTTTGAAAAAATAGGCCTACAGCAAGGAAAACACATAATCATACAGGAAGATGTGGGAAGTGGTAAGTAGTTTTAGGTAGCCATGTATATCCCTTGTTCCTCCCCAGCCTCCCAGGCCCAGTAGGTTTGTGCTATATTATTCTATTATTTCCTGGAGAGGACTGGTGTTCTTGTTTTTGTAGTTCACATGAGCAAAATCAAGCTTGAATTCACTTGACTTTTTTGCTTGTAAGAGGCAAGTCCCCTGTAACCAAGGCAACTGATATTAGCATAATGTACATCCATAATTTTCAGCCATAATGTATATCTTTGATGACTTCAGAGCTCCAACCAATATTGAGAATCTTGGGAAGGCCTTTTCTAAATGAGAAGGGATTCTTTCTCCTAGTGTCTTGTTTTAATTAAATAAAGTTTTTTATTTTAGAATAATTTTAGACTTGCAGTAAAGTTGGAAAGATAATACAGAGAGTTTCAGTATACCCCTCACTCATCATTAATATCTTACATTACCACAGTATATTTGTCAGAGAAAAAAAAAGCACCAACATTGACACATTATTAACAAATCTCCAGATTTATTTGAATTTTACCAGTTTTTCCATTAATATTCTCTTTCTGTGTTAGGATTCAATCCAAGGTATCACATTTCATTTACTTGTCATATCATGGCTTGTCTTCCTTGTCTCCTCTGGTCTATGACAGTTTCCTCCTATTTCTTTTTCATGGCCTTGATAGTCTTGAGGAGTACTGGCCAGGTATCCTGTATAATGTCCCCCAATCTTGGTCTGTCTGATATTTTTCAGAACTAGACTGGGATTATAAATTTTTGGAAAGAAAGGTGGATAGAAATGCCCTTTCATTTCACCTTATCAGAGGATATGTGCTATCAACATGACTTCTAACTACATAACTTTCATCATTTGGCTAAGGTAGTGTTTGCCAGGTTTCTCCATTATAAAATTGCATTTCCCCCTTTCCATAGTCTGTTAATTTGGAACTACTCACTAAGCCTAGCCTACACTCAAGGAAGAAAGAGTTCTACTTCCTGGAGGGGAGAGTATGTAGCATATACTAAATGGAAGGCTTTGTAAGTAAGATTTGTCTCTATTTATTTATTTATTCATGACTATTTATTTCTATCAGTATAGATCACATACGATATGTTTATTTCATACTTTGGGTTTTTGATATTATGATTATACACACACATACACACACACACACACACACACAGATTTTCATCCACAGTTTCTGGTTCATAACTCCCATAACCTTTGTTACAGTCCTTTGTTATAATGTTGGAGACAAAATCTTTCTCTCTGACCTTCTTCTGCCCTACTTTCACCTGCCCAAGGCAGAACTCTAATCTGATTGTGGATCATAAAACCCTCATTCCAGAGAAGGTCCCTGCTTCTTACTTTCAAGGAAGGAAAGCCTCACAGAGAGACCAAGAGGAATCCAAACAGACAAGCCTCATTGTGTGTAGATAATGCACTTTTTGGCCAGCCACGTTACAACAAGGTTGTCCATCAAAAGACAGAGTTCAGGGAGCTTCCAGAGAGCTGAACACATAGAGGCTGACAGGAAGGTGAAGAATAACTCGTCCATGAGCTGGGAGGGTGGTGCACCCCAACTCCACAGGGACAGAAACTCCTGCACTTGGGACCCCTTTGACCTTACCCTATGTATCTCTTCACCTGACTATATTCATATCCTTTAAAATATCCTTCTTCATAAAGCAGCAAAGATAAGTAAGTGTTTCCCTGAGTTCTCTGAGCCATTCCAGCAAATTAATCAAACCCAAACGGGGGTCATGGGAACCCCAACTTGAAACCAGCTGGTCAGAAGTTCCAAAGGCCTGGACTTGTAACTGGTGTTTGCGGTGGGAGGCGAGGAACAATCCTAGGGATTGAGCCTTCAACCTGTGGGATCGGATACTATGTCCAGATAGATGGAGATAGTGTCAAAACTGAATTGGAGGACACCCAGCTGGCATCTGCTGCTTGGCGGGTGGGAAAATTCCCCCCCACATTTGGTCATAGAAGACTTCTGTGTTGATTGCTGTAGTGTTATGCCAGCAGAGGAAAAAACACGGTTTGAGAGAGTTTTATCCTGTACAGGGTTAAAATCCAATACTATGTTATCTATTTTGTTACTCAAATGGTTTCAGATCTTTCAGGTTGGCACCTGTGTTGCTTTGATGTGATCCCATTCTACTACTCAACTTATTTGATTTCCTTGATTGAATCTTTTGTGTAGCAAACCATCAAACATGCTGCATATTCTGCTCATTTGTCTTTTTACTCTCTAGGTTTCCCCTTGAGAATGTAAGCTGCTAAAAGCAAAATTTTTCCTCTTGTGTTCATTTCTGTATCCTCAATTCCTAAAACAATGCCTGCCCTTTGTAGAAACTCAAAAATGCATGTTGAATAAGTTTCTTTCCCCTTGGTCATTTCAGGATCTCAGTTCAGTCATTTCAAGTTTCTGGGCCTTCCTCCCTTTCCCTGGGGGCTGCATTTTTGTTCTACTTGGGCGTATATAGAGTTATGGCAACAGGGGAAAGGGTACCTGGTCCATAGTTGTCAGACATGATAGTCATAAGGCAAGAGGAAGTAAATAACAAGAAATACCTGTGTACTCATGATGATTTCCAGTTGAATAGTCCATGCACATTGCAGCCTCCTCATTCCTGTTGTGTTGTCCTTTTGGATTTTCTCACTCTCTGCCCCAACTCCCAGTACTGCCTCAGAGACCGGGAATGCTCTGCTGCCTAAACACAGGAAGCCGCCTGCAAGCCCAATTGCCTGCAAAGGCCTCACTGCCCAGCCACCACACCAGCCCCTAGCCAGCCAGTGGATTCACAGAGAAGCTGACAGTCTCCTTGGGCTACACTTGAAAAGGAGTCACAGGCAAATTTTTTTCTGTGGGATCTTCTATAGGATCTTTATGTAGGATTGTGATCACCCTTGCTGTCTTGAACCATGGAGAGTTGGCACATAATCAATTCCAGAAGTTTCTTTTCCTCATCTTCCATGCAGAAAGGGATTTTATATCTCTGCCTGGGGGAGGTAGGGGTGGGTGGTTGTATTATCTCATATTTGTGATTAATGGATCAACTTTACTGAAGATTTCCTTTGATGCTTGATGCTTAAAGTGAAGATTATGGAATTAAAAAAAAAAAATCTTTTTTCTCTCAAAAAGCTCTTGCAAACCAAAAGCACCCAGGCTTTCAAGATGTAGTTCTACCACAGATTTTTCAATGTATTTAGAAAAGTAAATAACTTTTTCTTCTTTCCTTACTCTTCTGTATGTGGCCATGCTAAGGGCAAATGAATATCTTGAAGGGCTTTGGCTGGGTGAGGGAGTGGAGGGGGAGGGAGAAGAGTGTAGGAAGGTGGAGCAAACCCAGGTCAACAAACCCACCCTGATAGCTCCAGAATGTGTTCTGCCACCCAGAATATGCTGCTGGAAGTTTTATAAAAACTCGGAAATGGAGGTCTAGCAGATCTAACTTGTCTCTAAACAAAGCAGCCAGATACAGCTTCTTGTACCGCACTTGGAGTCAGGAGATGAGGCAAACCTGGCCATGGCTTACTTGCTGAAGGACATGAGAGTCAGTAAATGGCTTCACTGGTTTATCTCAGGAAAAGCTGTAGCAGCAAAAATGTGACCTTTCAGGAACTAAGTGCCCTGGAGTAGTGGTCTCCAAAGAGGGGGCACAAGGTGCAGGAATTCTAAAAAAAAATACGATAAAAACTATATTGTGATTATTTCTAATTCTATTATTATTTATTTATTTATTTTTTGAGACAAGAGTCTCGCTCAGCTGCCCAGTCTGGAATGTAGTGGCGCGATCTCAGCTGGTCTCAAACTCCTGACCTCGTGATCCGCCCACCCTGGCCACCCAAAGTGCTGAGATTGCAGGCGTGAGCCACCGCGTCCGGCCACATTATTATTTCTAATTCTATTCTATCTAAAGAAAGACAAGAAAGTAGTTAAGCTTCACTATTATTTCGTGTACCAATTCACCCCAGCACTCTGCCTTGTTCTATCTGTCCAGTAGCCATGAGCACATTAAATTCCAGGTGTCTTGAGGGAAGGTGGGAGAATCATGAGGTCGGCAGTGGTGCCCGAGTTGTTCATTTGCCTCTGGCATATTATAATAGATCATCATTAATCTGTGCCTGATAGAGCAGCCAGGTTGGTCTGAAATTTGCTGACGTGGCTATTCAGTAAGGAAATTGGCCCCTGGAAATTAATGCAGCATCATGTATCAACCATCACAAGACAGCGAGCTCAAGTCTCAAACAAATGGATAAATCCTAAGGTTTTACCTGACTACCACTCCAGCCACATTCCACTGTATTATGTTATCTTGTTTTAGCTAAATGAACCCTCAAATGTTGGGCAAGTAAGTTAAAGGTGTTGCCACAAAGAAAACCCGGATCAAAGATGACGCTAATAAGGCAAGCAGGAATAAATTAGAAAATGGCAGTGGTGACAGGAGAGAGCTCTGACTCAGCCACATGCAGACAAAAACAAGCAGAGTCTTATCCAGAGGCTCCCAGACGTTCACAGTTTATAACATTCTTGGTGTCTCGGCAGTTTTTTCACAGCACCCCTAGACAAAAAGTTTTAAAATACTCAAGAGTTTCGTTTATTAAGAAGTTCAAATAACTTGTTAAATATCCACTTCCTAACAACTGAGTAGCCATTTAAAAAAATAATACACATAAATTGGAAAAAAAACTTATTTTCTTCTTTAACAATGACACTTACTTAACAATAGGATATATGCACCTGTTGGGGACTGCACAGCTTCTCAAACCTTAGAATCCAATTGGGCACACCACCTTCATTTTCTGTTCTACAGTGATTTCCAGAGGCACGTGGCTTTTATCCTGGTAACCACAAACACCTAATGCTGCAAATACATGCCATCACTAAAAATATTAAAGTGCCACCTAATGTTGAAACGGGAACTACCTTGTGCCAGTAGGTCATTGCCTGTCGACAGATATTGAGTATTGCTGTGTTCCACTCAAATATTTAAATATCTCACTGAACCCCTCTGAGTTTGCAGTAGCATCCTTGAAGAATATCTGAGTCCATGTCTAGGGCAGAAATATATAAGTCTAGAAAATTTTCTCATACCAAATTTGTGTGGGGGTGGGGGGATAATCTACTAAAGACTGCTAGAGTCATATCAAAGTATGGCATGGAGAGGGCCTTTCTAAGATGTTAAACCCAAAATCATAATAGAAAATACTGAAATTTGACCACATACAAATTTTAAACTTTTGTAAATAAAGAAATACCACAAAAAAAGTTAAAAGATAAACAACAAATTGGAGAAAGATATTTGTAACACACACATCAGAAAATGAGGTAATTTCTTTAACATTTAAAGAACTCATAAATCAGTATTTAAAAACCACTGCAATAAAAAATGTATGAAGACATGAAGCATCAGTTTCCAGAAAAACAATTACAAGATCTATTGCAGCTTTCTTCATAATAAACAAAGTCTGAAAATACGTGTTTATTGATTATCAAAAAAAGAGGGGAACATATAGATTAAAATAAAATTAAAATACACATCAATCAATTACATTGTGTGGACATTACTTGAATCATGATTCAAATTTAATATTTTCAAAGAAAAACATTTATGAAACATTGGAAATTTGAACACTGAATGATGATGATAAAAAATTTGTTTTAATTTTTTTGGCCTGATATCATCAATATTTTTAAAAGCACTTATCTTTTTGAGAGTCATGCTGAGTACTTACTTATAGATAAAATTAAATAATGTCTGAGATTTCCTTCAAAATAAATAAGGAGAGAAAAGCATAGAAGAGATATTAATGGCTAAGTATTGATAGTGGAGCTGGGTGTTGAGTACATGTTGTTTCCTAAAATTACTCTGTCTACTTGTTATTGTATATTCAAAATTCTCCTAATAAAATGGAGCTTTCTGCTTTGTAAATAAAAGCCATAGAGGAGACAGTATAGTCTGATATAATTTTAGGAGTGAAAGCTTCAGCGTCAACTGCCTAAATTCAAATTTAAGCTTCATGGAACAATTACCTGAGCAGACATTTTCTCAGTTTTCTGATCTGCTAATTGGAGAAAATAATGCTCGCTTCATTGGATTGTCATAAATATGGCTTTGAGATACGATCCAAAAATTGGCCAACATAATGCCAGTGACTTTGATTTCAGAAAATCATGACATACAAGTAATTCCTTTCATTACCTACATTATTAGTTCTAATTTTTTCCCATGTCTTACCTATCAGTACAAGGAAGTAGTCTATCAGAATCTCAAAATAGGAGATGATATTTGAACAATTCCACATGGAGATTCTGGTACATTTGCCATAGGGAATCATGCTCCTGCTTGAGACCATTACTCAAGCTGTTTTATGGAAAGGCCCATATAGCAAGAAGCCACATGCCAGCTATGTAAGTGAGCCACTCTGCAAGTGGATCATCCAGCCTGTTAAACCTTCACATGGCTGCTGCCCCAGTGAACAACTGACTCAACCTCAGGAGAAACACTGTGCCAGAACCACCCAGCCAGGCCACATTCCTGATCCACAAAAATAACAAATGCCATGTCAGATCAAATAACAAAGTGCTTATTGTTATTTACAGACACAAAAATGTTGGGGCAATTGATTACACAATAATAGATAACTAATACACATATAAAGATAATGTGAAAATTAAAATTCAGCTATAAAATGCTACCCTAGTTTGCAAAATTCTCAGAAAAATATTCTGAAATGAACTTCAGAGAAGGTTCTTGACAAAATCAGTACTCTTCGTGGTAAATATATGGACCAATTAATACAGCACAGTACGTGTTGGCCCCAAAAATCTTTCTTTTTTGGGATATATAATTCACTTGCTTGAAAACATAGTATGTTCTTGAAAAAATGAACATTTGGTTAGAAATGACCCAATGTAAAGCTTAAGATGTAAAATGGATTGTCATCAACAAACTGCTCCCCATGGCATGTGTATTTTTGGTTTGTGGTTAATACTTTTTTCTCAAGCAATCCTAGTAGTTTTATCGGAACCATTTGGCAATATTACTTTCAAACATGCATTGGAAGTCCTAGTGTGGAACTTTGCATGGTGCTATGCAAATAAAGTCAGGGGTGGTTGGAGCTATAAACTATAATTGATGAACACTTTAGTTGAACAGAAGGTTTTCTATTAGCCAAGCACTGTGCTACATGTTTGAAACAGAAAACGTATTCCTGTGTGGATTTTTAAAAAACTCAAAGACTCTGAGAATTCTTTTCCAGTAATTAAATGTTTGATATAAGGGACTGATCAACTCAAGAAAGATGGGAGGAGGACCAGAATGAAAATCATGGGCCATGGAGAACCAAAATGATCAAAGAAAAAGAAAAAGGCCAACCAAGAGTTATAAGACTTGCCCACTGAACAGATACTGGAAGTTCAGTTAATTACATCGCAATGTGTGTTACTTTTAGATTTTCTGTAATGTAAATATATTAATTGTTCAGTAAACTCAACTCTCAATTAACTCTCATTCTGTGGGGTGAGTTCTATCATTCCCAGCACTTTTAATAACTATGTAAACTGTACTGGGAAAATATTTACACAGAAATATACATAATAAGTCACACTATGTTAAAGTTTTTAAACCTTTAAAATTAAAAAAGAACTATTTAGTAAATGAACATATCCTTAACCTACTAATTCCCGTTCTAAGGAGATAACTCAGAGAAAAAGCTTGCACACATGAACATGAATACATGTAAAGAATGCTCTATTGTTTATAACAGGTAATATTAGAAACACTAATGAGACAATAAAGCATGGTTTGTTTCATTACTCTTTATTCCAGCATTTACCTATTTCTTCTTCTTTTGTTTATTTTCCAAATTATCTTTAGATTCCATTTGTCCAGGGGAAAAATTCAGTGGCAGTTTAGCAGGGTAGTGGGGGAAAGCCTTGAATTTATATATTAACTTGAGAATTGACATTTCTGTGAGGTTAAGCCATTGTATCCAAGAACATAGAATGTCCTTCCACTTGCTTACATTTTCTCTCCTTTTTTGTGTTTATTTTGTTTGTGCTTTTTTTTCCAGTGGAGTTCATAGAGCCATCCCTCTCTCACTGTCAGACCAGTGGTGTGGGTGGGGTTGAGACTAATCTGATTGAGGGGAAAGAGAAGGTATATGACCCAGGTTCTGTTAATCCAGAGTAACAGTGCTGGGTTCGGAAATGGATATACACAATCTGGACCAATGAGCATCAGCTTAAGAACTGTTTCTGGATGTAGTAGAAAAGAAAGATACTTCAGCTGGTGTTGCTAAGATGGTAGAGTATAAGCGTTCAGCTGCTCAGAAAGACCCTAAAAACAAAGTCAACACCAAGAAAAAAACAAGTCAAATTAATGGAGTGAGTCAGGTTCTTGACAGCAATCTCTGTATAGAAGGATCCAGCTTAGGCTGATCATACACCCTGGAGTCAATATTTTATTTTCTTTGTTTAAGATAGTGCAAGTTGAATTTTTACTACTTACCATTGAACGAGGAAACAAGACTAATGTAATATTTTGTATTAGTGTCATAGAATCATTTCTGTCTCCTACCAGAGTCACTCTCATGTCACTTCATCTGGATTAAAGTCTTGAAGTGGGGGAAAGATATAATAAGAAATATCCAAGCCCCTTCCTTTCAGAGACAGAGCTCATACAAGCACACATCACTTTCTCTGGAAACTTTTGCCTATAGCTGGATGAGAGGGTCTCTGCTTAGGGTCATGCAATTACTCTTATAGTAAGTATTTCTGTTCAGGGAGAAATAGCCTTTCTGGATCTGTTTCTTTCTACCTACTACACACCGTTTCATATGCATAAGATTCCTGGTGACAGTGTTTCTGACATGTCCCTTATTTTCTGAACATAAAGATCAGCCTCCTAGTTATTGCTTTACAAAGCAGACATAGGCTTTCTATCTGATTAAACACGTATAAAGGACAGAAAGTATGAACCTGGAGCTACTGTTTCTAAGCAGTTTAAATATGTGCAACCAAAGCTACAAGATATCTTTAATATACCTGTCTTCATTTCGCATATTCTGCTGCTTATTGCCTGAACCACAAAACGCAAAGAGCCTAGCAATACAACAAACCCAGCAAATGTGCAGTACACCATTTCACAGCAGGGGCCTCAGCATCTCACAGCATGTGGTTCTGCCTCTCAATGATGTGAAAAGCCTGTCGCAGATTCACTTTCCAGCTGATGCTGCAGCCCCCTTACACTCTGGATAAGCAATTTCTATACTGTTATTCTCTCACATGGATTCCAGAAATGGTTAATATGAATTTGGCTCAACCTTGCCATCTGAAATTTCAGAAGAAATGACACTTCTATCCCTGGAAATATAAAGTAATTTGTAAATGTATTTGAGGATTTTGCTTTAAATATTTTGTTACATATTCGAGCTACATTTTGTCTCTTGGCAATGAATAGACTTGTTTCTCTTCAATCATTCTAAAATGGATGTTATGTTTACATAACATATACTCTCTTAAAAAGTATTAGAATCTCTGGAAAACTGTAAATCATTACTTACTATCATCCATTCCTCCTCTTTCATTATTAAGCATTTATTATGTACTACTAGACATTTTGAATTGTGCACTAGTAATTCCTTCTTTATTCTGTTCCTCCTCCTTATTTCCCTCCCTCTTTTCATTATCTCCCTCTTGCCCTTCCTTTTATTATGCAAGGTCCTTTGCTAGGCCCTGGATTAATTTTCTGTATGTATTTGTGTATATATATTTAATAGAATTAAATTAATCTGTTACAGGTGCATTGACTTGACCCTGAGGTGTGTTTACTGAGGGGTTTAGGATATCTCCATATATGTAAAGGAATGGTGGAGCAGGCAAACCAAAATTCTATTTGCAGCAGGAAAAATACTTACTTTCCAGAAGAGGAAAAAAACCCTCATCCTAAGGGAAAAAAGAGTCAATATGTACATCTTGGTAGTAGGATTAGGGGTCAGTGAGTCCTAGACAAAGGGGCTACAGTAAGAATGAGAAATGCTAGAACAGCCGGAAGTTTGGAGAAGCAGAGTGGTTAGCACTGAAGACATCAGCCTCAGCAGCATCAGAAGATAGCGCCCTCAGTATGCATTATGCATGCTCTCATAGCCCTGGCTGCCCTCAGCCCAGACTTATGGACAGACCCAGCTGCCCACTAGCACCCCCTGGCAGCCAGGGACATAGGTCCGTGGAATTACCAGCAAGAGAACCAACCAACACTGACAGACATCAATGGGTACTCCCAGAGGCGTTGCCATTTGGGGCTCCGGCAGCAACAGGAACTATCACAATATGTAGGGACTAGAGGGCAATCTCTCTCAGTATTCATTCTTAGAAGCTGTGAAGAACAGGACTGTGTCTATCTTAAATTATTATCCAGCATCTAACATAGTACCTGACACATAGTAGGAATGTTTTTTTTATTTTATTTTATTTTATTTTTTTATTTTTTTTTGGAATGTTTATAGAATGAAAGAATGAACTAGAAAATATCCACATGACTGGATATACCTTTTCAACTATGGGAATACACACCAAAGGTAGCCTTTAAAAATGTATAAAAGGAATGTTTGTGAACACTTAAAATTCCAGTCAAGGTTACTGAGAGAAATCTCAAGGAGGCAGAATGGGCATTTGCTCGTAAGCAGAATCCTAATCAAGCACATCAGACCTGAATTTGGAAGAAAAACCACATGAATAGAAGATGATCAGTCACAGAAGCAGGGGAAAAAAAACAGGGTCCCAGAGGAAGAAAATGTTGACAAATAATTATGCAACTGTTGCCTAGAGGAAAAAAAAATTTTTTGCTTAAGCATGAACATTTTGAATTTCTAGGCAACACCATCCCTAGAGTACCTCAGTCTGTTTTAGCAAGGAGACACTTCTTGAATCAAATCAGTCCTAATGTTTAGATTCCTTGCTCACCAAACGTCTGCCAGTCCAGGCATTCTCATCTCTTGACGGTTATATTGCTCTCTAAAATTTAACAAATGGGTCCATAGGAGACAAGCCTCTGAGAGCTAAGTTAATCCAGGCCCCACTGAAGGGATAGCCCTGTCTTGGTATGCTGATGAAAGGAGACTTCTGAACTCCAGAGCTGGGGACTAGCTACATCCTGATGGTGGTGTCACACTTCCAGGATGAATGCCACAAGCTACGGGCAGTGGCTGTTGCCTGGCTAGTCTCCCAGGAGTCACCTCTCTGCTTTACCCTGAGCCTTTGTAAGCGTTACCTGTCCCCACAGAGAGCCAGCTGAGGAGAGGAGGAAAATGGCAGATGCCACTTGGAATCAGTGGTTTGTCATGAACACAAAAAAACTCTGGAGTCCCCCAGAAAGGTGTGAAGAATTTTTAATCCTCTGGATTTATATACAGAGCAAATAGAAGCGGGACCAGAAAAAAAAATCCATTTTGTGTCTCTCATTGTGACTATATTTTGTTGGGCCAGTGTCTCTGGGAAACTTTGTTTATACCATATTTATCATAAACCTAATAACATTCAAAGTCACTTACTCTTGGTTTTTATGCGTTCCACGCAGTCACCAATTGCCTCCAAATTACCAAGCATGTCTTGTGCATTGATTATCTTGGTTCTCTAAAGGATTTGACATTGTAGTTCACCAGTTCTCTTCTCATTAGGCACAATAATGTGGCAATATTAGAGCTCACTTCCTATCTACTCCAGAGCCTCCTTCACTAGGTCCCACTTCTCCTCCTGATCCTAAGTGGCTTTTCAGTCTTCAGATCTCTAGTCTCCATCTTATCTTTTCTCCCAGCAAGTCCCAACCCATTCTGATTACTCAAAACACACTCAATTAATATTTACATATTGAGCAGTGCCTGTGTGGCATGCTACCATCTCCCTCCATGTTACTCAAGCCCATCCTCAATTGGTGTCCTGACCTTTAGATGCATGTCCATAACAGAATTGCCAGACATGGACATGCTGACGGCCTACCATCACCTCCATCAAAGCACAGTACAACATTTGTGCTTTCTCACAAGTCAAAACAGCCTAAACACAGGTGACAATTAGTGACTCAAGCCCAAATATAGAGTGGATTTCAGGATTCTGGCTTCTTTTCTATCTCCCTCAGCTCTGCTGGCTCCCATGGGTTGCTTTAATTCTCAGGCAGGCTTTTTCATGGTAAGATAATCATTGCTGTAGTTCCAGGATTCAAATGTGCATCTCAGATGACAGAAGAGAGCCTCTCTTCCACAGCCACTGAACAAAAGCTAAGGGTTTTACTCTGACTGATAAATTGGGGCCAGTACCTACCCCAATTCGCAGATATATGATCACCTGTGATCAGAAAAATGCTATGAGCTATTGGTTTATGGCATGGCTACAGGCTCATTCCTGAACTAGTTACTCCGGCAGGGGGATGTGATTATCATGAGTAGCTTAGGCCAAGCAGAGCCTATGTCTGGAGCCAGAGGTGTGGTCAGTCCCACCACGAGCATGGCTTCTAAATAGTGGAAGAATGGTGGAATGGATACTGAGAAGAAACCAGTAGTTTTAACTGTATCTTATTTATTTGGAACCCAGTGAAAAGGAATAATTCTCTATAGCCAGGTTTTCTAGACAGCTAAGGGTTCACTTCTTATGTTTTTTAACCGGTTTGAACAATATAGTTGAAAAGTGCATTTTTTATATTTCTGACTTTTAAAAGATAGATACCAAATTTAATTTAACCATTTAATGACAATTTGAGGTCATCAAGATATAAATGTATTCTTACACCAATTATAATGCAGTGACTGACCTCAGGATTACTGAGCTGTGTGTGACTGTGCCCATTAAATGACCCCAGAGCACTCTTCACTTTAAAAAATTATATCTACTTTTTATGACTTTTCTTTTTCTTCTCTTTCTCTAAATTGCTACTTCTAATCTACAGTGGTATTGAGAACCAGATAATAAAGCTTTTAAAATTTCATATAAATTTAAAGTAGAAATGAAATTGCCTAGGAAGAAATATGCAAAAGTGCAAACTGTGCAGGCAAAGTGCATATTGCCTCTGCATAGGGACATTAACAGTTTTTGTTTGTTTGCTTGCTTGCTTTCTCATTATTTTTTTCCTATAGCAATGAAGAATAACTTTATGATTACACACACACGCGCACACACACACAAATGAGTGAATGAAGTAAATAGGATTTGTGTGGTGCCTTCAAGTTCCCCAAGTGGAAAAATGTTCTAGCTGTTAATCCTCGCAATCCGTGACAACTCTCCTAGCAAATTAGAGGCCTCGCTGAATTCGTGGTTGCCTGGTATGTTTGGAGTTAGAGAGCAGAAGTGGTCATGGAAAAGCCAGAACATATCAGGAGGAAGGTCAGCTGTCTATCTACCATGAGGGCTTAGCAGGGAGCCTTGACTGGTAGGTCACCCCCAGGCAGAGACTGGACTGCAGTCTTATAGAGAGAGAAATTCGGTCTTGCCTGCACCCCAGAGTTGGACAGATGGTGAGGGTGATGACTCAACATTGTGGAAACTCAGAAGTGACAATTTAATAACAGACAATGTAAAGGGATCTGCTACTCACAAGGAATTTTTCTTCTGCCCTAGAAACTATATGAGGAACCAAAGTATAATTAGAAGGTATATTTGGTTAGGATAAAATTAGAACAAATGATGAAGTGGCATAAGGTTAAAATAGACTGGTGCATCCATCCATCAACACACTGGGCCACATCTGGCAATCACACCAGACCTAAGCCTCATGCCACTAAATGGTGCTCTTGTGGAACTGCCAAATTTTGTCTCCATGACTCACCATTTTCTTTATTACACTACCAAACAATTCTTTAAGGAGCCATTTTTTTTCTTTACCTATGTTAAGATAATCCCAGGGTATGGATAAAGGTCATTGTTCTTAAAGTTACTTTTCATACTTTTCTATATAACTATAGCAGTTTCTGAGTTCCAGGGCAACCTCATGGTTACATCCTACTCTACATACTGCATTCAGCTTCTAAGAGAGCTGACAGCCAAACAGAAAAGGGCTCAAATATGTATAAAACTAAACTCATTATCTTCTCCGCAGCTCCTCCACTGAAGAAAAGCAGTTTCCCAAACTCACTTTTTAAAACATCACTGTATGCTTATCTTTCACTTTTCTCTCTTCGTTGGTGCCCCATATTCTTGTGGAGGCCAAGTCTTATTTATTCCTCCTTCTCTATGTCTCTCCCATCCATCATTTCCTTTCACTGCCATTGCCCTACTTCTTTATCTCATTCTGAAATATTGCAATGGCCCAATAACAGGCATCCGTGTCTTCCCTTTTACTCTCATCTGCATATTATTGCCCTATTAATCCTCTAGAAGCTTTCTTATTCAATATTCTTATTCTCTCCATTTTGCAGAGAATCACATGCAAATGCCTTGCACCGGTGCTCAAAGCCCTGCCATATTTGGTCTTCATGTTATGTTTTGGCTTTACCTTCTGTGACCCCTCCACATGGGTGCTCTGTATTAGCCTTTGTATAATCGCTATGGACAAATTAAAACATCAAATATAAGTAATGTTTATGTTTTGCGATGCAAACCTACAGGAGAGAAGTCTTCGAAATTAATACCAATAGATATAGTAGGCAGATTTTCATTTTAACAGCCCATTAAGATCTTTCTTTCCCTCCCTCCCTCCCTCCCTCCCTCACTCCCTCACTCCCTCTCTCTCTCTCTCTCTCTCTCTCTCTTTCTTTCTTCCTTCCTTTCTTTCTTTCTTTCTTTCTCAGAGTCTCACTCTGTCGTCCAGACTGGAGTGCAGTGGCCCGATCTCGGCTCACTGCAAGCTCCACCTCCCAGGTTCATGCCATTCTCCTGCCTCAGCCTCCCGAGTAGCTGGGACTACAGGCGCCCGCCACCATGCCCAGCTAATTTTTTTGTATTTTTTTTTTTAGTAGAGACGGGGTTTCACCATGTTAGCCAGGATGGTTTTGATCTCCTGACCTCGTGATCCGCCCGCCTCGGCCTCCCAAAGTGCTGGGATTACAGGCTTGAGCAACTGCGACCCGTCCGGACTTTTTTTTTAAATTTTCTGCATTGACTTTTATAGACACGTACATACATTTATAGAACCATGGTTTGTTATCAGGTAATCTACAGGCATCTATGGCTTCAGTCATGGTTTAGAAAGAAATCTGAAACCGTCCAGTGTAGGTCTTCATCCAATGACATCAGACAGACATCACATAACTCACATTAACTTCAGTCTACTATCATTCAGAAATATCATGGAAGGTAAATCACTCTGACAGTTGACTTGGTGGAAACCCTGCTTATTCCTCACACAGGGTGTGGCCTTGAGGAGCATAATATGATTGGGCAGATTTGGCCACCTTTCAAAAAGGACCCAACACAAACAGCGATTTGAACAATAAAGGAAATATATTGACTCGCTTAACTCAGAAGTCCAGGCATGGCTGTTTCCAAGTGTTCAAACACGGTCTTTGGGAAGCTCCTCTGTATCTTAGCTCTTCATTCCTCCATGCTTTATTCCCCAGAAGAATTTTTCTATACAGGAACAAAGATGGTCAACAAGATTAACATCCCCTAAGGATGCTAAGGATGTAAAAGGATGATGTCACTTTCCTGATCAATCAGTAAACATCCTACAGTGGGTTCTCATTGGCCCAGTTCAAGTCACATGCCTATTACTGAGCCAATCACTGTGTCAAGGGGTGGAGTCAGGTATGATATTTTTATTACCCAGAACCTTCTCATATACTTTTGCTCCCTTCTGAAGCCAGAGGATGGGATCAACTCCATTGAACTACATGGACTGAGAATGGGAGCAAGGTGTTTCTCCAAAGGAAAACCAAGGTCCTGTTATCAGAAAAAGAGAGAAGAGAGAAAACAAACAAGTGAATAGTAGGGGAAGCTTCTTGCATTTGTGGACATGCCTATTACCTCTTACTATAATATGCTCATTAATGAGACCCACAACTTTATATTTCAAATTTAAAATAAACTTTGGCAATATGCATCAATATTTTCACATACACTGAAGCCAGCAATCCTATTTCTAGAAATAATAATCATAGCTATGCTAATTAAGTGCTTCATTATGTGGCCAACACTGGCTTAAGCAATTTGCATAGGTTATTTCATTTAATACAGAACAACCCTAAGATGCAAGTGAAATTGTCTCCGTTTTTAAGCTCAAGAAATTGAACTTAGAGAGGTTGAGTGATTTACCCAAGGTTGCACAGTTAATAAGCGGCAATGCCAAAATCCAGCCTCCAAAGTCTAACTCACTATTAGCTACTTTTTTCAGAAGTCTCAGGGGCAATACAGTCTCATTGATATTTATTCTAAGAAAAAATACTATAGGTGAGAAAAGATGTACATCCCAGGATGTTATTTATAAGTATTTGTTAACAAAACTCAAATGTGAAATAAAATATCAATAAATTATGTCAACCTACATATGTCCCCTCATTATCAGTAAATACATACTAAGTTCCTACTTTATAAAATGATAAAAGATTAATGACTTTTTTTGTAAGGCTGTGAAATTGCAAGTTTGTTCAAACCAGCTGCCTAAGCTACAAAAATATCCACAGTCAAAGTTAATCAAACACAATACGGCCTTGTGCATTGTTTCAAATCTAACACAATGTTAGCTTATTATTTAGGAAAAATTAAATACTTAATCTGTACAATCACTCAAAATGAATCTGTATATGTATTACTGTCTTCTATCAGGCCAAAGGGAGCTTTAGGCTAAAGTAGTTAACCTTGATGATGCTCAACACTGGACTATTCCGTCAAATGGGAACATGATTGGCTTGAGAGACCGGAGAGCTGATGATTTTAACCACTGCACCTAACATGAGAAGTTTCGATTAACGGTTGGAAACCTACACTCTGCCGTAGTCCCCAACTCAGGGCAAAAGACAGATGAAGCAGGACAGCAGCAGCCCTGAAGCTAATAAGGAGCTTAGATCACTAGGAAGGACAGCTGGAAAAATAGTCATACTGCTCTATACTTCTGACACTGCCTAGGCTGGGTGTGGGGAAAGGGAAGCTCAAAGTGTGTATGTCACTAATTCACTATTGCCACTTTTTTTTTTTTTTGAGACGGAGTCTCGCTCTGTCGCCCAGGTTGGTGTGCAGTGACCGGATCTCAGCTCGCTGCAAGCTCCGCCTCCCGGGTTTACACCATTCTCCTGCCTCAGCCTCCCGAGTAGCTGGGACTACAGGCACCCGCCACCTCGCCCGGCTAGTGGTTTTCTTTGTATTTTTTTAGTAGAGACGGGGTTTCACCGTGTTAGCCAGGATGGTCTCGATCTCCTGACCTCGTGATCCGCCCGTCTCGGCCTCCCAAAGTGCTGGGATTACAGGCTTGAGCCACCGCGCCCGGCCCATTATTGCCACTTTTTTAAAAAGATGGATATTAATGTAAACAAGGTGAAGTTCTTACTGGACTTCAGATTTCTTTTCTTTTTCTTTCCTTTTAACCTTTAGTAATACTTAGAAAGATCAATTAGTTTAGAATCAGGCTCTTTCCATCATGCCTCCATTTCTCATTACCTTCAGGAATGTATCCTCAGCAAATATAGCCCTAAAACACTCCTGAAAAGTGCATGAAGGAGAAGCTCATTTGCACAAGAGTAATGATTTAGTCCTGTTCACTTATAATTTGCATAATCCCTTTTCCTTTCTCCCTTCATAACTGTCTTTGATATTTTTTCTCCAAATGACATGGGCTGGGAGAAAAAATTAAGCAAGCATCAAAGTTCTGGTGCCTGTGTTCTCAGCTATTACATTAATCTTTAAGATTTTCTTTCCTGTTTATTAAAATCAGTGACTCATCCAACTTTACACATAAATCCATATCAAAGTTAATTAGAATCTCGGAAGTGTAATGTTTGTCTCTGCCTTTATTAATTCCCAGAAGCTTGAAGTCAAGGCTCTGTGTGTGATTGTGGAAGAAAGGAAAAAGAGAAGCCAGTAGACATGACCTGCCAGGATTAACCAGCAGTGTTTGCATGGCAGGTTTCAGAATTTTGCCCAACCCCCCTTGGTGCAAGGAAGAACCAGACCTCTAAGCAGCCCAGCTGTTAGGTCAGCCTCCTCTGAAATTGGGATTAGCCCTGTCCCCAACTTGAAACAGGGAAGATGGAGGTAAGAAGTAAACAATGAAGAATAGATCTCTGCTTACTGACTTATTTTTCTCTCCCTCCTCCATAATCAGAAAAGCAGCCAATTCTTGTAAATTAACTTTCTCTCCTTTCATCATGAAAAGGTTAAAAAAAAGTATCTCACACAAATTTGCAAAACTTCTACTGGAGCAGGAAAAACAAAGTGCAGGAAATAATGTGGGTACAAGGTGGAAATTATCATGTAGCAAGATATTTTTACATTTGGTTTTCTCAAATTATACCTGGACACAAATGTAGGCGAAGGTGCATGAGTAGGACAGGGGATTAGTTCTAATACACTTATTAGTGAGAAACTGACAGCAACAGCTCCAGCACCCAGGATTTTATCACATATTGATTTTGCTTTAGGAGGTCTGTGTGGAAATCACATAAAACAAACTTAGAAAACTAATTTTCTTCTCTGAAACTGCTCTTGAAAATGTTGGAGAATCTTCCAATGAATTTTTTCTTATTTTAAAACATTAGTTTCATTAATAACATTCCAAAATCTAAAGAAAATGCTACAAGAAAGCCAAGAAACCCACACTTACACCACACAAGAGGCTTAAATCACCCATAGATAAGACAAGTTAGAGTTTTAAAGCATAATAAATTTAGTTTGCATGGACACATTTGAGACTACTTTTTATGAAGTTGTTTAATTCCATGGATGTGTAAGGAGATAATTTCAAGCCCCCAAAAAATGTAAAACCAAAAAGTTAATACCGACTTTAACTCACCATGGAGGGCTCCTTCAGGCACTCCAGCTCCCTGCAAAATACTCACCCAACCCAAGAGTTCCAGGAGCCCTTCACAATCCAGGGGTCCCCACTTCTCTGCATGTGCACCCCTGCCTGCTCCCAGCTCAGGAGCAGCCCTGCTGCTCTCACCGGTCCAGCAGGAAACATACAAGTTGGCAACCTCCTGAACCCTTAGCTGAGTCTAGCAGGGCAAGTGGATGTATAATGTCTGCTTTGGCTCCAGGTGTTTGAACCTGTGCGAGAGGAATCTCAGAGCAACCTTGAGCTCTACTATGTTACATGGGTTACTGAGTCAGCCCTTTCCCTTTATCTCCAAAGCTCTCTCCTTCCCCAGAACCCAGCCAGCATGCAGTGCTAAGGATGGACTCTGAGAAAAGTCACTGCATCGTACTCAATGCCTCCTCTTGCCCTGTTAAGAAAGGCTTTGTTCTGGTCAACTTCCACATGCCCAGATCTTTTTTTCCTAGGATGTTTCTCACCCTTTCCCACCACCTCCCTCTCCCACTCAATCACATCTATTGGGCAGTCTCACCAGTGGGTCCTGCAAGGGTAGATGCTACTAAACCCCAGCAATGGGCCTAGCTTGACTTCTCTTCCCAAGAAGCTCTTCTGCCTCCAATCGACAATAAACACAGACAAGCCTGAAACCCTAGATATGTTGATAATCCCAAGGAAGGATTCAGAAGAAGAACAGGGAAGGTAACAGGCAGCGCCAAGAACACTTTCCCTCCTACTGAGCAGCGGCTACCGGGTTGTTTTGGACCAATGGGTGCTTCATGCCATTTCACAGCACGGCTAAAATGTAGGGGTGGGGGTTTGCACAGACGGCTCAAATGTGACAAACAATTTGTCACATAAGAGCAGGTAAAACCAGACCTATGCTTCAGAATTTACATAGCCAAGTTCATGTTCTCTGACAGCGCTGTCACATTTCTACCCCTACCCATTACTGCTTATTCCCTTTGGGACATTACCAAGAGTTATTTTCCCACATCTTTTGGCCCTTCCTTCCCCAGATGCTGCATTTAAGCTTCATCTTCACTCTTCAGTGCTCTCCCAACCCTGTTCTTAAGGACTTACTTTTGTTTTGTATGAAACAAAATAATAAACACCGAATTTTGACACATCCTCTGTGCCACACTGATTCACCACATTCAAATGAGGCATTTGTTTTGATTCAATGTGTATAATATAAATCATACAGAGGACTCATGCTTTTTGCAGGGATAGGGTCTAAAGTCAGCATATAAAATAAAACCATGCATTGCCTAAATTTTTTTTAATTTCTTTAAATTAACTTAGGATGCACAGTTTTATGTATACAGCCCTATACAATAAAATAAATCACTTACAAATGATTCCATTTACTGTAACAGAGACATGAAAAATCTAATTTTCAAAATTTTATTTTTATAGAGTGAGAGAAGTGGGTATTCTTCACTGAGTTCTGGGTAAGGCAGTTGCTTTACATTATTTTAAAAAGAGAAAGATAGATGTGTTTTCAAGGGCTAGAGTCCCACAGAGCAGCAAGATGCCACCCTCTAAGAACCATGTCAGAACCCAGACAGACCAGGGGGGCGCCAGTTGTTGGTGTCATGGTGGATGCACTATTAAAATGAATATTTTTGTCTTTATTTCCCAATTCTGTCTTGTTTTTATTGGATTTTGTTGGCTTTCTTGTTTGCTAAGCCAAGTACCCTTAGTGAATTGTCATAAATTAAATGTGTATGAAATGCGACTTCACTGTAGAGGGAAAAATATTCATCAGGTTGATTATTCAGCAATGTTTGCTTACTCAAATATTTAATCTAAATATGAAGTTAGGCTCCTTTTTACCAGGGGATTGAGTCCTCCTGGTATCACTGGTGCTGCACAATCATATGGCCATACAAACACATCCACATCTGCATGCTCATGGTACATACACACTCACAATCAAGCAGCCACACAACCACCACCAAGAAGGCAGTGAATGAAACACCATCCTCCAAAAGCTCCAATCAATGATGAATCAACGTATTCTCCCACAAGTGGGTAAACTCTTTGGTGTCTGTGACCCCACATTAACTCCCTCCTATGTGGCAAGTCGTTACTCCTACTCCCCTGTGTTCCTGTGGTGCCCTACTGGCACTGAGCTCCTTGGCTCCATCTGCACTGTTGTCTCGCTGGGTCCCTGCTGTGCACTCTGCTGCCCTCCTTGCTGCCAGCATTTTGCAGCCGCCACCTTTCTGCCTCCAGCGCTGCTGGCAACTTCTATTATTGCTGTATTTGCTGAGAAAGCCAGTCCTACAACTGTCTCCCTTCTCTAGAAACAAAAAAACAAAGGGGAAAACAAGGCACTCTCAGGGACTAGTCAGTTTTCTGTCCTTCAAAAGTCCGAGGTCTTAATTTCTGGTTTGTATAGAGTCTCAATACTACCTCACAAAGGTAAGAGGAGGTCTTCCCAGCACTAGTGCTTATTTTGGGATGGCTGATGATGGGGAAATCATTAACATGAAATAACAACAACAAACATTTACATAGCACTTAGAATATTCTAGGAACTGTTTAAAGTGCTTGGCACACATTAATTTATTTAATGCAATTATTATACCAGTCCCTTTCAATGTTAAAAGCATGCTTATACCTAAATTGGCCTCCTAAGCCCCAGATCTAAACTTTCCAATAGAAGGGAAATCCTTTGCTCTCGCATCATCATCCAGAGTGATAGTTACGTCTTCCCACTCAGGATATAGTAAGATTGGACAAGGTTGATACCTGGCCTGTCCCAAATTCTGAGCATTCCTAGATTGTTATATCATAGTATAAAGGTTTAGCTTTCTCAGGGCAGATAATGTGTCCATTCAAATTTTTAAACTTTTTAAAAAATGAAAATAAATAGAAGATAGAAAAATATAATAAACCCTTTTATACTAGTCCCCAATCCTTAATAATTATCATCTTATGAATAATCTCACTTCATCTATACTCCCACCCACAGTACTATTTTGAGGCAAATAACTAACATCCTATCATTTCATCTTGTGTGACCAGCTGCCTTGTCAATGGGCAGGAATATTTTGAAAAGAATCCTTTTTTCTGAGTAGTAGTTCTCAATAGTAGGCTTAAAATATTCAATAAACCATGCTATAAACAGATGTGCTGTCATCCAGGCTTTGTTTTCCCATTTATAGAGCACAGGCAGAGCAGAGTTAGCATAATTCTTAAGGGCCCTAAGATTTTTGGAGTGAGCATTGTAAATGAGCAAGTAAATGAGCATTGGCTTCAACAAAAATCACCAACTGCGTATCCCCTAACAAGAGAGTCAACCTTTTCTTTGAAGCTTTGAATCCAGGCATTGACTTCTTCTCTCTAGCTATAAAAGTCCTAGATGGCATCTTCTGTCAATAGAAAACTCTTTTGTCTAATCATCCTTCAGTATTGCCTCCAGGTCCTTCTACATATACCCAAATACACACATGCTCAAGTCCCACAGTCAGTTCTGTGGAACCTGCATATATGAAAAGATGGCCCTCTATATATGTGGGTTTCACATCCCATGAATACTGTATTTTCAATCTGCATTTGACTGAAAACAATTAATGTAAAAGTGAACCTGCACAGGCACAAACCATGTTGCTCAAGGGTCAACTGTGCATTGAAAATCTGTTGTTTAAAGCAGCCACCTGTCTTCCTCTGTTTGTGTTGCTATCAAGGAATACCTGACACTGGGTAATTTACAAAGAAAAGAGGTTTACTTGGCTCATGGTTCTGCAGGCTGTAGAAGAAGTATGTTGCCAACATCTGCTTCTAATGAAGAGCTCAGGAAGCTTCCCCTCGTGGCAGAAAACAAAGGGGAGCTGTTGTGTAGAGATCATATGTCAAGAGGGAAAGCAGGAGAGAGGGGAGGTGCCAGATGCTCACAGAAACCAATAGAACAAGAACCCACGCATTTCCACAAGGATGACACCAAGTCCTTCTTAAGGAATCTGCTCCCATGACTCAAACATTTCCTATTAGTTCCCACCTTCAACACTGGGAAACAAATTTCAACATAAAGTTTGGGGGGACAAACATTCAAACTATAGTACCAACTTCTTCAATTAACGATCTTAGCTAGATCTTCTGGAGAACTTGCTGCAGCTTCTACATCAGCACTTGCTGCTTTACCTTACACTTTTATGTTATGGACTTGGCTTCTTTCCTGAAATTTTATAAACTGACCTCTGCTAGCTTCCAACTCTTCTTCTGCAGCTTCCTCACCTCTATCAGGCTACATAGAATTGAAGAGAGTTAGAACTTATTCTGCATTAGGTTTTGGCTTAAGGGAATGTTATAGCTTGATTGATCTTCTATATATACCACTAAAACTTTCTGTATATCAGCAATAGGCTGTTTCACTTTTTTATCATTCATGTATTCAGAACAGAATTCTCTGGTTTATTTCAAAATGGCTACTTTTCCCATCCCTCTGCCAGAAGCAGAAGAGGATTTTTCTTTGATATTCACTATGAGAACCTGCTAGAGCTCCAGGAGATAAAACTCATGAAAGTGTGGGAGCCCCTCAGTGATTGGGTTTTCCTGGTGTTTTTAATCTCTTAGAATTGTCGCTCTGAGCCTCCAGCAAATCATCCGCTACTGTTCAAGTTTTCCTACCCTGCACTGGTTCCCGCGGAGCTTTCTGCTCCTGGGTTTTTGCTCTGGTAGGTTGTGATTCTTTGTATTTGCCTGACTCTACAAATCTGTGAGGCAGTTGTTTGCTCTATGACCTCACTGTTCTTACAGATCAAAGAAGAGTTGTTGACTTTTCAGTTTGTTCAGTTTTTTTACTTGTTGTTACGGTAGAGTAGTGATGTCCAGGCTCCTTAAATGTGGAACTGGAAACTAGAACAGGACACAACAGGTATCTCCAAAATACTAGGACTCTTCAACATAGCCAACAAGCCATGTCACACTAGGAAAAAAGTGACCCATTTCTTAATATTATCAATATCTAATCACAGTTCAGGTTTTCCCAAATGTCCATTGCATACTTTTATCCAGTGGATTTTTTCACAACAAAATTCAAATAAAATTCACGAATTGCATTTAACTTACGTTTCCCTTGAGAGGACTTTCCACAATCATCACCCCTTTAATTTCCTTGCAATTTATTTGTTGAAGAAACATAGCTGTTGGTCTTGTAGGGTTTCAAACTTTGTTTCTGGATTATTTAACTTGTTCTCTGTACTCTAATTTCCATAAACTTGTAGATATAGAGACCCAAATACAGTCAGGCTCAATTTTTTTTGAAAGAATGCTAGTGTTAGTTATTATTGCTTCATATCAGGAGGTGCATAATGTCTGGTTGTCTAGTGTTTGGTGATTGATCAAGGTGGTTCCGAATTGTCAACTAGATCCATTTATGAGAAAGTATTCATCAATTTTCCAAAATGATTTAGAAAACATTGGTGATCATTTCATAGATTCATTATTTCATTAGAAGTAGCAAAATGGTGATATTATAATGCTGTTATTCCTTCTTAATTTATTAGCTTGAATTTCTTATAAAGAAGAACTTTTCCATATCAACTATTAGATTACCCTGAGGCATGGTTTCTATAGGAAAGACAATATAAATATTCTATTATTCTTTTTATTTATCTTTTTGCAGAACAATGAGTTTTCTGTGTTTTGAGTATATATAACATATATACATATATACACATATATTATATATGTATGTAATATATGTAATACATATATGTATTGTATGTGTATATGTATATTATATGTGTTATATGTATATATACATATAATATATTATATGTGTATATATGTATATATATAATATATATACACATATAATTTTTTTTTCCTTGGAGGCAAGGTCTTGCTCTCTTGTCCAGGCTGGAACGTGGTGGCATGAACATGGCTCACTGAAGCCTCGATCTCCTGGGCTCACAGGACCCTCCCATCTCAGCCCACTCAGTAGCTGGAACCATAGACATGCGCCACCACACCCAGCTTATTTTTTTTATTTTGTGTAGAGATGGGGTCACGCCATGTTGTCTAAGCTGGTCTCAAACCCCTGGGATCAAGCAATCTTCCCGATCTGCCTCACAAAGTGTTAGGATTACAGCCATGAGCCACCACATATGGCCAAGCATAATTTCAAACTCACAGATTTTAATATGAATTTTGATTTATCATAATTGTTTTGGTATACACAATTTACCATATTTGGCAAGAAATAATCCCTTCAAATTGGCTCCTAAGTCCTTTAAAATGTAGTATTTTTTAAGGGTTTCCTTTCTTTCATGTTCAACAAGATGTTTTCAGCTTATCTCATACATTTGTCATTTCTCCAAGGAATTCTTATTCCTTTTAGCAGAAAATTGCATTTAGAGACTATAATCTGGGTTCTGAGGGTGCTCATTACTGATTTTCAAATAACAGGGCAAGAAAATGTGCTTCTGTAAAGGAAATACATTATGATTTTATAATGATATTTCCAATTCAAATTTGTAATTATAAATACAATTTATAATTTTACTTAGCAGCTTTGATTTTATATATATAGATTCTTGATTCCTAATATTAACAAATTGCATGTTATTTATCCTGCAAAATATATATAACAGATTCAGAGTAACAATATTAACATATGTTATTATTTAACATTAATACTATTAGTAAGTTAATTTTATTTTTAATTCATTTTTATTTATGTTTAATTTATTTTCATACCTTAAGGCATATCCACTAAAAATGCATAGACAAATGACTGTGTTTTAAAAATACTTGAAGTAATTCTCCTCTGTGTGTTTAGGGCACCAACACAATTAGTTTCATTTATTTCATTTTGCTTTTGCTTTGGATATATAGTCATGCACCTCATAACATTGTTTCAGTCAACAATGGCCCACAGTGAACCATGTAAGCCCTGGTGGTTCCATAAGACTGTAATGAAGCTGGACAATTTCTATCACCTAGTGACACTGTAACTGCAGTGACATCATAGCTGTCTTAATGGTATAGCACAATCCATTACATATGCAAATCTATGATTAAAAAAGAAGCAAATTGAGTAAACCACCATGGACATATTTCTGAAAAAAAGTGACACCTCCTCAAAAAGAGCCTCAGGCAGGTCCTTCAGGAAGCATTCCAGAAGGTATTGTTATCATAGGCGATGACAGCTCCATACATGTTATTGCCCCTCAAGACCTTTCAGTGGGACAAGATGTGGAGATGGAAGACACTGATATTAATGATCCTGACCCTGTGTAGGTCTAGGCTAATGTGTGTGTGTCTTAGGTGGTTGTTTTTAAGCTTTAAAAGAAAAAATAAATAAATACATTTGAAAAAATTTTGAAAAGCTTATAGAATAAGGACATAAAGAAAATATTTTTGTACAGCTGTGCAATGTGTGTTTTAAGCTAAGTGTTATTACAAGAGTTAAAAACTTAAAAAACATTTAAAAAGTTTATAAAGTAAAAAAGTTACAGTGAGCTAATTCATTATTGAAGAAGAAAATGTTTTTTTATAAATTTAGTGTAGCCTGTTTATAAATTCTATAGTAGTGTAGAATAATGTTCTAGGCCTCCATATTCACTCACCACTCACTCACTGACTCATCCTGAGCAACTTCCAACCTCTGAGATCCATTCCTGGTAGGTGCCCTATGCAAGTGTACCATTTTTTGACTTTTATAGTGTGTTTTTACTGTACTTTTTCTATGTTTAGATAAACAAATGTTCACCATTGTGTTACAACTGTCTACCGTATTCACTTCAGTAACATGCTATACAGGTTTGTAACTTAGGAGCAATAGACTACATCATATAGCTTAGGTGTGTAGTAGGTATATTCTATGATGTTGGCACAGGGACAAAATTGCCTAATGGCACCATTTCTCAGAATATATCCCTGTCATTAAGTGACACATCACTGTATAAGTATTTTTTTATCTTGATTGTAAGTGTGCACGTGTGTAAAACATTTACATGGTTCTAAAGTTCTAGCTACAAAACAAAGTAAATTTAGAGATATCTAACTTCTATCTGTGTCCCCTCTTCTAAAAAATCATTATTAGTGTTTTTTATTAATTCTTTCATTTTTCAAATAAAAGCAAAATACATATTTATATTCTCCCTTTATTAAATAAGAGGTAGCATACTCTATTAACTATTCTGCACCTTTTTTCACTTAACAATATATCCTAAAGATCATTTTATGAAAGTATACAAATTTCCTACCCCTGTTGGAGCTGCTTAGTATTCCATGGGGTGAACACACTGTAGTATGTTCAACCATTCCTGAGTTGGTGGACATCTGAGTTGTTTCCAGTCTTTAACTATTATACGCAATGCTTCGGTGAACATGTCTTTTCGTATTTGTGCCATTGTATCTTTAGTTTTGTATCAGTTAGCTTTTGCTATGTATAGCACACTACCTCAGAACTTAATGGCATAAAACAACAATCATTCATTAGCTCAAGATTCTGTAGGTCAGCAATTTTGGCAGAGCTCAGTGCTGTCCTTCTGTTGTTCTCACTCATGTGACTGAAGTCAGCTGGCAACTCAGCTGGAGCTGGATAGTCTAAGACAGACTCATCCATGTGTCTAGTATTAGCAGGCTGTGAGCCAAGGTTTCTCAAGTGACCTCTCATCCTCCAGCAGGCTAGCTAGTGATCATTTATATGGTCTCATGGCAGTCTCATGGCAGTCTCAGGGCTCCAAGTACTTCAAGAGAGAGCAAGCTCAATGCCCAAGCACTTTTCAATCTTCTGCAGCCATCAAGTTTGCTATTGGCATTTTGATCTAGCAGGACACATGAACAAGCCCACTGTCAGCAGAAAAGAAGAGGACTAACCAAAGACATGCAAACATACTTTCCTGCTTCCATGGGAGGGGTATACCACCATCTATTTGCAAATCATCTACTGTGGAGAGACATTACTAAACGTGGGTGATACAGTTTGGGTACTTGTCTCCTCCAAATCTCATGTTGAAATATGATCCCCGCTGTTGGAGATGAGGCCTAGGGGGAAGTGTTTGGGTCAAGGTAGTGGATCCCTTGTGAATGGTTGGACACTTTCTCAGTAGCAATGAGTTCATGTGAAACCTGGTTGCTTAAAAGAGCCTGGTATCTCTCTTGCTCCCTCTCATCAAGTAATATGCTGGCTCCTCTTCTCTTCCACCATGACCAAAAGCTTCCCGGGCCTCCTCAAAAGCTGAGCAGATGCTAACAACCATGATTGTACAGTAATATGCTGGCTCCTCTTCTCTTCCACCATGACCAAAAGCTTCCCGGGCCTCCTCAAAAGCTGAGCAGATGCTAACAACCATGATTGTACAGTAATATGCTGGCTCCTCTTCTCTTCCACCATGACCAAAAGCTTCCCGGGCCTCCTCAAAAGCTGAGCAGATGCTAACAACCATGATTGTACAGTAATATGCTGGCTCCTCTTCTCTTCCACCATGACCAAAAGCTTCCTGGGCCTCATCAGAAGCTGAGCAGATGCTAACAGCCATGCTTGTACAGCTTGAAGAACCATGAAAAAAATATACCTCTTTTCTTTATAAATTTTCAGCCTCAGATATTTCTTTGTAGCAATACAAAAGGACTAATACAGCAGGATTGCTAGGTCACAAGGCAAATTCAAATGTAAAATTGCCAAATTCCCCTCTATAGAGATTATATAGTTTTGCATTTCCTCCATGAGTGAATGTTCCTATTCCAATAGTGTTACCAAGAGAATATGTTTTTTTGTTTTGTTTTGTTTTGTTTTTTTGAGACGGCGTTTCACTCTAGTCACCCAGGCTGGAGTGCAGTGGTGCAATCTCGGCTCACTGCAACCTCCACCTCCCAGGTTCAAGCAATTCTCCTGCCTCAGCCTCCTGAGAAGCTAGGATCACAGGTGTGCACCACCATGCCCAGCAAATTTTTGTATTTTTAGTAGAGACAGGGTTTCACCATGTTGGCCAGGCTGGTCTCGAACTCCTGACCTCAGGTGATCCACCCGCCTTGGCCTACCGAAGTGCTAGGATTACAGGCATGAGCCACCCCACCCAGCGAAGAGTGTGTGTTTTCAGACTTTCATATTCTTTCCAATCTAAAAGTTACGAATGGTATCTCAGTGGTATTTTAATTTACATCTTTCATTATGAGTGAAGTTGCTTCTTTTTATATACTTAAGGGCCATTTGAACTTTTTTTCTGTGAACTGTCCATATTTTTTGCCCATTTTTCCATAGTGTATTTTGTCTGCTCTATTTATACAAGTTCTTTTTATGTTAGGAATATTAGCCCTTTGTGATATTACACATATTTTTCCCAGTTGTCATTTTATTTTTTAACATGTAATTGTAGTCAAATTGATCAATCTTTCATTTAATGCCTCTGAACTTTGAGCCATTTTTAGAAAATTTTCTCCATTCTTAATAGAACTCACCCATGGTTTTTTACTGTTTGTGTGGGGGTTAGGGAGAGTATCCAGTTTTCCCAATATCCAAGACTCCATATTTTCCCTGTTGATCTGATACTACTTCTGTCGATTTAAATTTAACTAATTGGGTCTGTCATATGTTGACATTTAAAGTATGACTAATCTCAGGTAAAAATGTAAATTAGTAAAATTCCATATTTTGTTTTCCATTTCGCCTCTGCATACACTTCCTTTCAAAACTAACTCCAATTCTATCTCCTCTATGAAGCACCATCCAGGGTCAGCAGCAGCCACAACGTTTCACTACTGTTCAGTCATAACAGTATAGGCTTTGGTGTGTTGAACTCAGTCACCGTGATCTCATGCAAACTACTCAATCCTTCTCATGGGGATAACAAAACCTCCCTCTCAGGGTCATTCGTAGTAACTCACTAGCATAGTACTTGGCATATAGTGTTCAACAAAGTATAGCAGCCCATTAAAGAAGTGGAAGCAGAGGATCGTTAAACAATTGATGAGAAGGAAAAGCAAAGACCTGATATGCATGTGACTCAGAAATGTGGAGTTCAATGCAGAGAACCTCTGTTGGCAGTGATAATGTGTCATGTGTTTGTGTACATACGTGCACGTGCACATGGACTGGGAAAGAACTATATATTTTTAGTCTGTTTCACTCAGGAATGCTTCCCTGTAGACTCAGGTTGGGGGATTGTAGCGGGGGGCGGGGTGTCTTTGCTTGACAAGTAACTTACACTGTCTGGCTATGCCGATTCTGAATGCCAACCTAGGAGTATAAAATCCTGAGAGGGCACGTCAGCCCAGCTCATACCTTAAGAAAATCAGAGCTTGAGAATCAATATCTGCTGAAGAACTGAGCACCCAAACTGCAAACACTGAAGTTCCAGGATACCCCCTTCTACGCTTGGCACTCTATCTCTGAGGACTTCATATCGCACCCTGCCACAGGCTCCTTCTCTTGTTTAGAGCTGTTCAGGGCAGAAGAGTGGTGTGCTAACTCCTTTCAGCCAGTCCTTGGATGGCAAGTCCTCCTTCATTTCAGTAGTTTCTGCCCAAATGTCAAGGATGACAGGTGTAAATCTTGATGGAAAAAAAAGAGCTGGAGCTAAGTTGAAACAGGGAAAGAATAAAATACCAAAATCTTAGAACTATATTTGAGATGCATGATGGGGTTAGGTTTGGCTGTACTCTGGCATGGTTGAGAGTTATAAGACTTGGAGAAATCTAGAGATGACTTTGGCACATATGAAATTTTCCTTTCAAATAAGAATGTTTTCTAAAGTATCGAAAGAGTGATGGCTGCTGGTGCCATGGAAAAAGAGATTGACTGGGGAAGGCACATTGGAGAGGCTTCTAGAATGACAGCAATGTTCTGTATCTTGATAGAGGTTGTGATATAAGCCTAGTTAGGTATTTGTTAAAACTCACTAATGCACAACTTAGATTTCCATATTTCTTTGTAAATTTTACCAAAAAAAAAACACCCTGAAAAATACTGAATTCTAATGAATAGGCATGTTGCAATGTTTAGGGAAAATTGTACGGTGTCTGTAATTGACTAAAAATGTATTAAAAATGCATTAATGGCTGGCCGGGCATGGTGACTCATGCCTGTAATCCTAGCACTTTGGGAGGCCGAGGCCGGAGAATCACTTGAGCCCAGGAGTTCAAGGCCAGCCTGGGGCAACATGATGAAACCCCTTCTTTACCAAAAATACAAAAATTGACCAGGCATGGTGGCTCCCCCCTATAGTCCCAGCTACTCAGGAGCCTGAGGTGGGAGAATCGTCTCAACCTGGGAGGCAGAGGTTGCAGTGAGCCGAGATTGCACCATTGCAATCCAGTCTGGGTGAGAGAGAAACTCTGTCTCAAAACACATAATTAAAAATGTATTAATAGGATGCACAGATATCTGATAGTGGCAAAATCTAGGTGGTGAGTATATAGATATGTACGCTAAAATTCTTTCAGCATAGCTATATGTTTAAAATTTTTAATAAAATGTTGGGAAGTCATCCAATACTATAGTTATCAGAAGCCAATAAATCACTATGCACCTCTGGGTGCACAGCAATCCCGAGGACTGTCACCAGGAACAGAGAATTCCTTCCAATGTGTCCTCTGCCTGGCCCTAAGCAAGCCACTGACCTCCTTTCTGACACAAACCTGGACCCACAAGTTCTCTGTACTTTTATCATCTTGTCCCTGCTGGGCAGAGGTGAATGGAAAAACACCAGTGTACTCAGCTAGTGGGCAGGTCTTTGTAATGAAGACCCAACTCTACATGCTGTGATGGTAAATCGTCAGCGTAAGTGCTTTTCTGTGCCCAGACAAGACAGGAAAAACTGGTTTTTTTTAAAAAGAACATATTGTAATAATTCATATAAATTGCTTAATATTTCAGATTTTAAATTACAGATTGTTTTCTAATAATGGCATGGAGAAATGAACAGTATTTTATCTTATTTCCAATGCTGATGGAGAAACGGCTTAACATTTGTTGAGCCTTAGATATGGAGCAGAGGTATTGCATGCATTAGCTCACACAGTCCTCCTAACACTTCAAGTACATAGCTCCAATATCATTTTATAACGAGGTTCGTGGTCCTGGAGCCAGTAAATAGATCCAGGACTCAAACCAAGATCTCCTCAGCCCAAAACCATGTTCTTTTTCATGGAAGCACATTCTGGCATTTAAAATAGTTTATGTTCTGCAAAGCTCACATAACTACAACAGCAGCAGTCATTTGACCAGGATTTTACCAAATACCATTGGGTAAAGGAATGAAATTTCTAAGGGAAGTGTCGTGTTCCACTTCAATTGTTTTTACCAAACCACCGCTCACCAAAAGGCATTTTTAACAGTTTACACTTCTCACCAACAATATAGACAGATGTAATGAGAATACAAAACTTGGCAACCTTTCCCATATTTTCTATAGCTTTAGGGGCAGTTCAGGGTTTAATCTACTTAACTGAAATTTAATGTCAGTGTTGATTGTTCATAAACAAAACAAATGGCCCAGGTGCCCCTTAATGATTTTCCATATCATGCTTACACCACCATCACGCAAAAATTGCTATTCAATGGAACAGAACCATTTCCCCCACGTGTTAAACTAAGCCAGATTTCTTAACAGACAGAAACTATGCATTAATGACCCAGTAGATGGCACTAGCTGTGCTGACTACCTTTTTATTCAAGTAGTCCAGCAACTTAGGTCAGAAGTTTGTTTCCTACCAGGGCTATAAACATTTGATACTGAAGATTAGAAAAACATGGCAATCAAATCATGATTTCCATGTTACTTGCAGAAAATATTCATTGTAGTTGCCTCTCTGTACAGAACAGGAGATCTTTACGTGGAAGATGAAGGGTGGTTTCTGTATTTTCAAAAGTATTTATCAAGTCTCCAACTCAACTACTTTTCAATTTGGCCAGCCTTCTTTCATATAGTAAAGTAGGGAATTGAGGGACAGGAGGAAGGCAGAGGATACCGATAACATGAATTTGCTGAGATGAGCAACAATAAACTCTAAATTTTCAAAACCTTAGGGCAAAAAAAGCATTTTACTTTTATCTAGATAGGCTCAAGTCATGTAACCTCCCTATTAATATCTGATCCTCACATTGATATATAATTTAGATAATTTTATTTGAACCTTATTCAAAATTTGCAATGCCCACAATCAGAGGCCATACTAAACCTCTTATTCTGCTCAGGGCTATATGCTTTACCCAACAATTCTGCCCTCTGGAGGCACATTCTTTTAAGTACAATTTTTTGTTTTATAATCCAAAACTTCAGCATATATTAGCCTCACAAAGGTAAAAGAAACTGAGAAAATATATATATGTGTGTATATATATAATTTCAATACAAAGGGAGATCTCAAGGGCAGGAAGCAGGCAACCGCAGGGTTTCAAGTGCAGATCTCCCAAATGTACTGATGTTATTCTAGTAATGCAGACCTGTACTTTTTAACAACCTGTACTTTTAACAAGTTCCTGGGAAGCCTCATGTAGATGGTTTCTAAATCATTAAGAATTTTACTCAATATCTATTTAATATACAAACCAAGAAACTAGACTACCCTATGCTGAGAAACATAAATTTTGATGGAGTAGAAGACATAAAACTTACTTGAATTTCTGATTGGAAGTAACGTTTTTAAAAATATCAATAGCCCTTCAACAGAGGTTGAGACATATTGTGGGGGTGTAATCAGTAGTTGTGTCAATAAACTCTCAAGAGACCTGTGCTCTTTCATAGGTCAACAGTGATCATCCAAGCCCACATGTTCTCAAATCCTGGGGAGCCACAATAAAATTGTGGGTCGTCGACCAAGACCCTCCAAAAGACTTAAAAGAAACATCTACTAGTCAAACTTCTTAAAATGTTCGTTGTCTTCACATCATGCTGGTTATCTCACAGTAGTAAAAAGCCCTTAGTAACATCTTTGGGTCTAATGTTAACATGGAAAAACGTTTGTCATAAACCAGACTTGATTTCCTCTTTTCCTATCTGTGATCTATACTTTGAGAAACATCAATAGATCATTTTAGTTCAGAAACGTGGAGTAATTTGGTTACAGTATTTGAATTCCAAACTCAGGCAGTCCCCAGTAAAGCAAACTGTGAGACATTTGGATATAATTTAAATATACCTGAAAAGTAAAATGTTTTTCTAGCTTTTCCCTCAGGGCGTAACACCACACCATTCATAACAGTGCTATTTTCCAAAGGTCGCAATTAGATTTCCTCAGAAGCATACCTGAACTGTTAATCATTACAACTCCTTTGTGAAATATGGGACTGGTTAATTACCCAGTGTAATCACTGGCTGAAACCTCAGCACACTGGTTATCACCCCAGTGGAGGCAGGTTTTCACCTCTACCCCTACCTGTACCCCTCTCTTAATGCCCATACTAGGGAACTGTGATCTTCTTTCTCCACTAGAAATGTTCAGACTTTCATCAGGTAAGGGATAAAACAAAGACAAGAGACAGATCTTTAAAAAAAAAAAAAAAAAAAAAAAAAAAAAAAAAAAAAAGGAGTAATAGGGCAAGTAAACTCAGGTTAGAGGAATTTGGGGGCATTCCATGTTGTTACTATTTCATATCATGTTCAGTTTGCTGTTTCTAGAACCCTTTGAAATTCATTAGAAGAACTTAGAAGAACTTAAGAGTCATTCTCAGCCTAAAATGGCTTGGAGCAAACAGCCAGTATGTTAATGACACCAGAAAATGTCATTTCAGTAACTAAACTGAAATGTTAAGCGCTATATGTCCGCAGACTGATGTAAAACTTGTACCTTCTGAGAAAACTTTTTAAGGCCATTTACCTACTTTCCTATACTTTAGAAGTTCTCCTATCATAAATTGTAACTTCAATCTTTTACTAACCTCACATCTATTTGTTTTTAGCATCATTCCCTTGGCATTACTCAACCCAGCAAATTAAACATTCATTTAAAATGTTAAATGATAAAAATACAAATGACAAACACTACTATACATATTCAGGTTATCCTCAAGTTAAACTGTCATCAAAGTTAAAATTACAAAGGCTATAGGGACAAAGTATAAAGCATTGGTACACTAGGAAAAACTGAGTGTTTAAATGCCTATGGGAAAGCACACTATAGCCTTCCCCACTAAATATCATTATCTGGCTTTATGGATTTTATCTTTCAGTTTCTGTATTAGAGCAACTTCTCCTAGAACCTGCCCAAACAAGAAGGGGCAAGCTGATCTGATGAGACTTTGATCCACTCCAGAACCGTTTTGTAGAAACGATATGGGGGACCCAATTCTGGTGAGGGATATTTTTATACTGAGTGGTTTTTGTTTTCAGTAGGTGTTGTTTAAACTTATTTCAAAGTTGATAGCTGAGAGCACCAGGAAGGAGGAAGGTAGAAAACTTTCTTCCTCTTAACTTCTTGATGAGTGTGTTCCAGTAGGCTGGTAAGGCAAATATTCATTATGGATTGTAACTCACTTTGCTTTGCTTTTGGAGGCTTCCCTTAAGAAAAAAGAAATCTGTTAATAAATGATAAAAACACAGAACAAGGTTACATTATTGAAGCAAGTGTCAATCACAGAAGTAAAAGCTTAGGTCTTTCTCCATTTAATCTCAACTTGTTAAACAGGGGTTCACAACCGCTAGATCAGTATCAACTCTGGCCTGCTAGGAACAGGAACACCCAGCAGGAGCTGAGTGGCAGGCGAGGGAGCCTAACCGAGCTCTGCCTCCTGTCAGATTAGTGGTGGCATTAGATTCTCATAGGAGCATGAACCCTATTGTGAACTGCGTGTGCAACGGATTCAGGTTGCACGCTCCTTATGCGAATCTAACTAATGACTGATAACCCGAAGTGAAACAGTTTCATTCCAAAACCATCCCCCCCATCCCATGGAAAAACTGTCTTCCAGGAAACTGGTCCCTGGTGCCAAAAAGGTTGGGGACCACTGTATTACAGGGTAACAATACTTTCATACTGAATTCTGCATTTTTTTCCTACTGTTGGGGTATAAGACGACATTATTATGTGTCGCAAGTCATTATAATTACTTACATGGAAATCTTAAACAAGTCTAGAAAGGATACTGATACTTACTTGTTTTCATAGTTGTGGAACCTAAGGCTTAGAGACATTTCAAGTGTTAATAAAACTCACCCAACATCACAGGTGACGAGACAATGAAGCCAGGATTGGAAGCCCAGCATTCCATACCTGACAGTATTAAATTTTCTAAAACTCCAAAATCTTTTCTTTTAAAATCACCTTTAATGCCACATCCTCCTACAAATAATTTAAAGTGTTGCTCCTATCTTACTTATATAAAACAATCATATACTAATTTGTTTTTTAAAAATTCTAAACATCCACAATTTTAAGAAACATATTCTCTATCCCAATCCTTAGACAACTTCTTCTGAGGTATTCTGTAATGTGAAAATCTTATGAAAACATTAATCACAAACAAAGCCAAATTATAATCATGAATATGCATATGAATAAAGGAACAAAATTTCTATAATTTTTGTAATCTCAGTTACAAAAGTACTATAGAAGACAAATAAACTTGTGGAGATTATTCGGGATTTTGTCTAACCCTTAACACTTTCCACACAGTGCCTAACACATACTGTGTACTGAAATATTTGTTAAACACACTGAAGTAGGATAAACTGGCACAACCTTTTGTATTCAAATGCTATGGAGTTTTCAGAAAACAAAATCTACTTATTTTGTGATTTGAAGTGGAAAAAAAACAAAGCAACAAATGCAGAGCTAAGTAGCCATAAGGTTGATACCATCACTACAACAGTAGTAGTTAAGATGTACTGGCTCTCCACTGTAAGTCATTGAAAGAGCAAAAATTAGGTACATTTGTTAACATTAACACACGCTTTATTCAAGAGATAATATTCAAAGAGTTAAACCTAAGAGTTTATCCACCCTACAGTAAAAAGGGGAAGTGGGTACCACTTACGACATGTACATAAATTCCACCTTTACATTTCTGAATAAAGCTGTAATTGCTTCTTTGATAGAGCCATTTCTTAAAACTTTTGCTAATAAGGCTACATGAACTGTGTTCAGAAACTTTGACAACATGCACACTCACCCCTCTCAAAGTTAGTACCCAGGATTTTCACTCCAGGCTGAGTACCTGTTAAGTAACGAGGACTTAAGACTGCATGTTACTATATAATTCAATTTGACTCACCTCCAGTATGTTTACAATTTTTTTTAAATAATCAGATCAATGTTTATTATAACGTTATAACTCTCTCAAATTATACTTCAGTATTTAACATGGTAGTTGCAAAAAATAAATATTCAAGGCCCCACTTTTAAATTTTCCTCCAATGTAATCCACAAAGTTGATAATACATGTTAGGAGCACTACTCTAAAATAAATGTAGCTTTCTTTTAAAATTACTTGTTGAAATATAGATTACATTCTATTCCAAATTCTGATAAGGAATCTGTTTTTCTGGTAATACAACAAAAATTTGAGATGAGTCAGTCCTTGGAAAATCTCAATGGTAGTCACTCAACAAAGTCAATCATTCTGAGAGCCACAAACACTCAAAAATTACTGCTAGCATTGACAAGTTCTTGTGTTTTTTGATAGTTATTGCTTTAGTTGGCAATATCTGAATACAAGACAAAAGAACATCTCCCATTAAGCCTTATGTTAAATATTACAAAACTTATACAGAAGATAGACTCATAGAGGCTATAAAGCTGATGTAACTCACCCATGAAATAGGTGCAGGTTTTTTAGAGGCTATCCAATAATCTTTTTGCTCTAAAAATAAATGCCCCTACTTTTCAGTGTTCCCATTCTTCAACAGGAGACTTGAGCAGCTTAACAGTTTTGCTATAAAAACAAACCATTCTTCTTAATAAACCAAGAATATAAAAGGAAACCCAATAAAGGACATACTTTTCACAGTTAACAATAAATAAAAGTGCAGTAAGTGTTCAAGTAGGGCATGTAGTATAAAAACTACACGTGAGTATTTAGCATAGGTCATCTTTTAAAGGCTCTCCGAGGGTCCCTGCCATTACTGATTGTGGTCATCACTGTTTGATTACTAGCGGTTCCTTGGAGTTGTGGATTTATAGGTCCCCGGCCATTGCTTCTGCCAGCATGTGAAAACTGGTGTCCCCTTGATTCAGGGCCAGTGTAAACACCATTTCCTAAAAAAGAATACAAAAACTCATCACTATTTTCAGAGGTAGTCTATAGAAGTAGAACTATCTTAAGTGCCAACACGTTATTAATGCTTAAAAATATTAGGTAAAGCACACACTTTCATTTTCATACTGAAAAAAAAACACTCAAGGTGGGCTCTAAGTTTTTCCAAACGTATTGCTATAAATACGTTAACTTGATGCTGTATTAATAGAGAGAAAAAAGCCAACTTGGGCATCAAAATTAGAAATTTATTAATAGAGTAAAAAACATGCATTGCCTACACTATAAAAGTAAAAGAAAGGGCAAAATAGTGAATATTGGAATTTGGCTCAAATATGATTAATATCTCAAAACAGACAATGTTATTCTAACTTTTTAAAGGCAAAGATGGAGTTTCCCACAATATGATCAGCTATGCCAAGACATGTAGCCTTCAAGTTAAAACATGAGCTGGACAGGCTCAGTGGCTCACACCTGTAATCCCAGCACTTTGGGAGGCTGAGGCAGGTGGATCATTTGAGGTCGGGAGTTCAAGCCTAGCCTGGCCCATATGGTGAAATCCCATCTTTATTAAAAATACAAAAATTAGCTGGGTGGTAGTGGCGCACGTCTGCAATCCCAGCTACTTGGGAGGCTGAGGCAGGAGAATCATTTCAGTCTGGGAGGTGGAGGTTGCGGTGAGCCAAGATCACACCACTACACTGCAGTCTGGACAACAGAGTGAGACCCTGTCTCAAAAACAAAACAAAACCAAAACTTAAGCCATCCTAATGAACTCCAATCACAAAAGACTGACCTTTCCTCATATATTTAAGACTTCAGAAGACCTTTAACAGGGCTATAAGGATCATAAACATGATGTCTGGGGGTCACGTTAAATGACATTTGAGGGTCATTAGCCTTTAAACGGCTCAGCTCATCTTTTAAAGCAGCAGCTCCTTGTACATGAAAAATTAAGGTAAACTATGACTCTAAAGATAAAATGCTTTCAGTGCACCAAAATAACCAGTAATTCTGTGTCTACTATAAGTAATCACTAGATTACAGAAATTTTATAGGAATCAATTTTTTAAAAAGCATGGTATCTCTTCACAGATATCACCAAAACCTAGAATTCTCAATAAATTGGCTTAAGTTTATCGACTTTCTAGAGAATCAGCTGATTGGGGATTCCCTGTTTACTGGCAGTTCATCTTTATCACTAATTTATGCCTAAAGACATTGCTTTTCATCTAAATCTTTATAACTCTCTTAATTCTTACACCTGATCACAAATGAAACACACAAACAAAATCTTACCCACTGGTCCAAATGTACCTGTACCCATATTATTATTCGTGGAATTATTCTTCTGTTCACTCTGTGCCTAAAAAAAAGTTTTTAATTTAACCAAATGAGAATAAAAACACAATTATATTATTACAACATTACTATATCCTTTCTTTTTCAAAGTTTTGGGTATTTTTTTTTTAAATTAAAATTTTAAAAGATTTTGCCTAGGTCATTCAAGGTTAAAATGTTAAGAAATGTTTCCCAAACCTTTCAGAGCTCTGTTATATCCTATTTCCTGATAATTAGTCACCATACCACGAAGTGCAAAATGGCACATATATCTAGTAGATGACACCTCAGATATACATCCTCACAAAACAATAAAAATTACGTATTCTTTTAAAAATTCTCATTATACTGAGTATCAACAGGGCTAACCTAGTCATAGAATTGTAACACAGTCAAAATTAGCCTAATCATAAAAGTATACTACACAATTACCCCTTTGTTCTGCTGTCCTCGATAATCTGGGTTGGGTTCACTGAAATTTGGCACTTCTGAATAAACCATACAAAATCTGAAAGAAAATAAAGAACAAATTAAATGACTTCTGAAATAAAGTCATCAACCCTTCTTTATATAACATCTCTAACTTTTAGGAATGAGCTTATGTGTCAAATTAATAGCAACAAACTATCTCTTCATTTACAACAAAAACTTCCCAAATGATTATGTCCCATAAAACATCAAATATTTGACTGTCTACAAGATACATAACATTCTATTTTGTATTTAAATTCTTCTTTAGTGCTGGAAAAAATAAATCACATCAAAAATCAAGGACACAAAAACAACTCTGTCCTGTTTCTCCACAAAAGCTGATCAAAGGAAAAATAACATGAGAGTGAACCATGTTTAGGGTTCCAGGGTGGTTTCTCCAGCAGTGGTAATGGATTTGCACCGATCCATTCACCCACTCCCATTCAGTCCCTCTTTTGATCGATCACTGTGGATCTGCAAAGATAATCATTTAGGATTAAGAGTGGTTTCTGGCAATAAATAAAAACAGGCTACATAGCCACCAGTTTACCTAAGTGCTTCCTGTAAGTTGACCATATAATGTGTACTAACATTACACAGAAGCATTTTATTAGCTCCTCACCATACCGAAGACAAATCAGAACCAGTTTTGGTAAATCCTAGACCGACCCTGACAAAGCGCAGTCATTAAGAAATGAGTGACCTCTAATGGTTTTTCACATAACTGACCCCCATTATTATCAACACCTCTGTCAGGACAGAATCCTGAACCTTTCAGTAATAGACACTAAGACCTTTCATAACATATAACTCTATGAATACTACCCTAAGTGAATTCTAACTTTCCTTCTAACAAAGGCAAAGTGTTAAACATTTCTGATCTTTAAAAGCTAGCATGATCATTTCTTTTCCTTCATTATTAACCACAGGTTCTCCAAATAAGTATCTTATTCCCTCAGTGGAGAACAGTTTTCCTTTTTTTATTTGGTGCCATTTGTGGCTTCTCTCTTTAAATATCTTCCAATTTGACAGGCATTAAGTAGATGGCTGAGCATTAACCAAACAGAATGGACTGATGATTTGGCTCACTGCCTATACCATACTTTATGAATACAACCCAATGTCTAGGCTAACATGGAGGCTGAATTACCTTACACCCCTAGAGAGGATGGCTCCTCCAGGTCAGGGTGGAGATCATTATCAGGGTAGTAGTGTATGGAATCTCGCATTGCGGCTGCCTGCACCGCACCTAGACTGTGGATAAATAGAGGACTTCAGTTTTCATTGCTGCAAGTCCTTTTAACATGAGTACATATTCACTCACAACCATAGAAAAAGAAAATTTAAACGTATGGCCTGAAACTTGGTGAATCACTAGCTTCGTATTTGGTGAATCACTATAAGAGAGAATTTACTTCAAATGGCACTTGTGACACCTAAAAAATGAACGTTTCTAAAACCTACAGAAATGCTCCCACTAAGGCTGGTCTCAACTGCAGCTTCTTCTACCGCTCTTTGCCAGGAAAAACTGACACTTTCAACCACACAAAACAGTACTGACAAGTGTTACATTTGTACACACGAAGTTATTTTTTCAATTAAGCTACCAAAGACACTCAGTTTACTAGTCAAAAAAGCCAAAGAAAAGGTTTACAGTTCATACCTACCAATTATTCCGTAGATATTATTTATAATGTATGCAATTATACAAAATGTATTTTAATACTTACTCCCCAATTTTTTGAAGTTCACCACCCCTTCCAGTATAAAGTGTCAGACATCCTTTCCACATGGATGCATACCTAGAGAGAAAAGAAACATTATTTCTTTAGAAATATATTTATTTTCTTCTATTTAAATCAAGTAAATCGTCACACTATATATTTTTTGTATTAAGGTAGAAGTGAGGATCAAGCCCTCTCTATCCACCATAGTAAATCAAATACAATAAATCTAACTTTGATAACTTGCTATTTACAAAAGAATACAAAAATTCTGTTGAATTTTGACATAATTATATAAATCATAACAAACCCTGGAAAATAAGTCTTTTTGCAAAGCAAGCATTATTATACCTGATGATCACATCTTTAGTCAATCAACAAAAGAAAAGCTTTTAATTGCAGACATTTAAACAGAAACTATTTTTCAGCCACAGGATATGTAAAATCACCCTAATGTTTCCTTTACAGTCTAGTCAAATAATGATATGTTTTTCCTTCTGCCTCCATAAAAGACACAGGATTTCTAAGCTACCGAAGATCTGGTAGAATTTTAAAGTGCTAAAAAAAAAAAAACTAAGGTCACAAATCTTTCACCTATCTGCCTTTCCAAACATGCAATTTTTAATACCACACTGGGTTTGTAGTAAACGAGCTGGCAATTGTTTACTCCGAACAATTTTGAAAGTAGACAGCATCGTTAAATAAAATAATCCTAGATAGAGAAACGGTAAATTAATATTATAAAATCAATCCAAGGTTTGGTTCTCAATGGTTCTTTGTACAACTACTATGGTTACTTCTTGACTTTAACTTATTATACAGTTCTCTTAATTTTAATAAGGGTTATTTATTAAAGACACCATTCACCACTCTTAAGTTATACAAAGTGTGGCTTAGGAGATAGTGCATTAACATTTCACCTTACTAAAATAAAAATTAATGCATATTTTGAGAAAAAATTTGGTTACAATTAAAATATTTAACATTCACTTTAAGAAATGAGAACACTGAGGTGTTTTCAGGATATTCTGATAAACATGTTGATATTTGAACCAACCATTATTTAGATTTTAGGTATGTTTTTCTTCAAAAGCCATTTTTCTTAGATTCAACCAGAATTTAAGGGCCTTAGAATGGGCCAAACTCCAAGCTGAGTGTGTTATTTTGGTAAATAAAGTATAATTATTCCCATTTCACAGAAGAGGAAGCTGAAGTATGAGGTGTAGTAACTTCTCAAGGTCATACTGTAGTAAAGAGTTTCTTTAGTTTTTAATTTTCGTTTAAATTGTACTCCCAGGTAACTGTTCCCCTTAAAATTCTATAGATACCTAACTAATAAGTTTAATTTTCCAATAATTTTTTTGATGGAAACACCTATGACTGTCACTACAGAACATGAAATACTTGAAATAAGATGCTGTTTTTAGCATAAAAAATACTTTCAATCATTGGGTGAAAAATATTTGGGGAGCCAAAAACTCCAATTATACTAATCAATCCTCACCATACATCCCTAAGTAGGAATTCTCTTTTGTTTTTTAAAGATGTGGAAGTTTAAAAAACATAGTTACTGTCATGAGTCAGTGTTATGAGAAGAAAATGTCTAAGTCCTGACTCTCACTTCCTGCTTTGATGACACTTTACCTCACTTCCTGAAGATGTTGTAAGCCTGTAAGGTAACATCAAGGAGCTCTAAACTCCTACTCAGTGCTTTCCAATACTTCTAAGATTCTACTTATTAGGCCAACATCAATCTCCACCACTTTCCCTGCAGTTATGATAAATTATTACAATTTTATTGATCTCAAAAGCTTCCAAATTCTGTTTCCAAGATCCTTTTCTGACCTTTTATCTTCCTAAGATAAAAATTTGGTAAATCTCTACAAGCAATCTACTTTTTTAAAAAAAAGTTGTACTATTTTTTAAAGCCACCAATCTGCCAATTGACTCTTTTGGATGAAGGTATTGCGGATGTCTTTCTGTCAAACATTTTCTGTGTATCCCTTTGGTTTTTGAACAACATCCACCTTACAACAGAAGACACAAGAAATCATTTTGGAGAATCAGCCTTCCAGATACTGTAAAGTTTCCCTCTTTTTCCAAGTACAAATTTGACATATCACAGAAAACGCTAAATCCTTTACCTATAAGTTTATGTCCACATTGTCTAAATAACATAAGTAAAATATTGGCCAGGATTTCAAGTCATTAAAAATGGAGGAGGGGTGGGAAACAACTGAGTGGCAACTATACTAAAGAAAACAACTTATAAAAAAGAAAAAATATGGACTATATCAGTCTCCTAAAAAGACTCATTGACTCTGAATAGAATTAAAAATCTATGCCGGGCGTGGTGGCTCACGCCTGTAATCCCAGCACTTTGGAAGGTGGGGGCGGGCGGATCACCTGAGGTCAGGAGTTGGAGACCAGCCTGGGCAACACGCTGAAACCCCATCTCTACTAAAAATACAAAACTTAGCTGGGCGTGGTGGCACACGCCTGTAGTCCCAGCTACTTAGGAGGCTGAGGCACGAGAATCTGTTGCTTGAACCCGGGAGACAGAGGCTGCAGCGAGGAGAGAGAGCGCCACTGCACTCCAGCCTGGCGAAAGAGCGAGACTCCGTCTCAAGAAAAAAAAAAATTTAAAAATCTGCTTAACCTGTAAACCGGGGTGTAGGCGCGGATTTCCCAGCTGAAACCGACTGCCTTTCACCGCAAAGGTGTGTTACATCCTAGCGCTGCCCACCATCCAAAGTTAACACCAAAGGGGCTCAAAACTCCTCAGAGTGGCCCACAGAAAAGGCCGGGGACTTCAGGTCTTGCCAAGATCCCGGGAGCCGGCCAATCCCGATTCTGCAGACTGTTACTTCCCCGACTTTTTTGCACACCTACCCTCTGGTCAACCGAATAATATCCCCTGGCTGTATAAGACCTCCGATCTCATCCCACACGGAAATAGTGATGCTGCCCGTTTTATCTGCTACTTTGCACGATCTCACTTCATGGCCGTCTTTGGTTTTGGTCACGCGTCCTGTGAGGATTTAAAAATCAAAGGGAGGGGGTGTTAGATAATGAGGACATCCAGAAAGGCTAACTCCTCCTCCGGTATTTTAATACATCTGGAAGGTGGAAAGTGACCAAGCCCAGGGCTCCCGCCTCAGGTAGGATCCGATCTCCGGCGGAGGCCACTGGAGCCACGTGGGTGGGGGAGGGGAAGGAGGGGGAGGGGAGCCCCGGGCGCGCAGAGGCGGCGCCCCTGTCTCCCGCCCCGGGACGCACAGCGGGCGGTGGAGTGGGCTGCAAACCCCACTTACCTATCTCCAGGACAATAAAGACGACATTTAAGTTTTTCAGTCCGGGCTTAATATCTCTTATAAAAATAAGTGGGTCGTTGACCCTATTCATATTGGGGCAGGTGCGGCTACGGCTGCGGAGACGCGAGTGGGCAGGGCGGGGTCAAAGCTTCCCACCCTCCCGGGACAGGGGCGAGGGCAGAGGGGCGACCTTGGGCAGGGGTGGCGACAGAAGGGGCAGAAAGCGGTTAGTCAGGGACCGGGGAAACCAGCCCGGACAGCACTGAGCCTAAAAAAAGAAAAAGAAAAAAAGGGCTCACAAGTTCTAAAGAAAAAAGGCGAACCACTCCGCAAACCAACCCCGCTCCCAACCGGGCGACAGGACGGCAAGCGTGCTAACTGCCCCGTTCTTTGGATAAAAGGAAAAAAAAAACGCAGTGAGGGGACACTTCTGCCCTGAGTCCCGCTCACTCACACGGGCGCGCGCCCAGCCTGTCCCGGGCTCCGGGAAGGAACGGGTTGTGACAGCGAAACGGGAGCGGAGACAGAACACCGCACGCCCAGCGTCCCAAACAGCGACTGATGAACACGCCCGCGCGCCGGCAGGACCCTCGGCCCGCCCCGCCCCTTTGTGACGTCACGCTGCGTCGGCACGCCTGCTGCCACGCCCGCCTGGTGCGGGGGAGGGGAAGCGAAGAGGCGGGACCCAGCCGCCGCTGCCCGCAGAGCTTCCCTCGCTCCTCTCCGGGGGCTGTCAGCGCGGGCTCCGCCCCCTCGTCCTTCCAATCGCTCTCGGCCCCGCCTCCCCCGCCCGCCCGCTCTCCGCCCACTTCAGCTGTTGCGGCGGAGTGGCAGTTCTGTGCCGCCTCGCTTTCGTGCTGAGGTCTTCTGCCACTCACTGTCCGACTTTGGGGTTTTCTTGCCTTTTTTCTCTCAGAGTTGAGCCCCTACCCGGGCCCTTTAGTCCCTCGGTCACGAGGAACGGTGGAGTTTAGAACCTGTGAGTACGTTAGATAGTTCGCAGTCGAGTAAGAACAGAGTTCGGGCAAGGGCGGCTGGTCCGGGACCAAGGGAAAACACGCTGGCATGGTGATAAGGTCAGTGGCTACCAGGCTGGAAGTTTAGCACCAGAAGGGAATTTGGGGATCAATTCAACCGCCTCATTTCAGGCATACTTAAATTGAAACCCAGAAAGGTGAGGTAATTTGCAGAAGGTCACCCAGCAGCCCCTGAGCAGGCAGGACTGCAACACAAATGTCGAACGTGGCCTTCCACTGTGTAATACTAAGCAAATAGACACGTAAATTCCTTTGTAGACTTCTCATCTTTCCTTACGCCCTGCCTCTCATATTACACACCTTCCCCATTTTGCCTTTCTTCTTTTACTTTGCACTTGTTTTTGTACATCTAAAAGGAATTAATTATTCAACAGCAGTGGGAACCCTTGAAACATAATCTGGGGGAAAAAATCAATAAAGTTTTCTTTATGTCGCGTAGTTCTAAAGAGCATGTGCTTTAGAGACAAACCTGGGCTCCAGTTATTTACTTGTGAGACCTTTAGGTCAATTGGCTTTTATTACAGCTTTTTAACCATAATAAAATGGGGATCCCTGCCTCGCAGAAGGTTGATTAAATGGATCATAAATTGTCCAACTAGTGCCTAGCAAATAGTACATACTCGGTATTTTCCCCTTTTTAATCCCCGTTTTACAGGCGATGGAACTTACCAGAGACCAGATAGCTAGAGAATGGCTGAACTGGGTTTTGAATCTAGTAAATCTTGACCCCAGAGCTCTCCAGCCTAAAGGTAATGTATAGACTTAGCTTGCAGTGGTGTAATTATAAGAGTCAAAAACAGACTGAAGAAATAAAATAGCAGGATAAAGTAGTGGGGCATTAAAGAATCATCTAGTTAACTCTTGGTGGTGGTAGCAGAAATGTTGGGAAAAGTGTCAGAAGCCTTAATTTTTTCCCTATTTTTATGAGTATTTTTAGATCAACCACCACTTCCCAAATATTTGCACACAAGCAGCATAGATATTATAGCCCTAGAAAGAGTTGCAAAAATTGTCACAACGTTAGCAAGAGAGTCTAGGCATTTTTAAGGAAACAGAAGCTTCCATTTCATGAACTAATAAAGCCCAAGGTGCCAAAGACACTGATGTCATACTGGAAAGTGGTGTAAAATAAAATTATAAGCATGATTTCAACATCAAATAAAACAAATGATGAAACATGCCAGTTAATGGCAGAACCAGTGTCCAACCTCAATCCCAATCCAGATCAGAAGGTCTGATTCTACCATGGTTATCTGGCAGGACTTGACACTTCAATTGGATTGTACTCAAAGCTGTATTTTCTTACACAGGCAAAATATTCTCACAGAAGCAATATTTAAGGCAGAGCTCTTTTCTTTTCTTTTCTTTTTTTTTTTTTTTTTTAAGGTTTGACAAGATCTTCAAGAGATTAAGAATAGACAGGAAACCAATTAAGAATGTTAAGAGTTATGGCCAAGAGTTTGGATAAAGGAAGTTTGCCACTCAACTCTCAATCATTTGCCCCCAGAAAAGGGATTAGGTTGGGCTATTCAGACTAACTGTATGGACATTTTATAAAAAGGAATCAGAAGCAGAAAATCAAGCCCCACAAAAGCAGAAGTTGGTGCTCCAAGCTGTGGCTCCGCCCTTCCCTTCCTCCACAGGAGAGAACTCAGCTGAACACCTACTTCCTTCCCTACCAACTCAGCAGTTCTCAGAAAGGAAATGGCAACCATATGCTTTCTCATTAACCAAAACGAAAGGCAGCCTTGAAAAACAAGATGTTCTGGACAATACAGAAACCCTTCGGCCCAGGCTAGTTGGTTTCAGCTACCGCTAAATCACTCCCAAAGGTGTGGTTAATAAAAAGAAAAAGGAGAGGTCAAGAAGAACAATTATTGCTATGCAGGTATCTTATATTACCATTCAGTGAAATAGATCTGCCACTCATTCTACTCATTTAGGTCATAATGATTGTATTACTCATTCTTTAATACATTCACAAGATTACTTCACGGTCTTCTTTTCTCTAAGGCTGTTGTTCTTCAAGCCTCCATTTTTCACAGCCTAAACATAAGCTTACTCTGAGATAATGGACTCTTCCACTTTATGCCCATAACCTCAACACCACGTTTTAGTGTAAAGATGCTTGCTGAGATCCACTATAATACAGAAAGGCATCCATTAGGATCCTGCACATGGAAGGTTCTGTTATCTGGGTCCCCATTGATAAAGGTTTTGTAAATTTTACCCAGCGCTCAGTACCCACGCTCACTCACAGGTTTTGGTTTCTGGAATTACCAAAATTATTTTCACTTTGTTTGCACTATCCATCTATTTAAAACTATTACAACATCAATGAAACAGTTGTTTGTATCAAGTACTGTTTGATTCTAAATATCTTGTATAGTGAAACTTAACAATTTTTAAAATTGACAAGAACCACAGTGTGCTCACTCACCATACAGATATAATCCACTTTGTAACATAATTGGCAACTCAAAAAAAAAAAAAAAAAAAACCAATGGTCTTTTCTTAATTTTCCTAAAACAATTTAACCAAAAGACTCAGAAGTAATGTTTAGTAATGATTGCAGCAATAACCACATAAATCATTCATATAGTGATAAATGCTAATACACTGAGCATTTGCTATGGGCCAGGCGTTTTACACTTATAAGGACTTTTTTGGGTTTTGTTTTTGTTTTAGAGACAAGGTCTCACTCTTTCACCCACCCAGACTGGAGGCAGTGGCTGCACCATAGCTCACTGTAATCTGGAACTCCTCTGCTAAAGCGATCCTCCAGGTTCAGCCTCCCAAGTAGCTGGAACTACAGGTGTGCACTACCACGCCTTAGCTAATTGTTTTATTTTGTGTAGAGATGGAATCACACTGTGTTGCCCAGGCTGGTCTCAAACTCCTGGGCTCATGCAGTCCTCCCATCTCAGTCTCCCAAAGTGCTGGGATTACAGGCATGAGCCACCAGGCTTGATCTGATGTACAGTTTTTGATGTGTTACTTATGTGAAGTAATTGATCTCATTTTATAATAAGTTGTGGAGCTTGCATTTCAAAATAACTGCCTGTTACATGTAATAACTTTTTCTACAAAACAGGTTATTTGCCCTAAAAAGTACATAACTTTGTTTATCTAAATGGGTAACTGGATTTTTCAAAGGCTTTCTAATTCACAGTGATAAGTGCAGTGAACATGTCATCTGATCCCCCAAATCTGATTGTGTGGGGATTGTGAAATCTACTTGTGAGGAATAAATCTGTAGTTTCCCTTGGGAAGAAATGCATCCCTAAATGGGTTAATTCAACCCAGCTACATTATCTTTATTATTATTGTTATTATTTGAGACAGGGTCTTGTTGTCACCCAGGCTGGAATGCAGAAGTGCAATCACAATTCACTACAGCCTCGATTTCCCAGGCTCAAGCAGTCTTCCTGCCTCAGCCTCCCATATAGCTGAGACTGCAGGCACATGCCACCACACCCGGCTGATTGTTTTTATTTTTTATTTTTTATTTTTTAGTAGAGACCAGGTCTCGCCATGTTGCCCAGGGTAGTCTCAAACTCCTGGGCTCAAGCAATCCTCCTGCCTTGGACTCCCAAAGTTCTGGTATTACAGGCATGAGCCACTGTGCCCAGCATCTTTTTAATGACATTTAATGATAGAGTGAACAACTTTGGCTTCTGTGTTCCAAAAGGCTTTTCAAATGTATCATACCTCAAATAGCTACCTGGATTTTTTGTTTATTCAGGTTAGGAAACAATATTATTAGAAAATAAACAAACTGAAGACTGACGGGACAACATACAGTGCCAAGATGCTTCAAAAAGAGCTGCTTGCTACTGTTTTCTGATGTTTCCCATTGTCCTATTAATAAAATGAATAAATAAATAACAGTTTTGAAAAACCCAGCTGGCCCAGTTGCAGAGCCCTGTTCCTTAACAGGCCCTACAGGGAGTTTGTGACAGTATGTATAGGAGATTAATATCATGCCTGACATGTTGGAGTAGAAGGCTTGGTATCTCTTTTTAGAATTCTGACTTACTATTGTGGTTTCTTTATAATAAAGATGGATACCTTTTCTTATTTTGGAGCATTATCAAGCTTATATACATGCACACAAACATATGCCAGTAAATCACCAGGAAGAAACAGTAAATGCTTTCAAACAAACCCCTAATTAAGAGTATTACCCATAGGAGCATAGCATATCCCAGTTCTAAGGATGCTTACAAGTAATGTACGCTAACCCTTTCACGTTGTGTACAAAAAAATGCAAGCCCAGAGATGTTAACAAGATTACCACCTGGAGCCCCTAATGAACTAATGGATCTCAGTAACTTCACCAAAGGCTGCTAATAATCACAAAAAGAGAGACAACCAGTCCAAAACAATTAAATCAATATCTCCCAAGGTGGGACTCGGTCATCAACATATTTTAAAACTCCTTAAGTAATGACAATGTGCAACCAAGTCTGAAAACCGTAGGAGGCTAAGAGATTTTTTTTTTAAATAATTTTCTTTGTTTTCCAAATACCTATTAATATGCTAGAGCAACGTTTCCTTTATATTAGTTAGGGAAATCCTGCATTGATAAATTTCTAGGAGTGAAATTATTAAGTATATATTTAAGACTTCTGATATGTGTTATCAAATTACATTTTAGGAATTTCAAAAGAGATTTGTATTCCATTTGCCCTTTGTATGTATGCATTAAACATAATTCTTTATTCAACAAAATTTTATTGAACTGCTACTACATGCCAGCACTGGGACTATGTCAGTAAAAAACAATACAAAAATCCCAGACTTCATGGAGTTTACATTGTAAAGAGATAGACAATAAAATAAGTAAAATTATATAGTATATACTAGTGAAAAAGCAGGGGAAGAGATGGGGATTTAGCAGGTAGGAGTGTAGAAAGTGGTGAGGGAAGGTGATATTTGAGTAAAAAAACAAAGAAGGGGAGGGAGGGAGTCAGGTGGGTATCTAGGATAAGGCACTCCAGACATAGGGAGAGCCATTGAAAAGACCCAAGTATCTCTGGCTTTTTCCAGGAATAGCAAGAAAGCTACTGTAGCTGAAGCAGTGAGTAAGAAGAAAGTTTAGAAGATGCAGGGACCAGGGGAGAGGGCAGGGATATCATATATGAAGATTTTGTGCTGATTTTGGCTTCTTAATTTGAGACAGGAATCTATTAGAGTGTTTTAAGCAAAGACTTGATATGCTAACCTCACTTAACAGGGTCACTCTGACTGTTGGGTGGAGAGCAAAAGGAGCAACAGTGGAAGCAGGAAAATCAGGAGGTATCATATTAATCCACTTGTGGTGAGTGGTGGCTTGCAATAGGGTGGTAGCAGTGACAATGGTATAATGTGATTAGCACCTGAAGCTATGTGGAAGATAGAGCCAACAGGTCCACTGTCTGGCTGCAGTGGAGCATGAGAGAATGAGATGAGTCAAATATGACCTCTAGATTTTGATTCCGAGCAACTAGTAGGATGGAATTGTCATTAACAGAAATGGGAAGGAATACAAGTGGAGCAGTTAGGGGGATGTGGAAAGATAAGGAGGATCATTTTAGACATAAGAAGTGAGATGGGAAGAACACAACAAGGTGAGTGGTGTGTTGGATGCCAGGTGAATCAAATGTTTCTGGGAAGAGGGGGAGATAGTTGTGTCAAATGCTGCTGATCAGGTGAGATGAAACAGGATTGATCACAGGGTTTAGCAAAAATGAATATCATTGGTGACTGTGACAATGAAGTTGGTGAAGGATGAAAGACTAAGTTGAGTTCAAGAGAGAACAGAGTTCATAAATTAGAAATATGAAAGTTAGCACATATAGCTCCTCCTAGGAGGTTTTTTGCAAAGGACAGCAGAGAAATTGGCTAATCACTTAAGGGGAAAGTGGGACAAAAGAGGTTTTTTTTTTTTTTAATGTGAAAGAAAAATAGTAACATGACTGTAGGCTGAATGGCATTATTCAATAGAGAGAGGGAAAAGTCAAATTGCTGAAAACAAATCCTTGTCCTTGAGTAGGTGAGAGATGATGGGAGCTAGGGCTGCTGTGGAGAGGTGAATAGGCGCATAGAGGGATTTTCTGGAACAGGAGGCTGAGTTGCTATGATGGTAGGAGTGTGTGGAAGGTCTTTTCTGATAGCTACTATTCCCAATGAGATAAGCAAGATCATCAGTTTAGAGTGAGAATGGGGAGGAGGTGCTGGAAGTTTGAAGTGTAAGAAGAAGTTAGAAAGAGTCATTGGGGATGTGGGGGACTGAATGAAATGGGGAAATTTATTACAATTTTAGAAGCCAACTAAAGACTCATGTGAAGGAAATGAACCGCTAATTTAAAGTTGACCAATGCACGTGGTTTTGTATTTTTCTTCAGATACATTCATCTGTGAGAGTTTAGGCACAGACCAGGCTGAGAGTTGGATTTTACCAGTATCAGAGTTTTGACAAATGATAGTAACCCTGGTTTTTGCAACATTTGTTGTACACATCTTTCCCATTTGTGATTTGCCTTTTCCTTTTATCTGTATTTTTAGTGCAGAAACTTTATATTTTTATATCTTCAAATTTATTGTCTTTTCCTATCATGTCTTCCATTGCTTTTTTGCTTGAGGAAATCCTTCATCATGATGAGATGATATAAACTTTTTTCTATACCTTCTTCAATTTTTATGATTAAATATTTACCTCTTATGTATGCTGTGATGTAAAGCTCTAATAAAATATTCATCAAAAAGTTACTTTATTTTTCCAATCTTATTTATTAAAGAAACAATTTCTTAGATTTATTTTTTAAAATATTGTGTATTTTTTCTATTTTATAAACTCAAGTTCCAGTTTATCACTTTTATCTGATTTATCTGACTGTTCTCAGTATTTAACATGCTCTGACTGTTGTATGTTTATGATTCTTCAGCATCTGATAAAGGCGAATACCAACCTCCAGACCCCTTTTTTGTAAACATTCTTTAATCATTCTTGCTTACCTTATTTTCCTAGACTATTTTGTCATGATTTAAAAACAGACTTTTCTCGGGATTTGTTTGGAATTGAAAGAAACCTAACCACTAATTTGGGACATGCCAATTTCTTTATAATATTCAAGTTCCCCATTCAAGAACCAGGCTATGATCCTCAATTCTTGTCTTTTAAATTGTACTGGATTGATTACTCATTCACATTTTTAATACATTTTAAATCCCCTTGAAATCAGAGTTTTACTTTGATTTTCATTTTGCTAGAGTGGTGATTCCTCAAGTAAGTTCCCCAGAAAGAAAAGAGGAAGAAGGTACCTTCTGATACTTTACATATGCAAAAATGTCTAATTTGTTTCTCACATATTTGGGGCAGATATAGAATTTCCACTTGTAGTTTTTTTTTTTTTCTTAATATTTATCATTAAATCCAATGGATAGAATGTTCCTTGAAACACTGATTTTAGAAGGGAAAAAAATGAAAGAGGCTGGGCATGGTGACTTACACCTGTAATCTCAGCACTTTGGGAGGCCAAGGCAGATGGATCACAAGGTCAGGAGTTCGAGACCAGCCTGGCCAATATGGTGAAACCCCGTCTCTACTAAAAATACAAAAATTAGCTGGGTGTGATGGCGCATGCCTGTAGTCCCAGCTACTCAGAACACTGAGGCAGAAGAATCGTGTGAACCCAGGATGTGGAGGTTGCAGTGAGCCAAGATTGTGCCACTGCACTCCAGCCTGGGTGACAGAGCAAGACTCCATCTCAAAAAAAAAAGAAAGAAAGAAACCTAAGTGTTATAAAAGGAAGATTAAGTTAGTGTACTATTACTAGGGAAGTATATGTAATTTTATAAATGAGGTCAATATACTGATAAGGAAACAAGTACATGCAAAAAAAGAAGCTACATAATAATATGTATACTAACTTATTACAAAATAAAAACATATCAATAGGTTTTTATTATAGATATATATATAGTAAATATAGATATTTACTATCTATAATAAATACAGATACATGTTACTATATATGTATAGAATCATTTTCATACTATATATATAGATATATAGATGTATTTTCATACTATATATATCAATATATTATATCTATTTTCATACTATATATCTGGAAGAACATACACCAAGGAATAACAAATCACTATGGGTATTAAGATGTGGGAGAAAAAGAACTTTCACTTTTAATTTTATATACTCTGAAATTATTTGAAGTTTTAAAATGATGTGTTATTCATAGGTGTACAGTTTTTTATAGCCAATGTACACATTTATTTCACCTTTTTTATGCTTTTATTTCACTTGACATGGTTGACCACATCCCTTTTGTACAACATCGGGTCAGGCACTTCTCCTGTGTATTTCCGTAACACATTGTACATATCCCAATTACAGGAATTTTCACTTAAGTTTATAATTTCCTCTTTATTTGTGTATTTCCAAGGAGACCAAAAAGTCAGGTACTTTTCCTGTTTCTAATCTTATGTTTTACCTTACAAAGTACATGTTCAATAACTATTGTTTGAAAGTGTCTGTGTGATTTGAAAGGGAATGTGTATTATCTAGCATCTGGAAAATAAAAGAGGCAATGCTCAGAAGGCAGAAAAAGGAAGTGAGCTAGGCAAGGTGGAAAGTCCTGAGGGTGAGCTATGACCATTGGTTGAGCAGCCAAACCACCAAGGGAGCGTTTCTTTAACTGCAGCCTAAGTAAGGCATAAAGAACAAGTGGAGAACAGTGAAAGAAACTGTGCAAGAGCAGTAAGAAGATAACTGGCCTTCTCCATTTAGGGGAATTCCACACCTAAGTGGAAATGTAAATGTCCTTCTCTGGTGACCTCGTAGCTCAGCTATCCCAAGTGGGTGGGATAGATAGGAGTAACGTGGAACCTTTGAAGGGGAAGTTGATAGGCAAATACCACTGCGAAAGCAAGAGAGAGCTGAGTTCTTTGTTATTAAGGTAAAGCCTTAGCTATTCTAAAAAGGAAACACCAAGAAGTGTACATCTATATGCAGAGGCTTAAATAAGATGGAAGTTCATTTCTTCCTTGTGTTGTAGTCCCAAGAAGAGCAATGCAGATTTGCAGGATTTGAGTTTGCAGGAACTCAAATTCCTTCCATTTTCCACCCACCATTCCCTTAGGTGATATCATCAGTGGGTTGTGGTCACACTCACTGATTCCCATCTGTGGAAAAGAAAAAGAGAGGAACGCCAAAGTAAGCAGCTTACTTTTAAAGGTAGAAATGACCCAGAAATTGCACGTACCTTCAGCTTACATGTTACTTCACCTCACATCCTATTAGCCAAAACTTAATCATGTGGTCACATTTAGCCGTGAAAGAGGCTAAAGATGTAGGCTCTAGGTGAGTAATCATGTACCTAGTGTAGCCTTTATTTCTATGGGAAAAGGGAAGTATGGATTTTAGAGGAAAACTGTAAGTGTTTGCCATATGAAGAAACCAAATGTTGTGTTGTTAACCTAACTGGTAAAACTTGAAAGGCTAATGGCCACCAAATGCTGGTCTAAGACTACTATACATGTACAGTACAAAAACCAAGGACAGTGGAGGAAAGCATGCAATTTAAAGGTTTGTCCTTTAGTATGAGATAATATTCTTCCTGTTTTTATGTTGTATTTAATGAGATGGTGATGATGGTAGATAGCATTTCAAATGTCCTTTCTTAAAAAAAAAAAAAAAAAAAAACCCAGAGTATTGGCAACACTACATCAGTATATCCATTCCCTAATATGTGTGTGTGTGTGTGTGGTTGAGATTTTACTGATTCTTGAAATCTTTATCTGGGAACTAATGCTCCATGTGACAACCAAGTACAGAGGGTCAGCAGAGAAGGCAGTATTATCCCTACTCCTCCTTTAACATCGAAGATGGTTTCTCACCTCAAGAATAGGTTTTGTAAACTCTCCTCACTGGACCCACCATCATCTCCTTCTGTATATCCAGTTAGGTCCTCCCACCTCTGGACTCCCATAGTATTGTTTACATGGTTGCACCATAGCTGCAAGGTCTCTAAAGGCCTAGACTCTGGAACTAGCATAATGTCACTTTTGTCACATTCTGATGGTCAAAGCCAGTCATCAGCTCAAACCAGATTCAAGAAGATGGACAGGTAACCTCTGCCTTTTGATGGGAGGAGTAGCAGCATCATATTGCAAAGAAGCATGTAGACACAGAGAAGTGTGATTCATTTGGGTTGTGGGGGAAGGAGTCATTACTGTAATGCTTTTCCACAGCTGACATTTCCCACATGATAACATTCTATCTTCCAGCCTTCCTGTCATGCCCACAACTTCCTTTAAAACAAAGTGCAGTTCATATGGTACCTTGCTTCATACTATATAATTCTGCCTCCTGGCTTCAAGAAGTCAGACTAGAGATAAGTACTTCTATTAGTTAGGATTAGGACTTACTTCAAGTGAGAGAAAATGCCAACTGGCTGGGCGTAAATAAAACAGAAGTTTATTTCTGGCTCTTGTTAAAGTACAGAGGTAGATTCTAGAGGTTTGGTATTGGCCTCCACATTATCAAGCCTATTCTATCTTGTAGCTCCATTGACTGTACTTTCCATTTCCAAGGTTGCCTCATTATTCAAAATGGCTGCCAAGGCTCCAAGCATCATACATCCCATTTCACTCAATAGAAAGGAAAAAGGCAAGGGAAAATAGAGCCCACTCTAATTCGGGATGTTTCCTAAAAGTTGCACACCCAGCTTCCTCTTATATCCCATTGGCTTGCATTTACTCATATAGACACACCTGTCATCAAGGGGGATCGGGAAGGTGACTTTCTGGTGACTGTGTCCCCAGCCAAAAATCAGTGGTTCTATTACTATGGAAAAAAGAGTAGATAAGAATGAAGATATGAAGGAAGTGAGGGAACAAACCATGTAGATATCTGTGGGAAAAAAGCACAGGCAGAGGGAAAAGCAAACACAAAGTTTCAAAGCAGGAGCATTCTTGGAAAGTTTGAGGAACATCAAGGAATCCAGCATAATTAGAATGAGAGGAGGGGTATCAGATGAGAATGAAGAGATAGCCAGGGGTCAAGCATAGTAAAGACCAGGTAATGTGCTGTGAATAAGATATTCTAAGAATCCCAAAGCAAAGCGGTGTAGGGGTCCTCAAGACCATCTACCAGGTTCAATGATTTGCTAGGAGGACTCACAGGACTCAACATATAGTCCTACTTATAGCCATGACAGTGACAGGATACAGAGCAAATTCAGCAAAGGGAAAGGCATATAAGGCAAAGTCTGAGGAAACCAGTTGCAAGCAAGCCTCCAAGAGTCCTCTCCTAGTGGAGTCACACAAGAGGCACTTTATTCCTCTACAACAAGTTGTGGCAACAGGTGTGAAATACTGCCTACCAGGGAAGCTCAAGGTTTTGATTGTGGGGTTGTCACAGAGGCACCCTTTTCCTGGCATATACCAAAGCCCTGACTGCCAGAAGGAAAGCAGGTGGTTAGCATAATAAACTATGCTGTTTATACTAACAATTTAGACAGAGTGGGCCACTTTTATCATTTAGGGAATGGCCAGAACCCTGCTGGAACCTAAGTTTCCAGATACCCATCAGTAGCCAACCTTGCAAGGAGATTTCTAGGAATAGCAGTCTTGGGCCTATTGCTAATTCTTTCCTGAACAAAAGTACACAGGGAGGGATGCACAGAGCAAAGTAGTGTAGGAACCAGGAAACCAAGCAGAGACTAAGCAGGCTCATAAGTTAGTAGAAGCAATGAGTAAATAGAAACCATGAACCAGATAAACTGAGACTTAGAGAGTACAATAGTAACAGAAGGAGGAAGAAGCAAAGAGAGAAGTCCGTGGGACGACAACCTCTATTACTGCTCTTAGGATATCAGAGTTGCTATTAATATGTGATTCTGGAGACCAATGAACAATGCTCCAGCTTCACATAAGGCCTGATTATTCCATTAAAATTTTTCCTATACTTGCTTCCTAATGTATTCGCATCCTTATAATAAATTGAAATCACCAAAAGTTAGAGGCATATTTGTGCTCCTTGAAACCTAAAAACACTTCACTAATACATCTAGGGTTTTGGCCATTGAAAACTAGACATTATAGAGAAAAACTAGAATGGTAGCCAAAGGATCACTGGCCAACTGGATAAAGGACGAAGATTTATACTGTGGCATAAAACCTCCACCCACTCCCCACCATAAAGCCCCTGCTCCAGCTACATCAAACTACTCACAAGTACATTCAAAGTACATTACTATACTTCTTTGATTTTGATCATGTAGTTTACCCTGTTTAGAATTCTTGGTCTTGTCATCCTCAAAAAACCCTGAAGAGCTTCTTTACCCAGCTCAGGAGTCATTTGCATTCTCTATGAAAACTCTCTGACCATTTCTTCCCCATACACTCTTGTCTAGCCCCTTCAGAATGAATCTTTATTTCTGTACTACTCTCTCAGCTCTTGGTACATATTTCTGTAGTAGCACATATAAAACATATTGTAATTGATAATTTATGTGTCTGTCTCTGAATAAATTATGGTTCCTAGCACTTAGCATAGTGCTTCACAAGTGGTAATTCTTTACTAACTATGTATCAAGGAAATGAACGGATGAACGAACCAAGAAACAAATGCAATGAATCACATATTGAAGAGTTATGACACCAGGAATAAAAGACAAGGCTCCATGACCAAGACACCCAATTTTCAATTCTCATGCTTGAAACAATAATATCTCTCATCTGTTGGGGTACTTTTTATTTCTCCAAATTATATTGCTTTTGTACTACCCTAGTTCTTTGAAGATACTATTACTTTATTCATGTTAAAGAGCTGTGTTAGCATTGATTATAACAATTTCTCTAGTGAGCAAGCAAATTATTTTCTTAAAAATTATGGCAGAACTTAAATATCCCCCAACTAAAAAAGTCTGATGCTAAATATACTTAACTCTAGAGTGTCTAAGTGTATTTATACAAGTAAGTAAACACACACAATTATTCTCCTGCTGTGAAAGTACTTTCTACCTCTAGTGGCTTATATGTGTATGCATATTCTTAAGTTAAACTTTTCAAAGGGGAAAAATTTCAAGTAATATTGATTTCACAACCCACTACTATGACACTAAAAGTGAATTCCCCAAGCAATTTTATAATAAAACCAATTCTAAAAGCTTAGACATGGTCATATCAAACATTAGATAAAATCTAAATTTGTTACTATTTCCATGTTATTTCTTTTGAGTAGTGACCCTTTAAAATCTGATAGTATGTAGGTTTCCTTTATCTCCCTGAGAGTTATCAGAATCAAGGCCTTTGGTTAAATGCTTTCATCACATGTTGTGGTTGTGGTGGCTATTGTTTTCAACACGCAAGAGGTTGCAAGAACTGAACTACACAAAATGGATTCCCCAAAACTGAAAAGAAATTTTTAAAAATAGCACTGTCTGAAATTAAAGCTCATTCGAATTAATTTTGAATTTCCTAGGTCAGCCATCTGAGAGAGGGCTTGCAAATGTGTATTGACGAGATTGGGGTGTTGCCCAATTCTCACATGTGTGTAGAGAGGAGAATGTTGTTGCAGAGTTAGAGAAGGAAACCAATATTTTTTGAACATTTTCTTTGTGCCAGGCTCTTAACATATGCTCTCATTTAATCATCACAGCACCCTTCTATCATAGAGGTCATCATCCACATTCCACAGATGAGAAAAGGAAGTTTGGAGAACGAGGCTCCAGGCTGCACACCTATTGCTGAGGAGAGCTGAAATTCCAACAATGTTTCTCCAGCTCCAGAGTCTGTGCCTCTACCACTTGATATAAAAGACCATGTGATCACATCACAAGCTACAAATAACTCTAACTAAATGTAAGCTATCCTGGAATTCATCCCTAAAATGGAGTGATCTGCTTGGAGATTAAAATTAAAACAAACAAACAAAAAAAAGAATTAAACAGGGATCAGCAAATTATAGCCCCAAACTTGCTTGCCAAATAACCTAAGGCTGCTTCCAGTCTACAAGGGCAGAGTTGAGTAGTTGTGACAGAAACCAAATGATCCACAGAATTCAAAATATTTTCTTTTTGACCCTTTGCAGAAAAAGCATGCTGATCTGAACTCTGGAAGAGAACCTTTGTCAATCAATATCTAGCGTTGTCCCAGGAAGAGAGATTCAATGTGTAGCAGACACTGGAAAGCCTACCTTATATAAGTGCAAGGGGATCTGCGCTGACCCTGCCCCATTTATTCAAGTGAGTAAATTCCCCTTGCCATGACCTATTATCTGTCAAGAAATCTCATCACAAATACCATTTTCTAAGTACCATAATAACTGAGAACAACTATGAAGAAAAACAGATAACAGATAATAGTTGCTGTGAAAATATGGCCAAATTGTAAATTAACAGTTTAATATGCTGGATTTAAAATCACCACACAATGAATTTATAATTGGTATGAAACTCTTAAGTAGATCTGATCATATCTAAAAAAACTGGTAAAAATTAGTTTCTGAACTTTGCCAGAATCAAAGATTAGGATTCTTATTGACCCAAAAAGACAGATAAATGAAGAATATCCAAGTTAAGAAAGTTAAACAGCCTCTCAATCTACATCAGTTTATCAGTATGTTTCATGCATTAAATTTGTTCAAAGAATAAATAAACTTAATTGATGAAAAAGGTTTATATGCTTTTCAGCAATTGTATTCACACTGTGTTTCTTATTTGTTTTTATACCATGATAGAATAATAGGATGGAAAACATGAGACTCTGCACTATTTTGAATAATTCACAAAAAATTTTGGAATAGAATATAGATAGTTTAAGTTAATTAGATTGGCCCTATGAACCAATAATCTAATTTTCAAAGTAACATGGAAGAAGTAATTTTGGGTTACTAGCAAAAAAATTAAAGAAAAAGCTGGAAATAGTTTATAAAGAGGGAAAAAATTTTTAAACTGAATAATCTTTAAAAAGTAAATAATTTCTTCTTAATTTGAAAATATAGAGAAATTGGTGACAGTGTACACTTCTGGTTTTAGTCTCTTTTTATATAAATGTGTATTTAGGACAGCTTTAAATTTACAGAAAAAAATGCAAAGAAAATACAGAGTTCTTAATATACTCCTCATTCAGTTGCTCCCCCATTAGTATCCTACATTAGTATGAAACATTTATTATAACGAATGAACCAATATATTATTAACTAAAGGATTCCCTCAGTTTTTATTTAATGTCCTTTCTAGATTGGTTTAGTTTACCCATCCCTGAACCAAGTAGACATTGGCAAGGAAAATGGAATTGCTGTGATTGATTTAATTAATCCAGGCCGACCACTGGCAGCCCAACTATATGCCAGCTAACCTTAAGGGTGAAGTTGAATGGATGTTGACAGGTCAATCACTATATTCACTACAATGATTTTCTGATGAGGGATCTGCTAATATATACTATGGGGAAAAGAATCCTAATTCATCAATCAGCTTTTCCTTATTATTCTCCAATAGGACACTCACTAATATAACTAATCATGAATAGCCAGAGATGTTCATGACACAATAATTGTTTGACATTTCTAGAGGGTATTTCTAGAAACTTTAAAAATTTCCAACATTCAGAAAAACAGAAAAATTTTATATGATTTCTTGGTTTTCTTTCCATTCTATTGATAGACATGTTGCTTCCTAGGCACTAATTTAAACCCTATAGATCACTGTCTTTTCTTTAAAAAAAAAAAAAAATCTATTTTTTAGAGAATAAAATGCATTCACAAGATTAAAAATCAGAAGACTCAAGTATATATAGTGAGATTTTCCTCTACTACCTGTGTTCCCTAGTGATTTCCATTCCTCCCTACCACCAAAGTTACCATTTTCTTGTGCATTATTCCAGAGATAATTTGTGCAAATGTGTATTTATGTATATATTCTTTCCTCCACTTCTTTTTACAATGCTCTCTTCACCTTGCTTTTTGTCTTTATATCTTATTGCTCTTTCCATAGTGATATTGAGAGAGCTTGCTCATTCTGTTTTATGTCTTCATATTATTGCATTGATGAATTTACTGTAATTTATTCAATTAATCTCTCATTAATGCACATTTGAGTTATTTCCAATTTTTTGATATTACAAACTCTAAAAAGTGCTGCAATGTATAAGCTGAGATATATGTCATTTTACCCCATTCCCAGGAGGATATCTGCAGAACAAACTATTGCCTTTCCATCTTTCACCAAAATTTTATTTTTACTCCAAGAACAAGTTTTGCACTGGGTGAGAATACTCACAAAATAACTTTCACTAATCTTCGTTTGTTTAATATAAAACACTCATTCAAGTCACAGACCAAAACCAACTTCATATTATATATTTCACACACTAATTTACACTAAAACTCTATTGTCTCACTAACAACAATCACTTTCTTAGAGCTTTACTTGGAGTACCAGAACTAGCAATTGGAGGACACATAACAAAATAATACCATTGACTGAATGTGAAACAAGTTGATAACAATATCAGGAAGATGAGACATGCCAGGAGATTGCCTGGCCTTGCTCGGTCGCATGGTAACTTAGTCACTGGCCTTGGGATCCTTTCAATTCAACTTGACATCTCAGCAAAGTTTCTAGGTTTGTGACCCTCTCCAGGGAAACTTCTATACATCCAAAGTTCTGTAAAATTTTCTGTCAGAGTTCTTAAAATTATAATACTCAGGGTATTTCAGATGGCTCCCATTAGCAAGGGTCAGGAAAGCTAAATGCATTCTTTTCTAGTTACCAGTCCAGGGCAGAAGCCAGTGTGCTCTGAACAAGATCTGAATATGGATTATACCATCACCTGGGACTTATCAATGAATGCTCCGTTCAGTCAGTACCCTCAGGAGCTCAGTAGTGGGACCCATAATGATAACATTATAATTAAAATACTCACATTTATCGAGCATTCACTATGTGCTCTGCTACCAGCTTTAAAAGCATTTTTTTCATGATTCTTTTTCACGATTCTAGACTTGATTCATTTGCAGATTTAATCTAGAAATCTTTTTCATGACTTTAAATTTCAGTCATTTGCAGATGTAGTACAAGGGTCTACAGAAAGCTCATCCCTTCCTCTTCCACTCTGTAACCCAAAGTTAACCTTGATGTCAGACTCTCTCATTTGTCCTAAGAGTGACTAAAATGAAAATATCCCTTCAAGAGGGAACACAGTAAACAGAACCAGTCTTTTACACATCATTTTGACAAATTTTATCATATTCTTTCCAGGATAAAATCTTCCTGAGGAGAGGACAGAAAGAGCTCTGTTGATATGTTAGAAGGTGGGGACAGAGTACTGCTAAAAAGGGAGCACTTAAAGGCAGGTTGATACACAGTAAAAGTTTAGTTGGCTTCAGAGCAGTATCTGAAATATAATCACCATTATTACCCATCTTCCAGTTATACATCTCTGTTATGAACGTGTGGGAAAACAAAGGCCAGAATGGTTTTGTTTGATTCTCCAAAGTATTGATAATAATAAACTTTAAGTAATGGTTCATTAAGTAGTGGCATGCTCAAGGATCAGAAACTTCTAATCAAAGCATTAGATAGCCTTCAGAAATTGCTTTTAGGTATTTATGAAGGGTGTTAGAGATTACCCCTTTTAAAATATAACCAACTCAAAGACCAGTTTCATAGACATTTGCTTTTCAAAATTATTTTTTGGAGATTTTGATCCCGGGTCTTTAAGCATTAGATGTGAGTTATTACTTATCAAGACCTAAAACCACTCAGACTGAAGAAGATCTCTACCCAGTTGCTGCAAGTGGTTGGCAAGTGGCATGGAATGCCTGAAGAAGTGGGTCACACAGTTAATTACACACAATTTAGCCAAGAGGTAGGCAAAAGGCCATCTCACTCTGTCTCTTATCTGTGTGCAGTTTGAAACTTTATCATTGGCAGCAATTTGGTTTTTGTACCTTCTTAGCTTCCAAGGGGCATTAGGCTGGACTGTATCATTTATGGCCTCTCCTAGATAACTGAGTATACCTTGCTGAGTGAATGTCCAGGGCTGAGGGAGAAAAAAAAAGACTGTGTGGTGTCCCACTATAGTCCCTGAATATAGGCTCTAACCAGAAGCACACAACTGGGCTGTGATTACTAGGGCCTCACCCTTATTTCCAGAGAATTACCCAGCAACATTACTGGAAATGAGCTGTCTTGTCCAGTCAGCTCCCTTTCTCTCAGCAGAAAGGTTAGAGCCCCATGAATTTCACAATGTTGCAGCTTCTTGGGAAATGCATTATGAATTTCCAAATCTCTTGTTCAGCCTTGATAAAATTCCCAAATGATTGCAAAAGTGAAAATAAAACCCAAGGCCATTTTGAACCTTGGTATTTACAAATAAGACAGGGAATAAAAATTACATGCAAGTAAACTGGACATCATAATTATATCGACTTTTTGGCACTTAGTAGAATCCATAGTTTCTGTGTGGAAGGAATAAATATTGATAGTAATACAAGTTTAATCTTGTCCTCTATTGCAGTAATTTATGGGATGTTAGGACTGATATGAATTTAAATAACATCTACTCCATACCTTCATATCACAAATTTGAGACCAGAGAGACTGTCAACACACTTATGGGCACTTAGCTTACATGGTAGAAAGAACACTCAGCTTACAATGAGAAAACTTGAACTTGAGTCCAAACCCCGACACTTTCTGGTTGTGACTTTCAGACAAGCCAGCAGGCCTCAATTTCTATACTGGCAAATTGGAGTAATTTATGCACCAGGAAGGCTTACTGTGAATGTTGCTTTGTTGAGGGAGGAACAGTGAAGTACCACCAAAAACTCGGAAATACATTGACTCTTAAAACTAGTAAAATTCACATAATAGATGAGAAAGCCACCTTCAGAAATTAATAATAAAATTGTCAATTTAGGATGGAAGAGTTGTTTTTAAAACAAGCCTTTTTCCTGATAAAATATTACTAAATTTTCATCTTTTAAAAATCTAGACAATAAAAAACAAAGTGAGGATTGGCTTACTTATAACGTAGTGAGTAGATCTCCAAATGTATTCTGGAGGAATTGACCATCTACATACAGATAGGAACATATCATATCTGCTTTTGACACTCAGCAAGATATTGGTATAATCTTTCAACATATTTGAGAGCACACAGAATTCTAAGGAAAGTGAATTGGGTGAAACATTTGGGAAGCTGATTTGATCTGAAATGTGATGTTAATTTGATAACCTGAGGAACGACAGTGAATAAAATAAGGCAGATTGGCAAGAAGTAAAACAAAAAGGAAGCCCCCAAAGGCCCAAATGTAGACCAGGAATGGTCCAAGGCTTTACAGGCTTTATTTATTTTTTATTTATTTTTATTTATTTTTATTTTTTGAGGCGGAGTCTTGCTCTGTCCCCAGGCTGGAGTGCAGTGGTACGATCTCGGCTCACTGCAACCTCCACTTCCCAGGTTTATGTGATTCTCCTGCCTCAGCCTCCTGAGTAGCTGGGATTACAGGCACCCGCCACCACGCCCAGCTAATTTTTTGTATTTTTAGTAGAGATGGGGTTTCACTATGTTGGCCAGGCTGTTCCACCAGCTCCAGCCTCCCAAAGTGCTGGGATTACAGGTGTGAGCCAGCACACCCAGCCAGGGGGATCTATTTTTGTCTTACTTTTCGGAAGTATTGTCTTAGTTATCTTGTTGCTTTTCATTTAGTTTTCTATGTAGTTATTACTAATTCAAACTCTACCTCAATTGTAGAAATCTCCTTTTAATATATTCAAATGCATTAGGACTCTAACAACTTCATCTTCTCAAGGAAATCTGACTTGCTTCCATCTGGATAAGATGCTCTTCAGCATTAAAAATCAAATATTTCTACAAGATTTGCTTGGAAAACAACCATCCCTAGCTCCCATCTTCCATTTTTCATGCCCTAGAGGCAACTACTTGCTCCCCGACACTGCCCAGCTGATGGAGGCTGCCTTCCTCATACTCCTGGGGACTCTCCTGGTCATTCCTAGTCTTGGATCTTGTTTCCTGATTCCTATGTCTTACTCTTTCTCAGCTTGTTTCCTAGTAAAGAACATAACTAAGTAGCTTCTTGAAAAAGAATGCAAAGAAAGTAAATGTTTTGAGGCTTTGTGCTATGATTTGACTGTGTCCCTCAAATTCACGTGTTGGGAACCTAATCTTCAAATTTATATGCTGATGGCATTTGGAGGTGGGGCCTTTGGGCAGTAATTAGGGTTAGATCAGGCCATCAGGATGGAGCCCCCATGATGGGAGTGGTGGCTTTATAAAAAGAGGAAGAGAGACCTGAGCTGACATTCTTTTGCCCTATCGCTGTGTGATGTTCTTGTCATGCTGTGATGCAGCAAGAAGGCCCTCACCAGATACCAGTGCTGTGCTTTTGTATTTCCTAGCCTCCAGAATCATGAGCTAAATAAACCTTTATTTTTTATAAATTACTCAGTCTATAGTATTTACTCATAAGAATAGAAAATGGACTAAGACACCTTATAAATTTGAAAATATCTTCAGTCTACACAATACTCTTTCAAGGCATAGAAGTCTCTTTTCCTGTGAATTTTGAAAGCACTGCTCTTTTAGATTTAGGTGTTGCTATTGAGAAGACAGATGACACTCTGGCTCTTCATTTTTAATATTAAACCTGTTTTATTCTAGAAGTTTGTAGTCTCATCTTTTTGTCCCTCTTGTGCTGAATGTTTAAATTCTTCAATACAAATTTACAGAGTGACTACTATGTGCCAGGCACTATTCTAGGTATTGAGGATATATCAATGACAGTTTTATAATGATACTCTCAGGTGAACATGAATTTCTCTCCATCATTCTGGTAGTTGGTGGGCCCTTCAACCTGAAAACCGAGATTGTAAGATTTCAATGTTACACATTTTTGATAATTTCCTACCCTCTGTTCTCTTCTTTTAGTAATACTATTATTACATGTTGGATCACCAGGACTGATCCTCTAATTTTCATATATCCTTTCTCCTCAATTATCCTTATTAGTCTTTCTGTTCTACTTCCTAGGAGATTTCTTTATCTTTTATCTCTTACATTAAATTTCTTATTTTTAATGTCATCTTTTTAACATCTAGGTTTCTTTTGAGCTTACTGAATATTCCTTTTATAGATAATCCTGCTATTTTATATATTTTCTTATTTTATTGTTCTGTTAGCAGAGCTTGTTTCCTTCAAGTTGTTTTCTTCTGTTTGTTTGGTTTGGTTTGGTCTCTATCTTTCATTAATAGGCTTTCCTCAAATATCTAGTGATTCCTAGCTCTCTAGTTTTATTTTAAGAATGAAGCATTGTGCTTGCTTCGGCAGCACATATACTAAAATTGGAACGATACAGAGAAGATTAGCATGGCCCCTGCACAAGGATGACATGCAAATTCGTGAAGCGTTCCATATTTAAAAAAAAAAAAAAAAAAAAAAAAGAATGAAGCATTGAAAAGAGGATGTTTTGTATGCATGAGGAGACTCTCCATTGGTTTTGCTACAGGATGATGTGACATAGGCCAACATACTGGGCCAATGTCAATATCTTTTCTTTCAGGCTGATAAGATTGCCCAGACAATATTTCCAGCCTTCTGCTAAGAAAACATAAGCCTGGCTAACAGTGTTCTGGGAGCTAAGTGAAGGAAGAAGATTGAGGAAGTCTCAGTACACAATTTATATACTTAATCCCCAGCCTGCAATATTGTACCCTACATCCTTTCCTGGTAACCCCAGTCCAGAGTCCTTGTATTTGTTCTTGGCACCAAAATGAGAGGCAGTCTCCCACCTGATAAGAATAGGAATGGGTCTTTATAGCAGCATGATTTATAATGCTTTGGATATATACCCAGAAATGGGATGGCTGGGTCAAATGGTATTTCTACTTCTAGATCCTTGAGGAGTCGCCACACTGTCTTCCACAATGGTTGAACTAGTTTATAGTCCCACCAACAGTGTAAAAGTGTTCCTATTTCTCCACATCCTCTCCAGCACCTATTGTTTGCTGACTTTTTAATGATCGCCATTCTAACTTGTGTGAGATGGTATCTCATTGTGGTTTTGATTTGCATTTCTCTGATGGCTAGTGATGATGAGCATTTTTTCATGTGTTTGTTGGCTGCATAAATGTCTTCTTTTGGGAAGTATCTGTTCATATCCTTCACCCACTTTTTGATGGGGTTGTTTGTTTTTTTCTTGTAAATTTGTTTGAGTTCTTTGTAGGTTCTGGATATTAGCCATTTGTCAGATGAGCAGATTGCAAAAATTTTCTCCCATTCTGTAGGTTGCCTGTTCACTCTGATGGTAGTTTCTTTTGCTGTGCAGAAGCTCTTTAGTTTAATTAGATCCCATTTGTCAATTTTGGCTTTTATTGCCATTGCTTTTGGTGTTTTAGACATGAAGTCCTTGCCCATGCCTATGTCCTGAATGGTATTGCCTAGGTTTTCTTCTAGGGTTTTTATGGTTTTAGGTCTAACATTTAAGTTTCTAATCCATCTTGTATTAATTTTTGTATAAGGCGTAAGGACACATGCACACATATGTTTATAGTGGCACTATTCACAATAGCAAAGACTTGGAACCAACCCAATTGTCCATCAGTGACAGACTGGATTAAGAAAATGTGGCACATACACGCCATGGAATACTATGCAGCCATAAAAAAGGATGAGTTCATGTCCTTTGTAGGGACATGGATGCAGCTGGAAAGCATCATTCTCAGCAAACTATTGCAAGAACAGAAAATCAAATACTGCATGTTCTTACTCATAGGTGGGAATTAAACAATGAGAACACTTGGACACAGGAAGGGGAACATCACACACCTGGGCCTGTCGTGGGGTGGAGGGAGGGGGAGGGATAGCATTAGGAGATATACCTAATGTAAATGACAAGTTAATGGGTGCAGCACACCAACATGGCACGTGTATACATATGTAACAAACCTGCACATTGTGCACATGTACCCTAGAACTTAAAGTATAATAAAAAATAAATTAATTAATTTTTAAAAAAAGAATAGGAATAGGGAATTCGGTATCCATTAGCTACTTACAAAGAGGTCTCACCAAATCCCATGTTTAAGCACCACCCTCATTCATAGTTCCTAAGATATCTGTGCTTCTTTTTTTTTTTAAAAAAAAAAAAAAAAGGCCTCTCTATGTTGCCCAGGCTGAAGTGCAGTGGCTCTACATAGGTGTGATCAAAAAGCACTGCAGCCTTGAACTCCTAGACTCAAGTGATCCTTCCACCTCAGCTGCCTGAGAAGTTGGGACTACAAGCATGCAACACCACACCCAGCTATGTGCTCCAATTCTGGGGGGCTCTGTAATGTAAATTGGGTTGGTTATCATCAAGCTAAAGATTCAGCTTTCTTGGTTGTCTTAATTCAGTTGCTACTTGTCTATCTGCTTCCCAGTTTCTAAAGTTTTATTGCTGTTGTCTCCTATCTCATTCCCTTTGTCCTTGTGCATTTATGTTTTGTTAACAATTATTTCATTGTTCTCTCAACTGGGTTCAGAAGGAAAGAGATTTGAATGTATGTGTTCAGTCTAACATCTTCAACTGGACCGTCCCAGATCCTGTGCTATTATTACTCTCTATGTTATAAGGAAGTTGGCAATGTTTGTCCTAACTGTTCTAGAAAGACAGGTAGTAAAACTAACAAACACAAATGCAGTCACTAAAGAAATATATTGACCACAGTTTGGATGAAACATCCATCAAGACCTCCATCATTTTTTTGTTTTGTTTTCATTCTATGCTTAACAGAAATCTTCTAATTATATGAAACTCAAAACGTCCAAAGTAAAATTGTTAATCTTGCATTCAAACTCTGGATGCTACCGTGTTCTCTTATTACCATGTAGTAAGATGGTCACTATCCTTCTAATTACTCATGTCAGAAATGTAGGAGTCATTCTAACATCTTCTTCTTCAGCCTCTTTATCTACCCATCACTAAGTTCTGTCATGAATATTTATGACATGTTTACTTCTTTTCATCTCTACTATGAAGGTCCTAGTTCAAGTTACTAGCACGTCTCTCCTAGACTTTTACAATTGCCTCTTAACTGATCTCTTTCAGCAACTCACTGGCCAATTCCCCAAACTGCAGTCATAGACACCTTTGCAAAATACAAGCCAGATCATATTCTACACAACCTGCCTAAAATCTCAGAGTTTCCTATGGATAAGAGTGACAGTCATTAGCAAGGCCTGTAAAAGCCTGCAGGGATTGGCCTTGTTCCTTCTCTGGTTTTATCTAGTGGTACTCCTCCCCTGGTGTCAGCTCCCTAGTCAGGCTGCCTTTCTTTCTGATCCTCTTTTTGTCTGAAGCTCTTTCCCCCTAAAAACCCCTTCAGGCAGAACAGCTCTCTTCTACAGCTGCTCCCCATGCCTAACTGCCCTGTCCATTGGCCCTGGTTATTGCTTACTCAATCCTTAGGTTTCTGTTCAGTGTCACTTCTTCAGGGAAGCCTAGTGAGGTCATTCTTCTTTTGAATTTATACATATAGAAACATGCTTCATTTCTTTATAGCATTGTCTCACTTATTAATTAGGCCCTCTTTTTATGTCTATTTGATTAATATCTGCCTCTCCCACCACACTATAAGTAATATGAAAGCAAGGAATACGTGTATTATTTCTCACTACTGTATTCTCAGGACTTGAGTAATTGCTGATTTTCCCTTTTAGAGTTGGTTTAAGAAAAAAAATATCTTGGATGGAGTCTTCTTTAAATTCAGAAAAATTTGAATATACTATCATGCAGCCTTTCTTTTAATGATTCAAGGTCATTGTTATTTTTTAAATACTGTAATACAGCCAATTTCTTAGTCTTTTGAGTGTATAGGGATATCCACTACTATGTTAAATAACCTCAGACCAATTGTCCAGGAATAAAATGAGATAACTCTAAAGTTTTCAAAGGAGAATTTTAGTTCTTTAATGCTCAGCAGAAGACAACTGACTGGTTCAATTACTACCTTCAAATATAGGAAATATTTAATAACAAAATATATATATATATAGTAAAATATATATCTATAATATATAGCAAAATATTTTGGCATACAAAGTAAGATTGGAGAATAAAGAACATTCAAAAAAACCAATAATTATTATTGTTATTGTTACCATTATGGAGTACTTATCACCTTTCAGTAGTAAGCAAGAGCTTTAAATGCATTACCCCATTTAATCCTCATTGCAACCCCCTGAGGTAGCTAACTGGTAGTATAATATTTCCATTTTACTAATGAGGAAATTCAGGCAGGTTAAGAAAGTGGTTAAGAAGCCATAGGCCCAAGCGATTGAGTTGGCATTCTTCCCCCAGGCAGTCTGGCTCCAGAACCTGCTGGCTTAATCCCTTTCATGAAAATGCAGATAAACAATTCTTTTCAAGAATTGCTTCACCAAAAGTAGATAGTTTCACCAAAAATATATATATATATATATACTTTTAAATTTGAGAGAACCTTCATCTGGACACAAGAAAAAACAATTTAGAAGAATTGAACATTGGAGTAAACTACTTTTAAAAATAAGTTATATGTCTGTTTTAATTAACTATGAAAAATAGAATGGACCAGGCATAGAGGCCAGAAGAGTCAGTCAATCATATCTTTAAAGATGAGGCAGGGACCCAGTGATCTTTTGACATCACCTCCAGGTCTCCAACCCTGAGACTGAGTTATCCTTTGTTTCTAACCTTTTCCCTGGGTGAAAGTTTGCCTAATGTAGTCAACTTTGTTTTATCCCAGGGTAGTTTATCCAGGACAAATCTGGCTTTATTGAGTTTGGTAGTCACTTTGCTTAATGACTTGCTGCGTTAACAACTTGGCATTCTCTTCACCGGCGATCAGCACCTACCCAGCTTAATTACTTGCTTTGTTGACATTATGCTGTCTTCAGGGAAACACTTTAAAATCCAAAAGTTAATGTCTTAGTCCTTGTGTGCTGCTATAACAGAATACCCGAGACTGGGTAATTTATAATAAGCAGAAATTAAATGACTCACAGTTCTGAAGATGGGAAATCTTAGTTCAAGGGGCCAGCATCTGGCCAGGACCTTTTATTATATCATCCCATGGTGAAGGGCAAAGGGAGAATAAGAAAGAGACAGAAGGAGGCCAAACTTGTCCTTTTATAAGAAACCCATTCCTCTGATAATAAACCCACTCCTGTGATAATGGCATTAATGCACTCATGAGGACAAAGCCCTCATGGCCTTATCACCTCTCATTAGGCCTCACCACCCAACACTGTTGTATTGGGGATCAAGTTTTCAACTCGTGAACTTTAGGGGCACATTCAAATCATAGCACTTAACCACCGCCAGTTGTTGTTGTTTTTTTTTGTTTTGTTTTGTTTTTGTTTTTTTTTTTTTGAGACAGAGTTTTGCTTTTGTTGCCCAGGCTGGAGTGCAATGGCATGATCTCAGCTCACTGCAACCTCCGCCTCCCAGGTTCAAGCAATTCTCCTGCCTCAGCCTCCTGAGTAGCTGGGATTACAGGCATGTGCCACCATGCCCAGCTAATTTTGTATTTTCAGTAGAGATGGGGTTTCTCCATGTTGGTCAGGCTGGTCTTGAACTCCTGACCTCAGGTGATCCACCCACCTTGGACTCCCAAAGTGCTAGGATTACAGACATGAGCCACCGCGTCTGGCCAACCACCTCCACTCTTAATACCATTCCATCCCTTCCTGACCCAAGTATAAGATCATAAATGATACTAAGGAGAAAGATATAGGAAAAAAAATTAAAGAAGTTAGCATGATTGTCATGAGCATTTTGATGAATTAAAAAAATATGAAAAAGATGAAAGAAGACACTATGGCTCAATAAATCAGAAAGGCAAGAGCCTATAAGAATAGTGTTAGTAAGACTAAACTATTGTTTAGAATTACCATGAGGCTTACTTAAAATACAATAAAGATGCTTTAAAGAAATGGATTATATTTTTAAACACAACAATAATCCAACTTTGGCCAAGCATGGTAGCTCACACCTGTAATCCCAGCACTTTGGGAAGCCGAGGCAGGTGGATCACTTGAGCGCAGGAGTTCAAAACCAGCCCAGGCAACACGGTGAAACCCCATCTCTACAAAAAGTCCAAAAATTGGTTGGGCATGGTGGCTTGTGCCTGTAGTCCTGGCTACTTGGGAAGCCGAAGCAGGAGGGTCACTTGAGCCTGGGAAGCAGAGGTAACAGTGAGCAGGGATCATGCCACTGCACTCCAGCCTGGGCAGCAGCAGGAGACCCTGTCTCAAAAAAAGAAAAAAGAATCCAACTTTATGGGCTAATGGTGTGTGTGTGTGTGTGTGTGTGTGTTTGTGTGTTGGTAATAGTGTGTGTAGAGGAAAGTATGCTAGAATTGGGGTCCCTCCATCTCTTCCCTGGACTTTCCAAGGAGCTACTGCTGACTCCCGCCCTGCTCCAGGGAGGCCTTTACACTCTAATCTCTATGCAGGGGCCATTGTCCTCACCATGTAGTGGGCTGCAGGCCTTAGATGACTCATACTTGCTTTTGGAGAATACTTGTTCAAAGGCCTTAAAACCTTAAAATCTGCGTGCTCAACCTCACCAAATGCCATTATGTCTCCCTGTCTTATCGTAAAAAAACTTCCCCTGTTCCTCCCTCTGCTGGATCATTAGAAGAAGATGGGGAATAGAGGAGGAATTGTATATCTATTTAGACTCTAGACAAGTTATCTGCAGGAATGCCTTTGGTTTAGATAACTATAAAAAACTCCTCCAGTAAGGAGTTTAATCTGTTTTGTGGAATTTGAGACCAAAATGTCAGAAACACTTCCATACATCAGACTATCCATGGGCTTCTGTAATGTTTTCATAAAAGAGAGCACTTGATATATACAACCAGTTAGCAATTTTGATAGGACAATGCCAGTGGCCCAAAATGACCAGTGATTCTCCCATATGTTAAGATGCATGTGAATATGATTGACATTATCATTCTCAAAATACACTAAACCCCCAGTTTTATAAGGCTTAATCGCCTTTGGAATTATTAGTTCAATGTCTGTTTTATCCCCAAGTTCACTGCAGGCTTTATCCATTCAACAAGATGAATAGTGTCCTGAGAACAACAGCATGCAATACCCTGCTCCTCCCACTTTACACCTGTAATCCTTCCTCAGACTATAATCTTGTTTGAGGTCAAGGGGGTTTTGACTCTCTTTTCACTATTGTGTTTCCAGTATTTCACAGAATCCTTGTCACAAAGTAAATGCTCAATAAATAGGTAGATAAATAAAATAATACATTAATGACTTAGGAAGGAGTGTTGTCTTATCTTTCTCAGGATCCTAAGAACATCATTTAAGCCTTTTGCTCCCAAATCTGTCTGTACTTCAGGATCACCTAGGGAGCTTTTTAAAAAACAGAACTTAGAGCCAGGCATAGTGGCTCACATCTGTAGTCCCAGCTACTTGGGAGGCTGAGGCAGGAGGATAGCTTGAGCAAAGGGAGTTTGAGGCTGTAGTGCACCATGGTTTCACCTGTAAATATCCAATGCACTCCAGCCCAGGCAACATAATCAGACCCGATCTCTAAAAATAGTTCAAAAACTAAAACAAAACCCAGGTTTAGTCCTCACCTTCAAACACTGCAAGTAGTAGTTTACAAAGCTCTTTCAAGTAGTGCGATGTGTTGTTAAATTTGAGAGGCAACAATTTAATCTATCTGGCCTCAGTTTTCTCATCTGGAAAACAGTTGATCTACCCTCTCACAGAATGTCATTAAAATCAAATGCAATAAAATGTAAAGTATTCTGGCAAAGAAGAGACCGTGTATGACTGTGCAAGGTAGGACAAGAATGGACAGCGACCAAATAAATAGCCTACCAGAGAGAAAAAACACACAATTTCACAACCCAAGTGCTTCTCTGTGGCACATACATAACTCAACAAATTCTAAGATTTGAATAGGATCTGAATGTTTTCTGAACAAATCAACTCCTCACCTCTTTGTCTATGAATCTCCCATGTGTATCTTCTGTTTAACTTGGAAACAAAGCACCTATTTTTTTTTAAAAAAAGTATGGGGAAGTTATTGGAAAGACTGGCTTGTTTTGGGAAAGACCATTCATTCATTCCTCATTTTATTTCTTTGTTGCTCAACATTCATAACTAGTCATTTCAACCTCATGCTTAATCTCCAAACTTGCATCAACATAAGTGCTGGAGACATGATCGTGCTCTGACTGGATTCCCTGGATCCCCTTTATTGTTTCTGTCTGCTTATCTCCGAATCTCCCAGCTTCCGCACACTCAACTCTTAACCTAATTCACCAGACCGTTTCTTCAGAGATCTACCCTCGGGCTACAGGACACCATTAGACAGGATGCACTGAGGGCCAGAAGTGGGGTGGGGTGGAGTTGATGTCCCACCCCTCACCCCAGGGCAGCAAGTAGTGAACCCCAGAATTATAGAGGAGTAGGAACACCCAGATTATTTGCCTTGATGCAGAATAAACCATACAGTGTCAATTACACTCCAGAACTCCTGTGGATTTAGACTGAGAATGAAACTTCACCTGCAATTGGACCCTTGCTTGGCTTCTTCCTCCTCCTATTCTACTTCCCCAACTCCCTTATTGGTTTCTCACTTAAGAACTTCCTTAACAGTTATTTGCCCACAAATCTTCATCTCAAGATCTTCCCCATAACTTCTTCATCCTGCTCAACCCCAGATATTATATATTTTTTAAAACTTCATTTACAGTTGTTTGATTACCGAGATGGAGTGTGTACCTATGTGTCCATAATAGTTAAGTCAGTTGATTTCTTCTTTAGTGATCACACATCCTTGGCTCATCTTGTTAATTCAGATTAGGTATTTTTGTGTGTAATTTACATACAGGAAAGTAAACCTATTTTAATTATATAGCTCAACACATTTTTACACATGTACACACCCATGTAACCAACACCCAGATCAAGATATAGAATATTTCCAGCACACTAAGGCTCCCCAGTCTTCTTCCCAGTTAGCAGTAACCACCCCCAAGTAATTACTATTCTAATTTCTATTGGTATAGATAAATTTAGCCTGTTTTATAGGCTTATAAATGAAAACATCTTGTACATACTCTTTTGTGTCAAGCTTCTCTCATTCAACATTGTTTGGGAAATTCATCCAGGTTGCAGTATAGTTCATTCTTTTTCATTTCTGTGTGGTTTTCCATTGTATAAGTACACCACAATTTATTTACCCATTTTACTGTTGACGGAAATGTGGGTTTTTTGCAATATAGAGCTTTTATAAAGAAGGCAGCTATGAACATTTTTTACAAGTCTTTAGGCAGATGTAAGTAGTCATTTCTGGATGTGTACTTAGAACTGATGTTGCTGGGTCATAGATTATAGATTGTTTGGTTTGATTGGTGGTACAGCAAACATAGTAACTGTCATATTTGTATAAATTTCTGCCCAATTGACTGCTTGTCTTTTTAATAATAGAAATCTTCTTTTTCCCCAAGTTTCATTGCAGTATAATTTTCACATATAAAATTCACCCTTTATAAATGTAAAGTTTACAGAAATACCATATGACCCAGCAATCCCATTACTGGGTATATACCCACAGGAGTATAAATCATTCTACTATAAAGACACATGCACACGTATGTTTATTGCAGCACTATTCACAATAGCAAAGACTTCAACCAACCCAAATGCCCATCAATGATAGACTGGATAAAGAAAATGTGGCACATATACACCATGGAATACTATGCAGCCACAAAAAAGGATGAGTTCATGTCCTTTGCAGGGACATGGATGAAGCTGGAAACCATCATTCCCAGCAAACTAACCCAGGCACAAAAAGCCAAACACTGCATGTTCTGACTCATAAGTGGGAGTTGGACAATGAGAACCCATGGACACAGGGAGGGGAACATCACACACCAGGGCCTGTCAAGTGTTGGGGGAGAAGGGGAGGGATAGCATTGGGAGAACTACCTAAGGTAAATGACTGGTTGATGGCACATGTATACCTATGTAACAAACCTGCACATTCTGCACATGTATCCCAGAACTTAAAGTATAAAGAAAAAAAAATTGACTAGGATTATAGTCATTTAACCGCCACCAAATCAAGATAAAGAACATTGCCATTACCCTGGCTGGGAGTGGTCACACCTGTAATCCCAGCGACTCACACCTGTAATCCCAGCCCTTTGGGAGGCTGAGGCAGGAGGACCATTTAAGGTCAGGAGTTCAAGACCAGCCTGGCCAACATGGTGAAACCTCATCTCTACTAAAAATACAAAAAAATTAGCCCGGCATGGTAGCACATGCCTATAGTCCCAGCTACTCAGGAAGCTGAGGAGAATCACTTGAACCCGGGAGGCGAAGGTTGCAGTGAGCCAAGATCATGCCACTGCACTCTAGCCTTGGCAACAGAGCGAGACTCCATCTCAAAAAAAAATTAAACAAAACAAAACAAAACTTTACCTGTTTATTCTTTAAGATTAACTCTAGAATTATTCCAGAAAGTGTCATAAAAATGACCATTGCCTTCTCTGAAAACACAGATATGTAATAAATCACAAGTCCTAGCTCTTGAGTTGGACAGGTCAGCCTAGGAATCTCAGTCGCTTACTTGCTGGATAACGTTAGACAAGCCGCTATCCTCTCTGATAATCAGTTTCCTCTCCTGTAACATGATTATAATAATGGCACCTGCATCATGGGGTTGTTATAAGAAATGGTGAACATAACTAATATAAACGAGGGCTTGCCATTTGCCCAGCACTGTACTAAACACTTTATAGTGACGTATTTAAATCTCACCACAATCCTGTGAAGTATGTATTTTCCCTGTCCTGGTTTTATAGATGCAGAAATTGGAGCACAGGGAAGTTAAGTAAATTGCCTGAGGCCTGAGTCGGGCTCACGAGCAGTGTGCCAGCTACTACAGGGCTTCTCTGCTTCACAGATAAGGAGGTGACACAGGGGAGCATGGAGCACAGAGCCCAGCATGAAGAATACAGAAAGGCTAACTTTTATTGTCATCGTTCATCTTCTTTATATTCTCAATAAAGCTGTATAATTGTCTTCATTTAGGTCATGCACATTTCTTGTTAAGGCTGGTCATAAATATTTCATGCCCTTTTGTACTATTGTGCATGGGGTGTCTCTTTTTCCTATTATGTTTTTTCATTGGTTTTTTTGGGGATGCAGCAAAAGCTATTGACTTGTTTACATTGAGTAGCTAAAAGAAAACGTTAGCGGCACATTAGTACCATTTAAAATTCCGCGCCAAACAGCAGTTTTAATTATGTATGTTCTTTTAATATCAAATGAAGTTAGTAGATAGATAATGAGAAAAAAATGGAGGTTAGAAATAACGTTTTAGATTTTTTCACCCTTGGTCAAAGAGGAATAAAGAGAGAAAAGAGTAGAAAAAATGAATACACTCATCTGAGAATAGTACCCAAAAAGCCATAGCATATTACACCTCCCCGCAGAAAAAATTTTTGCTCAATTTTCTTTTTTATGTGATATCTTAAAATAATATTTACAGTTTAAATCAACTAAATAAAAATTTTAAGGTCTTCTCACCACTGGAAGAATTGTGAGATAAGCAAATATTTCTTCCCGTTTAGATGTTCATGTTTTATTATTCTTGTTAATCTAACCAAGAGAAAATAACTTTTTCTTGTGAAAACATGATCTCTCTTAAATAGCCAAATTTTGTACTTATCAAGGGAAAAAGCTGACAATATATTCAAAGGTTTTGACCTTTGTATAGTAGATATATTTGAAAGTGAATATGTCAACACTCTTAAGAACATTTTAGTGCCAGCCAAGATATGACTGTGTCAAAGTAACATAATGACTGATCTGCTATCAGTCGTGACCTAATGGAAAAAGATGCTTCATTCAAAGTTTAAAAGTAGAATAACTTGAGGAGCGTTAATCAAAGTACTGTTTATAAAAGGTTCGGAAGTATAGAACTACAATGGACGGTGCAGCACAGTGGGACCAGTGTCAATGAAACTGTTGCTGTACCAGACCAAAAGGCAGGGGTGGAGGAGCAGTGGAAGGCCTTCAGACAAAGCCATGTTATGAAGATCCCAAAGGACAATCAGATCCAAATCCAACATGTGAAGCCTAATGTGCACTCAAAGGAGGCCCACTTACAGCACAAGAAAGGATGGTCTTTCCTTAGAGTCACTCCATCCATGGCTCTTGACATTTACTTTTATTAAACAGAAGAAAACTAGTTAATGTATTAATTAAGACTTTGGGTTTGCAAATGACAAACACCTAAGTAAAACTTGTTTAAAGAAAGAAAGAAAATGTATATGATCACTACTCGGAAATTCAGGAGTACAGCTGTCTTCATATGTTGCTGGATTCAGAAGCTCAAACAATTTTAAGTGGAGAATACTTATTCCCCGTTTTCTTTCTCAGGGTGAGCAAGCATGAACAGAACCCTCACACCTTCTCTCAGTGTGCTCATTTATTTCTACCTTCGGGAAAGTAGAAATCTAAGATCTAGCAGAAACTCACCTCACCAAACTGTGAGCCATGACTTGGGAGAGAGTTATCCAACTGGGGATTTGGGAAAGAAATGGGCATCTGGGCATGGTTCAGCTCTTCCAGTGCCCTTCATTCTCTCTGATTAGTTTGTCTGTCTTGTCATCTGCCTTCCTTGTGCTAAGCAGTCCACAGTGGAGGACAAGGTCCAAAGATTCCAGCCATGCCAGTGGCCTGTTGCATTAAGGAGAACTAAGTAGAAGCATGAACTAAGATAAACTAAGGAGCAGAGTGTTAGAGAATTCTTTTGGGCTGCAATCCAAAGCCATGAGCTCAATCAGCTTCTTAATCATAAAACTATTTCTTTTCCAATTACCTAGCCTGCATTTATCTCTAAATTTGTTCTGAATTTAGGTAAAATAAGGTATTGTATTTGGACCCCTAAAAATCCCATCAATAGTGTAATCAGAATACTTTTTTACTCTTTCCACCTGTCAAATGTTTTCCTCTCTAAGCTTCATTCCCAAGCAGATTCTCCTCATTTGGGGGTAAAGATGGCAAAAGGAAGTTGTTTACACTGATCTTGAAGCTCACAATTTCTATAAAAAGAGAGTGATGCATAGTAACTCTAGCGAATATCATGGGGAAAATTTTGTATTGGTTCAGCTTGGGTGACATGTCTATCCTTGGACAAGCGTGAAGTACACTGATTGGTCATGTATGGATGACTTGGGTACTCTAGTTTCTGGAGAATGAGTCAGCCTCACCTGAGACATAGGGGGTTAGAGTGAGGAAAGGGACCACACTTAATGTGCAGATTGAGCACACAGTAATTGGCTTAGTCTCAGTAGATTGCTAAGGGAGTTGAAATGCTTTAATTTTGTTTTCTTCATATCAGTGATTATCAACACACTGGAATCATGTGAGAACACACTACCCCAGACCAATTAAATCAGGAAAGCTCTTGGGGATCAGCAGTTTTACAGTCCTAAGGTGTTGCTGATGTACATGCAAGGTTGGCAAACATTATCTTAAGTAGCACCATATTAATTAGTCTGGGGCCAATTAAGGATAACATTGATCATCTTCCATCACTAGCTTTAACCTGTTATTCAAAGAAGGAAGTCTGATGGTAGAGGGAGACTCTGAGAAGATGGAAGTAACAGTAACATAGCTTTTGAATCTTTCTGTATTTTACATAAAAACATACAGAACAATGAAATAGTAAACCCAAATTCCCATGAACAACATATGCAACCAAACTGGCTATAAGATAGCCCCCCAAACCACTAAATAAAAGCAGGTAGGGGCAAACCACAGACAGTGTCCATCAGGTGAATGAAGAGGGAAGTAACTAGGTGTCTGAAAGATGTGAGACAAAGTGACCCACAAAAGAGCAGACCTGAGAACAGCAACTCCCTTGCAGGATGGGGCCCACCCAGAGGAGTAACTGCAGGAAGTGGAATCAAATTGAGCAGAGAGGGCCAATAAAAAAACAAGGAAAGAGGTCACACAAAAGTGGGGGAGGGAACAGAGCAATGAATTCACAAAATAGTCAACTTCAAAATATAGAATATAAAACACTAAACTTTTAAAACTGATTACCTCTGGCAATAAAATTTCTGAAATATTTCATTTTAAATGTATACACTTCTTGTGATTTAATACTTTTTTCCCAGCAAGCTTGTATTGCTGTAACACTGGGCATGTGTTTGTAACATCTAACATATGCATGTTATATATGTAACATACATATATTACAAAAGACATATATATACACACACACACACAAAATAGTAAGACATAGTATTCAAAAACATGGTTATGAGCTACCTTATATATGCAGAAGGCAGTGCAGGTTGGACCCATTTGGAGGTCATCAAAATCAAACCCTGTATATCTTGTGAACCCAAACCAGCTATTGAAGAAGAAAAAAGAAACTTTCAAGAAAGATTGTATGAAAAACAGAAACTGCTGGTGTCTTAACCCTCACAGAATTGTCCAGACATTGTGAAGGCAATGAATAGTAATTACGTGAGTGAATGAATGAATGAATGAATGAATGAATGAATATAGAATGTCAAAAAAGTTTAAGTCTGTTTTCAAAAAAATCAACCTGAAAAATCAAGTAAGCATCAGAAGAATTAAAAAAAAAACATTAATTTTTTTTTTTTAGAATTTAGAATGGGAGAACACTATAGTGTTGAAGTAACTCATTATAATAGAGTTGCCTGAATAAGTAACTCTAAAATTGGGTCATGATCTTTTCACTTCTGTTGACAAACATGTGAGACACTCGATGAACATACATAATTTCTCACCATCCTCTATGCATGACTCCAGTTTTCTCTCTTCCTGAAAACAACATATCAGAATGCAGATGAGAGAATCTTCAGTCTCTTCTATTTAAAAAAAAAATGAAAGAAAATCTGGAAAAAATTCAGTACAACTATTATCAGTAAATATGTAGTTGTGCCATAGGAATGAACTTATGTTTGCCTGGTGACCCAGCATGTCCTCATTCTGTGTCCTCAGAAAAATTACTCTGCATCTCTAAGCCTCATTTTTTTCCATAGAGTTAATAATTGTACCCACGCTATTGTGGCAATAAAATGAAATAATGAATGTGGAGTGTTTAGGAGAATGCCGACAAAATGTTGTCTAACAACAACAATAGTAATTTACCAGTAAGATAATCCTAGCATGTATGGCATTATCCTAGCATGAAGAAAACAAAAATGCCATTGAAAACCACTAAATTCAATAGCCTTAAGTTTCATTCTTAGTAAAATTATTTAATTCTCTTTATGTTTCCCTCATGTAGTACTCAGGTTAATAGATCACTTAATCATTTTTTAAAATTCTGAGTACCTACCATGTGTAAGATACATATGCATTTGTTGGTAATTAGAAACTGTATTGGGCTTTTCCTTTTATTTAGCTGTTATTTGCATATTAAAGTTTCAGGGTACTTCTCAAATGAAGGGTGATTTTAAAACCAAAGTAACACTCTGTTGGGTGGCGCCTGTCCAGATAGCTCATCTTCCACATATGAGCCTTGGAAGATTCTGGCCAGACCTCTGATGGGCTGGGCAGGAGGAGCTATCCTAACCCTTGGGGCAGAGCTGTGTGGGACCACAGATTCACCAGCTGATTGCGGAAAGCCCTTGTTTTTTGAGTTGTCCATGCCCCGTGGACTTGGTAAGCAAGTCACCCTGCGCTTTAGTCCATGGTGTCACCAGAGTACAGCAGCAGCTACCTGGTTCCTGGTGCATGGTTGCAAATAACTTGGCTTCAGTGATTTCTCATGGAGGTGACTAAATCAATTGGTAGGCTTAGTGTTTGTGTAGACAAAGACTTAGAACCTGTTTTGCGTGGTGCAATTTTAGTTTCTGTGATCTTTCCAGTCATTTTCATCTACAAGCTGTTGGCCCTGAGAATTATTTACATTTTAATTAGGAGTGCTCAACCCCCTCTATGAGTAGAGTCAAGCAGCTTATTTACTTCCTACTGGCAGGCTTCTGAGGAAACAGCTTAGGCAGGCTTGCTGAGCCGTTGAGCCAAAATAAAGTCACTTGCAGAAGAGCAACACCATGTCCTCACTTCTTAGCTTTGCTTCTCTGCTGGGGCTTCTCATGGGGACCAAAACTGAAATGAGCTGTTCTGTGCAGCAATCAAACTACTGCCTGGTTTTTTTTTTTCTTCCCTTTTCTCTGGATGAAGCAAACTTTTTAATAGGTTTCATTTGCATATATAATTAGCACTCATTTTTTTTAGCATAGCCAGGGAGTGAGTTTGTTCTCTGTGTGCCTTTTCAGATAAGCTTATCCTTTTAATCATGTAAGCTTTTCCTTGTTTACAAAGAAATATTTTTAAATACTATTCAGCTTCACCCCCTTCTGAAACAGAGTACTTTAAACAGAAAACAAACTTCCTTTGATGACAGACACATGACTGTCATTATGGGTTAGTCACTGAACTATGCTCTCATACCCACAAGAGCTACAGAGATGGGAGAACTTGTTTGCCCCAGCATTAAATAACTCCACAATGCTGCCTCTTGAGTTCTTGTTTCTGCCTTTGTTTCTCTCCCTTCTCTGTCCAGCTGCCTGTCTCTAACTTTCTCTATTTCTAACTTGCTATTTCTAATCTGCCAGGAGCTAGGAAATCAGATAAGCCTGCTTCCTCGAACTGAGAAATCAGATAAGCCTGTTTCCTAGAACTAAATGTCTGACATAATGTTCTGTGAGAGAAGTGCATGAACTTCCATGCATACTTGGCTATTGTTTAGGATGCTTTTGGTTGCAAATAATTGAAAACACTGGTTCATCATGGCTTAAACAACAAAGAAATTTATTGCTTCCCAGAACAAGAAGACTCCAAGTAGGATACAGTCCAGGAAGGGTACCACAGGCTACATTTTACTCCTGGGGGATTCGACCAGCTCTGTCTTCTCCCACTGTTGGCTTTGTCTTCCAGCTGGTGGCAATAGGGCTGCTGTGGTTCCAGGGCCACATCTAGATGCACCCATGTTCCCAAAAAGGAGAGAGAACATCAACTTCTGTGTCTCTTTTAGGAGAAGGAAACCTTTTCCAGAGGCTTGCCAGCTGACTTCTCCCAAAGGGACCAGAATTGCCCTTTCCTAAGTCCATCACTGACTAAGGAATAGAATTCTTAAAGTTGACCTTGGCTAACTAGTATCCATCCTGGAACAAATTGAAACTCTCTTGGGAAAAAGAAGAGGAAAAGTGGACATTGGGAAGAAACCAACGTATGTGCAAGAAATGAGAATTATTTGTCTACTTATGATTTTATAACTGTGTCTACAATGAGTTAAGACTTGGAACAGATCAACTTTTAGAAAAGTGAAGTATTATTTTAAAATCAAATGAAATGGTAACCAGAGACATTTAGTGAAAAACCAGCTTTGACATGAACCTATAAATGGAGACAAAGTTTGGTGTTGCTTTCATGTGAATATTACAGCACTTGAATGATTCAACCTAGAGTTCATAGTTGATTACAAGGAAATGTGCAAAGAAAGGGGCTGTTGAGAGGAAAGTGACACAGGTAACCGGGATTTCTTATGAAAGCCAGATACCCTTCAAATGTCTAAAGGCAAATATATTAAGTGACAGGAATGTCCCAAGAACAAATATTTTCTTCTTGGAGCATATTAGAAAGATCTTAAGAGCTAGACCACTCTCTAGGGATAAGCAGCCATGGATATATTAGGCAAATTTGTTTGAACTTTGCTTCTTTCTTACAGCTCTGGAAAAACTTCTCGATATATAGGGACCTCAAATTACCATCTCTTCAATTAACATAGGAATATAGATTAAATATTCTTCTGGATCCACTAATAAGCCCTCTCATTTTACAGAGTTTAACTTTGCAGGAAGATATCACTACTCCTTTGATGTGGTCCCTGACTCACCTCCCCAGCTCCAAGCTTGATTTCACATTCCATCTCTATGCTCCCCTAGCACTCAGTGCCTACTTCCAACAACAAACTTACCACACTGGATTGCAATCTTTGATTATTGTTTGTCTTGTCCCCTAAATTCCAAGGATCTTGACAAAGGAACTAGGTTCTATTTATTTTTGTATCCACAGGGTCCTGGTACTTAAGGAATACCTTTCAGAAGGATGGATGAATATGAAGAAACTAAGGAGCAAAGGAATCAAAGATTTCTTCCAGTCCACTCGGGAAGTTAGCTGCATAGTTAGAAATAGAACTCTAAACTCCTGGCCTGTTTTCCAAACCACAGATATGCTTGGTTTATGCAGGTAAGGTTTTAGTTTGGGGTGTTGTTGTTAAACAAATGCTCTAAAACTATGCTAGGGGCAGGCAAAGTTTGCAGGTATTAGAGACCAAATGACCCTGAAACCATAGCATCAGTATGTGCAATGTTTTAGGAATGTCAATGTGGCTCAAAAAGAATTTCTGTGAAAAATATGGACTCTCAACTCTCCTCTCCAAGGCATCTTTAGTTTCTAACCAGTTAGGAGACTGAGCCCCAAGCCTGTCTCTTACCCATTCCATCCCAATATACACGAAAGGCTACATGCTATGAATATGGTGATAACATCTGCCAGAAACCTCCATCATTCATTTTATCCTTGTGACTTCTCTGGTAACTCAGCATCTTAAAGGATGAAATTTTCTTTTTATTGCAAAGTTTCAGAGTCACTTCAGGCTTCTGTGAGATCATAGCATGCTTTTCTCATGGACTAGGACCAGGCAGACAGTCTCACTGAGTCACAGTCAGAGCAGGGACTCCCTCCATCCCCAGGCCAGCCTTATTATGTACAAATGTGCTACCTTGTCACCTAAAGTATAAATAAAGAAAGGTTTATTCTTGTTCCAGTTTCAATTTGACCAAGCTTCCACCAGAGCCATACACCTGTTACTGCATTTGTTTAGTTTGCTGTATAACTTTCTGCAGAATATAACCCTTGCTCATTCCTCATATTGTACGATGCACATATTCCAGAAAGTAGACTGGCCCCAGGATTGATGAAAGCCTTCTTTTTGCTTCACATCTCAGGACTTTTGTGAATTATCAGCACATTAAGTCCTGACTGGAAATGTCAAAATGTTTCAAATTTCATAAACTACAGCAGATAATTTGGCTGAAAACAATTTGGCTAAATGAAAAAGATAATTTGACCGAATAAAAAGTACTTATAGTTTACTTTAAACTTTATTGTAAAAACTTTTATTTTAAAAGTAACTTTGTCAACAGAACAGTTGATACAAATAATACTTATTGAAAATGGGTGAATACAATCACTGGTTTTTCAGTGTTGGTAATTTTAGTGTGTATGTATCACAAGGTAGTGAGGCAGTTCTCTGTGCGTCATCAGCATTTTTGTCTGATTGTCACAATTGGTTCCTTTTTTGCCAATTATTTATGTTATTTGCTTCTTACAATACTGAGAAGTTGGAAAAGAGAATTGTTCAACAACAATATATATTTGAAACAACCTAAATAACCAATAAAATTGGACTTGCTAAAACAACCTAAAGAGCAAGTAATAGGGAAATCTATTAAAACTGGGAATTATATATTTTGTTCCATGCTTTATTTTATTATTTCAGTGCTTTGTTAATTTTCCCCTGGTATAAAAGCAATGTTACTCAACTAAAAAAATAGAAAATACAGATATGCAAAAAAAAAAAAAAAGGACATTATAAATCACCTACCTGGTTGAAACTTTGAGTGATTTCCTGTCAGGTAGTTTTTAACGTGCCTACACACATACACATACATACACATTTATAAACACACACACACACACACACACACACACACCCCTGACCCCCTGCAAAATAGGATCATGCCATAACAATGCTTCATAACTTTCAATATAAACCACATATAAGCAAGCTTTAAACTGTTGGACTTTTTGATAATTTCGACTAATATTCCATTGGCCAGAAGCAAATTAAGGGTTATTATAATTATAAATAGAAAAATCTGATATGTGGACAAAATGCTTAAAGCCACATAAAAGGTTGTGACTCAATCCCATGATTAATACTAATTACTAATATATTTTAAATCCAGTTTCCATAAATTAAGACTTTTAACCATATTGTCCTATTGGCTACTTTTCTTTGGAACATATTGTTTGCTTCCTATTTGCTTGTGATCAAATCAGTTTTGAGCAAATTATTGGGACATGAAGGGTCAGTTCAGTGTTAAGCTAGGTCATCCTTCCAATATCACCCTACCTGAGATAACCTTATTGGTCATTTCCATCCCATTTGTTTTGATGCACACAACATCTGAGTGTTCAAAATAGTGTTCACTATGAGACTTGTTTCAAAAAGAATTTTAGGTGATTTTCACAAGCATATTCAACAGAACAATATTAAAAATTTAAAAAAAAAAACTGGGTGAAGGGTACACAGGAACTCTCTGTTGTATGTTTGCACTTTTGGATAAGTCAAAAATTAATTCAAAATAAAAAGCTTTTTAAAAAAAATAGCCTGAAGGCTGGATGCAGTGGCTCACACCTGTAATCCCAGCACTTTGGGAGGCCAAGGCGGGCAGATCACCTGAGGTCAGGAGTTCAAGACCAGCCTGGCCAACATGATGAAACTCTGTCTCTACTAAAAATACAAAAATTAGCTGGGCATGGTGGCGGGCACCTATAGTCCCAGCTACTTGGAAGACTGAGGCAGGAGAATCGCTTGAACATAGGAGGCAGAGGTTGCAGTGAGCCGAGATCGTGCCACTGCACTCTAGCCCAGGCAACAGAGCAAGACTCCATCTCAGAAAAAAGAAAAAAAGAATAGCCTGAAATATACACAGATTAGAGAGACACCATTTTCCAAAACTAAGAGAAATCAAACCATACACACACACAGTTAGATAATGATAAGATGAGGCCAATATGAGAATTATTCCACAGCAGGGCACACTCTAGGGTTTCACACAATTACTACCATAATAGAGTTGGGCCGATGTAAAAAAGAAACATGAAATGGTGTTCAATAGATCAGTAGGGTGAGTATAGTTAACATTAATCAATTGCACATTTCAAAAAAGCTAGAAGAGAAGAATTTGAATGTTCCCAGCATAAAGAAAAAATAAATATTTAAGGTGATGGATATCCCAATTACCCTGATTTGATTATATGAATGTATCAAATTATCACATAAACCTGAAAACATGTATATCAAATATGTATCAATTTAAAATATAAAAAGAAACATGGTTATGATAAAAATCACATTATCACGTGTAAAAATGTACTGTTTTTTAAAAAAAAACAAAAGGCTTTCCACACTTAGGTCGAAGAGAAACTTTTCTGTGGGTTTTCCCAAAGTGAAAAGTAGGTGATATAGGGGTTGCCATTCTCAGCAACACCCTAACTCTAAATACAATCGTGTCCTGGAGAAGCAAAATTAGGATCCTGGATTTAACAGAAAGGGCAGAGCACTTAGATTTTAATAGTCATGAGCTATTAGAAATATATTTTAAACAATTTTCTTTTTAAAAGAAAAAAAAGTCTAACTGTGGGAGGAGTGGTGTAAAGAATGTTTCAGGAAACATCAGCCTACCTGCCTTGTCAGGAGAGCTTTTAAAAAATTAAATACTAGATAAGACAAGCAGAGGCAATATGCAGGTCCGTATTTCCCAGCTATCAGCCAAGACTGAAAAGCAAGACTCAAGGCATTAAGAAGAAATGGAGAAGCATAGTGTTCCCTTAAAATACCTGATGTACCTCATGCTGGGAAACACTGCCTGCACTGTTTATGTGTTGGGTTTTTTATTTAGACCTGTTAAAAAAAATGGAAGGAAGGTCCAGTCTACCCCAAGCAAAATCACACAGGAACTGAAGTTGTGGCACCTATTTGCCTCCCCTTGTAACTTTCTCCCCTCCCCAACTTAAAAGGATGTTGCCTCCAGGCTAAAAAGAAAGGGATGGATGCAATCCAAAGAAGAATGAGGGCCAGGGGAAGTGTGAAGTCCAGCCATGGAGGTAAACCCCCAAGGGAACAAAATCCACTGGGGCCCAGGTGGGCTTGCGTGAGCTCCAACTGGGGGAAAAAAGGAAAGATCCCATGGGTCTCTTTTCCTGGGCCCAGTTCTATTCTCAGACTCTTCCTCTGGTGAGGGAGGATGGAGAGGGGCTTCTTACCACTTTAGACTCACAACACTGTCCTGTTCTTTCCTCCAAGAGATCTAATCCTCACTTGGTATTATTTACACTTAGCTTCTAATGTGATGGAGCTTTTAAACCAGGATTGGCTGTCAGCAAGTCTGCTAGGTTATTCTAGAGTTTGTGGGGTTTGGAAAGGAGTGGGTATTGTGTAAGAATCCAAGCTTCCTACTGACAGCCCTAGGACTTGGAGCCCAGCCAACCTGAGCACAGGTCTCCTAGCCCAGCTACTTTTCTCTGCTCTCACTCCATTTTTTTCTCTTCCCCTCCACTCCAAGATGCTGGGCATGCAGAATCCATTCTTACTGCAATTTCTTCTCCAGTCTTTGCCCTGGGTGCTTAGGTCTCTTCACCTGCCCCTTCCCTGCCCCCATCCCAAGAATGACAAGAAAGCCTTCCTATCCTGGACTGGGCATTGCTCAGCCTCCAGAAACTTGGTTCTGGCTCTTTTGAGAGTGGTTGGGATACTGCTGCATAGAAGGAAACAAGAAAGTGAAGTGAACCAAACAGCCTCAGCCATGGGCATTGGTAAATAAGAAGGAGGCTGGAAATCCTACAAGCTGCAGATCATAGATCCTGATGCTCACTTGCCTTATAATACAGATTCAGATAAGGAAGTTAAGGTCCTGAGAGATTTGTTCAGGATCACTCATTTATTTATTGCCAAAGTCAAGACTAGAATCCACTTCACACAAATATCACCCAATTGATGTTGCTTCTTTCACTGTGCTAGATGCAAGCAGAAAACTGTGGTCTTTCCAGAAATACTCATGCCAACAGGAGTATGGGAAAGATATCAGAAAAGCTTTCCAGGGTCTGTGTGGTGGCTCGTATCTATAATCCCAGCACTTTGGGAGGCCGAGGTGGGTGGATCTCTTGAATCCAGGAGTTTGAGACCAGCCTGACCAACATGGTGAAACTCCATCTCTACAAAAAACGCAAAAAATTAGCCAGATGTGGTGGCACAGGCCTGTAGTACCAGCTACTTAGGAGGCTAACCCTGGAGAAGTCTAGGCTGCCGTGAGATCCCTGCACTCCAGTCTGAATGCCAGAGCTAGACCCTGCCTTAAACAAAACAAAACAAAACAAAACAAAGATTTCCACCGAAACTGTTTATAGATAGTATGAAACTAACAAAATATCATTTACTAGATTGTATGTTTTCATAGCAGCAATTTTAAAAAGAGGTCGAATTTCACCACTATTTCTTCCTTTCTTCCTGGAATTAGGCATTGTTTTGATAATCTTGGTCAACTGAAAATATTCTCTCTATAACTATCAAGTTAGTGTGAAAGTTTTTTAGGAAAAAATGCTTTTCTATTTTAAACTGAATCCCAACACATATGTATAGACATCAGTTTCTGGAAGAAGAGCTATTTTTAAATAGTGCATAAAATGGCATTTAAAATAAGCCATTTCATCAGAGTTGCCTCCCTTGCCTAACAAACTATTCTGAAACTAATCAAATGATTCGATTATTCAGTCCAAGTAAACAAATGTTAGTACCTAAGTGTTAGTTTCTGCATGGGACACAAAGAGATGCTGCTCCCACAGAGATCCCCATCTGCGGAAAGGGTTAGATAAGGGCAGAGCAGCTGTCACAGGAGATGGGGGATGAGGGGGGTGAGTGAGCAAAAGGATTGCAAAAACCTATGGAGATGCAAAGCAGGGAGGGAAACAACAAATATTTGTTGAAAAAAATTATCCTAGAATAAATCAGACATTTAGTAAAGGTAGTTGTGGAGGCAGAGGCTTGGAGGATGAGAGGGATTGAATAAAAAAATGCCTAGCTTTTTGCCTCCAGAGCACAAGCATTTAGCAAGTCCAAATATTGAAGATACTGTAATGATTTTTAAAAGAATATGCAAAATATTTTAATTTCACTCCTTCTAAAAACACTTATCTCTTTCCACCATGGTGAACTTGTCCAAATCCCTGGGTCCTAGCCATTTTTGTCAGCCTTTTAATATTAAACCAGAAGGATAGAAATCCCACCAGCCCGGAGACCTTTTGCTTTTGTGTCACAGTCACCCTGTCCCCAATAGCTCATATGGTATCTTCATTTGTGCTTGTACTGAGGATGGAGTTTCTTATGGCTTAACCCACTCATTCAACAAATATTTAGTGGGCATCTGCTATGTTCTAGGCATTGCCAGGCACCAGTATTAGAAGGGTGAATATAAATCTTCAGGGAAATGCAAATCAGAGCCACAATCAGGTATCATCTCACAAGGTGGACATTATATTTTGAAAAAATCAAGACAAGTGTGAGCAGGCATGTGGAGAAATTAGAATCCTTGTACACTGCTGGGGGGAATGTGTAATGGTGTGGCTGCTATGGAAAACAGGATGGAGGTTTCTCAAAAAATTAAAAATAGAACTACCATTTAATCCAGCAATCTCACTTCTGGGTATATACCCAAAAGAATTAAAATAAAGATCTCAAAGAAGTATCTGTACTCCCACATTCATTATTTATGGCCAAGATAAGGAAACAACCTACATGTCCCCTGATGGATGAATGGAAACAGAAAATGTGGTATATACATACAATGGAATATTATTCAGCCTTTATGAAAAGGAAAGCCTGCCATATGTGACAACATGGATGTACCTAGAGGACATTATACTAAGTGAAATAAACCAGTCACGGAAGCCCAAATACTGCATGATTCCACTTACAGTAGATATCTAAAATAGACTCAGAAATGGAAAGTAGAATGGTGGTTGCCAAGGGCTGGGGGAAGGGAGAAATGGGAAGTTATTGTTCAACAAAGTTTCAGTTATTCAAGATTAATAAGTTCTAGAGAACTACTGTACAACATAGTGCCTTGTAATTAACAACACAGTTTTGTGCACTTAAACATTTATCGGGAGGGTGTATCTCACAGTAAGTGTTCTTACCACAATAAAAAAAAAATCAAACTAAACAAAATAGAAGGGTGAATACACCTTTAAATAAATCAGGTATAAACAAGGGAGTCAAAGATGTGAAAACAGAAAGGTAGCTGGAGCCACAGGGCAGAACTAAACCACCAGGGCGAAACATTCTGTAGAGGTATTGCGGGAAACAAATTAAGCCACCCAAATTAGGGTCTCAAGCCCATTATTTCCTAAGTACTCCAAATTAGAACAGTATGTACATCCCAACTTTTGCCAGTTTGCCAATTTGATAAGCAAAAAAAAAAGAAAAAAAAATAGTTTATTGTTTTCCCCTGGGACTGGAACAGTATCACAGGCTTCTGACCAGTTTCTATCCCCCCAACTCCTAGTTGATCCCCTATGAAAAGTGTCATCTTCTAGTTCTAGTTCTGGAGCAAGCTCCAGGGTGTATTTCAAAGGCAGCATCAGAAGACCAAGGTGAAAATCAGAAGGTTCCCTATGGGCTTCCTATTCTTTTTTGGTCTGATGTAAGGGCATATCCTTTGGTAAGGTAGAGATCTGTGGTCAAAGAAATGATCCTATCCTTTAAGGTAAGACTAGCTCCAGTTTAACAAATAGTGCCTTTGTCTCCTGGGATCAAGACAGTACAGTACCCTACATACAACACAATCCCCCAGCATGCATAGGACAACAGGAGCACACACTGGTCATTCGCCCGCAGAGCCACCTACATGAAAGGAAGGCTGATAGGCACAGGGCATAACTCAGTGAATGAGCCATGTCCTCCCCTGCAGATAAGGTGACTAGTGTGCCTGCAGCTAAAGAAAATTCTGGCAATGTATTGGCTTTGTTGGGCCAAACCTCTCCCTGTTCCAACAACGTATTTATCCAGTTTCCTCACCTACTTGTAAAAAGAAAAAATGCAGCTGGATGACATGTAGCCCCTTTGGGATTTGTAATCAGACAAGGAAGAGCAAGAGCTAAATAGAAATAATAAAGGTCTTCATTTATTGTGTTGTTTGTAAAAAGCTTTGTTAAGGCATAATTTACATACCATAAAACTCATCTATTTGAAAACACAATTTAAGGAATTTTAATAAATTGGCAGTTGTGTGAAATTTGCCAACGCTCCATCACCCCCAAAAGATCTTTTGTGTCCACTTATAGCCAATTCCAGCCCCAAAACAACCATGATTCTGCTTTCTGTTTTTTATAGATTTGCCTTTTCTGGAAATTTCACATAAATGGAATTGTACAATAAACAGGTTTTTGCGTTTGGCTTCTCTCAGTATCATGTTATTGAGCTCCTTCAACACCGTAGCATGTATCAGTACTTCTTTACTTTTCATTGCTGCAGAATATTTCATTGTATGGATAGATCACATTTTGTTTTCTCATTCACCAGTGGATAGACGTTTGGATGGTTTCCAGTTTGGGCTATTATGAATAAAACTGCTATGAACATTCCCATGCATGTCTTCATATGAACATATGTTTTCATTTCTCTTGGGTAGCTAGCTAGACAGGAGTAGAATTAGCAGGTTATATGGCAAGTTTATGTTTAACTTTTTAGAAACTGCCAAACTATTTTCCAAAGTGGCTCCATCATTTCCCATTCACACCAGCAATATATGTGGGGTCCAGTTTCTCCACATCTTCCCTAACACTGATCTTTTTCACTACAATCTTTTTAGTTGGTTTACATATTTTGAAGACTCAGATTTTTCCCACCCTCCAGGCCCAGAAACCAGCATGGCTAAGCATAAGATTTGGGTCCTAGAGGGCTAAAGCTCTTGCGGTGGTGGTACTTTGGGAAGAGTGTGGTTGTGGAGATGGACAACCACACCCCTGTTACTATAACAAGGAAGGGGTAGAGCAAGGCCAGATACCGTCTGTTGTCCAATCTCTATTGTTCAAGACAGGAAAGCCAGTTCTTCTAAGGACAAAGAGTTTCCTTCAGATTAGAAATTGTCTCAACTTGTTCACGCAAGGATTTATGAACATTTATGAGCACCTTTAGAGAGATGAAAAAAGGGATTTCTCATATACTATAAGAAATCAGCTAATTCAACTTCAATATATTTTTTATATCTGTTGCAAGCAAAACATTATGCTGGGAGGGAGATAGAGCAAAACAAAGTATCTAATTAATCAAGTTTAAAATCTGCTCACTCCAGCAGATGGAAGTAGGGAAAAGAGGTAGGATGGGAAGGGGGTGGTACCATTGCCTCTGATAAAAATTGTTGAGTCACAGCACCTTAGCATGTGTCTAAGTCATCAGTGCATGGAGGTGTAAAGTGGGACGAAGTTCAGCAAATGCTTTAAAAATTAATTTGGGGGTTTTAATAATTATAACCTCAAAGTAGGCATCTGTGCAGTAACAATTCTGAGAGTTTTAGCTGCCTTCCAATTAGTGACCCTAACTTCTGAGTAGATCCATTTATGACTCATTGCTTATGACTTTAAAGCTATTCCAGGGTTTGTCAGCATCTTGTGAAATTAGAAGAGGAGGCAAACCTGGAAAATGACACAGTTTTGTGAAGATTAATTACAGGCTTGCCTTCTGTGGGTAGAGAAGGGATTCAATTGGCTTCTCCATTTCTTACAAAATAGCTTTTCTCATTATCCCTGAGCTGTGAACCAATGGTATGCTAGAAGCTTATGAAGTATGTTTAGGGAGAAAAAGCCAATTGGGTATATTTTTCCCAATTCTACATTCAGCGTCATCTATAACCAGCAAACACTAGGAATCAGAACCAGTTGTTGAACATTTGCCAGCACATCACTGCAGAGAATTGTACAAATTCTCCTGCAAGGCATTCTGGATAATCTTCCTCTGAGCCTAAAGAAGAATTCTGAGGCTGACCTTGGAAGGCAGCTACAACAAGTGCTACAAAAGTCTCAAATGGATTAACAAATACAAAAAAAAAATAGGTATAGCTAGGCTTTTTCTTGTAGAGGAATGATAGCAATAGAGTGCCTCTGGATTCAACACAGAAGCTAACATTAACAGTGGGGGGTAGCCATTGGGAATTAAAAGCACAATCTTGTAAGATGGATCAAACAGCTTCATAAATAACTATGATATGAGACAGAAGGTGGGCAGAGGCACAATATACAAATGAGAGGAGGTTATTCAGAGGAGGCAAAGGCTGAGCCCACCACACGGCCAGGTGTAGGGCCTCTTGCAGGTGAGAAATGCCCAGGCTGCACCCATTTCTAAGCCTCCTGTTGTACTAACACAGGAGGAAATGCCACAACAGGATTACAAACATTGTCATATGTCTTTACTAAATAGATTACTACTTTGAATACACCTATACACAAAATATAATGCTATACAATTGCAATCTTCATAACATTTTAGAAGTTATTGAAATATTAATTCACTGTGCACTACAGGGGATATGGTTTCAATGGAAAGATGTCTGATAAACATCTTTTTTGAAAACTGTTAGTGAATCTCAGTGACTCCTTGTTGAACCTCTGTGGGAGGTCAGTCTAAACCTTATGGCCATCTTGACAGGAAAGCCCCCACCCTCAGAACCAGGATTATAGCAAAGTTTATGACCTCCAAGCAGGACTTTGTCATACATACAGAAAGAAGCATTTATCCAGCAGAACTTGGAAATTTTCATTTTTACATAGGTAAATTACCCCAATAACAAGTGTATCGCCCTCAAATACACAATTTTATCTATACAGCATTTAATGAGAAAACGTCCACAGCCTTCTATTATAGGTTTTTAAAAATAACGTCACCTACTGTTGACAAATTCAGAAGTATTGTTACTCTCGGCTGTCATTATGTGACATGGTAACTGACAATACAGTTTTGCCCTTTTAAGGTTTCGTCTGCTGCCCGCTTAGTGCTGAAGTCACTTCCTGCTGCTGTTGGCACATCTGCCCCCGCAGCTGAGCTTTTTCTGGTTGGTGATTACCCTGTACACTGGTTTGCTGCTATTTGGAGAATCAGATAAGCCGCTTGTTTACATTTGTTATGATTTGTTATGAGAATCTGTAATGTAAGAGAGGGAGCTGCAACCTCTGACCCTGATGGAACTGTATAACCCACCTTCTGCACAGACTTCATAGGCTAGAGCTGTGCTTGGGAGCTTGGTTGGTGCTGGAAATATGGCATCTAGATGAGGAGTTTTTAATATACTGTTATGGGCTGAATTGTGTCCCCCTCAAACTTCACATGTTGAAGCCCCATCCCCAGTATATCAGAATATGATTGTATTTGGAGATAGGGTCTTTAAAGAGGTATTTAAGTTAAAATGAGTCATTAGTGTGGGTCCTAATCTGATAGGACTGGTGTACTTATAAAAAGAGATTAGGACACAGACTGGCACAGAGGGAAGACCCTGTGAAGACACAGAAAGAAGATGGCAGTCTACAAGCCGAGGAGAAAGGCCACCGAAGAAACCAACCCTGCTAACACTTTGATCTTGGACTTCTAGCCCCCAGGATTGTGAGAAAATAATTTTTTGTTGCTTAACACACTCAGTCTGTGGTACTTTGTTATGGCAGCCCGAGCTGACTAATACACTAACCAGGCAGCTTTCACCTGTGGTGTAGTGTCCTGAGATTATGCCTGGAGTGGAGAACAGTAAGAGCTATCCCATAGGCTCTCCTCACAAAGCCCATGTCTCAGGACAACTCTTTTATTTAACCTGTTTGTATTATTGCAAACTTTAAGGTTTTCTAGGTACGGAGCCACCAACTCACTGACGAGAAAGGAAGAGATGACTGGACCCTGCAAGGAGACAGAGAAATGAGCTTTGATGTACACAAGAATAATGAGGAATTTAAGAAAAAAAAAATTATCTTACGGGAAGATGGCTTCTGAGCTATTAGTTAAAAGTTAAGAAAAACACCAGGAATTGTTGTTAATTCTTTCCTAGATCTATCAGTTCAATTAGTTGCTGAGACCAAAAAAAAGTCATACATTGTGAATTTTTATACACAAAACATTTTTTATAAAGCATAAAAGTAAATCATCAGGGTATCCTTGAACAAAAACACAGTGAAAGATGAATGACTATGTAAAAACCCGATTTGAATAATTTTGGAAAAACATCAGATAAAAAGAAAAGGCCTAGAGAGAGAATGAAAATTTGAAGAGAAAGAAGGAACATGAGGACAGAATATGGAATATGAGGACAGAAGAGACCAGGAAAAAGAGTAAGAAGGAACAGAACTGCAGTTTTGGAGATTATGAGATGAAGTCTGGGTAGACAGCTGCTGTTTCCCTCAAACCTCAGAGTGCCAGACCTGATGAAAACTTGTGAAGTTTAAAAGTCTTGCTTTAAGATACATGAACGACAATCAACCCTTGCCTGATAGGTAATAGACAATATTCTATTCTTCTCCCAATTGTTGGCTGGACCAAAAAAAATGTATATAGATTTGAAGTAGATTTGTGTCAACATACTGATGAATGGATAATATTAAAGGAAACTTAATGTTTGAGAAATTCCTAAGGAGCAGAGGCAGAATCCAGGGTGAACAAACTCACTCACCCACCGTTGATCCCAGAGCCCCTGCCTGAGATAGAACTCACATGTGTCCTCATGGGGCACAAACCAAAGACACCCGGGAAGCCTGGGTGGGGTGGGAGACACACACGACAGAGAAGCACTAGCTTTTTACATATCCTCAAGGGGATTTCATTTCTTATCTCCTTACTAACCTTAAAATTTTCCCATCTTCTTAGAAGTGGTAACCATTTCTGAGAAGACACAAATAACAAAAAGTATGTTTTTCCACTGTTCCTAAATGTTAAAGTAGAAAAAACTTAAACCAACTTGGAGTCCTTTGAAGTCAATTATTGCCTACTGAAAAGCAGCGTCCTTGTTTCCACATAATGCCTGGCAATCTACTGACTTCAGGACTGTTATCCCTGGGCTCAGAGATGTCCCTTGCAGATTGACTCCAAAGAAAGCCAGCAGGTCCAGACTTGGCGTGGCTGAACCCCAGGCTCATGAGCTGATAAGATTAACACATTAGCTTCAGATGTGAGCACCTGCAAGCAAGGGAATGGGGCCTGGCAGAGCTGCTAACAAGTCAGATTCCAAAGAACCTGACAGACTGGAAAAGCAAACACAGATGAGCATGGCCAGGTGTCCATAAATTGACCATTTAACCTCACCTGAGTTTACTTCTCTGGTGACCACACTAGCAAGAACTTTAGCCATGTAACTTACCAACCTGTGAGCTCTAATTAAAGTTTGCTAAGAGCTTTATAATCGCCCAGACAACTGCTCTGGGAATGCAGAAGTGCTCATACATACGCAGTGCTGCTCTTAATCTTTTGTTGTTATTAGGATTCTTCCTGTTTTATAATAATGATTCAGCACATAATTGGCTGCAAAGATTCTGTTTTTGTCGTGGGGTAGGAAGTCCTTATTTGCGATACTCACTCTTTTCCTTCTGACAGTGGTGCCATGTAAGCACCATAATGCATGTACACAGCAGGGAGGATGGATGGCACTAAACATCCATGCCCTCTCCTCAAGCCTCTTCTGGACAGAGGAATCGGGTGTGAGGTGAATAGTCAGGAGTGGGGTGGAGATGCTGTCTCTGGGCTGTCACTGAGGTGTTCTCCATGAGCACACATTGGTTGGCATGTGACTCAAACCCAGCCTTTGATTCATAAGACATTTTAGTTCTCATTCTATGACTTGAGATGTGAGTGCTAGAACAAAACGGTTGACTAGAGGTGGAAGCCAGGCATTTAACTTTAGGATTCATTTACTTCAGAGTCTTAAGTATATACTCCTCTACCCCCAACACCCACACCACACCCATACCACACCCACACAGTCCCAAACACCACATCTTTTTTTTTTTTTTTAGATGGAGTTTTGCTCTTGTTGCCCAGGTTGGAGTGCAATGGCATGATCTTGGCTCACTGCAACCTCTGCCTCCTGGATTCAAGCGATTCTCCTGCCTCAGCCTCCCAAGTAGCTGGTGTTACAGGTATGTGCCACCACGCCCAGGTAATTTTGTATTTTTAGTAGAGACGGAGTTTCACCATGTTGGTCAGGCTGGTCTCAAACTCCTGACCTCAAGTGATTCACCCGCCTCAGCCTCCCAAAGTGCTAGGATTACAGATGTGAGCCACCGCATCCAGCCAACACCCCATCATTGTTTGGCCATCAGATAATTCATTCTACAAACCAGCTGAGTAGGGGCAGGGGGCCAAAACTGCAAGGAGGCTAACTTTGACCTATTCCATTCTCAAACGTAAGCTAAATAAACACAAAATGTTTGAATCTGGAGGAAACTTACAGGTCTATGAAGTCCAAATTTCTATACAATATGAAATCTCTTGATTACCTCACCAATGTATGGTCACATACCCTTTGTCCAAATCTGTAAAGACAGTAGGTAGATTTTTTACCCTCAACCTAATGAAATGTTCCATTTGGTGCTTCTCACTGCCAAGGTCTTCTTCCAGACCCTGTACTAAATTTTGTATGTATAGTTTATATTTTTTTCTTAAAAAGGGCCTTCTGGGGGCCCTGTATAAGCTTCTGGCCCCACAAAACCTGAGGTAGGGACAATAATACCTTTCCAAAGAGCAATGCAAAATGCTTTCTTATATTGGAATGAAATCTGCTTCTACAAGTACACCGAAAATATCAGAAACATGTTCTCAGTGATAGAGTGATATTTCTGAGATTGAGTGTATTCATTGAGTGAGTATTTAACAGGGTTATCTGAAAGTCCTACATTTAGATTTAAAAATAGTTGCTCTCTTTCACCCCAGTACCTTCACTCAGGCTGACCTCTCTTCCTAAAAATCTCTCATCTTTATTTTGTCTGATTATCTCCCATTTTGCTTTCAGATCTCAAATCATTAGCTCCTCGAGAATGTCCTCCCTAACTTCCCTGACTAAGACAAATCTTCCTATACCTAGTGTTATCACACCATGCTTCTTCAGGGCACATACCACGTTGTAAATTTTACACATATTTGCATGCTTAGATTTCTCTCAAAATAACCCACCAAGCTGAAAGATGCATGAGGCCCAATCATTACCTCCCTCTTCTCACCTCTGCCAGCCCAAACTCAGCACAGAACCTAGCACAGAGAAGACACTCAAGACATATTCACAGACTGAATCAATGATGCACAACAAGGGTTAACAGCAATTGGTAAGAAAAGGTCCTCTAGATTTAGGTTGAATGTAAATTTAATAAGAACTGAAAAGTCCATGTGATAAGGAATTATATTTTAGCTCATTATGAAGTACATTTTCTGATAATTATTGCTGTCCAACGGTGAAATGGGCTACCTTAAAAAGTAGAGTATGACCCTCAAATGTACATGTTCACAACTAGGAAGGCTTAGAATTGGACTAAGATCAGATAGATCATTTAAGATTTGTTTCAACTAGAAATCCTGTGGCCATTGAGATATAGCTTTTGTTAATGGTACGATGGTGATCTGCATATGTGTTAATATGGTACTGTGTTTAACAAGGAAGATATTAAGTAGAATGAAACAGTTTCTGTTAGAAATTTATATTCGCCAGACATAGGAACCAACACAGAGGAATAACTATATGTAAGAAAATAACAGCACTGGAAGGGGGAACCCAGAGTTCAGAGCGCTTAAGGTGTTTAGGATTTGTAACCCTGAGTACCATCAAGGAGGGAGCTGCAGGGTCTGGGAAATCTACAGAGAGGTTCATTCAGGTATTTGACTGCGTGCTATTCTGGACAAGCATGACAGGAAACTACCCAAGGCTGGGGAAAGAACCATGAGAATGAGTAGGCAGAAAAATATTTGGAACTTACACAAGGCTTGGACTAGTTAATGGTCCTTTCAGCCAAAATAGAGAGACCTCTTAATGCACAGGACATCAGGTGTTGGCAAACTACAGCTCACAGGCCACATCCAGCCCACAGACTTTTTCAGCAGCTCACAAGCTAAGAATGATGTGTGTATTCTTGAAGGATTGAAAAAACAAAGAAATATATGCAACAGACTGTGTGTGGCCTACAAAGTCTAAAATATTTACTATGTGGCCACTACCAAAAAAGTTTACCAATCCTCCAAATAGTCTATAGACAGCTATCAGTTTTACTATTATTATTATTACTGAGAAACAGCCTCACTCTGTCACCCAGGCTGGAGTGCAGTGGCACAATCTCAGTTCACTGAAACCTCCACCTCCTAGGTTCAAGCGATTCTTATGCCTCAGCGTCCCAAGTAGCTGGGATTACAGGCACACACCTCCACATCTGGCTAATTTTTGTATTTTTAGTAGAGACAGGGTTTTGCCATGTTGCCCAGGCTGGTCTCAAACTCCTGACCCCAAGTGATCCGCCCAACTTGGCCTCCCAAAGTGCTGGGATTATAGGGTGAGCCACTGCACCTGGCCTGTTATCAGGTTAGTAGTAGATATAAGTTAGCCCTAAGATAAAGACTGTCCTGGACCCACCTTAACAAACTTGAGAGCAATCCTCAAGAGGATTCTACTTGTAACTTAGCTAGCAATGAAACAGAAGCCTAGTACTATTTAATGAAATACAACAAAATCCAGTTTCCTAAAATATAAAATTCATATTGGTCATTCAATAAAAAATTGCCACACTTGGAAAGAACAGGAAAATACTACCCTGTATATTTATCTATTGCTGTATAACAAACTACCCCAAGAGTTGGCGGCTTCAAACAATAAACATTTCTTATTTCATGTAGTTTGTGTGAGTCAAGAATCCTGGCAGAACACAGTGGGGAATGCTTGTTTCTTCTTTAAAGTGCTTGGAGGCTAAGCTGGAAGACTTGAAGTCTGGGGGCTGGAATTATCTAAAGTCTCGTTTATCTATATATTTTGCAGTTAGTGCTGACTGTTGGCCACCTTTTGTGAGGAAAGAGTTAACAGAGCAGATGTGGTCCTTTATTCCTTGCATGGCTCCAACAGAACCTAGAACCATGATTGACCCTTTGCCAGTCACTGAGAACATGGCTCTTGGATGTCAGGGATTGATGATTTTGTTGTGTACACCTGAAGCAATGGATTGTGCTATACTAGCTTTTCAGGTTGCTTCGTACAAGTATCAAGATTAATGATGTGCACCTGGCTTCATTCTTGGAGTCCTGTATTTCAGTTGCCATGGTTGGTCACATAGCAAGATATGCTTATGTGACCAGCATACCAAAAATTCTTTGGATCCTGGGTAGAGATATTTCACACATGTTCCTGTAAGTTACTGCTAGGGGGAAAGTACATCTTGTGTGGCCTCTAATGAAGAAAGACTCTGAAGCCTATACTGGTTCTCTCTGGACTCCGCCCAGTAAAAATATTTATCCTGCTATTTTCTCTGTATCCTTTGTCATAATAAACCGTAGCTGTGAATATAGCCTTCTTTTGAGTCTTATGAGTCCTGACCAACCACCAAATGTGGGGTGGTCAACATACATTTATTACCTCATTGTTTCTGTAGGTCAAGAATCTGGAGTGGCTTGGCCGGGTATTGATTCGAGGTCTCTCATTGTCTAGGAGTTAGGCTTGGCCAAGTCTGAAGGATCTGCACCCAAGCCCAGTTATGTGGTGCTTGGCAGGAGGCATCAGCTCCTTGCTACCTAGATTCTCCACAGAGCTGTTTATGACATGCCTTCCCTGAGAGGAAGTGATCCGAGGTGATCCAAGAAAAAGAGAGAGAGAGAGAGGCAAGGGCAGGAGCTGTGACAGAAGCCATAGTCTTTTATAATCTAATCTCAGAAGTGAAATAACATCACTTCTGCCATATTTTATTGGTCACACAGACCAACTGTGGTACAATGTGAGAGAAGACTACACAAAGGTCTATATACTGTGAAGTAGGGATGACTGGGGACTATCCTGAAGGCTGACTACTAGAATAGCTGTATTAACATGAGATGAAGTAGACTCCAGGAGAAGGAATACTATTAGTGACAAAGAGGGACATTTCATAACACTAGAGGGGTCAATTTCTCAAGGAAACTAAAAATCTTAAGTGTGAATGCAGAGCTTCATGCCAAATTCTGTCCCAAATAGAGATTTTCTCCATATGTGTTTATAAAAGGAAACTTTTTGTGGTGGATTTTAGCATATTTCTAAGTCCACAACAGCATCTTCATTGCGGTTGTCTTCATCAACACTAAGGGAATCTAAAAGCCAACTTTTTTTCTAATTTTAGAAAATAATTATGAAGATGCTGTAACAAAAGTAAAATTTTATTTGTAAATAGTTCTGCTTTAAGTAAAAGTACATTGGGGAAAAAAGTCACCTAGGAGTTAAGAAAGGGCATGGGGATTTCAAGAAATCATAGTTCAGCAAGGCAAACAGGAAATCATAACCACAAACCAGGAACAAGGCCGAAGCAGCAGAAGGTGACGTCTAGGTGATGCTTATTTTTAATGGTTGATAGGCAGGCAAAGTTTGACGCAGATGATGTCTGGGAAGTGAGGAGAAGGTGCTGGAAAGTCTGTCAACCAGGCTATGAGCACTGGGAGCTAAGAATGTGTCCTGCTCACCAATGATACCCTGGCGCCTAGCATAATACTGGGCACATGAAATAACACATGAGCAAATTAATTTTTAAAATATTAACTTTTTAGTGAAAGAAACAGCCAATGGAAGAGGCTGCCAAAATGTACCAATAGTTTTAAAGACATCATTTGAATGAGAACTCTAGAATATAGACTTTTTTTTTTTTTTTGAGATGGAGTCTTGCTCTGTCACCCAGGCTGGAGTGCAATGGCACAGTCTCAGCTCACTGCAACCTCTGCCTCCCAGGTTCAAGGGGATTCTCCTGCCTTAGCCTCCTGAGTATCTGCGATTACAGGTGCACACCACCACGCATGGCTAATTTTTGTATTTTTAGTAGAGACAGGGTTTCACCATGTTGGCCAGGCTGGTCTCGAACTCCTGACCTCAAGAGATTCACCTGCCTTGGCCTCCCAAAGTGCTGGGATTACAAGTGTGAGCCACCATGCCCGGCTGACTTATTCTTTAAGATTAGGTTATCTGGTCTCATTCTAATTTCTAATAGCTTTTAATAAAAAAGAAATATCTGGGAAAAAAATAAAAACAGAAAATATCAGATTTACCCTGGCATTCAAGATTCTCCATTATCGGCTCTACTTACTGTTCAGATTTAGCACTGGTTCTACCTTCTGGAAATCTGCCACTCCAATCAAATTGACCAAATGCTATATTTTCTTGATTTAACTTGAATATTTCCCACCCTCCCACTTTTTAATATCTTTGAAATCAAGATGTTTTACAATCAGTACATTTGGATTTGACAAAATGAGGTGACCTTCCTTTAAACATGTCCTATTTTTTCTTCCCTTGAAGATTTGACTAATGTGATTTTTTTTAACCTCTTTTACATTTGTTGAAATCCAATCAATCTTTCCAATCTCAGTACAAATCCAAAATCTCCTAAAAAGCCTTCCTGGTCAGCTTTTTAAAAGTTAATTTACTTTCTTCTGACTTATACTACTTAATATCATTGTTATATATTTTTGTGTCTTATTTTTCCAGATTATAATAAGAATCTAATAGGCAAAAACTATGTATCTTACAACTTTGTATTTTCCACAGCAACTAGCACATATTTTCCTCATTTTGATGATCAACAGATATTACTTAAGTAAACAAATGAATAAATTAATGACTACACACAATTATGCTTAAAGAACACAACTTACTACAAAAATGGGAAAGTTGTATTTGTAACAATATGAGATGTCCATAGTACATTGTTAAAGATGAAAAAAACCAAGCTGCAGAACAGTATGTATAGAATTACTTTATTTTTACTAAGTCATCAACAATAAATTTCTCCCTAACACATAAAATGTGAATGGTTATGGATATACCTAAAAAGTTGTTTGGAAGATCACAGGCCTAATGGTTAACATCAATTATCTTTGGAGAGTGGAATTGAGGTAATGAAACTGTGAAAGTTCATGGTAGATTTTTTTCCTTTTACTTGTTTACTTCACACATATATGTGTGTGTGCTTTTAAAAAGAAAATTCAACGAAGTATATGAATTAGTTTTATAGTGAAAATTGAAGAAAAGTGATAAAAGGGAATGGCTCGCTTTCTTTCAGGTATGTAGCTTTATGATGAAGGGGAAAGAGAAAGCTCAAAATTCACTACATAGAAGGATGTGAGTTATGAGATATGACAACCAAGAAATAAGATTAATTCAGAAAACTGGAGAAGAAAATAGTTTTCTGAACCCAGATGTAGCCAAATTCTGGGGGCTTCTACACTGGTTGATATAAAACCCAGTATCACACAAAACAAAGTGGAAAGTTTAGGGCAGTGGGCCAGAATGGGGAAGTTAGTTATCTTAACAACAATGACAAAAAAAAAAAAAAAATGTTCTTTCTTCTTTTCTAAAAAAATTAAATGTTTATGGGTACATACTAGGTATACATATTTGGGGTACGTGAAACATTTTGATGCCTGCATGCAATGCATAATAATCACACCATGGGGAAGGGGGTATCCACCCTCTCACGTGTTTATCCTTTGTGTTACAAACCATCCGATTACACTGTTAGTTATTTTTAAATGTACAATTAAGTTTTGATTTACTATAGTCACTTTGATGTTATTTTAAGGTATAACCGAAGCAAGATTTCTATTCAAGAGACATCACTCAAATGTATTTTTCTCCTAAGAGTGGCCTCATCAGAGGCATATTGCTAGTAGAGAATATTGCCCATTTCTGTGTAATCCAGTGACATCACTGATGTCAACTAAACATACTGGATGAATGAGATATTTGTATCTTTACCAACTGTAAAAACTTTTTGTTGCTTCTTTTTTCCACTGCTAGCCATACACCAAACACTATGCTAAGTGTTTTACAGGTTTTATTTGTACCTCCAACAACCTGTAACTCTCCCACTTCACAGATGGGGAAGCTGAGGCTTACTTCAGTTTAACTGATGCCAAATCCCTTACTCTTTGCCTCTCCACAGCTTTGTCTGTCACATGATAATACTGTTAAATAAGCACGAGGCATTAGCTTGAAGTTGTGTCCATACTTTGCGATTCCTGTATAACAAACTGCAACCTAACTTAGTATGTAAACAAGCTGAAACTTAACTTAGAAGTATAACCGACAGCCGAGTTTCAGCCAATCATAGCCAGCCAGCTCATTGCGCCAAGCCCCGATAAGGCAGATACCTAGCTGTAGCCAATCAGATGATTGCTCTACTTTGCTTCTGTGTCCAGACTATAAAAGCTTGCTGCTCACTCTTCTGGGTGGACTCTTCCTAGCTCTTCTGGTTCTGAGTGTTGCCTGATTCATGAATTGTTCTTTGCTCAAACTCTGTTAAATTTAATTCCTTTGAAGTATTTCTTTTTTTTGAGAGGGAGTCTTGCTCTGTTGCCCAGGCTGGAGTGCAGTGGCACAATCTTGGCTCACTGCAAACTCCACCTCCCAAGTTCAAGCGATTCTCATGCCTCAGCCTCCCAAGTAGCTGGGATTACAGGAGTCTGCCGCCACACCCGGCTAATTTTTGTATTTTTAGTGAGATGGGGCTTCACCATGTTAGCCAGGCTGGTCTCGAACTCCTCACCTCAAGTGGATCACAAAGTGCTGGGATTACAGGCGTGAACCACTGCGCCAGGCCTGAAATCTTTCTTTAAAAAATACCTATTGTTGCTAGACAGCCCATATATAGAACATTATTCCCCATTTCACATTCTCATTCCACTACTGTGTGAAGTTTTTTCCTAATTGCCCATATTTGTGCCAATAATGCACCATCACACTACATCTCAGGTCAGTTTTTCCATCCATTCAGCTTATTGTTTTTACTAGAAACAGTAAAAATATTCTGTTGAAAGGCAGATGTTCCTAAATATTTCTATTTTTCTTTGCTAACTTCTTGTAGCTTCAACACTTCTTAATTCATCTGTTTTCTTTTTTGAACAGTGCATATTTTCAGGTGTACTCAATGAGCAGAGGGAAAAGTATAGAAGCCATTGCATAAGGCAGTATAGGTTGACAATCCCTTTTCTACCTATTTAGAAGTCCAAAGAGATTTGATAAATGAAAGACTTTTCATAACTCATTTGGCATCAAAACCTGACCTGATGTGAACTCATTTGGCAACAAAGCTTGTCCTCAACTGACTTGAGGCTATTTTTAATCTCCATTGATCCCAATCAGTGTGAATGTTCACACATTTCACTGAAGCAGTATCAATTTGTTTCATTACAGGGTTCTACCCCAGACCCCACTGGGTATCTTATGTATGATTTGGTGTAATTTATCTTATTATCACTCCAAGATTCAAAAAGTCCTAAATTACAAAACACTTCTGGACCCTGAGGGTTTTGTATAAGTGATTTCAGGTATGTATTTTCTTTTCTTACGCTCCTCTTTTTTAAAAGGTTAATATGCTTTCCCAAGTTGAACACTTTAATTTGGTGAATGTCTATGGCCATTTTATACAAAACCTTTGTGACTTTAGAAAATTCAAATATAGGGGAAATGAAACCCTTTTTAGAACTTTATCGTCACACAACAGTCATTACATAGTATCTCCCGCCTCACCAATTGTTTCATTGTTTATTGATGGGGAGCCACTAAAACATCTACCCCAAAGGATTAATTTTTTTCCCCTCAGTTTCTAAATGTGGGATACCTTTTTTCAGGCTATTGGTTATTTGACTGACTTTTTTGGAATATGTAAAGTAGTTTGTAATTCCATGTGGGATCATATTAACCATAATGTGATTAAAATTAGGGTGATCCCATCCTAAATAACACAGTGAAACCCTATCTTTACTAAAAATACAAAAAATTAGCCTGGCATGGTGGTAGGTGCCGGTAGTCCCAGCTGCTCAGGAGGCTGAGGCAGGAGAATGGCATGAACCCGGGAGGCGGAGGTTGCAGTGAGTGGAGATCGCGCCACTGCACTCCAGCCTGGGTGACAGAGTGACTCCATCTCAAAAAAAAAAAAAAAAAAAAAAAAAAACCTAGGATGATCCAGATGAACTTTAAATTTTAAATTTCAGACTGGTCTGGATTCTCTCAATCTGAATTTTCTGTATATATTTATACAGACCCACAGGTTCATTTTCACATTCGTTGAGAATGAGAGTCATGTCAGACATGACTATCTGACATTCTGGTATGCTTTCAGAACCTTAGGTGCTAAACCATAACATCTGAACCATTAAACCTGGCACTTTAGAAATTTTTTAACTGCCACAGAATTGTTATTCATTGAATGAAATTTTTCATGAGAGTTGTCTGAGTCACAAAGCTTAATTCGAAAAGTCAAGGAAAGATTCCCAAATAAAGGGTAAGGAAAAGCACCCCTGACTTAAGACATTTCCCTGCTTTTCTGTGGTAAATCAGTTGCTATGACAGTAGACTCACTCAGAGAACGTGCACCTAAGTGCTTAAAATAGCGGAAGAGCACTTTTCCCTTATGAATCAGATTCTTCAAGGAATTGCTAAGTCTTACAGCATTTATGTGAGCATTGTTTCTGCCATTAGTAATTACAGTTACATGGTGGGGTTAAAAATATCCTATTGTTTGGGGTTTTTCAGTTTTAGCAGAGAAAAAAAGAAAGGAAATTCCTTAGTATTTAACATGTATAGATATACATGTCTGTTAATTTTAAGGGTCTTTTATTTGGTTCAAGGTGAAATAATTTTAATTTGAAGTCCACATTTTAAAAGCATTAATTAATCTTCACAATAGCATCTGTGTGGCATACATTAATGAAATTATGCCCATTTCACAGGGGACTGATTAAAGATGCCAAGTATATTTCTACTTTAAAGTAAATTTTTATTCAGAAATAAAATTGAAGACCTCAGACTCTTAGCTCTCTGAGTAATTGCTGTATACTATGACTGCTTTTCTCCATGTACCAAGCTATTCTGGATTATTCTCAAGTTCTCTCATTTGTCTGTACTGAATGTTTGTTGGGCAAGCAATGTGGATAAGGATTCCAAGAATACATGGGAGGGCAATGGCTCCCTCAGAAAATGGGGAAGGTGGACATGCCAGTCGGGCTCCCTGTGAGTTATCCACAGCTCTTTGAGTTGCCATTCTTGTTGAACAGCATCCATGGCACCTGTTCTCTTAGCTGCCCCCTTCCCAACCAGTCCAGGCTGTCCTCACTCCTGAATTCTTCTGCAGAGTTTCCTCCATCAGCCATTCCTGTGCACACACTTCACTCTGCTGCCAAAAGCAATCAGTCGCCTGTCAGAGTGGATGTGCATGGGGCTATTACCAAATGGGAACTGAAAGCCTGAGAATTTCATCTCCATGAGGTACCAAGGGGCTACTTCTGCAAGCAGAAGTACCAGATTCGCCCTTTAGTGATGGTCCTTCAGGGTAATTATAGAGTGCAGAGAAAAACCCTTAAGAAAATGGAATAATAAACTGTAGATTGGGGAATACTGAAAAGAGAAAACATGCTACAAACTTTTTGGCTTCTTGTCTCTTTTTAAACAGCTATATACTTTGTTTATGTGCTAAGCACATATTTCACCAAATGGGAACTTCATTCAAGTTCCTTCATCCGATAAAATGTATTATTCCACTTCCCCTTAACCTTTTTTTTCAGTAAATATAGCTATAAGAAGAAATTCATTAGCATGTATTATCCATTGAGCCAGTAAAGGGCTTACTAAGTTTGAGGAGAAGCCACTGAATACTACAAGCTTGGCCCTGCCCTCAGGGAGTTTCCATTTTGTGCACCTGAGATAGCCTGAGGACCCTAAAGTCTTGATAAAGAAGTCACTTGTATAACGCTGCTTTGAAAATTTGGCATTTGTTGAAAATGAATAAGGATATGTTGGTCTACATTACATATTCAGAACCAAATATCAAAATAAAATTTATAACAGGCTTTGGCATAACTCCAAATTTGAATTATGAAGGATAAATGTTCTTGGCATTATACTGGAAGTTTTTTGGAAGAGAAGTGCTATAAAAGCAGACTCTAAGGCAATATCTAAGATAATACTAAAACCATTGGTTGAAAATTTAAACATTTTAAAATTTGTAATAAAAAAATAAGCCATTATTTCTCTGTGTTCTCTGAATGGAATTTAGCCAAAGATATATGTTAAATAATTAGTCATTTCAGTTAAAGTGATTGCACAAGTTGCTCATTTATGCAGCGATCATGGAATTGCATTTTGTCTGTTTTACAAGGTCTAATTTTCACTGGCAGTCCTTAATCCTTGTCCCCACTTCTGGGAACAGATGCTACAGATCCTCTCACTTCTAGATCAACCTATACTCCCACTGTCTCTGAAGAGATGGTATAGCCTCTTCTCGTGAGCCTCTACTTGACCAACTTTATTATGAGCAGATTCTTTCTTACTAGGCTTCTTTTGAAATGTAGGCCCATTTTTTTGTTCTCTGCTCAAAAGCTACTAATATACACCCCTATGATTCCACTCCTCATAACTGCTTTGTCCCAAGCCAGCCTACACCCTGCCAAGGAACAATTCCCTGATTTAGGAAATCAGATCCACTGCACAAACTGGCCCTGCTGTTAATGCCCCTGTGGGCACAGATTAAATGCTTCTGCTAATATCACTGTCAAGAAATCATGTTTGAGACCTAGAGACCTGGGAAGAGAAATAGGTATCAAGATCTACAGTTGCAGCCCTGTACCTCTAGACCAAGATTAGCAGGGCCACAAAGTTCAACATCCAATCAAGGATCCACTGGTCTTCCAGTTCCTAAAAGAGACTGAGAAAAGTAAATAGGCTTGGAGAACTGACTGCCTGGACATTACTGTTGAATACCAACATCTAAGCCCCTTTTAATGATTTCTAACAAATAGATAAAAATCTAAACAAATCTCAGGTGAGCAAGGGGACTACTATCTTGAGTTCTCTGGAAAGTGTGCAAGCTGTGAAGTTACTGGGGCCTGCTGGACCAGAGACAGAGAGCTCTCGGAGGCCAGTGAGCAGGCCAGGCCTGCAGGGCCATCTGACCCATACAGAACACCAAACTGACTCTCAGGGGACAATATAGAGCTGGACCCCTTCAGTGTACCTTCCTCAGAGGACAGTGGCCAAACATTTGCATGAATGGCATATGCCATTGGGGGATCCCAGCACAAGATAATTTGTGCCTATATTCTTTATTGACTTATCGCAATAAGCATTTCCTTCTGACTTACTACTAATATGTTAGCAAGTCCCCCATCCTACTAGCTTCCATTCAGAAGTTAGTATTCTCAATTTTAATCAATTATTCCAAATATTATTCTAAATAATTATTTAATCTAACAAAAATTATGTTTATACATAATTTTTATAAAAAGATTTTGTAAACATCTTTATACCATTTTTTATCCTAGCACAATAAAGGATACCAGTGTTACATGTGTAAGTCTCTAGAACAAAGACATTCTGTAAGTTTCATCAACTTATGGTCTAGAGGTCACAGAGGCTGAACAAAAGCATCCAATCATATCAGTTTTTATATATACCCTTCCAATTTTCCTTCATACACGTACATTTATACAGGCATGGCACTATTATCTATGAAATAAAAAAAACTGTAAGCAACCTAAATGTCCAAAATTAGGAAAAATTTTTATCTAACTATACTATGGCCATTGGCTGAAATATTATGTAGCTGTTCCAACAATCCTTATAAATGTTATACAACAATGTTGGAAAAGAACTTTAATATACATTTAAGTGAAAAGGCTAGCATACAAAATTATTTGTATGCAATGAAACAACCTATGTAAAAATAAATGCACATGGTGGGGATGAGGAGACTGGAAGTGTATACACAAACCTACCAATAGTTGATGTTTTAGGTAATATGCTAATAGATCATTTTCTCTTTATTTAAAAAAAATGTTCATAATGTTGCTACATTGGCTTTACACAAAATTAAGCATATTATACATATACACATGTGTGCCTCTTTCAAGACAGTTCAGAACTATGCTAAGCCTTGGATTTTAATATTATGTCTTAGAAATACAAGTAATAAAAGATTTTATGCAAACTGGATTAAACCTGAGAGAATGTATGAAACTGTATCACTGGAAAGTTCAGACTGTGGACCACTCTCAGGGTGAACTGTTCCAGAGATTCATGGGGTCCTCAGTGCTGTGGCTCCCTTCCTCTTGACACTGCCTTCCTGCTTTTGTCACACTTCTTTCCTTGTGGTAGAAAAATGATTGCAGCAGCTCCATATTGGTTAGAGAAAGAACAATATCAAGTCTTCTGCCATCATCAGACAACAGTCTCTGCTTCCCTCTGTTTGTAGATCAATGTAGATCAATTGCCAAGGCCAAGGAACTATTACATGGGCTTCAGGTTAAATGACGCCATCCACACATCAATCTGTTACTGTCCACAAATATTTGGCTGGCCCTCCCTATCAGAGGACACTACTTCTCTACCTCACTGACATCAGGTTTAGCTGTAACTTGCTCTGGCTATTGAAATACAAAATACCATTGTTCAACAACGAAATGTGACATCGTTGTTCAGCAGCACTACTGGCTTCACTAAAGCGGTTTTGTTCCTTCTCTCAGGTATTATACAAGCGTTCAGAGCCAGTGTGTGGTTTTCTGTGCTCCCCTTCCCCTCTGCTACAACTCCAGACAGACAGAGGCTTCACTGCCAGCCTGAATTCTAAAGTGAATCTGTAACTGAGTGGAACCACAGCCCACCAACAATGCACATACAGCGTGAGCTACACCTTCGTTATTATAAGCTGCTGAGATTTGAGAGTTGTTTGTTACTGTACCATAACTTAGCCTATCCTTACTGGACTGAAGTCCCTGCTTAACCATTTCCTAACTTTATGACCTTGGGAAATTTTCATTTCTCTGAACTTTAGTTTCTTTATTGGTAAAATAAAGATAATGTGTAAAATTCCTGGTATATACTCAAAAATGACAATTACTACTTATTAATGCTAAGAATTATAATTCTCACTGCAATGGGGGAATTTTCTTCTAATTTATCTTCTGAAAGAGGAGGTATATTATATTCCTTTTTACTAAGGCAAAGTTACAGACTCAAAGTCTCGGTATATTCACTGATCATCTGTAGATAGAAAAAAAATTCTTCCCCACGATATGAATCTTAGTACCTTGGAATGCTCTTTTTTTTTAAGAAATAAAAAAAGATTAACCTAAAATTTCATAAGGAAAAAATGCTTTTTCACGCTCAATACCAAAATGTGATATAGCTATTCAACATTACAGTTGACTTCACTGAAGTAATTTTGTTCCTTCTCTGAGTTATCTATTATTGAAGATAGTCAAGCACAGGTATTGAAATAGATGATTTTTCTATTCCATTGTGAAAACCTTTGTGTTCCCTGTACCCCTTCCCATAAAGTGATGAATTCTATAATGTGAGATAGAGAGCGACAGAAAAAGGGATTATAGTCAGAGAAATACAATTTAAAAGTAAAAATTCCACTTTCTCTTTTAATTGAAATTGTAATTATATTTAGACTTGAATCTAACTTGGCTTGATTTCATAATCAATAATTATTTTACATTATGCAACACATTTTCTATCTTAAACATCCATCATTGACATCTAATACCTAGTAAATTCTTTCAGATATTGTAGGTTTTATCTTGCTTAGTTTTCTGGTATCCAGTATTTAAGATATGAGACAGTTGTTTGTCCCTTTAGATGAAAATGTGTGCCTGAAAAAATTAGCACAAGCTAAATCATGTTTTAAATGCATTACAGCAGTGGTTCCCACACAATGTTATGCAACAGAACAACCTGGAACTTTACACATACACCCACACACATTCTCTCTCTCTCTTCTGGGCCCTGCCCCAGGATATATGTATTACAATCTCCCAAAGTAGAACGCAAAACATTTTTTCCTAAAAAGCTCCTGAGACACCAAGATCTTGGTTTCTAAATATCATTGCCAAGATGGGCGCGGTGGCTCACACCTGTAATCTCAGCACTTTGGGAGGCTGAGGCAGGAGGACCGTTTAAGCCCAGGAGTTCGAGACCAGCCTGGGCAACATAGGGAGATCCAGTGTCTACAAAAAAAAAAAAAAAAACCCACTATTGCCCACTAAAAGAATCCAGTGACTCCTTAGTGAAATGGGGCTGAGGTGGGAAAAACCTGACCTTAGAACATTTTTTTGTGCCAGAAAGTAAAAAAAATCCTCAAAAAGATGGAGATCATGTCAAAGGAAACAGAAGCAAGCAGACTCTTGCAGGCCAGGTGTAGCAAAATTTGATCATGAAAATAAAACTAATAATAGGTTATAACCCAGTGAATAAAATGAGAATCAACACATCTATATTGTTAAGACAAAAGGATGAAGGAAAGAAAGAAGGGAGGGAGAGAAGCTCTTAAAACAGAATGCTAACTAATAAATTTAGAAGGAATGATGAAATTAGAAAATCACCAGTTGAGTTAGAATTATCAATAAACACTAAAACTAATGGGTGAGAATTGTGATGAGGAATAAAATATTTACATAGTCTTCCTACAAGTTACTTTTTAATGCCAAAGAGAAAATAACAACTTCACAGTGAAACAAGCTGGCAGCCACCAAATGTGCTAGCTTGAATGGTGACCCCCAAAAGATATGTCCACATATTAATTGCCAGGACCTGGGATGTGACCTTATTTTTTTAAAAAAATGGTGGTGGTAGCGGGGTCGGGGGGGTCTTTGCAGATGTAATTAAACTAAGGATCTTGAGATCAGATAAGTTGGGATTACTCAGATGGACCCTAAATCAATGACAAACGTCCTGATAAGAGACAGAAGAGAAGACATGGACAAAGAGAAGGAGGGGATGACCATGCAGAGATGGAGGCAGTAATGAAGTGATGCAGCCACAGGAATGCTGGCAGTCACAGAAGCTGGGAGGCATAAAAAGGATTCTCCCCTAGACCCTCCAGAGGGAGTAGGGTCTAGCAACACCTTGATTTTTGGACCTCTGCCCTCCAGACTGCAAGAGAACTTTCTACCTTTTATAAGTGATCCAGTTTGTGATGATTTGTTATGGCAGCCCTAGGAAACTAATATACATCCTAATCAAATGATCAGCGTTAACCTCACCAATAAAGGGATTTACCTTCATCAAGTGGCTCCTGAGGAGATGCACTGAGAAGTTTACAGCATTACTCACTAATGTTTGTGCTAAAATTGCATAACATGAATCTAATCATGAGGAAATATCAGACAAACTCAAATCGAGAACATTCTACAAAATAATTCGCCTGTACACTTGAAAAATACTGAGGTTATAAAAAAACAATGAAAGGCTAAGAAACTATTCTAAATTAAAGGAGACTCAAGAGATACAACAATAAAATACCATGTGCATCCTTTATTGAATTGTGGACAGTGACGAAGTAGTCACAAGGGACATTTTGGGATAATTGGCAAAGCCTGAATATGAACTGTGGATTAGATAATATTGTAGTTATCTTAAATTTCCTATTTTTGCTAATCCTACTGGGATTATGTATGAGAATGTCCTTGTTCTTAGGAAATAAACACTGAATATTAAGGGGCAAGGGAGCATCCTGTATCCAACTTATTCCCAAATGAGTCAGAGTAAAATATTTATGTATATATGTAGAGCAAGAATGAAAAGCACATCTGGCAAATACTAACAATTGGTATATGAGAGTTCTGTGTATTATTATTGCAATTTTTCAGTAATTTTGAAATTATCTCAAAATAAGACTTTTAAAAAAGGCTTACTACATTATTATAATGTGTAACTAGTTATGAAAAACACTGTATTAGAACTCCCCTAATAAGGCAGTCATTCTCAAATGGGATGATTTTTGCCTCCCAGAGGACATTTGGCAACAGATGAAGACATTTTTGATTGTCATGCCTGCACAGGGTAAGAAGAGTAGGGTCTGGGGATGTGCTACTGGCATCTAACTTGCAGGGGCCAGGGATGCTAAACATTGCAGAATGCACAGACAGCTCCCCACAGCAAGTAATCAGCTCAAAATGTCAATAGTGCCACCGTTAAGGAACCTTGCTTTAAGGAAATTATACACCTTCACTAATATAATCAGATTCTAAATACCCATGGGAAATAACACAAAGTTTGTATAGATTTAGATTATTACTACGGCAAAATTTTATATCAACAAAAGATTCCCACTTTGTAGGTAAAAATACATTTGCATTTCAAGACTTAGCAATCACAAACAGAATGCATACAGAAAATCATGTCACCCCATACATCAGACAAGAGTAGTAGAGGATTGGAGAAGCATACTAGTTCAGCTCATTCATTTTAACAGCAACCAAGTGTCTTTTATACAATTGGACAATAAATCCACAGAAAATGTGATTTCAAGGCTTTAGAACAGCTCTGTGAAAACGATAAATAGACTTTTCTCAAACTTATGACTGTATTCATAAAGCAGTATAAATATGTTACATTTACAGGTTACCTGGGGTAATCCATATCACTTCTTTCAAAACCTAATAAGATTTCCAGTTTTTATATTATTAGTATAGGAGGGCTACACAAATCTCACCATAACTAATAAGGGATGAATTCGACAGTATTAGTCAAGTTTTTGCATAACAGATAACCCCCAAATCTTAGTGACTCTCAACAGGAGACCTTCACTTCTCACTCATGGGTCTGCACACCTGCTGGGTTGACTCGGCTTCAAGTTCAGGTCTGCTCTGCATGTCTCTCACTCTAGGACCAATGGTTACCAGAACAGATGGCTGCTACCTCATGGCAGCTAACAGAAGCTCAGGAACCTAGGCCAAACTCTGCAAGCACATTTAAAGCCTCACTCACATCACATCTGTTAATGTTCCACTGGCCAAAGCATATCATGACCCAGCCTAAAGACATCAGAGCAGGGATGCATACTTTGTAGAATACTACTGGATGACACTGCAATGTCATATCCACATGGCTATAAATGTATAATCCTGTTACACAGAAGCAGAGAGGACTTGAGAATAATAATATAATCTATCATATACTACTAAAGGTACAATAGTGGACACTTTTAATGGGACCTTTCTGATGCTACTTACACTTATTATGTTCAGTGGCTGGCAAACTTTTTTAGTAAGAAACTGACTAGTAATTATTTTCAGCTTTGTGGGACATACAGTCTTTGTTAAAACTCTGATGTTGAAGCATGAAAGCAGCTATAGACAATATGTAAACAAATGTACCTGCACTCCAATGAGACTTTGTATATGGGCAATGAAACTTGAATTTCATATAATTGTTATGTGTTACAAGATGTTATTTTTTTCAGTCATCTAAAAATGTAAAACCCAGTCTTAGCTGGAGGGCTATACGAAAACAAATGGTTCACCAAATTTGATCCATGAGCTGTAGTTTGGCAGCTCCTGAATTATACCATCAACCAGCAAAGCACTTGATGTTTATTCATCACAGAAGATAGTACAATAGAAAGAAAATGCAATAACCAAGGAATTTACAATATCATTGAGGATATAGAATACACACATATAAAAACTATTTTGAAATCTTTGAAAAATAATATATATGGTAACACAAGTCCTAAACCACAAATCAACAAATCATAAGAGGCATGGTGCCAAGAAGAAGTTATTCACATATAGTAAGTAAGACAGAATTCCTTGCAAAACTAACTTTGTACATGAGGACATGGATTCATTGAAAGTTTACTCAATTATTTCTTCATATACAGAGAAAAAAACTTTTAGAGATAATAAGTTCCAACAGTATAGTCTATCTTATTTTATGAATTTTTCTTAAATATAAAGTATTTGACAAAAACTGTATATATTTTAAATGTACAATGTGATTTGATATGTGAATACATTGCAAAATGATTACAACAATCAAATTAACACATCACCCCGTGTGGCAGGGGGGCAGTTGTTTTCTACTCTCTTAGAAAGTTTCAACCTAAATAAAACGTTGTTAAAGTTGTTAATATTGCAAAGTAATCAGTGTAATACCAAAATGTTGAAAATAGAAAGTCACGCTATCGTCTCACTACCCAAACATATCCTCTGTTAACAGCAGTATATATAATTTTAGTTTTCTCTATACATGCACATACATATTTGATTGTTGCTTATTAAAATATTTCATTATACCTAGTGTTTCACAATTTGCCTTTTTTTTTCCTAAAGATGAGATCTTGCTCTGTCACAAAGGCCAGAGTGCACTGGCACAAACACAGTTCAGTGCAGCCTCAACCTCCCAGGCTCAAGCAATCTTCCAGCCTCAGCCTCCCAAGTAGTGGGGACTACAGGCGGGCACCACCAAACCCGGCTAATTTTTATATTTTTTGTAGAGACAGGGTTTCACCATGTTGCTCAGGCTGGTCTTGAACACCTGAGCCCAGCAATTTGCCCACCTCAGCCCCCTAAAGTGCTGGATTACAGGCGTAAGTCAGGGTTCCTGGCCTGCTTTTTTTGTTCATTTAGCAATATATCCTGAACATCTTGCTGTGTCAGTATGAATAGATTTACCTAATTTTAATTGTTGCATATTATTTTGTAGCACATGATACCATCATTTATTAACTCGCTTATTGAAGTATATGTAGGTTATTTCTAATTTTCCCCTATAATATGTAAAGTTGTGATAAACATCCTTGTGACTAAATCTCCAAATTAACTATTAATTTCTAAGGAAAAATATCTAAAGGTGGAATTTCTGGGTCAAAGCATATAACACATTCTTTTCAAAAGATTTTTCTTAATGTTACCTGGTATTAAAATCAAGGTAGTTGGCCAAGTGCAGTGGTTCATGCCTGTAATCCCAGCACTTTGAGAGGCCAAGGCAGGTGAATCACAAGGTCAGGAGTTCAAGAGCAGCCTGGCCAATATGGTGAAACCCCATCTCTACTAAAAATACAAAAAATTAGCCGGGCGTGGTGGCGGGAGAATAGCTTAAACCTGGGAGGCACAGGTTGCAGTGAGCCGAGATAGTGCCACTGCACTCCAGCCTGGGCGACACATGGGACTGTGTCTCAATAAATAAATAAATAAAATCAAGGTAGTCAGTGTTAGGCTGTCAGTTGGGGATAAGGGGATTTGCAATATTGACCACATAGAACATAAGTAATATAGTAATTAATGTATGTGGTTTATATGTGTATATAAATAGGGATGGAAGGGGACAAGATGGGAACAAAGGTAAGAGAGGGAAAAAGAGAAGGGAGGAAAAAAGAGGGGCAAAGAGATATATTGCTGCATTCTGAAACATTAAATCCAATGTAGAACACTACTCAGACGTTACACTTACTTACTTGTGGAAGTGGGAGAACACTTTCTGAACAGCAAGTTTTACTCTTATTGATTTGTAAATAAAATAAAAAGCCAAACCCTCTCATATCAGAAGCGCTCTCAGTGTTGTACAAACTTAGGTAGTGATTTCTATAAGATGCACAAATATACAGCTAGTGTTGTAGGGCTTTATAATTTTTAGCTGAACTTTATAAATGTTACTTATTGCCTTTTCTCAATAAATCATTACGAGCAGTGGTTCTCAACAGGGGTGGTGGCTGTTACAGTTTGTTGTATTTGCTATGTAATAAATCACCCCAAAAACTCAGTGGCTGAAAACAACCATTTATTATTACTGCTCTTCCTTGTGTGGGTCAGCTGGGCTAGAATGGGCTCTTCTATCCAGCTGCAGTCAGTTGTTATCTGAGGTCAAAATGAAGACCTCACTGGAATGAATGACCAGGATGGCTCCCTCCCACAGCTCTGGCAATGGATGTTAGTTGTTGGCTATGAGCTCTGAGTGTGCCAACCAGAGGGGCCACATGTGACCTCTCTTTGCAGCTTGTGACCCTAACAGGATGGCAGCTGTGTGGTAAGGGGGTGTGTCCCAAGAGCAAGCACTCCAAAACTACCAGGTGGAAACCACAAGGCTTCTTACGATCTAACCTTGGAGGTCCTAGAAAATTTCTTCTACTGCATTCTTTCAGTTCGGCAAATCACTCAGGAATGCCCAGAAGCGAGAGGAAAAAACTTAGACTCTACCTCTTGGTGGGAGAGCAGCAAATCCCATGGCAGAAGAGCATGTGGGATGGGAGCTGTTATTGTGGCTGTCTACAGAAGATACCATCTGCCACAGTGGGGGAGTTGACAGGAGCCCTCTGAAATTATGGACTAATTTTTCTCATGTTTACATCTTTTTCAGAAGGGAACCCTGACATTAATAAGATTCTCAAGCGGATCTGGAGAAGGGCAGAGGGAGAAAGAGGGAACGAGAGAAGGAGAAGAGACAATCACTGATCTAGGTAGATTATAGGCTATTACATAATTAAATTTATTTTATACACTAATACTCCTATTAAGGTTTAAGGATATTTAATCTCTGCCACTTACTTGGAATTGCTCCACATCTACCTATTCACTAAGAAACTCAACCAATTAAAATTTTAAATAAATCAGAATAATTCTGACAGTGTGACTATAATAGTTAAATGAACCTGGATGGATACACACACACATATAAATGTTCCAGATTTTTTAACGGGGGCCTGAGGGTGCTGATTCAGTGAGATTTGTATCATATTTTGGACCATGATTCCCATTAGAACTACCTGCATTTGATAGAAAGAGAGCTCTAATCAAGTATTAGTATTCTGCACACAGTTAGGGTGAAACTTTTTAGACCCCTGAAGCACAATCCTGCACAGCACAGAAACGGATTTCCATCATAGAGGATGAGATTTGATGACTTTTATCTCAGTATATGCAACTATAACCATTGTTATTACTCACAAACATTATCTGGTGTATGTTATAACATTGGACTCTGTGATGCCCAGAATATGTGACTACCTCAGAGAAGCTCTATTTTGAGTTAGAACTGTTACCAGAAAGGGGTCCTGATCCAGAACCCAAGAGAAGGTTCTTGGATCTTGTGCAAGAAAGAATTCAGGGTGAGTCCCTAAAGTGAAAGCAACTTTGTTAAGAAAGTAAAGGAATAAAAGGGCTGCTGGTTGCCCATTTTTATGGTTATTTATTGATGATATGCTAAACAAGGGGTGGATTATTCATGTCTCCCCTTTTTAGACCATATAAGGTAACTTCCTGATGTTGCCATGGCATTTGTAAACTGCCATGGCACTGGTGGGAGTGTAGCAGTGACGATGAACAGACGTCACTCTTCTGGCCATCTTGGTTTTGGTGAGTTTTGACCAGATTCTCTACTGTAAACTGTTTTTATCAGCAAAGTCTTTATGACCTGTATCTTGTGCTGACCTCCTATCTCATCCTGTGACTTAGAATGCCTTCAGTGTCTGGGAATGCAACCCAGTAGGTCTCAGCCATATTTTACCCAGCCCCTATTCAAGATGGAGTTGCTCTAGTTCAAACACCTCTGACAGAACTATTTCTGTTTATACCCCTATAATTGCTACTAGTTTCATGAACTTCAGTGCAGGTGAGAAGGAGAGGGCAGAGAATTTGGGAAGGAGTGCAGGAATCACAAGCCAGCTGCATTCTTCACAAGAGGTCAGTAGAAACACTAAGCACTCAACATACTAACCAAACTCTTTAGTTAGAATACATATGTACATGTGCACATTCAAGACACAGAAATAACTAGGAAGGTGGAGGGTTTCTTTTGCTGTAGTTGAGGTTGCTCTTAAGTGTTTTTTGTCATGAGACAAAAGAGGTCATCATGCCTTGTGATAACCACAAGGCATGATCATTTTCCCAACTGCCACTTATTCAAGCAGTGGCTTTTTTAAACAGACTGGGTAGCTGTCCCAGAAAATTCTGGATTCTGTAGATTTTTTTTCAATCTGTTTCCATGCCCTATAACCTATAAATTACATATGAAGGCTTGGTTAGATTCAGGGCTAAAATTTGTGGCATGGATGCTTCAAGGTGGTACTGTGTGCTTCATATTACATCCCATCAGAAAGTAAATAATACCCATTTGCCCTGCTTTCAATAGTGCTAAGACTCATCAACAGATTCAGGTGGTGACTGCCTGATCCCTGGTTGTAAAGTTGTTGTATGACCCTTTGGCACCCTCGGAATGTCCAGCTCCTCATTAATATTTTACTTTTTAGTCTTAGCAGCCATTGATACTCATTTCCTAAATCAGTGATTTCGCTACATGTTGTAAAATGGTGATTTTTCTATCATTCTTCCTACATTTATTTGAATACTTCTGTCAGAATAGCTCTCTCTCATCAACTATTTTGTGACTTACAAATAGAGTTTTCACAGAAAATGCAGATCAAGACCTAATTCTTTCCTGTTAATTATTAATTTTCAGAGTACGAAGTTGATGGACTACCTCCAGCTGTGACAAATGAGTTGTGTTTGTTACTTTGGCTTTCTCTTTGGGGTATTACAAATTCATGAATTTTTATTTAATTAGTGAGTTTCAATAAATTGCCATCATTATTCTTTTTGATGGTGAAATTGTCCACCATTGGCCAGTGGTCAGCTTCCTTACTTCCCAGCATAATAAGGTGATTCATTTTCGGTTTGTCATTTCCCACCCCACCCCTGGAACCAGTTATTCCTCCAAGAACTACTTGTTTTTAGTAAAGAATAGTATTCAGAGCCCATCGTGTAGGTATTAACACTCTCGTGTGACTGGATTCTTACTATTTCTGGGTTTTTTAAAAAACATTTTAAAGACATTAAGAACTTATATTTATATCCCAAATATGTTTGAATATTTTACATATCAAATTCAAGTTTCAATTTCAATATTCAATTAGTTCACTTTCAAATTTAATAAAAAACAACCCAAGTTTTTCTTTTAAATTTTATACTCGTGGCCAGGTGCAGTGGCTCACTCCTGTAATCCCAGCACTTTGGGAGGCTGGGTCAGGCAGATCACCAGGTCAAGAGATCGAGACCATCCTGGCCAACATGGTGAAACCCCGTCTCTACTAAAAATACAAAAATTAGCTGGGTGCAGTGGTGTGTGCCTGTAGTCCCAGCTACTCGGGAGGCTGAGGCAGAAGAATCACTTGAACCCGGAAGGTGGAGGTTGCAGTGAGCTGAGATCACACCACTGCACTCCAGCCTAGCGATAGAGCCAGACTCCACGTCAAACAAAAAAAAAAAGAAGAATTTAGGCTGGGCACGGTGGCTCATGCCTGTAATCCCAGCACTTTGGGAGGCCGAGGAGGGCGGATCATGAAGTCAGGAGATCGAGACCATCCTGGCTAACACGGTGAAACCCCGTCTCTACTAAAAATACAAAAAATTAGCCGGGAATGGTGGCGGGTGCCTGTAGTCCCAGCTACTTGGGAGGCTGAGGCAGGAGAATGGCGTGAACCTGGGAGGCAGAGCTTGCACTGAGCTGAGATCATGCCACTGCACTCCAGCCTGGGAGACAGAGCAAGACTCCGTCTCAAAAAAAAAAAAATGAAATTTATACTCGTTATCTCCTTTCTCTTACAGTGAAAATTATGATTTCTAAAAATATCAACATTAATTTTTTATTTACAAGTATAGTATACATGTCTCAAAATAGAAATATAATATAGTTTATTAAAATATATAGATATTAATATTACTACTAACAAAAATTTGTGTTTTTGTCAGATTTTATTCCATTAATGATATGTAATATAACCTATATTCTAAAATACCCAGTGGACCTGACTAACTGCAGGTAGAAGCCTTTCCCTTGAGGAAGAGGAAAGGTCTGGCTAGGACAATGGTCAAGATGGCTTCAGTTACCTCATCTCCCCTCTCCCCAAAAACCCTGAGAAGAGAGGAAGGTGAGCAGTGTGTGGGGACGTGTTAGCCTGTTGACAGGTAGCCCGAGAAGCTCTGAGTCCCACCCTCCGGGATAGTCGGGTGATGGTGGCAGCCCAGGAGATACGCCTGAAGACATGTTGAACAAAGACAGATGAAATAGATGTGTGTTTATCTGTGCACAGTGTCTATGCAGCGACTGCAACCATGAGATAGCCAGACATTTCACCACAGTGATGAAAATGTTTTGTTGCAGTTTGGCACTTAAAGATAGAATAAACTGCATAAATAAAAAGTATATACTCCCATCCCCACCCCTAGATCATTCAAAATATTTTACTGGACAGCATGTGGCACCAGCCTGACATTTTTGGGTGCATCACATGGCTCATTGCTATTATTTATCTTGTTCTTCTCAAGTTGACATTTAAGCGCCTTATCACCACACATGAGAGAAAAGATCCCATTTCTTTGGACTGTGTTTTTTCAGCCTGTGATTCAGAAGCACTGATATGCTGCTCTTTTAATTTTGAACCGTACTCCCATTTCTGCTGGGAGGCAGCTACGTGGAAAATAACAGGTGAGGCTTGCAGCCTTCAGGGAAATAGCAGGTGGGAAGAGTGATCAGGAAAAGCAAGGAAGGCTTTGGTTTTCTTTAAACTGAAATGTTTCTGCCTCTTTGAGACACCATGAGCTGACAGAGGCTTGTTTTCTTCTCTTCTCACCTTCTTCCCTTCTGTTTTGCCCACACCCTTCTTTTCAGGCTCAGAGAGGTGAAGTAACTTGCTCAAGTCTGATTCTCTGTCTCTAATTAATTAAGCCTGGCCCTAGGAGCCTGCTGCTTCACCTCACACAGTCTGCCCCCTGTTGTAATGCATCAACATTAATTACTGGGAGCAATTTGGACATTTTGTTTCCCATTTTTCTAGCCCTTTCCTTAACCCTTTATATTCATAAAAACTTGCTTAAAGAAATAGTATCAAATAATGTTCAGAAGCATCCTAAAGAGGGAGGTTGCTAGAAATAGCGGGTCCTCTCTCTTGTATTTAAATTCTGATCTGATTAGCTCAGATCCAGTAGTGGAGCTCTAGTAGTGCAAATGAAGGAGGTCCAAGGTTTGCACCTCAAGGAACAATGGCTTGAATATTAAGTCTTAAAGTATGACGAGTGGAGAAAATAGCTAAAGGATAACTCTTAGATCCTGTCTATGCTCCCACTCAACTGGGGAAACCTCAGCAGTACATAGCAAATTTGTATGTACCTTGTACATTGGATTACTACTCAGAACTAGAAAGGAATGAACCACTGATACAACAGGGTTGAATCTCAAAAGCATTACACTGAGCCGAAGAAGCCAGACACAAAGGAGAGCATACAGAGAGAAAACAGATCAGTGGTTATTTGAGGAAGGGAGCGTGTCTGATGGGAAAGGAGTTTGAGGGAACTTTCTGAGAGATGAAAATGTCTGTCTTGATTGATGATGCTGTATATTACAGGAGTGCATGGCTTTGTCAAAAATAGATCTAATCGTACATTTATGATCCATATACATCATCATAAGCAAATAATACCTTAATAAGTGTTTTATGTTGAATTATATGGGGTAATGGTAATTTTTTTACCAATTTATCTTTTAAAAGTACATAACAGGCCAAAAAAGAAAACTTACACTTTAGAAAAAGATCTAATACAGTGCTGCACACATGGTAAGCACTCAATAAAAATGTTATTTATGATGAATAGCTTTGCAAGAGTAGTTCATTACGAAGAGTTCTTTCTTACAAGATGCCTCCTTTCAGCCCAGCAATATAGTCCAATTCTGCACTGTGTACAAGATTAAAGTTTCCCAGCCCTATATAAATATTTCCAGTAATCTTCTATTCCATCAATCCAGTTATACAGCCTTTTCATGGGAGTACAATAAATAAAATCAATACATTTTATTACTTCACCACCAGCAACTGTTACTACACCCAGATTCAAAGGCATAAGGCTGTCTGCAATGTTGATCCAAACTTTAGGGAGTTCTTTCTGAGGAAAGCACATTGCTATAATTTTGTATGAATAAGAAAAGCTATCCTTAAATCTTAAGGATTTCTTAGGTTGAAAAAAATACATATAAGGGCTATCAATCTCTATGTAGATCTCTACTGGATAAATATAGTGGGGGGAGGGGGCACCAGCTAGTCTTCCAAAGAAATACATTTTCTGAAAATATATAGTGGATGAATTTTATATTTCTATAATAAAAAAGTGTCCACTACCAAGTCTCAGGCAAATTGGACAAATCACTTAGTAGTACTTACTTTTCTTAATTGTGCTGTTTCTAGCAGTGACTGAGGTCATAATGTATCTGTGACTATCTTCCATTATTTTTAATATTTTTACTCACTTTAAGGAGTATGACAAAGAAAATTAACTAACCAAAAAATCAAAAATGCAAACTAAATTGTAAGCTTCAGGTTAAGAGAAAATAATTTACTGTTAGGTTATATCTCCACAATGCTAAGTATGAGTCTGAAAACATTCTTTATCAACAAGAACTCCTCCAATATTTTCAATTGCTTTGTCTCTAGGGAATTCACATATAGAGAAGAAACAAGCAACAAAGCATTATAGGGCAGCTATTACAGGAAAAATATGATTTTCTGTTTCAATTTCTAGAATATAAATTCCTTTTTATTATTATACTTTAAGTTCTGGGGTACATGTGCAGAATGTGCAGGTTTGTTACATAGGTATATACATGCCATGGTGGTTTACTGCACAAAGAGAAAATTTTTAAAGGAAAAAAATTGAAATGATGAAAAAGTAAGGGCAACTTAAAAACTGGGGAAAGTTTTAAATCCCATGACCACATAGAAACATTTCCATTTTTTGGCCGGATGTGGTGGCTCACCACCTGTGATCCCAACACTTTGGGAGACTGAGGCAGGCAGATCACCAGAGATCAGGAGTTCAAGACCAGCCTGACCAACATGGTGAAACTCCATCTTTACTAAAGATACAAAAATTAGCCAGGCATGGTGGTGCAAGCCTATAATCCCAACTACTTGGGAGTCTGAGGCAGTAGAATCACTTGAACCCGGGAAGCAGAGGTTGCAGTGAGCCAAGATCGTGCCCCTGCACTCCAGCCTGGGCAACAGAGTGAGACTCCGTCTCAAAATTAAAAAAAAAAAGGAAAAAAGAAACATTTCCATTTTGTAATAAAAGAATTAGAACTTTCACAATTCAAACTTTATTTATTCCAGGAATCTCAAAATGGGATCTCCTGCAACAGCAGCACCCAGAGACTTGTTAGAATTGCACATCCCAGGCCTCACCCAGTCCGACTGAGTCAGAAATTCTAGGGGTGGGACCCAGCATCTGTGTTGCAACAAGCCCTCCAGGTGATGCTGATGCAGAGTAAAGTCCGAGAACCACTGACTCATTCCAAAAACATTTGTTGGGTGCCCACTGTGTGCCAGCCTCTGAAAAAAGAATTAGAGATACAAAATGGAGATTCATTACGATCTATAGTTTAATCGGTCACTAAAAAAGGAATATTTGCTCATCATTTTTTGAATACAGGAGAGTTGCCTGGGCACAGCTGGATCAGGTAGGACCACCAAGGATCCGGAGGCTGCTATGGAGGTTGTGGCAGTGGTGCTTAGTCAGAATCCCCTGGGAGGATTTTTTCACCAGCACAAGCCTTGTCCCTCCCCAGGCCTCTGGAATCACAGTCTCTGGGAGTGGGGCTCAGGAAAGCGGTATTTTGTTAATTCCCCCCAGTAACTCTGATGTCCACGCTGAGTCCACCCCGAGTTAATCATGCTGCTGCTGTAAAGTTGTGTGGGTTCTGTGGTTTTTTCCATCACTGCCCTCCCGTCAGCTTCTGTAGGTTTGCTCTAGGGCTCACCTGAACTGAGTCACCTATGGCAGCCCTGCTAGGGACAGGGGAATGGGAGTTTGCACATACATAAGGCAACATCTGCCCATTTGAACCATGGCTCTACTGAATCTGAATCAGAATCTTTGAAGGGAGGACTCCGGAGCATGTATTTTTTAAACAAACCTCCTGGAGGTTTTTTGTTTGTTTGTTTTGTTTTGTTTTGTTTTGTTTTTTCAGAGTCTCAATCTGTCACCCAGGCTGGAGTGCAGTGGCGCTATCTTGGCTCACTGCAACCTCTGTCTCCCTGGTTCAAGCAATTCTCCTACCTCAGCCTCCTGAGTAACTGGGATTACAGGCAAGTGCCACCGTGCCCGGCTAATTTTTTTATTTCTAGTGGAGACAGGGTTTCACCATATTGGTCAGGCTAGTCTCGAACTCCTGACCTCATGATCTGCCCGCCTTGGTCTCCCAAAGTGCTGGGATTACAGGCATGAGCCACCGCACCCGGCCACCGCCTGGAGATTTTTAAGCACACAACAATTTGAAGTGTACCACTTTGTCAAGCCCTCTAAGGAGCTACTTTAACTGTCCATTACAGTTAAGTCCCCAGGAGTCTCTCAGAGAACATTCCCTTTGTCTCTTTATACATGTGGTAGGAAATAATAGCCCCCAACAAAGATGTCCACATCTTAATTCCCTGAATCTGTAAATGTTATCTTATGTGGCAAAAAGGACTTGACAGACAAGATTAAGAATTTGTGATGGGCCTGAGCATGGTGGTGCATGCCTGTAATCCCAGCATTTTGGGAGGCCGAGGCAGGTGGATCACCTGAGGTCAGGAGTTCGACACCAGCCTAGTCAACATGGTAAATCCCCATCTCTACTAAAAATACAAAAATTAGCCAGGCATGGTGCCACATGCCTGTAATCCCAGCTACTAGGGAGGCTGAGGCAGGAGAATCACTTGAACCTGGGAGGCAGAGGTTGCAGTGAGCCAAGATTGTACCATTGCACTCCTGCCTGGGCAACAAAGTGAGCCTCCATCTCAAAAAAAAAAAAAAAAAAAAAAAAATTGTGGTGGATGCTTGATTCTTTGGATCATCTGGGTGTGCCAGAGATGTAGTGAGAAAGATCCTTATAAGAGGAGGCTCACAGGTCAGAGTCAGCACTTTGAAGATGTTCCAGTGCTGGCTTTAAAGATGGAGCAAGAGGCCACAAGCCAAAGAATGCAGGCAGCCCCAAGAAGCTTAGAAAGGCAAGAACACAGTCTCCCCTAGAGCTGAAGGAATGTAGCCTTGCTAACACCTTCTTTGGTGTTAAACCCTTTTTGGGTTTCTGACCCAGATTTGTGGTAACATACTATACCAGCTGTTGTTCCAAATCCCATTGACTCCAGTGGGGGAAGGTACCAGATTCAAGAGGCCCAAGAAGAGACCCAGAGCCACCAAAGGAGACATGGGGTCTTACTGGGGCCTTACATACAGAATAAAGAGTCCAATGGTGGTGGGCTGAACAGATCCGCAACTGCTTGCAAAAGGAGTGCGGTTTATATAGCATTTTTCTCCACCTGGCAACCTTCACTTAACCCAAAACAATCCCCTGCATGGCTTGCATTCCATGGCCTGGGGTGGGTGCAGAGTAGAGAGGGGGGTGCTCAGATATTTCTTATTGAAAAGGAGTGAATCTCCCAGTTGGCCAATCCCTGATCCCTTAGCTTGGAACTCCGAACACACATTCATGTGCATTGCCATACAGGGTCATTCTCAGGAAATGCTTAAGCTATTGCTATCAAGTGCATTTACCATACCCCAGCAACAGGGAAATAATATAATATGTAGAAGATATAGAAGGGAAAATAATTTAGAGACAAGTAGTGCTATTAACTGAAGAAACTTACCTCATTTGGAGATTCTAACACATAAGAGATAGCATCTTTAGTGTTCCCTTGGGATTTATATTTATTAAACAATTTCTTTGACTAGAAGTCTTAACTATATCTGTAGTTACAGTAATCATAAAAAATTACAGAACCTTAAAAAAAAGAAACTAAGTTACTTGACAACAGTTCGTTTCCGATTCATTTCACCTTCACAACACTGTCAGATGATACAGAATACCATCTACTGTGTATAGCTAATGACACCATTTTCACTAGTGTCTAATCCCCCAAGAGCTGACAAGTCTAAAAATATTAATTTGGAGGAAGAATCAGGAAACTCATTCATAATGGACATATTTGATGTGATGTCATCAGTTACACAGTAAAACCTGTGAAGGAACATAGCACAGGGAAAAAGCATTCAAATCCCCTTGTTTGGAATATTTAAAAATAGGTGAACAATTGCCACCTTCTCCCACTCATCCTTGCTTCCCTCTTACCAGTAAAGGGTTCATTCCTCTAAGCTGTGGTTCTCATTCTGAGTGTGCATCAGAATCACCTGGAGGGCTTGTTAACACACAGATGGCTGGGTCCCACCCCAGGGTTTCTGAGGCAGTAGGTCTAGGTGCAGAGCCTAAGAAGGTGCATTTCTAACATGTTCCATGGTGCCGCCCTACTGCCTGTCCGGGGATCATGCTCTGAAAATTGCAGACCACAGTAGTGGCTCTCAACATTAGCTGTAGGTGAGCATCACTTGAGCACGTGTAGGAGCCTTAGTGTCCAAACCACACTGAGGCCAATTAAGTCAGACTTCCTGGCACTGAGATTCAGAAATCACTATTTTAAACTCCCCAAGTGATGCCAATGTGCATCCAAAGTTGCTAACCACTGTTCTCAAAGTCAAAATAACAGTGAATGCCTGGCACAGTGGCTCATGTCTGTAATCCCAGCACTTTGGGAGGCCAGGGTGGGTGGATCACCTGAGCTCAGGAGTTCAAGACTAGCCTGACCAACAGGTTTGGTGGTGCGTGCCTGTATAATTCCAGCTACTTGGGAGGCTGAGGCAGGAGAATCACTTGAACCCAGGAGGCGGAGGTTGCAGTGAGCTGAGATCACACCACTGCACTCCAGCCTGGGCAGCAAAGCAAGACTCCATCTCTAAATAAATGAATGAATGAATAAATAAATAAAACAGTGAAGAAGGGGAACAGGTACGTGTTAGGGAGAAGAAGCAGCAACACTGCCAGTGAGATGCCCAACCCCTCAGCCACTCCTTGAGCCTAGGATGCCCTGCCATGCAGATGCTTCTCCTGCCTCACAGTCTAAGTTTAAAAACATCTGATCTCAAGGAATAAGAATATGATGCTACAACATACTGCCCAGTCAAAGGATATGACAGGGGAAAATGGTAACCTGCTGAAACAAATAATACAATTCTAAACACTGTCTATATAAAAATTTAGAATTGTTTTAAATTTTAAGAAAAGCCTTTAATCTTTACAGAAGGACTCAAAGGAACCACAGTTTCTTAAATGAAATAAAAGTTCAGTGCTTTATCTCCCAAATAGCCTCCTTATTTTCTATTTTTCAGGCAGTTAATGTCCCATGCTTCATATCCAAGTGTTTCTCTCCTTCTTACAAACACTCACCCTATTTTTATTGTCATGAATAGTCATTGGTTCCAAACAATGTCTAATTACCAATTTGTTAGTAACTTGTCAATTCAGGTTTTGTTCATTTAAATTCATCGTTTTCTGTGGATATCTACATGACCTAGAATTTAGGTCATGCTGCAAGTAGAATATGCTACTTTTGCTCCTTTTTGAAATAACTGCAAGGTGGTACTACTTTCTAGCACAGTTTTTTCCTGCTGCCAATGCTGAAGAAGCTCGAAAAATAATTGCCTTTTGAGGGGCTTTTTCTTATCTGCCCCCCAAGAGTGGCTCCAATCTATTCATAAAAGTTTGATACGTGAGCTGATATATGTACTCATTTTTATCCTAAATTTGATTGATCTATGTACAGAAAGATACTTTGGATTTTAGCATCTATCAACAAATATCATAAATCCCTCAAGCAAATATGTTTGTAACATACTGTGAGAAATAGGTGTTTAGAGTCACATTTCTTTCTCCCAGTGTATTTGATGTGTAAATTTCTTAAATATTTACTTATATGAAAGAAATGTACAAATTCTTTCTGCCTTTCCTTCATGGTAGAAATCAAGTTCTAAATGCCCTCTTTTCAGTTTTCTTTAGGTGATTGTGAAGGAGAAGCTTGAAGGACTGACCTTTACGTCAAATCACACCTATTTTAGCCCATTTTTTTAAAGATACTATGATCCTGGCCGGGCGCGGTGGCTCAAGCCTGTAATCCCAGCACTTTGGGAGGCCGAGACGGGTGGATCACGAGGTCAGGAGATCGAGACCATCCTAGCTAATATGGTGAAACCCCGTCTCTACTAAAAATACAAAAAAAAACTAGCCGGGCGAGGTGGTGGGCGCCTGTAGTCCCAGCTACTCGGGAGGCTGAGGCAGGAGAATGGCGTAAACCCGGGAGGCGGAGCTTGCAGTGAGCTGAGATCCGGCCACTGCACTCCAGCCTGGGCGACAAAGCGAGACTCCGTCTCAAAAAAAAAAAAAAAAAAAAGATACTATGATCCTATGTCTTGTATCACAGAGTTGAATCTTCTCCAGAACACAGACCAGATTTTATTTATGGTACTAACTTATTAATATAAATCAGTTCACAGGACAAACTAAACAAAGGTGAATTATAAGATTTAATTCATCAATGCCAGATTAAAATGTGAAAATGTATGTCAAATGGATTATTTAATATCAAATGTATTACACACATGCACACAAATTTAACTATTTTCACACTTGTTTCCAAAGTATATATGTCTTTGTTGCTATTTGCCTGATAATATGTAATGGCTAAAAGGAATTCACTTATTTCAAGAAAAGTAAAAGTTGGAACCTCTACTCTTATACCCTGTCTTAGTAAATTTGGGCCGCTATAACAAAATACTATAAATGGGTGTCTCATAAACAACAAACATTTATTTCTCACAGTTCTGAAGGCTGGGAAGTCCAAGATCAAGGTGCTGGCAGATCCAGTGTTTGGTAAGGGCCTGCCTCCTGGTTCATAGAAAGGACAGCTTCTCCATATGTCCTCACATGGAGAAAGGTCAAGACAGCTCTCTGGAGCCTCATTTATAACGGCACTAATCCCATTCATGAGGGCTCCACTCTCCCTCTTGACCACTCCCCCCAACCTCCCAAAGGCCCTACCTCCTAATATCATAACATTGGTGATTAGGTTTCAACATATGAATTTTGGGGGGATGCAAACATTCATGTCATAGCATACCCCCTATGTTTTGGTAAACATATATAGGTCCATACCATAAACACCATACTTGAACTGCATTGTTGTTGTTGTTGTTAGATAGTTCTCCATGTAACTACAGTAAGATTTCCATGGAAAGACTTGTAGACTATTTCCATGTTTGGATGGATCCTAATGTGATTTAACTAATCCCTTATTGATTGACATTTATTTCTATTATTCAATATTGAAAACAACTTTACAAGAAACAACCTTGTATCACATATCCATTTCCTTACAATAAATTCCTAGAAGTGGAATTGCTAGGAAAGACAACATAAATATTTGAAATATGAATAGGTTTTACTAGATGTCCCCAAAGATGTTACACCAAATTTCATGCTTACCAAGTGCTTGTTTTCCTCTGTGATCACTAGCACAGGTTTTTTTAAAATTTTTTTTATTTTTCTTTCGAGGGAGACCAGAGTTTTATTATTACTCAAATCAGTCTCCCCAAACATTTGGGGAGCAGTTTTTTGTTGTTGTTGTTTTGGTTTGGTTTGAGAGGGAGTCTTGCTCCCTCGCCAGGCTAGAGTGCGGTGGCGTGATCTCGGCTCACTGGAACCTCCGCCTCCCAAGTTCAAATGATTCTCTTGCCTCAGCCTCCCAAGTAGCTGGGACTACAGGCATGCACCACCACACCCAGCTAATTTTTGTATTTTTAGTAGAGACAGGGTTTCACCATGTTGGCCAGGATGGTCTTGATCGCTTGACCTTGTGATCCACCCGCCTCGGCCTCCCAAAGTGCTGGGATTACAGGCGTGAGCCACTGGGCCTGGGCTGGGAGCAGAGTTTTGAAGGATAACTTGTTGGGTGGGAGGAAGCCAGTGAGCCAGGAGTACGGATTGGTCAGGGATGAAATCACAGGGAGTTGAAGCTGTCTTCTTGTGCTGAGTCAGTTCCTGGGTGGGGGCGGCAAGATCAGATGAGCCAGTTTATCGATCTGGGTGGGGTCAGCTGATCCATCAAGTGCAGGGTCTGCAAAATATCTCAAGCACTGATCTTAGGAGCAGTTTAGGAGTGGTCAGAATCTTGTTGCCTCTCCCTGCATGACTCCTAAGCCATAATTTCTAATCTTGTGGCTGTTAGTCCTATAAAGTCAATCTAGTCAGTTTGACCTTAAAGCACATAGCAAATCTGATATCTGACCTTAATTTAGACCAAATGTCTACATTTTCAAGGCTTTTTTTTTTTTTTTTTTTGAGACCAAGTCCCACAATGGAATCTCTGCTCACTGCAACCTCTGCCTCCGGGGTTCAAGTGATTCCCCTGCCTCAGCTTCCTGAATAGCTGGGGTTGCAGGCACCCACCACCACGCCCAGCTAATTTTTGTATTTTTAGTAGAGATGGGGTTTTGCCATGTTGGCCAGGTTTGTCTCAAACACTTGACCTCAGGTGATCCGCCTGCCTCGGCCTCCCAAAGAGCTGGGATTACAGGCGTGAGCCACTGGGCCCAGCCATTACCAATACTCTTTAAAACTGTCATTATTTCCAAAAGATTGCTAAAGTCACATGAACAAAAAGGCATTAAATTTTCTATTTTTCTGACAAAATATTTGATTTAAGTGCTTAGTTTTCAAAGCCAATTAATCAGAGTTCTTTTATATATAAACATAACACAGACACCCAACACATATAAATACAGACAGACAGAAGATTTGGCACTCGTAAGAGCTTTCATTTGCCGGTTTCTTAATTGGATTACTGGCTTCAGAGTGGAGCCCTTGGAGGAACAGGGCCAGGAAAGCATGCATTTCTAGGGCCAAATAAGCAGTAAATAAGCAGCTGAAGGCAAAGACATATCCCCAAAATTAAGCTTGCCATATTATACTGGATTCTGGATCCCCAGAAGGAAGGAAATACTACTGAAGAAGACAGTGCAGTGCTTTTACCAGACATTTCATTGCAAGACAACCCAAAGCCAATCAACCTGTTTTGTCATCAGTCCATCCCCCATGGGGATCTTATCTTCCAGTGTAGGGTGGAGATGTTTCCTTATCTTCCAGGTGGACAATAGCGTGCTTGTCTGATCCAAGTGTGCAAAGGGTCACGTATCCCTCCATAACTACTATTAGCCATCCCTTAAAGCATATTTCCTACCTAGTTATTACACACCAAAGCTCTCTCACAATGCAAAGTAATTTCTGATACCCCTAAAACTCAAAACCATCAGATAACACAATGCAAAACAGAACAGAGACTTTGATTTTGAGAGGGATCTACCCGTTTTTAATTCTTGGGGTTTCATGAGGAAAATGGAGGTTTTACCCAAAATGGGGTCTGTGGTGCCTTCTCCTTTTTCCCAATGAGTCCCAGGCTACCAGAAGAGCCTGTTGTGTGTGCATTAAGAGTGGACAGACAAAGAAAGAAAATGGAGAAAAATAATTCCATCAACTGAGAAGAAAAAACCTTTTTCCAGAAAAACAAGTTCCAAGAAGAGAAAACCATAGAGGCCTTTTAAATATGCCTATAGCTTGTTTATCCACTTTTAATTAAGCTGACTTTTAACCATAGCACTCTTAAAAAAAAGTCCTTTAAAATTTTTTTATTCCCCAACTCTAGCCATGCCAAGTGGCCAATATTTTTTACTTTTGAATTCTACCACAGGTAACTTCCTACATGAAATTAATCAGTTATAACTAAGGTTATAATTTAACAAGGGACACAGGTGTCTCAAAGACGTGGTAAGCAGTTTCTTTTTTTGCAAGATTTAGAATCTTCCCCAGGGTCGTTTAGAGAAAGGAAAATTCAAGACGGGAAATCAGAAACTATCCATGAGGGGGGAAAAAAACCTCAATAAATGGCAAAGTTACATAAATAAAAAAACAGAAAGGAGTCATTTCAGAAGCCAAGGATAGAAGCCAGGCTGCCATTGTCAAAAAGCAAAGCCTTAGCTAATGAGCAGTTTCTATTGCTCTTCCCAGAAGGAGCCTAGAGAAGCAAATTTGAAGCTTGCAAAGGCTTTTAACGGCCCAAGGAAATTTTTAGGGTTAACTATGACATGAACCTCAAAATTCCTGTCCTCTGATGGTGGAAACCAAGAGAAAGTCTCCCCACATGGTCACAAGGTTAAGCTCTTAAGGAAACAAAACAAGACAGAGAAATTTCATACAGTATTGGTTTCAGAGACCTGTAGCAAAGTTTGTGACTCATAAGCCTGATGGGCTGACTTGAAAAGCAGGCTTAGAAGGGTCCTAAACCCACATTCTATCCGGTGATACTCCTTTCTCCATTACAGAATACAGAAAGACAAATTCTTAGCACAAAGTACACCAGATTTGCTACCGCTTAAGACTAGTCTCACAAATCCTTTTTCTTAATCAAATCTTTGTAGAGAGACAAATAGTGACGTTTACCATTTACCCAGACAGAGAGAGAGAGAAAGACCAGGAACTTGGCTGGTAAGAATTTCTTATCATTTTTGCCGGCATACCAGGCTTCCGGGCTCCCTTTCTCTGCAGCTTCCAGAAGAACAGAGTGGCTTCTGCTGGCCCTGCTCACTGCGCCATAGCTGTGGGGTTCAAGCCACTTTTCAAGAAAAAATCACCCTTTCCTGTTTTATGGAACCATAAGCACGATTCTTACTTTGCCAGATGCTACCCAACAGGCGGTATGGGAAACTGAATTATCATTTCCCATCCCAGCAATACACACATCAAAACAAACATAGCACCTCCTTCAGCACCCAGTATCAACCTGGCAAAGCTCAAACTTTTTCCCATTGGTCCCTTTTGCCTTGGATCCATTGCAGGTGGGGATGGGTGACCTCTGAATGGTAATTCACATGGGGTCTCTGGGTAAAGTGAAGAGCAGAGAGAGGCCCCAAGAGACAGGCCTGTTGAGCTTTCTTTAGGGCTCACTGAATGTGACCAGACAAATAAGGAGGGTTCTCTGAGTTAGGCCTGTTGGACTTCCATCCGCAACCCCTTCTGGGATCCCTTCCACATATGCAAATACACGGACGAGAGGGACAGAAGGCCTTCCAAATCAGATTCCCAACCAAGAACTCCAAGAGTATCCCTTCCAAACTATCCTCCTTTTCTCCGTCTGAGAAACCTCCTCGAAATCATCTTGATGGAGAAGAAGTCTCCCAAACCAGGACTCTTCCTACTAGTTAGAAAGAGCCAAGACCTCCCAAGAGCCGAACAGACACCCAGCAATGAGGCTATAGACACCGACACCCCATGGGTGAAGCTACAAACAGACATCAGGCAATGGGGCTACGGACACCCCACCATAGGGCTACAGAACCAGTGGGGAGAAGGAAAGAGGCATTGGCAGCACCTAGGATAATCACCAATCCAGACACCCAGCAACGGGGCTATAGACAGACACCTCACCATGGGGCTACAGACACCCTGTGGTAGGGCTACAGTTAAGGGACATCTCCCCATGACTATTTCTCCATTGCAATTAAATCCATGCACACTGGGTCGGCAACACCCCGCCAGTAGAGAGCATACCAGAGTCAGCTCCCAGTCCAAGAGAAGTAGGCGGCCACTGGGGCTGGCTTCTGGATCCATCCCAGCACAGGTTTTTATCTTAAAAGGTTGTTTTGAGATGGAATTAACATATCGTAAAGTTTACTTATTTGAACTATACGATTCAATGATTTTTAGTAAATTCACACAGTTGTACAACTCTCACCACCATCCAGCTTTAGAATATTTCCAGTACCCTGCAAAGGCCCCTCATGCCCATTTGTAACTCCCACCCTAATGCCGAGGAACTACTAATCTGCTTCCTACTTCCATAGATGTACCTTTTTTGAATATTTCATGTAAATGGAATCATTCGTGAATCCCGAAGGCCCTACTTGAGAGTGAATGAGTGCTTTTCCTCGACCCTGATTCTGCGTTTGATAAGAAACTTCTCTGTCTGTCCGGGGGCTCAAGGATGATTTTTTTTTTTTTTTTTTTTTTTTTTTTGAGAGAGTCTCGCTCTGTAGCCCAGGCTGGAGTGCAGTGGCGCGATCTCGGCTGACTGCAAGCTCCGCTTCCCGGGTTTACACCACTCTCCAGCCTCAGCCTCTGGAGTAGCTGGGACTACAGGCGCCCGCCACCGCCCGCGGCTAATTTTTGTATTTTTAGTAGAGACAGAGTTTCACTGTGGTCACCATCTCCTGACCTCGTAATCCGCCCGCCTCAGCCTCCCAAAGTGCTGGGATTACAGGCGTGAGACACCGCAACCGGCCTCAAGGGTGATTTTAAGGCTCAGGCAGTCAATGGCTTTTTAAGTCTAGGCTTATGTGGAACCCTACCCAAAGTTCTTTCATAAACATAACTATTATCCGTTATTTCTTTCCTTGCTTCCTCAGCTTCATGCCTCTCTTACATGCACCCAATTTGATGCCAGCATCCCTGAAGTCACACGGTTTGGGAGGAAAAAACTACACCTTTAGTTGTATTTCCTATTGTTTGGAATCTAAAAACAGTTGGTGTTTCAATCTCTTTGATGCCCCAAATTTCTTCTCTCTATTTATTGTTATTTCTGCTTGGAACCTGTCAAGCTATTTACTGATTCATTTTCTTTTTCTTCTAATACCTTCCTAATGGAAGCCAGTAACCACCAACATGTATCACAAAATTCTGTTTTCCAATCTCTTTCCCTAGAGCTACAGGCTCTATAAGTACCTGGCTGCCTTTATGCTATTTCCGGTGACAGTTTTAACACAGATTTTATCTTCCTTACTTCTTTTTTAACTTTTATTTTAGGTTTGGGGGTACATGTGCACATTTGTTATATAGGTAAACTCATGTCATGGGATTTGTTGTACAGATTAATTCATCACCCAGGTATTAAGCCCAGTACCCAAGAGTTATCTTTTCTGCTCCTCTCCTTCCTCCCACCCTCCACCCTCAAGTAGACCCTGGTGTCTGTTGTTTCCTTCTTTGTGTCCATGAGTTCTTATCATTTAGCTCCCACTTGTAAGTGAGAACATGCGGTATTTGGTTTTCCGGTTAGCTCCATTCATGTTCCTGCAAAAGACTATGAGCTCATACTTTTCTATGGCTGCATGGTATTCCATGGTGTATATGTACCACATTTTCTTTAACCAATCTGTCATTGATGGGCATTTAGGCTGACTCCATGTCTTTGCTATTGTGAGTAGTTAACACATATTTTACCACTGTATTACATGAGTCTCCATCTTCCTATCCTCTGACATTAATGTCCTCACTACCCGATGCTGATTCCACATATTTTAGGTTTTTATTACAGAGTAGTACCTCAGTTTCAATGCTAATATCTCTATTAGTTAAGATTATGCTAGCACTAAAATGAATAACCCCCAAATCTCAGTATCTTAACATAATAGAATTTTATTTTTCAATCTGATATCAGTTCAAGCCAGTGGGAATGAAGGGTATTCTGCCCCACAGTTCTTCAGAAACAGCCTGACAAATGCTCTGCTGTCTTTCACAAATGCCTTCCAAGCTCACCCTGCATTGACACACCATCAGCAAATAAGGAAGGAGAGAGCCTTGAGAATTGTGTAAGAGGTAATTTTAGGCCAGACCTGGAAGCATTGTGCAGGATTGTATCACTTCTGCCACATTCCTTTGGGAAGAATTCATTCTCATGTCCTTACCTCACTTCCAGGGAGGCTGAGAAATGTAGCCTATCTCTGTACTCAGAAGGAAAATCAAGCAAGTTTGGCAAACAGCTAGCCAGTATTTACCATAGTTTCATGTTAAACATTTAGCCTTTGACTCAATAATTCCAGTTGTAAAGATCTTTGCTAAAAAATATTCTGAAATACAAACATGTTAATTCTTAGGTCATTTAAAGTCACAAAAATAAATATATAAATAAATAGAACACTAAATATAGAGTTCATTTATGTAATGGAATATTACATAGCAATTAAAACTTATGTTTCTCACCAGGTATGGTGGTTCACGCCTGTAATCCCAGCACTTTGGGAGACCAAGGCGGACAGATCACTTGAGGTCAGGAGTTCAAGACCAGCCTGGCCAACATGGTGAAACCCCATCTCTACTAAACAAATACAAAAATTAGCAGGACGTGGTGGCATGTGCCTATAATCCCAACTACTTGGGAGGCTGAGGCATGAGAATCGCTTGAACCCGGGAGGCAGAGGTTGCAGTGAGCCAAGATCATGCCACTGCACTCTTCACTCCAGCCTGGGTGACAGAAAGAGACTCTGCTTAAAAAAAAATGTTTATTAAAAATTTTAATCACATAGGAAAATGTTGCTGATATAAAATTAAGAAAAACCCTGGAAACAAATGTATACATATAATATATATATATATTTTTTTTTAAATAGAGCAGTAAAATTATTGGAAGGAAACATGCCAGAATGATGACACCTATAATCTCACCTATAATGTATGGTAGAAGTGCAGATTTGTCTGTTTTTTTGTGTGTGTGATTCTTATGATCCAAATTCATTACAATGTAGTGCCATTATAATCAGAGAGAAAATAAATATTATTCTAAAACATAATAAATTTATAGCCAGACCTATGCCTTCTAGTACTCTAACCATCTCAAATGTCGATATCTTTTATAATGAATTCAGCAAAGTAACATAATAATAAAATAATGTATCTTTAAATAGAAGTCAATATTATCATTATTTAATTACATATATCAGAAAAATACTTTGAGATGAATAAAGCTAATACAATTTCCTCAGAGACAACAGTACTTTAGGAATGCAATTTTGACTTATATTTCCCTACAATATGCCTTCTGTGTTTTATGTTTTAATTTCATTTACAAAAAAATCCACAACTATTTATGAAAATATCTTCTGATAGTCTCTCTCTCTCTCTGTCTCTACAATATACAGCCTGTCAAAGTACACTTCACCGGCTGCTGGCAGATGGCCTTTATCACTCATCAAGGTTTTTAGTAGAAGTTTATTTTCTGTATGTCCATTAGCTTCTGCACTTGGGACAAACAGACAAAAAAGACCAAAATCACCAGATTATTATCACATTGTTTCTCAGAATATAGAATGGATGGTGGCCACATTTCATGAACAGTTTCTATTAACACTTATTTTCAATCTTAGACTCTTCATAACCAGATATTCCCAAATCCCTTATACTTACCTGAAATGAAGTTATTATTCTCACCTATGTATCAGTACCGTGAATCTATCGATTATCAGTATTTAAGAGCTGTTGATTTTTCTGATCACATTTGAGGGTTATGTGTATGTTAGAATAAATGATGCTCATCTTTTTCAGCCATTGTGGAAATAGGACTTCTTATCCGAATTTTTGGCCAATTAACCTCCATGACTCATGCATAGCCATTCAAATGTGCTCCCATGGGATTTATTTTGTGTGTGTGTGTGTGTGTGTGTGTGTGTGTGTGTGTGCGTGCGCGCATGTAATATACATATATACACATAAGACATTGTGAAAACAAATCAGGGAATAGTATATAAAACGGTATGTTCGTGCTTTGTTAATAAAGTACTTTGCCCTTAATTTTTTTTCTACTTAAAAATGAATTCATATCATTCTGTCACCTCACTCATACCCTAGTATTTAGATTGTTTTCTATTGTGTTTTATTTATTTTTTCTTTTATTTGAGAAAAGACAAAACTTTAAAATCCATATATCTTATTAAATTTTTTTTATTATTTCCATTTGTGAATATATTTTTTGTTTCTGACAATGCTTAATGTACAATGGGTAACTATGAATAGTAAAAGTTGTATGGAACTACTAACACAATTCTGAAATCTAATCTTTAATATTTTGCCAGGGATTATGCAGAAACTTATAATTATGTTTTACTTTGGATTTACCCCATCTTTACTTTATCTCACATTAAAATGTAATCAAAATCAGCCTGTTTCCAATCGGTTGCAAATCCCCTTCTTAAAGCACCTATTCAAAAGTTTCCCCAATTTTCATTTTCTCTGTCTTTTCTTATTATATTAAATCCTGATATCTGAAAATTGAACTATATAGTAGCATTGCCATATTCCTTTAGAAATACAGATCATATCTATTATTCGTGTATTTTCACATTATAACTGTGTTTTTTTTTAATCCTTGACAGGTTGCAATTAGATTTCTAGTATGCCATTGTATTACAATAAATACCATTATTATGGTAGAAATAATTCACTTTGTTTAGTGCACTGTTCAGATAGTCTGCTGAGATGACTCTGATACCAAATGTCATTTTCATTCTTTAATTATAATTTTTAATCTTTTCTGGTTTACCATTCTTTCAGTAGATTATTTTTATTCTAAACTTCAGAAATTGTCTGAGTTTAATAATGTTTATTAATAAGAATTATAATATCCTATTGCTTTTTTTCCCCCTGCAGAACAGTAGGAGTAATTTTGTTATTCTCCAGCTCTCTGACTGCAATATACTGGATCATTGTGTGGAAGAACAACCCTCAGATGCATTTAGTAGTTGAATGCATTTCTGAGCGTAGTTGTTACTTGCATTCTAAATAGTTAGTAGTTACCAACTGAAAAGTCACTCCATCAGGAACAAAGTTCCCTTTGTCTAGGGCTGTTGTTTATATACACAGTGTATAATTAGGCCAAATTCTGACATCACAAACAAAATTTAAAGCATGTATATATTAAACACATCCATAATAAGATTAGATGCCCTGTGAGGACAGGGACAATGTCTATCATGCTTAATCATTAAATCCCTACGACATACTACAATGCACTGGCACATAGTAGGTGCTCATTAAAGACGACTTGGCTGAGTAAGCATGCACATGAATGACCCTCATCGGATTATGGGTTTAGTTGTTGTCTCTCTTGCTGCATGCATGGATACATCTTTATCTAAAAAGCTCAATTCAATCTAAGCAAATCATGTCAGTGAGAAATGCAGTGTAATGGAAGAGGATGCACTCTACAGTCTCTTTAGAGCTAATTCTCCTTCTATTTCTCGTAGTGGTGTGATTCGGTCCAAGCTGTTTTTATCTCTCTTAGCCTTGATTGCTTTATCTATACAATAGAAAAAATAATGTCTACCTCCCAGATTTGTTGTGAGAATTAAATGAAGCATTATTTGAAAATTATCTACTACTTTGTCCAATTTGAGCATTCATGATCATTAGGTTTGGGGGATAAATACTGGCAGCCTTGAATACCAGTCAGTGATTGTCGCATATCAAACAACCACCCAGCTGATTTCATCTGAGTGATTCTGAGCTGCAGTTGAGATCCAACTCTGCTCCATGTGTTTCTCATCTTTCTTGGACCAGAAGGGCACCTAGAACATATTTCTATCATGGTCTTAGCAGAGATGCAAGAGGGCAAGCCTACTGAACAAGCCCATTTTTAACCCCTGTCTTCGTCACAACATCACATTGGCTAAAGCATGCTCTGTGGTCATCCTAAAGTCAAAGCATGGGAAGTGTTCTTTTTACACAGTACTTTTAAACAATAATCCAATTTAACACACCTTTCATAACTCTAGGTAGATGAGTCATAGGTCTTTTCTTCTAAATCCTGGCCACCAGGCAGAATGATGGAAAGAAGTCTCAGATGGCATTCTGCCACACATACAGATAAGTAGGCACAAAAGCAGTCATAGAACCTGTTCTGTAAGCTTAGGAGGTCCCAGATCTCTACCTTTTTATGTGCTCTGATGACTCCTTGAATGAAAAGGTTTATTATAGTGGCAAGATTTACCTAATTTTTTAATAGAAATGGTCAGATTTTTCAAATCAAATAGAAATGATCTACTGGTTCAGTCAGAAGTCAGGAGTACCATTCTGAAAGCTATCAAGTATTGGGACTTTAAAAATATTATGTCCTATGCATGCAAAGATAGGAATTTCAGTGTAATATTTTCAGAAAATCCACATTTCCTTATCATTACTAATTTTATCAATACAGAAATAATTTCTAATAAACATAAACATATTTCTAATAATTTAGCCATTACCAAAATCTCTGGTGTTGATCAAAACTTAAGAAGAAAACTTGCTGAAATGTCTCTGACTCACATCTCTCCAGTGTGGCATAACCATTCCCAGTATTCCCAATTAGGATAGATTTCCAATCAGGGTACTCCAAAAGGTAGCCAACCTTCGCCTGAATAGAATTGTACGCTAACACTGTACACTAAAACTAAATCACTATGTTAAAGTATTTTAAAAGTAAAATTACAGACAACACAATTAGATATCCAAAAATCAATGTTTGCTGGGTGATTTCCATACCTGCCATCTTACATTCAAAACTGTAAATTACTGTTAAGTTGTGTCTCTGTGATTCTAGAAAAGAAAATTAAATATGTAATAATCACTTGTTGTTGATCTAAGTATTTGGCAAAACATGTTGATCTTTTAGTTGCACTGAATTCATTCTTTTTACATCACAAAACCGAGGATGTAAAATTGGGCTAAAAATGAATGAAAACAGCCATTTTAAAATCGTATCACAATTCATGACCACAAGATTTAATTTAGCTTTCACTTGAGAACAAAGTACTCAAAATAGCATTAGCATTTCACATTCTTTTTTTTTTTTTTTTTTTTTTTTTTTTGAGGCGGAGTCTCCCTCTGTCACCCAGGCTGGAGTGCAGTGGCCAGATCTCAGCTCACTGCAAGCTCCGCCTCCTGGGTTCACGCCATTCTCCTGCCTCAGCCTCCCGAGTAGCTGGGACTACAGGCGGCCGCCACCTCACCCGGCTAGTTTTTTCTATTTTTTTTAGTAGAGACAGGGTTTCACCGTGTTAGCCAGGAGGGGCCCCTCTCGGCCTCCCAAAGTGCTGGGATTACAGGCTTGAGCCACCGCGCCCGGCCAGCATTTCACATTCTTAAGACTTTTGGCCAGAAAACTGAAATGAGACAGTAAATCTATCTTCGGGACTCTTCTGTAGCTGTCAGGTTGTTTTGCTTAGACTGTCTGGATAGAGCTGGCATGAAACTCCCCAGAATGTCCCTGTCCTACAAATCTCAGGTGATTATAACTGTCCTTGATTATCCATTTATTTTAAAATACAGAAGGGAGATGGCAGCTGTCTTTAAACATTTGAAAGGTTGTCAGGCCAAAAAGAGAGAAGAATTATTCTATGTTTTCCAGAGGACAGAACCAGCACCCATCAAATCTAAGAAAGGTAGTTCTGCTCAGTGTGAGGTAAAGCATTCTAACAATTAGAGCAGTGTAAATTGTAAATACTGCCTTGAGTAGAAGTAAACCAGGTGACCGCTATCTACAATACAGTTGAGGAACAGGAATTAGGTGATCTCTATGGAACCTCTGCTGCTCCGTTCTATGAGTTCATGATTACAAGAATCGAGTATTCTCACTGGGTTTGTTATCTTTCCTTTGCCCTGTTTCCTCATTTTCCCTCCTTTCTTCTTCCCATTTGAGTAAAATTTTCTGGCCAAGAGCCTCTTCCATTGTTCAGTGTCATACCTAACTCAGACTTGGGCAGCTATGTGACATTTTCTGACTCTATTTGAAGAGAAATCTCAATCCCAAATGGCTACCTTTTAGTTATTACGTGTGTGTGTGTGTGTGTGTGTGTGTGTGTGTGTGTGTGTGGTGTCTCAATATACATATTGGAGACAGGATCTTGCTCTGTCACTCAGTGCAGTGGTGTGATCCTAGCAACTGTAGCCTCAAACTTCTGGGTTCAACTAATCCTTTGGCCTCAGCCTCCTGATGAGCCAGGACTACAGGTGCATGCCACCACACATGGCTACATGTTTATTTAGAAAGATAACTCCAATAAAAAGTTTTGACATGTTTTCTATTTCTAGTTAGTCTTTAATTCCTTTACCAAAAATAGGGAGAAAATCAGATTTAGCTAAAAGTTACAGACAGGTTGCTAATGTTTCACAATCTTTGCTTGTATTCTTCCCTAAAACCAACACATTTCCCTCATTTATGAAAGCTACTTTCTCTTCCACATGCAAATTGTAATCTTGGAAACATAAAATGTTTTAGTTAGAGAAGTTTACTCTTATTATACATTTGTAATACTTCCATGGTCTCTCTTCAATAAATTCCCTTCATTTTTTGCAATAAAACATGGACACTTTCCAAAGCATAAACCCAGTGGCGACTTGATGATATACAGAACCAGCAGCACTATTAAATTACTAGAACTGATCCCTTTTGTGGTTTCTCAATCCATGAAATACTATTGTAACAGGTTTAACAAATTGGATTTTTGAAATTATTATTTTTCCAATAATAACTATTATTTGAGTTATCAAGAATGCTATTTATTTGAAGAAGCAAATATCAAATAACAATTATGCCTTAGTCCTCCAATTTTGAAGCAGCAGTTAGTATCAGTTCTAAATCACCGGAAACTCTGTCTCCCCCACATCCAGAGGGGTGTGTGTGTGTGTGTGTGTGTGTGTAAAAGTCTCACTCCAAGGCAGATGCCATAATGTTTAATGACGGGAACAGGCAACATTCTGATCAGGCAACGATGTTCTGTGACGTGTGGGACCCAGGACGAATGAGCTCTACCCTGAGGACTCCTCTGAAGGAACTGGAATTGTGTGGCTGGGCTTGTCAGATTCCCATGAGTTTTCATGCAACAGTGGTGGGACATGAGAGTCAATACATATGTCCAACACCCATCTTTTCATTAGTGAAAAATTATTTTTACATCTCTTATGCTAATTATCAAGTCCTTATGAGCAGATTTCCATGGCAATATTTGAAGTGCTTGGTAATCATGCCTGAAGTGTGTATTCCTGATCAGGGTACTTCAAATACTAACTGCTGCTAGGATATAAAGGAAAAATTAATTTTGTTCATAAATCACGCTGTTTATCTCAAAGTATTCTGAAAGTAAAATTTTACAAAGGCATAGAATAATCTAAGGCCCAACTCAGGAACAGCTGTAACCTTTATCTATTTGCATGTGGGCTAGTTGAAAAACATTGACAGCATTCTTGTAAATCTCAAGGCTGGGTTAATCTGAGACAAAATGGGGAAGTCAAGTTCTGCTTCCTTTATCCCCCACCTTAAACTCAGTGTCTAAAACTAAATGAGAAAACCAGCATCTCCTCAAATGTTTCCTCTTCTAGGTATTTGCCACCACAATCTTACCATCTGTCCTGACCGGAGATTTGGGATTCATCCTTATTAGAACTCCTTAATCAAACAAATACATTCATGTGGTCACTGTGGTGAGTTAAATGGTACCCTCCATGTTCTAATCCCAAACTTGTTAATAGAACCTTATTTGGGAAAAGGGTCATTGAGTTAAGGATCTTGGGATGAGATCATTCTGGATTATCTGGATAGTCCCTAAATCCAGTGACAAGCATCCTTATAAGAGAAAGACAGAAAGAGATTTCACATGGAAAGAAGACGGAGAAAAGGAGAAGGTCATGTGAAGAAAGATGAGGCAAAGGTTAGAGTTACTCAGCTATAAGCCAAGGCAGACTTAGAGTCTCACAGGAAGCTGAAGAGGCGAGAAAGGATTCTCACCCAGGTCCTTTAAAGGAGCATGGCTTTGCTCGCACCTTCATTTCAGACTTCTGGCTTCCAGAACTAGGAAAGAATAAATTTCTGTTGTTTTAGGCCCCATGTTGGGGGTAATTTGTTGTGACAGCACTGGGAAACTAACATAGTCACCAAATCCTCCTGAGACTACCTTTTTAATATCTCTGAATCCATCCTTTTCCCCTCGCTTTTATGCCACTGATATGACTCAGACTACCATTACATTCCACACATATTTTAATTGATAGAAAAGGAAGTTGATGGGTAGAGCCAAGACAACCTTCTGATCTGAGTTTTATGAGGGCCTGGTCTTAATTACTCTATGCTTTGGATCCACTATCTGTTCACACTGAGCACTTCTAGAAATGGGGAAACAATGACATACTTCATTATTATCATCAACTAACTTCTGCTCCACACCTGACAATTACACCATGCAGCAGAAACATACATAGTTACATTTTCCAGAGTTTGAAAAACTGCAGCTATTTCTCATCTACCCCTTGAAGAAGGAAAACAAGTTGCTTCATTTTTGCACACATCTTTCTGATACTGCAGCAGTGTGCTGGAGAACACAGACCTCTCACGAATCTAAATATTTCTTCCTTCTCCTTGGACTAAGGAAAAGCTATGGCAGAAAAAGAACTCCATTGCTCTGTGGGATTAACCAGATTAAACCCTGAGCTGACTGATTGGAAGGAGACGTCAACAAAGGCTTTCAGGCAGAGACAGCAATAATTCCATCTCTAAGATTGATAAATAGTTGTTCGGTACCTAGAGGAATGTTTTTGAATTATTCTGAGCTTTAATGCCTACAAAAAAAATTTCTCTTTCCACTAAGGCAGGTGCCCATCGGCAGATGTTCCAGCAACTGTACCACTCTACAAAGTATAGAGATCCAGTCCCCTGGGGCTAATGAGGTTATTGATTCCTAAGAACTATCTGGCTTCAGGCAAACTACCTACTCCCAGAGACTGAAATCTATGCCAGTGTGAATATTGTAGTCTGTTTTCCCACTGGTGTACCGCAATTTCAATAGTCGTAACCTATAATGTAGGAATTTAACAAATACCATATCAATGGGTTGCTAATTACAGATTATAGGCAACGATGTCAAGAATAACCTCCTTAAACCTTCCCCAAGCACTAGGACGCTCAGAATTTCCCTCGATGCCTGTTTACACACTTTTAGAGTCTAATACTTTATCTCTTCCTCTCAATATGATTCATCTCCACCCTGACACTATAATAATAAGACTAAAAATATTACAGCATATCAAATTTGGAGCGAGGCAGTGAGAAAATCTGGGAGAAGTTTCCACTGGAAGCCTCTTCTGTTCATGTCTATCACAGCTTCTCATTACCTGAGAACGGAAATCACAATGAATGTTTCTGCCGTGAAGAAGTGCAAGAAATAAGAAACTGGAATGTAAAAAAGACAGTGTTTTTGATTATATATAATTTGGGTGAGTATAGAAATAGACCATGGAGGAACATGTAGATGTGCATAAACATAGACATACATTTTGGCAAAATTAAATTGCATTGTCACAGAAGTGTGACCATAAAGTAATAAGATTAGTTTCCTTGTCAAACTTGCGGAAATCATTTGTCATTCTGTATATATATGTATTCTATAATTGTGTTTCAAATGTAGCAACCCTTAAGTACCTGGTCTCACAAATACACTGGAGTCTATTCTCAATTCTACATTCACCCAGTTAGATTTATGACTCTCATAAATAATCCAAAGATTCAGGGTCCATGATTAGAATGGACCCATAGACAAATTAGGTAGACATGAGGCATTAGGGCAAAACACATAGGCCCACCCTAATTGAGTAGGCAGCTACCACTCTCCATTCTAATGAACCAGTTTTAGCTGTACTAGAAAAGTCCTCTTGTCAATAGAAGAAGTCCCAAAATTTCCATCATCTGCATGCCTGACACCCACATGGCTGACATGCCTTTAACTACCATTTATGGACGAGGTACTTTATATGCCTAATCTCTAATCCCTATAGCCACTCACAAATGTGCACATTACTATCATCATTACTATTTAACACATGAGAAAATAGGCTCATAAAGGTTAAATGACTCGCCTAAGGGCCCACAAGTGATGAGTGGATGAACATAGATTAGAACTTCTAATTACCAATCTTCTGTCTTATTTCCAAGCTTTGTGACTCAAAGACAAAGCTTGTCATGCCACAATTAATGTTCAAATGCAAATGTAGACAGCATAAGATAGTAAGACTCTGTGTAACTCACACTGAGGATCCAATGAGGAGAGCAGTGGAGCCCCCATACGTGGTAAGAGTGTGGAAAGAAAAGGTTGCAGAGAAGTGAGTCTGAGGGTCTTAGGGACACAGTGTGCCTTCTCACAATTCTACCCAGGGGGGCGACTGAATTCTGCCTTGTCTTCTTTTATCTCATGAGGCAAAAGCTCACTTTCATTCTGGGCTTCAAAGGTAGCCAGCACATTTGAATTACCCAATTTGTCATAAAATATTGTTAGGAAAATGCCAAAACTGTCAAAGATGAATTAAATTTTTCTGACAGCTTGAGTTGGACTCATGTCCCTTCTTTCATTTGATATGTTACTGCTTGGTTTTTCACAATCTTGATATCCGTACTTAGAAACAACATTCTCAGACACCAGATATCAAGGAAGGGTTCAGGCCCTACTGCCTGAGTTCAAATTTTCAGAGTTTGGAGGAAGGCAGCCCAAGGGTCACTGGAATTATAATAACTAAAGGGAAAAAATATATACCAAGTTAGGTTTATGGCTTCCTCCCTAACTACCCAAGGGACAGAGATAGGGAGTAAGATAACTAGATGACATTTTTTGTCATTGTTCTTCCTAAAGGTCAACATTTCTTCAGATCTGGTTAAATTTTCAGCATTCTTACCTCTGCATGTTCTGTCCAGCCCCTCCTATTGCTATAATTTTGAGGAAGTCACTGAGAGAAAGTGCTGACTCATAAAATTACTGACTGGAAGCCAGTAAGTGACAGCACTTACAGGCAAGGTTGTATTAAAAAATGTAATGAAGTCAAGAAATTTCTCTGGGGGCTTTGGCTTTTTACTGAAGTAAAATAATTTTCCCACACCTTTGTTGTCTCACTTTGTTGCTTTTCATATTTGCAACTTTGATGACCAGAAAAAAAAACCCACAAAAAACCCAAAACAAACCAAAACAAAAACAAGCAGAGGAAGAAAGAAGGGAGGAGGGGGGTGGGGAGAGAGAGAAAGAGAAAGAAATACGTGCATTAAAGAAAGGATTTGTTATCAGTGCCCTCTTCTGGAAACACATGAAAGTAGCTTGGAATCGAGCTGTAGCATTTCTTTGAGGAGAAGGCAAAGAGATTTATGCTGGCAGACAGTGTCAGGCTTCCATGTGTCTGATGTTATTTGGGGTTGACATAATGAAGTAGAAAGAGCCCTAAACTTAGAAATCAAAAATTGTGGATTTAAATCCAGCCTTTGCTCCTAACCTTCTACAACCTCAATATTTAAATCATTTGGTGTTTTCAGTAGGGTAGACCATATATCTGGATTAGAATCACCAGAGGCTTTTGCTAAAAGTGCAGAATCCCAGGATTCACTCCATCATTGGAATCAAATGGCAGGAAGAGGTATGAATCTCAATTTTAAACAATTTCCAGGGAAATTCTTAAGTAGTGTTCTGGCTTCGGTTATCTAATCTGTAGGTCGATAACTACAGAAAACTGATGATTTTCTTAGATTAAGTGACATATAACGCCCCTTACACATCTAACGCTTCATGATCTTATAAAACAAAACAGAAGGAATGATTCCTCAATGGATTAACAAATTGTGATAGGCCCATACTTTTACTCCTCAGGAGTAAAAAGGAATGAATTATTGATACATGCAGCAACATGCATGAATCTCAAAATATTTATGCTAGGTGAAAGAAATCGGACACGAAGAGATTATTCCATTTTCATAAAATCCTAGAAACTGCAGAGTAATCTATACTCACAGAAAGCAGACTGGGGATAGGGGCAAAAAGAAGGAGGTTTTACAAAGGGGGCAACTATGAAACTTTAGGGGTGAAGGAAATGTTTATTATCTTGACTGAGGTGGTGGTTTCCTGGGTAAGCACATATGTCAAAACTTGTGAAACTGTACACTACATCTCTGCCATTTACTATAAATCACTTACCTCAACAAAGTTGAAAAAGAAAGAAAAGAAAACAAAGAAGGGAAAGGAAGGAAGGAAGGAAGGAAGGAAGGAAGGAAGGAAGGAAGGAAGGAAGGAAGGACGGATGGAGGGAAGGGAGAAAGAGAGAGAGAAAGAGAGAAAGGAGAAGGAAGGAAGGGAAGGAAGGAGGGAAGGGAAGGAAAGGGAAGGGAAGGGAAGGGAGGAAATGGACTAGGATCTTGGGGAAGTTTGGATATCCATCTTCCTGGATATCCAAGATTTCCTTTCCACCTGTAGCAGACAGGAATCTTTCCTGAGTTAGCGGACAGGAAGAGTGAGCGTCCCTGGACTGAGAGCAGGGAGGCTTTGTTAAACAGGGAAGGATCTGCGGGCATCCTAAATCGCTCCACTTCAAAGGCCGGAGAAGCAATTTGGAAGCTGCAAGAGCAGAGCTTGTGCAGTGGTCTGCATAAGCTGCAAGCCAGAAGCCTCTGCCTGCCACCCAATCCATTCACAGCATTGTGGATACTCCCCACCTGTCTCCCTGTTTTGTTGCAGAGCTGGGTAGTGCCTGGATCAGTCCTCATGTTCATCACATTCAGCCCAGGCTGGCATCAGGGCTTTGGAGGCTGTATCATTGGAAAGGCAGTGTCTGTTTAAAATTACCTTGCTAGGCCAGGCACGGTAGCTCACTCTTGTAATCCCAGCACTTTGGGAGGCTGAGATGGGAGGTTCACTTGAAGCCAAGAGTTCAAGACCAGTCTGGTCAACAGAATGAGACCCCCATCTCTACAAAAACACAAAAATAAAAATAAATTAGCCGGGCCTGGTGGTACACACATGTAGTCCCATCTTCTCAGGAGGCTGAAGCGGGAGGATCGATTGAGCCCAAGAGTTCAAGCCTACAGTGGGCTGTGAGGGCACCACTGCACTCCAGCCTGGGCAACACAGCAAGATCCCATCTCTTAAAAAAAAAAAAAAAAATATATATATATATATAGAGAGAGAGAGAGAGAGAGAGAGAGAGAACCTTGCTAGCCCAGAGGAGTCTCGAACTGGCGTCAAGTTGAGGACTTGCTCCAGGCTCTTTCAGAAGAATGTTCCCAGCTCCCCACTGCCACCTCAGCTGAAACTGGGATTGCAGTCTCTATCCACACACTCCCTTCTCTTATCCTCCCAATTGGTTTCCCCTCTCCCCCTCCCACAGAGCCCACTTTCTGAGCTCTGAGCTCTGCTTTCTGCAAGCTTGAAAGAAGTTTACTGGAAGCTCTGGCAGAAAGTTAAATTGAATAAAGATCAAAGTTAATAAATTTCCTGGTAAACCCACAGATGGTCCACTTTAAAGGCAATAGTCCCATTCACTTCTGATTAAAATAAAAATTGTCTGTAAGAAAACTCCCTAGAACAAAGTTGAATGATGGAACTATATTAAGAGAGCAGTTCATTACCCTTAAGTGAAAAATGCACAAAGTCATCATTCAGAGGCAGTCATGGAGTGGTGATGGTAAAGAGGTAATTAAAGGGACAACCTACATTTAGCTGAACAATTTGGGAAATCCTAGAAATAGAACAGTCTCCCCAAAATGCATACTATCTTCAGGCTACCTAGATGATCAGATTGGTGTCACATTTTATGCATAAGTCCAGTTACCTTTGAGTACCAGAGTGCAAACATTAGAAGCAAGTTCTGCCCATGGTCACTAATTTGGTTTCTCTGTTTTTGGAGAAAGCATTTACTTGTATCCATTTCCCCATCTCCTAATATTTATCCCCATTAGCAGGTGCATGTTACCTGACCAACCTCAGGGAGGTATGTACTTGCATATTCACCTTTCTCCTCCCTACCACCAGGGCCACCTCACATTTTCCAACTTCAGAAACAATGAACTTAGTAGAATCTTAACAATTTTATTAAAGAATAGAAATGTACTGTTAATTACACAAAAATTGGTGGCAACATTAATTAGACTCTGGATCATTGATATTCCTCATTCCTTCCCCTTTTCTTTCCATGTCAATGGAGCATGCAACTTTATTTACACCAAAGACTTTCTTAGGAAAAGTATAAATTACAACATTCTATTTCTAAATTCCTCAGCCACAGACTCTTCTGTAAATCTTGGTAGGTCCACTTGTTTGGAAAAGATGAAAATCTCCAAGATTAACTGGAAATTTGTAGACAAACTTTGGTCCAGCTCTCCTGTGCTCTCTGCATTTCTTTTTTTTTTTTTTCTTTTTTGAGATGGAGTCTCGCTTTATCGCCCAGGCTGGAGTGCAGTGGCTGCAATCTCGGCTCACTGCAACCTCCACTACCTCCAGGGTTCAAGCAATTCTCCTTCCTCAACCTCCTGAGTATCTGGGACTACAGAAGCACGAACCACACTTGGCTAATTTTTGTATTTTAGTAGAGACAGGGTTTCACCATGTTGGCCAGGCTGGTCTTAAACTCCTCACTTCAGATGATCCACCAGCTTCGGCCTCCCAAAATGCTGGGATTACAGGAATGAGCCACCGTGCCCTACCTGCTCTCTGCATTTTAGAGATGGAAAGTGCTAACTGTGGAGGTAAAGTATTTCATGAATATATGCAGACACAGCAAAGACAAGTCGAACCTGTATAATGATAGTACGCTTTAGATTTTATGGCCAAAGCTAATTTTAACTAAACAAAAAAGGCCACCCAGATCTCCAAATTCTTATTCTAATTGCTGCTGACTTAGAATGATCCTGGGGAGGTCAATTACCATCCTCTTAACTCTGTTTTCTTCTGACACTCTCTATCAAGTTCCACTAAGTATATCAAAAATTAACAAAAAACTCTTTGACTTCCTTAGATGGGAAGGAATCCAGGCAGATTAATAGGACACAGTATTGCAATTCTTAATCATTGAGATTGCTGCAGGCTGGCAGGTGTAATTAAACAGTCATCAGCCCATAAACTGCAGGGTGAGAGTTCAGTGCCGATGTGTCAAATTGGACAAAGTTAACCAGAGGGCTCACCTGAGGAATGAAACTGGGAGACACTCAAGCTTTAGAGTGCCCCATTAGAATCAGACAGTAATTATAAAACAGGATTCACGGAGAGCTCTTTCAAATTCCAGTGAAGAGCTCATTTCTGAAGCCATTTGTTAAGTTATTGCAGCCAACTATTGCCATTGCTGCAATCGCTTTTGCAGAGCCAAAAAAGAAACTAATTTTAGCTACGTCTTCTTCTACCGCTTACCTTTCCTAGGAAAGAATTTTCTTCAGAGAATCTGAAAGTTGAATCTTCTAGTAATAAACACTTTAGAAGATAGAAAGCAAGAAAAATCTCAGTCGAAAATCTTTTCACAAAGTAACTAAAGAGGCATTATTGGAAACAAGTGGAAAGGAATGGCAAACTGTCACAGCTGTGGCTGCCTGCTCTTAAAAGTAGGAATGCAGTAGAAAGAAAATCCTTGTGGAAAAGTTAATATGACTGTGGATGGTAGGGATGCTGGTGCTACCCCTGGGCCTGGGAGTAATCACCCACTCCAACCAGCATAAACTCCAGGGAGCATGAGATGTGGCTCCCCTTAGAGCTCATCAAACAATTCTGGGGACCCACAGAAAAAGGCGTTGCCCATCTGAGTGTATGATAGTGTTGTTTCGGTGGGGAAGCTTCTTCATTATTCAGGAACACGGTGAATGATTGACACTTACTCCAACACTTGGCGGCAAGCAATTTATGATGAACCTCCATACGTGGTTTTTTAAAATCACCTTAAAATTAATGGCTTCTATAGCCCAGAAGAAGGTGGTGGAGGAGACGTGAGGCCTCTTGAGTTTGGAGCTCAGGCAAGGAAAAGTTGGATCTGGCTATAAACGGACCCTTGGGGTGAGAAACCTGGGGACCTCGGATAGGATTGTGAAAGTGACTGCACTGCCCCCATGTGGACAAAATGGTTCCCTTCATGGCTTTGCTCCTTTGACTCTGGGTTGAAGGTCACAGGATATAGGATTAAAGAATATTCTGGGATCTTCTGGGAACAGAAACAAGCATTGCTTCAGTGTTCACACCACCACAAGGCTGGCTTTGCCATATAACCCTGGACCTGCTGGCATTCTGCAGTCTTCTTTTTTTTTTTTTTTATTACTCGCTTCTTGCCACACGTATTTGTTGAGTTCTGGTCATGGGACCATGATAAGCTCCTGGGATGGTCAAAAGCCTGAGGTGCAGTCCTTGCTCAATAAGCAGATAAGATAACCCTCACATCTCTGAATGCGAGCTGATAAGGTGGCAAAGAGAACAGGGCAGCAAAGTTCTGTGACACAGAAAGAATAGAGAAGGATTTATTCCTCCAGAGAAGGCTCAAAGAAGGTCTTGGGGAAGAAGAGAACTTTGGAACATGTTTTGAAATCCAGGAGGATGTCCCCGTGTGGTGGAATAGGAGGAAAGTGCTGGGAACAGAAGGAACAACATAAACCATGGCACAGGGACCTCACTCCTCTCGGCGAAGTCCAGTAACCCTTCTGGCTAAAATGAGAGGTGACTGGGTAAAGGAAGGAGGACCCAGCGTGAGACCACACAAGGAGGTTGTGGACAAAACAGGAAGTGTTTTACAAATGCTTGAACTTTATCCTCTAGACAGCAGGAGCCACTGAAGTCTTAGAGCAGATAAGATGTGATCAAAGTAGTACTTTTAAACAGTCACTCTGGCAGCATTGTGGTGAATGAATTTTGGAGTTGGTGTAGAACCTAGAGGAAGGAAAGGAGGACAAAGGCCACTGTAGTATTGGCCAGGGGAGAAATGAGGAGGTCTGGGTGGGGTCATGAAGTGGCAGGTTTTAAAGCAATATTTCTGATAGACAAGTGGTAGGCTTGGAGATTTATTGGATGTAGAGGTTGAACGAAAGGGAAACAAAGGATGATTCCCAGGTTTCTAGTTTGTATCTAGACTACAGGAATGTTACTGCCATTAACCATGGGAGGAATTATTGAGAGAGGAAAAGATGGTGCAAGGGGGATATTGGGCATTTGCTTTTGGTCACGTTGGGCTCATAGCCAGGGCTGCACCATGGGGAACTGCAAATGTAGGTCTGGACCTCAAGTATTTATGACCCATTTTTATATGGGTCATAATATGGCTCTGGAATGTTAATGTGTCCAAAGATTCCTAATAGGTGGTGATGTTTCGCCATCCTTGCGTCTCTGGTTTTAGCATAGTACCAGAAATGAATATGCCATGCTATTATCTGAAAGCCAGAAAAGAGACAGACGGCAGAACCTGGAAAACACCAGATTCCAAGGCCAGTCCAAAGAAGATTGAGCCAGCAAGAAGGACTGAGAAAAAGCAAAACCCAGGAATGAGAATTCCAAGGAAGAGGAAGAGATTCACATGTCTATGCCTCAGAACTCAGAAGAATGTAAATGGGATATCTGAGGTCATTTTTTACCTTTAGTAGAGAGGTGAATATGCAAGCTGGTTTGGAAATGATTTGGGAAAGAGTGAAAGGTGAAGCCATAGGAAAAAAGATCAGACTAGACTTCTGGTGAATTTAGACTTCAAGATAAGGAGAGGAGGTAAAAGAGTTGTAGATTGACAGAAGGATTTCTGGGCTGGATGGATGGTTGCTTTTAAAGAAAAATTAGATTTGAGTATGTTTATGGGCAGAGAAAAAACTCCCATGGACAAAGAGAAGCCAGTGATAAAAGTCAGTGGGATACATGAGGATGGGCTAAAGAGAATAGGTGATGGGGTAACTTTACGAAGGAGCATTTACATCTAATCCTCCAAAACAGGAGGGGAGAAGAAAACACAAATAAGGAAGCTCTCCTTAAAAAAATCAGCTTCTAGGCTGTGGTTATTTCTTGATTACACATCCTGAATTTCTCCAGAAGTGCCTGATTAGAAGAATCTTCCATAGTACCCACTGCAATTGATGTTGAAAAGCCAGAAGTCCAGTTTTTCTATTGTATTTGGTATAGGCAAAACAGAGTTTTTACTTGCAGCTTTTATTTTCTGGTTTTTATTTTGAGCTATTTCAGCTGCAGTCAACAATGGAAAATATTAGACCAAAAGGGACGTAAAAGGAAAGGCCTTCCATTTCGCCATTAACTAGCCTTCCAGGAAATACCACCACTTAATAGCCACAATAGGCTGCACCGCAGCCCCTCCCCTCAACTCTTCATCTCTTAGTTACCCTGGACAAGTGAGGTACCATTGACATTCCCCACAATGGAGTTCAAAACTGTACACTTGACATTACAGACAGTAAAATATCAATTGGTAGCTATTCCTCATTTCACATTGGAGTCCTCTCCCTGAATATGATCCTCTAAAGCAGAGCGAGAATTCTGAGGTCTTTGGTCCTCACACTTTCAGTTTTATGATACAGTCCAATCAACGAGAGTTCTAAACTTTACACACAGTTTTAAATGGCAAAGCAGCTCAGGATTTTGACTGACTAAATTTATTTCTCTAATTTTATAATAATTACCCTACTTCCTTTGTTCCATGTACTATTTATAGCCTGAGAAGATATCAGATCTGAGAGGTTCTACATAACTGAAGCTTTAGTTTGGATTTTATCAAAATGGGGAAGAAATGCAAAGGATTTATTTTTCTGAAACCACCTTTCCTCTTAACACTATGAAGGTTTGATAAATGTTGCATACACCACCTTCTGCGCCCCACTCCCACTCTCCCCAAATGTACCTGACAAAGTTTTGCAAATGGCAAGTGATGAATGGTACAAAGACCATCTGCCTTTGGCTGGAAGAGCCAAGTCCAGGTCTTAACATGAAACACTTACTTTAGTCCTGATGTTCTCAATGGATATGACTTTATGACTACAGGGTATACTGAACCGCACTGCAAACTGCGTCGGGATTCCTTTGCGACCAACCACACCACATCAAATTGCATTCTATTCCTGCTCTATCTACAAGTCTTCCCAAACTTACCTTCTTTTCTTGCTAAACATCTATTTCAATTTTTTTATCTTCCCCCCTTTATATATCAGCATTCTCTAGAAGAAACTAGAGCATTTTAGGTGGAAAATATAGCCTTTATGTAACAAAAAGAAATTTCAAAATTGTATCTCTTCCCCAAATCTTTCTAGGTCATATATTGTGTCAAGAAGATAGCAGGCTAACGTCACCCTCTAATGGAAGAGTGTTTTCAGGCATTTAACTGCTCAAATGGACCATCCTTAAGGTCATTCAACTTTTCGTTCTGATACCATTTCACCAATCACCTTCTTAAAAAGATTTTTTTTCACTTCAAATTCAATTCTAGCTCAATTTTCTCTTATAAACCAGTTTCCCATTTTGATTTCTTTATATTTTATTTCTAACAGTTTTCTAATAAAATTAATATATGTTGGCGGAGCGCTGTGGCTCACGCCTATAATCCCAGCACTTTGGGAGGCCGAGGTGGGCGGATCACTTGAAGTCAGGAGTTCAAGGCCAGCCTGGCCAACATGGCGAAACCCCATCTCTACTAAAAGTACAGAAATTAGCCAGGGATGGTGGTACATGCCTGTAATCCCAGCTACTTGAGAGGTTGAGGCAGGAGAATCGCTTGAACCTGAGAGGCAGAGGTTGTAGTGAGCTGAGATCGTGCCACTGCACTCCAGCCTGGGTGACAGAGCAACTACACTAATTATGCATTGTTCATATATGACTATTCCTCTAAAATACGTGTTTAAAGTCTTTGGATTCTAGCATATTAAGATACCACTATTTCATCAATCTCTTACTATCAAATATGTAAGTTGTACCCAGTTTTTTCAAGTTATCAGAAATATTGCTATTAAAATCCAGCTATATTATCTAGTGAATCTTACTATTTCCTCAGACTGATTTCCTAGAACTAGAGGCAGACTGGATGGAATACTAGATTTATTCCTGTCTATTAGTGTGACTCTAGACAAGTTGTTGAGTCTCTCTATGCCTCGGTTTATCTGCAAAATGGAGATTATGATAACGCATAATTCACAGGATTGTTGAAAAATTAAACTTAGTAAAAGTGCTGAATAAAAAAAAAAAAGTGCCGAATAAATATTTGCTGTTGTTATGAAAACCTTTAAAGTTTTCAATGCATATACAACATTTTAGGATGTTAAAACTAAAGTTTGACCCTGCCACTTGGAAACAATAGACTCCAGAACCCACACTCTTAACTGCTATGCTTACTAACCCTCATGAGCATAACAATTCCAGTTCTAGGAATTTAGGCTGAGGAAATACTTGACAGACACACACAAAGTAAAATACATGCGATAGATGTTCCACACCAAAGGTAGGTGCCTGAACACAATGTTCAAAAGATAGACAAAAAAGCTAGGCTTTCTACTTTAGATCACTCAGGCAAAGACTAAACAAGTGCTGAGTGTGGAAGAAGTGGATTTGGGAGGTGAGGTCTTCAGCTAAGCTGTGCCTTGAGAGCCTGCCCATCACCGGGGAGAGGGGAGCCTGGTATCTCCCACTACAGGCTTAGTGACCTCTTCCATTGCTGTGCCCTATCCTCTGAGAGGCCAGAAGATTCAATTAACAAGTAGCAAGAGGGAAAGAGAGGAGTGAGAGAAGGCAACCAAAACCACCGTGCAAAGAGTAGGTGCCCCAGCAAACACAGACCTCAAGTGGGAGAAGTAAAGGAAACGTCTTACCTGTGAAATAAAAGACCGAAGTTTGATTAATAGCTTGGATTGTATACTCTTATTTCTGAATCAAGCCAGCATTTGTGGCTTAGACCATAGGCCAATCTATTCCCCAAGAGCAAGCAGAACAGAGGGGCATCCAAGTTCTCAGCCAGCGAGTAGGGGAAGCTTCCACCACCAAAGCAATTTTTAAGTAATGATAGGAGACACAAATGAAGAACCCATCACGCTTGTCCAGTGGAAAGGCTCCACATAATAATAAAACATTGCCGCCCAGAAAACTTGTCTCAATTTATATTCCAATGAGCAGTGTACAGGAGTCTCTTCTTCCCTCACTATGAAATATATGATTTATAATTTGGTTTCCCAAATAGATTTTTTTTTTTTTTTTTTTGAGATGGAGTCTCGCTCTGTTGCACAGGCTGGAGTGCAGTGGCACAATCTCAGCTCACTACAACCTCCGCCTCCTGGGCTCAATCCATCCTCCCACCTCAGCCTCCCAAGTAGCTGGGACTACAGGCACCCAGCACCACGCCCAGCTAGCTTTTTTTTGTTTTTTGTTTTTTTTAATATTTTTAGTAGACACTGGGTTTCGCCGTGTTGGCCAAGCTGGTCTCGAACTCCTGATCCACCCACCTCAGCCTCCCAAAGAGTGCTGGGATTACAGGCGTGAGCCACCTTGCCCGGCCCCAGATAGGTTTTATTTGTGTGAAGAGAACAAACTGAATGGCTGACACAGATATATTGCTTAGCAAGTATATTTCTAATAGTAAATAAATAAATTGGCATTTTAATTTATCAGCCAGCCAGTGTTTTAAGAGATTAGTTAATACAAATAAGCCCCCTAGAATGAAGTCACTTCTCACAGAGATGACAATTCAAGTTCCCACCCGTGCCCAGCCGCGCAGGTCCCCAGCAGCCCCAGCGCAGGCGGCCTCCAAGGTCCTCCGGGAAGCCAGCTGGCTGGCAGGTTGGCCTGTCTTTAGCACCATTTTAAACTGCAACAAGCAGAACAGCAGGCTTTGAGGAGTGAGGACATGAAATGTCCTCCCGGGACCAAGAAACTGGATGTTCACAGATCCAGTTTCTAATTGCAAAGCAGCTAATCATAGAGCATCTAATTGAGAGGGAGCATTTGAACAAAGAGTGGAAATAACCCTGCCACCATTCAGCACGGAATGAGACCCGGGCCTCTCAATGAACAACTCCTTCCAACAAAAATAGCAAGTCTGCGGCGCCGCGTAAAGGTGCTGGCAATGGGGTGTGTGCACATTACTGTGACAGGCAAACACAGCATCAAGAAAACACTGAATCTTCCTGTTTATCCCCAGAAGGGGATAATAACCAGAGTGAGAGGGAGAGCTGCATCCTTCTTCATTTAGAAACGAGCTCCCACTAATGCCTGGCTCTCCAAGTTTATAGACCAAATACCTGCTCGCACTAAAACTGCCACATATTGTAAACCTCACCAAGGAAGTGAATCCATCACGTTCTCGCTCCCTTAAGAATAGTTTTTCCCTGGAGTACATAACCCATTACTGCATATCTTGTAGAAATCAAATGCAGACTCTATCTTCCCCCACAGAACAAATCGGTTTTGCAGAAAAATGCACAAATCATGACATTTTGTTTTTCTTTCGCTTTAAGGCTTTTATTTCATTAGGGTTGTTGTTTTCTTCTTTTTCTTTGTTTTCAGGCAGCAATTCCTAAGGCATCACTACACTTGAATTAGAGCCACAGCTAGGGAGGGGACGCCATTCCCCACTTAGTCTCTAGCCACAGGGATGGTACCGTGGCCCACTCCGGACCACAGTGAGAAGCAAATTTAGGAGCATGCAAACCCAGGTGATTTACTTTGAACCCTTTTCTGACTCTTTGTCTCCCACTCTTTCCTACATGTTCCTGATTTGATCCCTCCAATCAGGAGACATTTCTCTGTTATGTCACTAACACTGTCAGTCACCAGACTTGTTCTTTGGGTTCAGGGATTTATTATTCACCCTGTACCCCTAGGGCTGGTGCTGGGTGTGGCACATGGTAAGCCATCAATGAATATTTGGAGATGCCAGGCACGGTGGCTCACACCCATAATGCCAGCACTTTGGGAGGCCAAGGCGGATGGATCACTTGAGCTTGGGAGTTCAAGACGAGCATGGCCAACATGGTGAAACCCTGTCTCTACAGAAAAAATATTAGCCAGGCCTGGTGGCACATGCCTGTCATCCCAGCTACTTGGGAGGCTGAGGCAGGAGAATCGCTTGAACCCAGGAAGCAGAGGTTGCAGTGAGCCGAGATTGCACCACTACACTCCAGCCTGGGTGACACAGCAAGACTCTGTCTCAAAAAAAAAAGGGGGGGGGGAATGAAAGAATGAACTAAATATATTTAAGGAGGACTAAATAAAGAATCCAAAGACTGACCCTAATGCTGGATTGTAAGGAAATTTGTATTAGTTGAATGCCTACTGTGTATCAGTGATAGACAAGGCACTTAAAACTCTCATTTAATCCCTACACCCTCCATATCATACCACAAGTTCAGCAGTTTCTGTATGTATCTGGGCTTACCTCTATGAAGACAAGCTATTTCTAGATATTGAGCTATTTTTATAAGAAATTAGAAACACAAAGAATGACTTTAGGAAATAAGGATCACAGTAGTTTCTTCAATTAACTTCTTCTTTGTATTATGTCTTATCAATGCCCAACTAAATATCTCTGTCATTATCTATCTATCCAACTATCATTATCTACCTACCTTTTTTTTTTTTTTTTTTTTTTTTGAGATGGAGTCTTGCTCTGTTGCCCAGGTTGGAGTGCAGTGGCTCAATCTCAGCGCACTGCAACCTCCACCCCAATAGTTCAAGAGACTGTGCTGCCTCAGCCTCTCGTATAGCTGGTACTACAGGCACGTGCCACCACACCTGGCTAATTTTTGTATTCTATTTTTATTAATAGTAGAGATGGGGTTTCACTATGTTGGCCAGGCTAGTCTTGAACTCCTGCCCTCAAGTGTGATCCACCCGCCTCAGCGTCCCATAGTGCTGAGATTACAGGTATGAATCACCATGCCCGGCCTATCTTTTTTTTAAAGGTAAGTTCTGTAGGGAAGAAAGGAGGAGTCAAAAGCCATGTTTTATCAGGGAAAACTTCTATACACTTAAAGATTATTTTAAATACCTAGAGCTCATTATGGGTACTTCACATAGGATGATCGGAGATGGTTAGAGTCAGGAAAGCATGTGATACAAGCAGGAAAATGACACTGTATGCAATTTAATCTCTGAGCATGCACAAGTACTCCAAGTTTCTGCAGTGCTTTGGGACACTGCCAAGGATGTCACAAAATTGACATTATCTTCAGAATGGGCTTTTAAGTCAAGGTGATCCCATTCTGTTCTGATGTATCCCTCCTAATGAACAACCTTAATTATCTCTTTCTCTTAAAGATAGAGTTCGGGGAGAAGGAATTATCTTGTTCTTCTGGTTGGTTAAATGTGGATAAACAAGAGTTTAGAATGCTTTACTTCAATAAATAAATAATGCATCATTCAGGCTGAAGGCCCTGTGTAGGAACAGCGCAGCCCTTTCTCGGGCCAAATTTTGTCAGGTGGACATCTTAAGATTATTTCAAATTTTCCAACCTTTGGAAAGCCATATTTCCTTCCAAGAAAAGTAGATTTTCTTCTCCTAATTTTCCTTCCCTTGTCACATTCAGGATGCTACAATGTTAAGCAGGGCCAACCATTGGAGTCTCTGACGGAGAACTTGAGTGCATGTCTGAGCAGTGGGGACCTGGCAATTGTAGCTGAAACCTCAGGCAAGATAAGCCATTATCTTTCACTTCCATGGTTCTTCTCTGAAGCATAGCTGAGCCTTGCTCATTTCAGCCCAAAAAAGAGAACTTGATGTGCATAAGAAACCATTTACATATTTGTTTTCAAAGGAATTACTCAAAACCTGCCTACCATTTCCAGTTTATGAGTAATTAGTTAACCATTTTAATGATATCAAAAACTCATGGTCAGCCAGGCTCAGTGGCTCATGCCTGTAATCCCAGCTCTTTGAGAGGCTAAGATATGCAGATGGCTTGAGCCTAGGAGTTAGAGACCAGCCTGGGCAACATGGTAAAACTCTGCTCCCCCCCAAAAAAAAAAATTAGCCAGGCATGGTGGTGCACATCTGTAGTCCCAGCTACTTGGGAGGCTGAGGCACAGGGATCACTTGAGTCCAGGTGGTAGAGGCTGCAGTATGCCGGGATTGTGCCACTGCATTACAACCTGGGCAACACAGTGAGACCCTGTTCCACAAAAAAGAAAGAACAACAACTCATGGTCAAGCAAATTTAAGAGAATCCCCAAAGTAATTGTTTAACACAAAGTAATGTCAGGTTTTCAGTCTAGGTTCTTAGGAGAGCTTATGGAGCCATGTGCTGAGAACTTCAACCTGTCAGTTCAGATGGAAATGGAGCACTGGGAGCTTTCCTCCTTGAAATCTGGTCTCCCTCGTAATGTTGTTACACAGACATCCCAGACACCCAGAGATTCCATGGACCCCACTTCAAAATCTGCTTCAATATCTCATCATGTTCATGTTTTTTTCCTCTCTTTTAAAGTTTTTTTAAGAGACAGAGTCTCACTCTCTTCCTCAGGCTGGAGTGCAGTGGTGCAATCAGAGCTCATGGCAGCCTGGAATTCCTGGACTCAAGCAATCCTCCCACTTCAGCCTCCTGAGTAGCTGGGACGACATGCGTGCACCACCATGCCCAGCCAGTTTATTTTATTTCATTTTTTGTGGAGACAGGGTCTCGCTTTGTTGCTCAGGTTGGTATCAAATTCCTGGCTTCAAGTAATCCTCCCACCTTGGCCTCCCAAAGTGTTGGGATTACAGGCATGAGCCACCACACCCGGCCTTGTTTTTTTTTCTTTTTTTTAATGCTAGATTGGATCCCTACGTACATCTTTTTGTCCTTCTCTATCTATCCTTTAAAACCTGAATCAGAGAAACAAATCTTTCATGGGCTGATCTTCTCAGGTTTTCTCTCAAATGTCTATCTCACCATGTTAACTGGCTGACAAGATGGCCCCACTGTTCCTCCGAGCCTCAGACCTACACACTGGAAAAGCACACAGACTCCGCTGAGCCTCAGACCTACACATTGGAAAAGCACACAGACTCCGCTCAACACAGCTCTCAGGTTTTACAGTCTAGGAGACTGAGGTCCAGTATAAAAGACAAAACAAACTAGGAAAGGGAATGCCTCCTCCCTTGAGTTCTTCATTGACCCTTTCTGACTTTCAGCAACCTCCCCATTCAAACCTGCATTTTCATCCGTCCCAACTCAGGATTCCACAGCTCAGAAATCTTGTGCCCTAAATGGAAGGCAAAGTTGGGTTGTGCCATTTTATTTTTATCTATGTATGTATGTATGTATTTTGAGACAGAGTCTTGCTCTGTTGCCCAGGCTGGAGTGCAGTGGCACCATCTCGGCTCACTGCAACTTCCGCCTCCCAGGTTCAAGCAATTCTCCTGCCTCAGCCTTCCAAGTAGGTGAGGCTACAGGTGCCTGCCACCGCACTCAACTAATTTTTGTATTTTTGGTAGAGACAGGGTTTCATCATGTTAGCCAGGCTGGTCTTGAACTCCTGACCTCAAGTGATCCTCCCATCTCAGCCTCCCGGAGTGCTGGGATTACAGGTGTGAGCCACCACACCCAGCCTATCATGCAGTTTTAAATACCTTATTTCAATTATCTACTAGTTCAGTGCATTTCAAGTATTGGTGGGATATTTAATATGCCTATGTGAAGTCAGATTTTCTTTTCTAGAGCATTAGTATATTGTTACTGCTTTTTGTATCTTTTGAAGGTTCTGTAAAGATTTCCCTTTCTCATCTCTAATGTTCCCCTCTCTTTACTGGTCACACACACACTTGAGCAGGTTCCCATTTTCACCCATGCCCTGTTCCCATACATCTCTTAGAGCCCATCAACAGCATTTGTTGTCACTGGAGATGCATCCTCTCCACTCTCACCCCACAAAGCTTTGAAAAGGAACCCTATCTCTTCCCGAGGCTCCTTCTCCAACAACGCAAAATGACCTCATTTTTTTAGACATGAATATGCCTCAAGGGTTCCTTGAGGGTGAGCTATGTACACCTAATTCATGATTGAATGATAATGACGCTAGCAGACATCCCAGAGGCTTCTCAGGGGCCTGGCAATGTGCTTAGCTCCCTGCAGAGGCTAACTCACCTAACCTTTACAATTCTCTCACAGTCTAAGTGCTAGTGTTATCTTCATTTCACAGAGGGGACATCTGAGGCTCAGGGGACACCAGAGTTGGAGGGAGTTTAAGCAGAGTGACCCAGTGTGACTCAGCTAGTTAGTAGCGGAGGCAGGATGTGAACCCACGCAGTCAGGCCCTCAGAGCCACATTCTGACCACGGAACAGTCCTCTCCACATGTGCAAAGACAGACAAAACTCTGTGGGCTACTTCACCCAGCAGGCCAAGGAATAATTACATATGCACCCAGGTATTATTGAGAGGCAAATTCAGCAAATATTTTGGTCTGAGCATTTTTCAGTTCTAACCATTTAAAAGTAACTTTCGTTCTATGAGCGGAAGAATCACAGATTTCTATGCTGTAAACAGCAAAGGATCGGTCATACACGTAAAACCGTAACCTTTTTCTTTATTTCATAGAGGAGAAAAGGAGTTTTCTTACACTCACAGGCATTTTCTCTGTGCGTTAAGCAGTCTTTCCTTAGGCACACAGATGGGCCTTACGACAGCTTTAAGACTACTGGAAGACTTAATTTTCTGAATCATGCTCAAAGACTAGTACTCATTCTAGGCCCCACACAGTTTCTCATAAAACATTTTGCTTCTAAGTGAATTGTGAAAATGGGACTCACAAAATGATGACAGAAATACTGCTTTAAAAACCTTTCCAGAAGGTTTCATGGAAATACAATCGAATATATGAGAAGAAAATGTCTAGTTGTTATTACAAAGGTGTAAAGGAAATGAGAGAGGGTTACTTTTTACTGGAAACTGCCAGAAAGATTCACTTCAGACCATACTTTACTCATATAATCTGTTTTATTTAAAAATAATATTGAAATAGTACTAAAACAATTTTAATAGAAATTATGCCAGCCACAACTAACATTCATTCTAGTGATTTGTAGTAGATAAAAATAAGGAATTACTATGAGCTATTAAGAGAGAAATTAAAGGAACATTTTCGTCATGAAATTTCAAAGAGAATAACAAGAAGACATCTCAGTCATGCAAACCTTTTGAAAATATACTCCCTGACCACTATTTCTGAAATTATTAAGGATGTTCAACAAAACACATAGACAAATCCAATTAAGGAGGAAACTTACAAAGATATAACAAAGAGGGAAGCCAGCCAAGCAGTGCAGTGCAAACAAAGCCCACGGTAACAGATGGAGAGCAAACACACAAGCAGTCCACACTGCACCATTCAACAGATAGTATGGTCAAGAGGGCATATCCTAGTGATATGACAAATGAGGCCTATTTTCCTCTAACAATTGATATAAGGTAAGGCCAATACGACCTTTAAAGAAAACGAAAATGTTTGCAAGAAAGCCGTGTACAAATACAAATAAACCAAGCATCGCCTGATCTTGAGCATGTTAGAGAACAGGATGCATTTGACCTTGATGACTGTCCTTATGAGGACGTGAAGTTAGTCACAGAGGATGACATGTCTTTCCTGCTGATCAATCACACCGCTCAGTTCTTCACTAAATACTTTGTTCAATTATACCATCACAGCTCTTATTTACAGGACTGAATGTAAATTGCTAACCTTGACAACATAAAAATAGGGTTTTACCCAGCCCAAATTGGAAAATTATGGAGAAAAGAGGTGCAGGAAAGTATGGGAAGATAATTTCTTCGTCTCACCTAATGAGAGGGAAGAGATACTATTAAAAAGTAGAGACTTCAGTGTATTATTTAATTATGAAGGCAACAAGTATAGAGCAACGTCCCACTAATAAAAATTTCCCCCGACACTTTACATGACTTAAAATTTGTCATTTACTTCAGGTTCATATTATCTTAGAAAAGTAAGTGTTCTGGTTGGGCACAGTGGCTCACACCTGTAATCCCACTGCTTTGAGAGGCTGAACCAGGAGGATCGCTTGAGCCTAGGAGTTCAAGACCAGCCAGGGCAACATAGAGAGACCCTGACTCTACAAGGAATACAAAAAAATAAGCTGGCTGTGGTGGTACACACCTGTAGTCCCAGCTACTTGGGAGGCTGAGGTGGGAGGATCACTTGAGCCCAGAAGCTCAAGGCTGCAGTGAGCCATGATCATGCCACTGCACTCTGGCCTGGACCACAGAGTGAGACCCTGTCTCAAAAGAAAAAAGAGAAATAAGCATTCTGTCCCCTCTTCAGAGCATGATTCTCTCTCTGATTAAGACTCCTCTAATTTCAAGAAGCTCTTCCTGATTATTCAAGATGGTTCAAATTTAGAAGGCACCCTTGATCCTCTTACTTTTTTGTGACTAGCGCAAGTACTGGGACATAAAACAGAAGGTCCTCAAAGAATAACCATATTCCCTCAGTATCAAAATCCTGCCATTCGACTGATCAGTCCCACCCCCCACACACCAAAGCATGCTGTGGTTCAATTCCAAGACTTTTGACTGGTGTCTGATACTTTTAAATGCCTCTGTTACCTACTTCTCTGAGACATCAGACAAGTCTGAACCTTGAGTTTCAGTCAAGTCTGAACAACTTGAGCTTCCCCCATGGTAAATTAGAGGCATTGGGATCCATCCCACAAGGTTGTATTGATAATCAAATGAGGGAACACGCAAAGTGCTCAGCACATTGCAGAAGTTACAACTTCCTTTCTTCACCTCAATGGATTAAATGTGTTGCGTGAACTACGAAGTGTTCTTAATATGTTTTGTTCTTTTTTCTCCGTTTAAACATCTGTAGTTGTCAGAATTTTTGAGAAAGGTTCTTTCATGTCTAAACGTCCACGATTCTATGGCCAGTACAGTACACTAATTAAAGGAGAAGAACCATCCTAGTTCTGCCTCTCCCAGGCTAGACCAAAAAGTGGATTGCTGCTGCCACCTGGTGGCTACAAGATAATTTGAGGCAGCATTTCACAGAAGCGAGTGCTAAACCCCCAACCCCCACACACAATTAGTGGGAGCCCGGGAAAGGGAGGACGCCCCCACTTGTTTTCTGTCTTTCTTTTCTCATGGTCTCGCTCTGACAGGGTCTCGCTCTGTCACCCAGGCTGCAGTGCAGGGGCGCAATGTTGCCTCAACGCAACCTCCGCCTCCCAGATTCAAGCGATTCTCGTGGCTCAACCACCCCAGTAGTTAGGATTACAGGCACGCGCCACCACGCCTGGCTAATTTTTGTATTTTTAGTAGAGACGGGGGTCTCACTATGTTGCCCAGGCTGGTCTCGAATTTCTAGGCTCAAGCGATCCTCTTGTCTCAGCCTCTCAGCACTTTCACAGAAATATAAACTCCATCTTCCTCAGATAAAAAGAATAAATCTTACTTTGTGGAAGTTGAGGAGTCTTCAAGCAGAGATAGAGGAAGTTTCAGGTGGTGGATTTCAAGCTTTAAAGAGGATGTGGATCACCTGCAGAACTCGCAAAACGAAGTAAAGTCCTATTTCTGATTCAATAGGTCTGGGGTGGAGCTGAAAACCAAATATTTAATAAGGAAAGTGAGTAACCCTAATGCAAGCTCTGTGATCATACTTTTAGAATCACTATATAACGGCAGAAGTTATCAGCCCCGGTTGCATATGAGAGTCACCTGGGGGCCTAAAAAAAATCTGATTCTGATTAACTTGGTCTGGGCCCCCAGGTCAATCTAATATGTCACCAAGATAGAGAATGCAGCAATTCTTAAACTTGGCTGCTTACTGGAATCATTTAGGCATTATTAAAAAATAAAGATACCTGGGTCACACCTGCCCCCAACAAAGATAATGATGTAACTGGTGTGGAGTGTGGCTGGAGTACAAGGAGCTTCCAGAGCTCCCCGTGATTCAAACGAGCAACCGAGGCTGAGAGACTGTGGTTTAAGTAGACAGGCTTACTAAGAATTCCAGAGTCAAGTCAGGTGAAGCTGACAGATCCAGGAATGTATTTGTCTTCGCGCCACTCTATTACAGACACAGGAAAGCAGGAGAAAGATAACGTGTGGTCCTCCTCTGTTCTTTGTTAATAAACAGTTTGTGCTGTTCAAATAATTTGTTGAATCAGAACTTATTTTCTGTCGTTAGTATGGAAGCAAGAGAATGACAGCTAACTATCCATCCTTGATCAATAAGATTGATCAAATGAGTTAAATCTGAAGAGAGGACCAAGCCCCCCCCCCCATTTCCACCAAAAAAACAAAAACAGATTTTGGCCAGTTGCTGACATGAAGGAGAGTTCCTGTGTTCTGTCCTGTGCGTTCTCTTTTTGGTTTTTTGTTTTGTTTTAGACAAGAGTCTCACTTTGTTGTCCAGGCTGGAGTGCAGTGGCACGACCTCAGCTCACAACCTCCGCCTCCCGGAGGAGGCGATTCTGCTACCTCAGCCTCCCAAGTAGCTGGGACTACAGGCATGTGCCACCACTCCTGGCTAATTTTTTTTTTTTTTTTTTAAGTAGACATGGGGTTTCACTATGTTAGCCAGGCTGGTCTTGAACCCCTGACCTCAGGTGATCCGCCCGCCTCAGCCTCCCAAAGTGCTGGGATTACAGGTGTGAGCCACCACGCCTGGCACAGTGAGTTATCTGGCTGAGAACTCTAACTTCTGCTATCTTTTCTGTGGCATTCCAAATGAAAGTATTACTTTATCGGCTTCCACTGGTCAGAAGGCATTGTCTTCACTCCTCTGGGCATTGATAATGTGGCAACATTGTGACAGGGGAACTATAAACCAGCTTTCCTGAAACTCTTCTGTAATGAGCCCGTCCCCATCAAAAGAAGTAGTTTCCATATTTAGCTCCATTAGCTGCTTTCTACAAAGACCAGCTTAGAGCTGTAGCGCCGGTTTTCAGTTTCCAACTTCCAAAATAAGTTGACAGCTTTTTGTTTTTGTTTTTGTTTTTTTCAACCGTCCTTTCTAATGACCTCTCTGGATGGCAAACGGATTACTTTCTTGTTTTTAACTTGATCGGGCATAAGAACAAGAATTGTTAACATTTCACCGCTGTACGCTTTGGCAACATACCAGCTTAGGCTGTTTAATTTACAGCAAGATGGTTGCAGGCAAGTCAGCCTAATGAGGGAGACTAAAGATTTAGAGTTAAATATTAAATTCATCTTAGTCTTTATTTCTTGCTGTTCCAACCAATAATAATAATAAAAAAAATGCCTCTGGGGTATTCGAGCATGAACACATCTAGCTTGTGGTGCCTTCTGTAGAGCCAGAAAGACATTTAACTCCGTATTACACAGACGGCAGTCACAATATTTGTTTCCTCTTCATTTTATTTTGGTAGTATAACCTATGCTGGTTGGGGACACATTATACTAGCAAACAGCTCACATCTAAAGTAGCTTGGCCTAGGTTTTCCTTTGCAGTTTTATTGATCGTCTTTCTCTCTCAAGAATTTACTATAAACTGGGGCACTGGGTTAGAGAACCGTCTGTGATGCAGGAGAGGGTACTCTGATGAAATCTTTTTCCGATTCTTGAATTTTGCTGATCAAATGTAAGTTCATAGTTGACAAGTAAGTCTCAGTGTTATAATCAAAGAAGTTGGGCGGGGCATTCCCTTCCTTCTTACCTATTCAGTCACTAAAGCACCACAAACTCAATCCTGCCCTTAAGACTCTGGTGAAAGAACTCTCCCTAAAGATTCCCAATGAATTGAAGATGTGTTTTCGTCTCCAACCTTATCTCATTCAACTCACCACCTGCTCTGGGTCCTGTGGATTCCTAAGTTCCCCTGGAGACCTAGCTTTTCTAACCTCCTCAGTTCCGATGGATAAATATTGGAGGACTTTCCCAACAAGGCACAATAGCGGGGCTCAAGCTTAATATTTTACCACCATTTCTCACACCTTCCCATGTTCTTGCTGTGCCAAACTCTCCATTACCGGAAACACTGTTCAATGTTATTCAAAAAACATTTACTGAGCATCTGTTATACCTCGAACTCTGAGCTCCTGCCAGGAATGCAATGGGAATGCAACATCTTCGTCAACTGTTCGTACTCCTGCTACTATGGTGTGGTTTTCTCTTTCTTTTTCTTCATCCTTTTTGCATGATTATAATTATTTTGATGTATTTCGCCTGACTGGAATCTCTTGGTAATAAAGTAAAATGTGGATAACCAAATCTGTCAGATCTGCTGAGGCTGGGCGCGGTGCCTTGCGTCTGTAATCCCAGCACCTTGGGAGGCTGTGGCAGGTGGATCACTTGAGGTCAGGAGTTCGAGACCTGCCTGGCCAACACAGTGAAACTCCATCTCTACTAAAAATATAAAAATTAGCCAGGCATGATGGCATGCACCTGTAGTCCCAGCTACTTGGAAGGCTGAGGCAGGAGAATCGCTTGAACCCGGGAAGCAGAGGTTGCAGTGAGCCAAGATCGTGCCACTGCACTCCAGCCTGGGTGACAGAGTGAGACTCCATCTCAAAAACTAAAAAAATTAAAAATAAATATAAAAAAATCTACTGAATGTGTTGAACACCATGTGATCCAAGGCCAAGGTGCCCTTGCACAGGCTATTCTCATTTCTTAAAGTACCTTTGCCAGCAGTTAACCTTCCTTCCTGGTTCTCTCCCTTCTAGCCACTTCCACATACCTGGTGAATTCCTGCATGGAGGAGAAGAGCCAGGCAGTGGGTCGCTACTGAGAAGGAGGGCCATGCTAGCTGACCTTGACTGAGCACTGACTACCCATCAGGTTCCGTGTCAAGTGCACTAAGCGCTTCGTTTCACTGAAGCCTCTCAGCAACCCTCTGAGGCAGGTTTTCATTGTATTATTATTTTACAGATGAGGAAACTGAGGCTTAGAGAGGTAAAGTGACTTTCCGGGCAATGTAGTCCCAACACTGACACTAACGCCAACCCTTCACTACCTCCCACTCATAACAGGTGACAGATGAGCACAACCATATAAAACGTGCATAAGAAAGGAGACTGGTGACACCACAAAGGTTACAATAGTGGTTGTGTGAGGTGGTAGGGGTATTGAGCACACACTCCTCCTGCAGCTGAAATGCCAGCGGCTTGTCTGTCAAGATTGTCTGGTTTCCCCACCCCACAGGAAAGGTTGCCTACTGTGTTCTGGTGGCACTTTTCATGCAGCTCTACTACAGCACTTCTGATGCGCTTTTTTTTTTTTTTTTTTTTTTTGAGACAGTTTTACTCTTGTTGCCCAGGCTGGAGTAAGATGGCGTGAGGCATGATCTTGGCTCACCACAACCTCTGCCTCCCAGGTTCAAGCAATTCTCCTGCCTCAGCCTCCTGAGTAGCTGGGATTATAGGCATGTGCCACCAAGCCCGTCTAATTTTGTACTTTTAGTAGAGAAGGGATGTTTCCATGTTGATCAGGCTGGTCTCAAACTCCCAACCTCAGGTGATCCACCTGCCTCAGCCTCCCAAAGTGCTGGGATTGCAGATATGAACCACCGCGCTGGGTTTTGATGCACTTTTTACATTTACCGTGTTTCACCTGATAGATAGATCTCCCCAAGAGAAGAGGCTTTCTTCTGTATCTTTTGACCTGCTATGCTCTGCAGAGTGCCTGGTGCACAAAAAGTGCCACATGGGTATTTGATGAATGACTGAAGGAAAGGTCTCTATTTTCAGCTCTGTGGGCCATGTTATATCTGTAGCAACTACTCAACTGTGCCTTTGTCATGCAAAATTAATCATAGACAATATGTAAATGAATAAGCAGGGGTGTGTACCGGTAATATTTATGTACAATAAAATCTGAATTTCATATAATTTTCACATTATGAAAATTCTTTTTTCATTTTTTTCAGCTATTTGAAAACGTAGAAACCATTCTAATAGTAGACTGTACAAAAACAAGATGTGTGTCAAGACCATCCTGGCTAACATGGTGAAACTCCGTCTCTGCTAAAAATACAAAAAATTAGCCGGGCATGATCGCGGGTGCCTGTAATCCCAGCTACTTGGGAAGCTGAGGCAGGAGAATTGCTTGAACCCAGGAGGCAGAGGGTGCAGTGAGCCGAGATCGTGCCATTGCACTCCAGCCTGGGTGACAGAGCGAGACTCCGTCTCAAAAACAAACAAACAAACAAACAAACAAACAAAAAACAAGAGGTGTGACCAGGTGTGATGGCTCACACTTGTAGTCCCAGCACTTTGGGAGGGCGAAGTAGGGACGGATAGTTTGGGCCCAGGAGTTCAAGACCAGCCTGGGCAATATAGTGAGACGCTGTTTCTTTTCTTTTCTTTTTTTTTTTTTTGATACAGAGTTTCGCTCTTGTTGCCCAGGCTGAAGTGCAATGGCGTGCGATCTTGGCTCACAACAACCTCTGCCTCCTGGGTTCAAGCAGTTCTCCCACCTCAGCCTCCCAAGTAGCTGGGATTACAGGCATGCACCACCACACCCAGTTAATTTTGTATTTTTAGTAGAGACGGGGTTTCTCCATGTTGGTCAGGCTGCTCTCGAACTCCCAACCTCAGGTGATCTACCTGCCTCTGCCTCCCAAAGTGCTGGGATTACACGCGTGAGCTCCATGCATGATGTGAGACCATGTTTCTACCAAAAAATAAAAATAAAAAATTAGCCAGGTGCAATGGCACATGCCTGTGGTCCCAGCTAATCGGGAGGCTGAGGTAGGAGGCTGAGGTGAAAGGATTGCTTGAGCCTGGGAGGCAGAGGCTGCAGTGAGCTGTGATTGTGCCACTGTGCTCCAGTCTGGACAACAGAGCAAGACCCCATTTCAATAAATAAAAATAAAAAGTAAGTCAGGAGGTGGCAGATTTGGTCCGAGGACCATAGTTTACCAACCCTTGCTGCAAGCCCTTCAAATCACCCATCACAGTTCTTGGTCTCGGCTGTTCCACTGTCTGATCTGTAAAAACAGTTGTAAAGATGAGGTTATGGATGCAGCCCCCCCACCTAGACGACGCAGCTTGCCGGTGCTCTAGGATGGTTTTGCAGGAATCTGAGTGGAAGTGACTGTTAGAGATACCCCACTCCATGGCATAAAGCAACCTGGTCTCACAAAAATACATTTCAAATGTATTTTTTTATGAAAACCCCGTCTCTACTAAAAATATAAAATTAGCTGGGTGTGGTGGCGCATGCCTGTAATCCCAGCTACTCGGGAGGCTGAGGTGGGAGAACTGCTTGAACCCAGGAGGCAGAGGTTGTGGTGAGCCAAGATCACGCCATTGCACTTTAGCCTGAGCAACAAGAGCGAAGCTCCATACCAACAAAAAAAAAAGAAAAGAAAAGAAACAGGGTCTCACTATATTGCCCAGGCTGGTCTTGAACTCCTGGGCCCAAACTATCCTTCCCTTTTATGAATAGAAAACCGTCTTTCTATTCATTGACAAAGTTACCAATTAATCTCTCTCTCTCTCTCTTTTTTTTTTTTTTTTTGAGACAGTCTCACTCTGTCACCCAGGCTTGAGTGCAGTGGCACTATCTCGGCTCACCGCACCCTCTGCTTCCTGGGTTCAAGCAATTCTCCTGCCTCAGCCTCCCGAGTAGCTGGGACTACAGGTGCCCGCCATGGCGCCCGGCTAATTTTTGTATTTTTTTAGTAGAAACGGGGTTTCACCATTTAGTCAGGCTAGTCTCGAACTCCTGACCTCAGATGATCCACCCGACTCACCCTCCCAAAGTGCTGGGATTACAGGCATGAGTCGCTGCACCTGGCCCCAATTCATCTCTTACAGACAGAATCTGAAAAGTCTGTGAATAGGTTTGCTATTTTAAATTGGCGGCAGTGGGCAGACCATGAGTGGTTATCTGGGAAATACGCGAATCTGTGCATTAGGGAAGGCTGAAAGATCCATCAAAGAGCCTGCATCCAAATGCAGGGTGTGTGCCAGATAGCTTTTGATCTGTTACAAATAAAGGTATTTAAAATTCCCAAACAAAGCAAAACTCCAGAGGATAATGTCAAGATAATGGGATTATAGCACTGAAAACAGGTCAATGGAAAGACACGTGCCTTTTAGATCACACAAATAGCTCAGAAGTGCTGGGCTGCGGCTTCTCTTAACCTAGAAGTGTTTCTGGAGCTGGCTGGAAGGCCACTTTCTACAGAAAACTTGTCTTTTCTTTTGAAAAGAGGCATTAGCTGCTTCTTGAGTATCTCTCGGAGAGGTCACTAGGGGAATCTGCCAGACTTCAAAGCAGGGGAAAGGAAAAGCTTTGTAACAACACACTCTGGCATCTGTATAAATATGTCAACTGCCCCATGGATCCCATGCTTATCTCATACTCTCTAGGGTCCTGAAAAGCTGAAGAAAGTGAATGCTGACATTTTAGGAGAGTTTAGTAGATGGTGCACCAGCAACAGCTGACTGCCACTGGCTATGCTGTGGGACCGCTCTTTGATTTCCTCATGCCTCAGTGTGCTCATTGGTAACATGGTATGGTTTGGTCAGACTATGAGGCTCTTTCCTGCTCTATGATTCTGGGATTCGAACATACCCTCCTTTGCTTCTGTAACCTGAATTTCACCAGATCGCAACAACAGGTGGCTATGAAGAGAACACAATGTCATTTTTGGAGTATTCTGGCCAAAAGTGTTTAACCTGGATCTAATCATGAGGAAATAATCAGGCAAATTCCAATTGGGAGAGTCTATAACCAACTGGCCTGAACTCTTCAAAAATGCCACCATATGAAAGACAAAAATTTTTTTAAATTTTCAAAAGACCGGGAGTGGGGAGGCTATTCCAGATTAAAAGTGACTAAAAAGACATGATAACATACAACTATTGGGGTATTCGGAGTGATTTGGCTAGGAACTATATGGTAAATAACATCTATGATATATAACTATATATTACATATAATAGTGGTATTGTGGTTATATAAGAGAATGTCCTTATTCTTAGGAAATACAAGCTGAAATGTTTAGCAGTAGTGTCATGGTGTCTGCAACTTACTTTCAAATGGTTCAGAGTAAAAAAGTATGTGTGTGTGTGTGTGTGTGTGTGTGTGTAGTGGAAAAGATAAAGCACATGTGGCAAAATGTTGGCAACTGGTGAACACAGAAGAAGGGTGTAAAATCTTTCATTGTGCTAGTCTATCCACTTTTCTGTGGGTTTGAAATTTTCTAAAATTAAATGTTGGGAGGAAGACAAATCACGTGTGAGTCTTCCTATCAGGGCAGGAATAGAAGAAAACTGGGAGTAAGAGCGTTGTTTTCTTTGGGAGACATTGAGATCTTGGACACATACTCAAAGAAAAATGAGGGCCAGTGCAGTGGCTCACACCTGTAATCCCAGCACTTTGGGAGGCCGAGGCGGGTGGATCAAGAGGGCAGGAGATGGAGACCATCCTGGCTAACACGGTGAAACCCTGTCTCTACTAAAAATACAAAACATTAGCCGGGCATGGTGGTGGGCGCCTATAGTTCCAGCAGTGAGTTGAGATGGCGCCACTGCACTCCAGCCTGGGCAACAGAATGAGACTCCATATCAGAAAGAAAGAGAGAAAGAGAAAGAGAGAGAGAGAGAAGGAGGCAGGGAGGGAGGGAGGGAAGGGACGGAGGGAGGGAGGGAAGGAGGGAAGGAAGGAAGGAAGGAAGGAAGGAAGGAAGGAAGGAAGGAAGGAAGGGAGGGAGGGAGGGAGGGAGGGAGGGAGGGAGGGAGAGATCTTGGAGGCTGGGCTAGACAGATAAGAAGGTCAGAGGAATATTTTCACAGGTCCCACCATTCTTAGAGATGAGACTAGAAAAGAGGGTTTCTTGGGGCCCGAAGAGAGCTGAAAAGGAAGCCACATTTCTGGAGCTGACTGGAGTAACCCCCCATGGGGCAAAGGACTCAGGACCCTGGAAAACACTAATGAGACCCTCCTGAAGCTGCAAATGACATCCATAATTGGAGTGATTGGGACACACCTTGAAAATTGGAGTAATTCCTGTGTAAGGAGGATCTGGACAGATTTGATCAGGAAAGGCCAAAAGGTCAATGTGGCACATTTGAAGCATCACTGGATTCATTCTGAAATGACTGAGTTCCTAAGAGAGGGGATTTGAGTGACCCAAAGAATGTGGGTGGCTAGGATGCTAAGGAAAGACAAGAAGCCAGTTAGGACAGAAGTAAGTAGAGTCCAGGCCTGGGTGGACAGTAGCCCAATGGGAACCCCTGCCAGATGGGATCCTCCTCCTCAGCCTAGTGAGTCACTAGACAAGACTGACTGGACAATGCATGCTTTTGACAGATAATAGTCCTTGACTTTATATATGTCACTTCAATGGGCTTCACAGGACAAGTCTTAGAGAAGTATGTTAGGAAAAAGTCTGAATCTAAAAACATAGAGCAATAGTTCTTACACATTTGTGAGCATTGGAATCACTGGGGGGGCTTTTAAAACCCAGCTGGGCCCCACCTAAGAGTTTCTGATTCACTAGACGTGGGATGTGACCCAAGTGTGTGCATATTTAACAAATTCCCAAGTGATAAAGATGCTGCTGTTCGGGACCACACTTTGGGAACTGACATCGGGGAAAGAAAATGAAAGGACGGTCATCTAGCAAACTGTACAAGATAGAGAAAGCACTTGGCTGAATCTTCAACAAAGGAGAACAATGAAGCAACAATGGAAAATGTTCCCTTGCTGTAAAGAGTAAGAGCCCTTACTTCAGAGGTAGAATTGAAAAGTGAGGGAAGATAGCACCATGAGGGGTAGTCAGCTGAAGTCTTCTTTCTCAGCAGGCCCCAAAGGACTGGGCTTCAGCTAAGGAATCTGCTGAAGGCAATTCTCCAGTAGAAACCTACAAATACCTTTAGGAGATAACACTCACAGGCCTGAGCTATGACTACCTCCCTCGGCCAATGAGACCAACCCCCTCAGGCAGAATGGCCTATTTCCTAAGAATTTCCATGACACCTGTACCAGGTAACTACCAGCTAAATAGCAAGTCAGTAAATCAATATCTCACTGGCTTATACTACCATTTTCATTATACTAAGAGCTACTATTTATTAGACGTTAACTAAGTGCTAGGCCCTACGCCAAGTGCTTTACAAGCATCACACGTAATGCTCATCATCTCCTCATAAACTACATCATTACATTTATTCTACACATAAGAAATCTGACACTTGGACAGGTTGAGTATCTTGCCCAAGGTCACACAGCAAGTAAGAATTCAGGTAACAAGTGCCTCTTCATTTTTCCTCCTGGGGAGAGGAAGTTCCATCCAGGAAACAAGAGGGGTAGAGACATAAACAAAAAGAACAAAGAAGAAATGAAGAGTGGAAAAGAACAATAGGCGCCTACTGCAAAAGACAAGCTTCAGCATTCATGAAAACCTAGTTTCTTCTGAAACCAGCTTATGAGAAAATCTCACATCCACCAACTGACCTATTTTCACTTTGATCTTCTAAGTAGAAATTCCTCATAATGTAAAGTAAATAAAGCAGAATTCCTGACTTTCATATTTCTCTTAAAGCCTAACCAACAAGGCTGAGTCTTCAGTTCCAGTCAGTTTTCACTGCACAATGCCAACAGCTGAACCCCAAACTCTTCAACTGCTGATGACCCTGTGAAGGCAAGAGCCTGGCGTGTGGGTGGATGCGACTGAGGGGCTGAGTGGTGTGTTTTGGTTGGGCAAAGCAGGCAGGCATCACAAATACGAATAAAAGCCTGCAGCATGAGCTTAAAGAGCTTTGATCTGTTTGTAAAGCTGGTAAAAACTGCTCCACAGGAGCCAAAGCCAAATCCAATACTGTAAAGGAACATTTACTAGAGAGCAACTTTCCTCCAGGGTACACATTTGCATGAGGTGTAAAATTGCTAAATATCTGAGGAATAAAAGGTCTGGGAATCTTATGGTTTAACTAAGAGTCACACTAATGCCCCAAGCCAAGGTTAAAGCAACAATGACTTCAGATCTCTACAATGACCTCCAGTGTTGCCACTGTGAGAACTTATTTATTTTTGCCTTCTCTAGATTATTTCATCATTTTGAGCAAAAGCAAAACAAGATTTATGTGTCAACTTTGGAAGGGAAATTTACTTCTTTCAGGCCCTTTTGTGATGTTTAAAAAAGAAAAAGTAGAAATGCATCCCAACTTTTTACAATTTGGCAACAATACTTTATCTTGAATGCTTACCTTCTAAATGATTGGTTTCTTCTCAGGACACTGTAGGTCCTGGGCAAAATAACGAGAAAATACTGAATAGCTATAAAGGGGTAAATGTCAATCAAGCTAGCAAAGCACAAAGGGTGAGCACCTAGGAAGAGGGGCCTTTAATTTACATGGTACTTTCTAAAAAAATAAATGTCATGGAAAGATGTTTTATCTATCACGCTGAGTTTCCTAATCAGGGAGATCATTTGATCTCAAGAGACGGAGGAAGAAACTGCTGGCCACTGGAGTTTCATGCAAAGCAATAGGTAATCAACTCAAAATGAATAAAAGCAACTTTTCTATTTTATGTCTTATTTTAGTACCCTTTGCTGTATGTAGTTTAAAGATTAAAATCTACGTAGGCCAGGTGTGGTGGCTCACACCTGTAATCCTACCTAGCTCTTTGGGAGGCTGAGGTGGGTGGACTGCTTGAGCCCAGGAGTTTGAGACCAGCCTGGGCCACATGGTGAAACCCTATCTCTGCAAAAAATACAAAAAATTAGCCGAGTGTGGTGGCAGGTGCCTGTAGTCTTAGCTACTCAGGAGACTAAGGTGGGAGGATAACCTGAGCCCAGGTGGTCAAGGCTGCAGTGAGCCATGATCGCATCACTGCACCCCAGATGGGGCAACAGAGTAAGACCCTGTCTCAAAAAAAAAAGAGACCTATGTAACGAGTCTAATTACAGTAATTTCTCATTAGTCTATCAGTTGATGACATGCCATGGAGGAGTTGAAGCAAGTGGTAGACCGCAAGTTGCTGTAAAAATAGTATAAAGCCCTTGATGGAAGCAGGCAGGAGAGTGTCATGGCTGGAAAAAGGACCTAAAATTGTATTATTACAGAGCACAAACCATTAGAAAGAGATTGTTACTTTTAAAATATTTTGCTTATAGTTGCAGGACAAAACTATGCAGACTGGGCTACATATGGTTCTTAAAGACATTAGGTAACTATTGCTTTCATTTTATTTTATTTCTGGGATAGAGTCTCGCTCTGTTGCCCAGGCTGGAGGGCAGTGGCAACATCTCAGCTCACTGCAACCGTCGCCTCCTGGGTTCAAGCAATTCTCCTGCTGTTAGCTTAATGAGTAGCTGGGTTTACAGGTGCACACCACCACACCTGGCTAACTTCTGTATTTTTAGGAGAGACGGGGTTTCACCATGTTGCCCAGGCTGGTCTCGAACTCTTGACTTCAGGTGATCCACTGGCCTCAGCCTCCCAAAGTGTTGGGATTACAGGTGTGAGCCACTGTGCCCAAAACCAGGTAACTATTGCTTTCAAAGTTTCTTCCAAGTCTTTTAGTAATATATGACTTTTTGTTGTTGTTTGAGACGGAATCTCGCTCTGTCGCCCACGCTGGAGGGCAGTGGTGCAATCTTGGCTCACTGCAAACTCCGCCTCTGGGTTCACACCATTCTCCTGCCTCAGCCTCCCGAGTAGCTGGGATTACAGGTGCCCACCACACGCCTAGCTAATTTTTATTTTATTTATTTATTTATTTATTTATTTATTTATTTTGTATTTTTAGTAGAGACGGGGGTTTCACCATGCTAGCCAGGATGGAAGATATGACTTAAAGATCACTGCTGGAATTTCCGTAGAGGGAAAAAATTTTCCACCCCCAGAACAGTCAGGTCCTGCCCCTCTGCACTTACTGCTGCAAAGGAGTAATGGATCTCACCAATGAACTTGGGAAAAAGACCCAGTCGTGCTCAGCACTGCACTTCTCAGCCTTTGGAAGCAGCCTTCCTTCTACTGCCTCCTACTTGGACATTTTGTGGCCTCCAGCCTGCTAGACGGGGGTGAGAAAGAGTAATTCAAGTAAGAAAATATTGGGGAGCCCACTAAGCAACAGATCTACACTTTGTTTACTGGTTAGCATTGTCTGTACAGGACGGAGCCTGGAGGGGTAAGAAAAGGAGTAGGTTTTAGGCCTGAGGAATATGAGAGGTCGCAATTCTAAAATTACATGTGTCTGGCCAGGCGCAGTGGCTCACGCCTGTAATCCCAGCACTTTGGGAGACAGAGGTAGGCGGATCACCTGAGGTTAGGAGTTCAAGACCAGCCTGGCCAACATGGCGAAACCCTGTCTCCACTAAAAATACAAAATTAGCTGGACGTGGTGGCGGGCGCCTGTAGTCCCAGCTACTCAGGAGGCTGAGGCAGAAGAATCACTTGAACCCGGGAGGCAGAGGTTGCAGTAAGCTGAGATCGCACCACTGCACTCCAGCCTGGGCAACAGAGCAAGACTCCATCTCAAAATAAAATAAAATAACATTACGTGTGTCAACATAGGGAGTTAGAGAATATTTTATCTACCAACTTGTAAACCTGATACTGATTTTGTAACATGTAGGCGTATGGTATGTGGGCCGCCCGTTTTTTTCTTGCCCTGGACCCTGCACATGTTAGGAGCAAGCCTACTGCTCTGGCCCCTCACCAATGGGCACTTGGAAATTGTTTCCTTGTATCAGACCCCTCTTTAGTCACTGTAGCATATTCTCTGTGTCCGCAGGTGCTCACAGTTCAGATGTTATCTATAGTCTTCATCAACTGTATTTGCTTTCCTCTAATGCCCCTCATAAATGCCTGGTGCTTATCACTTACTGTGGATTTTTATATGTCCAGGGGTTTAGAGTTTAGTACTTCGTTTTTTTGTTTTTGTTTTTATTTTTTTGTTTTTTTGTTTTTTGTTTGTTTTTGGTGCGGGGATGCTTTCTATAATCTGCCCAGTCTTCTTAGTGAGAAGTGCGATTTCCAAATTGCAGATAAGTCTCCAAAGTCACAGAGACATGTTCTGTGTAGCACTATCAGCTGCCCCTTGTAGGCTGAGGCAGGCTGTGCTTTATAGTTAAACCACTTCACACTTATTCCCTGGCCCTCCGCTACCCACAGTGCTGTGGGATGGCAGCGGAGGCCCTGACTACCCATACCTGGGGATCAGGGAAGGAGGAAGAATTTAAGCTTAGAGTTGCAGGAATGTCTCTATATGTTGGGGAGTCCTCAGATTATATCCAAAACACATGAGGCACTAGATAGATTAATTATAAGCACAAGCAGAAAAAAAAGTCACATATGAATTTGCACTAAGGCAGGGTACAATGGCTCACTCCTGTAGTCCTAGCACTTTGGGAGGCCAAGGCAGGTGGATCATTTGAGCTCTGGAGACCTGCCTGGGCCACATGGCGAAATCCCATCTCTACAAAAAAAAAATACAAAAAATTAGCTGGGCATAGTGGTGCATGCCTGTAGTCCCCACCACTCAGGAAGCTGAAGTGAGAGAATGACCTGAGCCCTGCAGGTCGAGGCTGCAGCGAGCCAAGATCAGACCACTGAACTCCAGCCTGGGCAATGGGGTGAGACCCTGTCTCAAATAAATAAATAAAATTTACACTAGGGAACCTAACATATAGCCAAAGATGTTAATACGTGGTACAGAGTTGTAAGCTGTCTCTCTGAGTGCTGGCTCCTACATAGCAGAGAAAGTAAAGATACATTAATCGATAAAGCACTGAAAAACAAGAAATGATTTGTTGCTAGCAACATCCCTGTGGCTATGTCATATTCTTGGTGATAAAGATGATTCACTAAGAGATTAAGTTAGAGACGAGACAATTGTGGAATGCGGGTTATGGTGGCACTCACACATTTTGCATCCCCCAGTCCCTGTATAACCCAGAAAGAAGATAGTCCTGTTTCTAAATCTGTATGCAAATTTTTCCTCCATGGAAGTATAATATCTGAAAGCAAAATTGGTCCATTGAGTTAATCACTAAATAGGGCACTTCAGTGTGCTCTAGTTCTGACATCTAATCAGCAATACAGCTGCATTTAAATACTGAAGACTTAAAGGATTTTGGCTTCTGAAGCAAGGGATTTTCTAGATAATCTTGCCTATAAGATCCTTGACTTGTGCCGTCAAATGCTGCCAACTGTGATTTGCAGGAAATGAGGAAATAACAGTGCGGTCTGTTTTTCTCCTGTGTACTGTGTAAGGTTGGGAGGTTTTCATTATAATTACCATTTGCTAGTGAAAAACTCATTTCTCAATTTTGCTGTTGATTGGATAGAAACCAAATTTATCAGAGATATGTGAGCACATCCTCCTGACGTCCGCAATGAACTCCAACACCAGCAAAGCACAGTGTCACATGTGGTCCTTAGAATAAGTCAGAAGCTTCTGCTCAAAATCCTCCAGGACTTGAGCTTGGGCCAAGATTCTGCTTTTTTTTTTTTTTTTTTTTTTTTTTTTTTTTTGGTAATCTCTTTGTTCTCTGAACAGAAAGAATTTAACAGAGCAAAAACCAAAATTTGAAATTATGCTAAAATAAAAATGCTTGTAGGTTATTGCAGTGTAGATTATGCAAAAAAAGAATCATTAGGATAGGGCAATCAGCTTCCATTAAATAAGCCTAAAAGAAGCAGCTTGGGGATAAAAAAAAAAAAAGAAGAAGAAGAAGAAAAGAAAAAAGAAAAAGACACACTGAGACTTTGCCTTCGGTGCCCCCTGCCGGAACAACGGTAATTATGCTTGTTAGAATATTTAGCATAATTAGTCTTTAGCTGCCCATTTCAGTTTTGCTCAAGATATAAATGTCAAGTCAAAGCTATTAAAAACCATGTTCTTGAGAAACAGATACTCAGAAGGAGAATTGCCCAGGTAGCAAATGCTCTGCTGGAAATCACAAATGCCACTGAATATTTGTATTGTTGTGCTGGCTGGATGCACTAATTACTATAATTTTTTTAAAGCATATGAACTCTAGGCTGTTTGATAGCCACAATAAAATTAATTTTTATGTTAATTAGCCTCCCATTCAAGTGAAAACTAAAATCACAAACTTCCCTGCCCTTCCTTCATGTAGGTTATTTCCTCTCAGGAGGCTGGTCAGCATACCCTAGGCCCGTGTTTCCTGCTAAGCGGCAGGGTTCCCTTGGCCCTGAGCTACTGTAAACCAGGAATGGGATTTACTGTCTATCAACTCAGATAAAAATAGATCTCCACCCCCAGCCAGTCCCCCAAGCAGCATGAGTATCACTGGCTAGGGTCAACAGAAAGCACGGTCTGGTGTCACCAGCTGAGTAGAGGGCCCTTGTGCCTGTTTTGCATTTATCATGGTTGCTTCCCTTGAGGACAATAAGAAGAGTGAGGCAAGTGTCCTCCTCCCCTAGCAAGGAGACTGTCATTGCCCTGTCAGCTTTCTGAGCAGTTTTTATCTGAGACTAGTGTTGGAAATGGAGACTCAGAGGCTGGATGAAGAAAACAGCCTGGGGAAGGGGATCCCTCCTCCAGAGAGTGTCGAGAAGAGGTTCCCTATGAACAGGATGGGACCTACTGTGGATGAGATACAGGGTTTTTAGACTCACAGCAGCTCGAAGGGCCTTTCCCTCTCCTTCCTTTTACAGGTAAGAAAATGGAGATAAAGGAGGGCAGGAGACTTCCAACATCGTGCAATGAGTTGGTGGCAGAGTTGATGGGATGTCTGTGCAGGGCTCTTTCTGTTATGTCCCAGTTCACAAAAGTAAGAAAGGATGAGATCTGCTCTGATGAGGTTGACAGTCGAGTAAACATGCCTATTTAAAATAATAATGCTTTTTAAATATGCAAATGGAACTTGAGAATAGTATGCAAATGCGAGCATGAATAAATGGGGCTCTATAAGTAGGGTGGATGAAAATATGTGAATAAGCAGGCCAGATCAGACATCTGGCACATTTTTCAAGCAGAGCTGCACCTTTTGGTTGTCTAATAATTCTTTCAGTGACTTACATGAGGAGGTTCCACAAGCCTTGTTTAAGGTGCAGGGAACCTGCCCACCTCCAGGCTCAGAAGCAATGGGTGACCGAAGGTCCCAACTGAACTTAAAAGATGAGAACTTTCTGGAATTGCTGAGGCGAGAAGAGTCATACTGCCCAACTCTGCAAGTGGAGCCCGGGGTCCTTGTCTGGTCACAAACCAATTTTGTTAAGTGCTACTGAAATTGCTTTTTATCATCCAGATAAGAAGCAGTTCACAAGTAAAATGCAAGGCTTGACACATAAAAGCTTATTGGTAAGCCTGGGCCTAGTGACTTAATAGTCATCTTAAGACCCATAGAACACATTTGTGAGTTGGAAATAAGTTGTCAAAGAGTGGGAGGGCTCTGGGGGATCACGGATATTAGAACTGCATAACAGCTCCTCAGCCTCCATAAAATCGTTTGGAATTACCAATTGCACTTCTCTAATAATTCCACTGATGACTGTGTCTACTTCTATCAAAGGAACTGATTCTAATCTGAATGTCTGGGCCACATCCCATGGTGAGGTCCAGCCTCAGCTGGATGAAAAACGAGATTGCCTCCAACCTAGAACAACTAGCTGTTCATTGTTTTTTTCTGCCTCAAATCTCCACTTCCTTGGGGGAATTGCTCCCCACACACCCTGACCATGTAGGAAATGATTCTGATTGGCTCCTTCTGAGTACTATGGTGCCATGCTCCCCTGGCCATAGGAATGGATTCTCACTCAGTTTTCCACAGATATCTATTGAGCGCGGTCTTGGCACCGGGGCTTCAGCAGTGAGCAAGAACGGCAGCCTCTCTGCCTACGCAGAGCTTAGATTCTGCTGGAAGAGGTGGACAATAACCACAGAGTGAAAAGTAAATACTATAATTTTTAACGATGAGTAACAGGAAGAAAATAAAGCAAGATGGCAGCTGTAAACCACCTGTGGGATACTGAAGCTGTGATAGTGGAGCAGAGACCCGAACGATGGGAACAATCCTGGCATGGAAATACCTGGAAAGGAGCATGTGACTGCAACCAGCCCCAACAATCGTTTCCTACACAGCAATTAGCCCAGAACTGGGCATGCCACCCAAGCCAGGCCAATCAAAATTTGAAGACAAAGAGAAGAGCCTTATCTTTCAGCTGGGGAAAGACTGCCAAAATGCATCTTCTTCAAAGGTTGCAGAAAGGCCATCCTGCACTCAGACAGAATGAAACCAAGAGGAGTGAGTCCCTCGATACAGCACACCTGAAGTCAGACCACCCTGTAACAGACATGGAGTCAGATCCCTCTTCAAGAAAGGATGTGCTTTCCATCTATGAGGAATGTGCTTGGCTGTAGTTACTAAAGACAGCCTCCAGCTATTAGCTTCATGGGCCACCAGCCTTTAGACTGAGGTCACACTCTTCTGAGGCTGCCCCAGCCCATGACTGAGCAAGGCTCTGATAACCAAGGTCAGATTCTTTTCCCAGGTCCCAAGAAACAAGGCCTAGTCCAGAGATCCTCAAACTTTCTCAGTTCATGGCACTCTTAGTGCTCAGTAATTTTTTCATGGCACCCCAGAAATCAAAAGAAATGCCTCTAGTTCCCTTTTTTAAATAGTTAGGTCCAAACAAGTAAACAGTAGTAGTTTGTGCAGTACCTGACATACATTACTGTGTTTCCCTGGAAAATTAAAAACATCCTGCAGTGCCCCTGAGTGTTTTCCCTGGCACCCTGGAGAGTCGGGCGGTGCAGCTCAGGAATCACAGTCCTAGCCATTCCCCCTCCAATGCAGGGCTCCTCCAGAGCCCCATGTGGTGCTAGCAGAGACTGTGGGATCTGTTTTGCAGACTGATGGCCTCTTCTGCCCACTCTGCTTCCTCCCTTTTCCTTTCACTAGTGTTACTACCCAAGAAAACTTTTGCACTCCTAATGCCATCTGTGTATCTGCTTCTGGAAGAAACCAACCTGCAACGTCCTTCTTGACTTCCAAATTTTTTGAGAAACAAATTCCCTTTTGAAAAAAAGATTCAAACTATTCAGAGTTGGATTACTGTCAAGTATTGTCAAAAGGGCCCTAACAATATGCCAAGACAAGTGTATGGCTTTAGTTTCTCCTAATGACAAATCTCAAAAGTGAGTAGAACTGAGAGAATCCAATAGTCATTATAATGAAGAGAAAAACAAGATAGTTCTGAGCATTTTCTCTTAGCAAATGCTCCAAAATTTAGCAGTCCTTATAACTTCTAACTAAGCCCATCCTTAAGACAAAGGATGTAGTAGACTATGTGCTCATTTTGAGCAATGAGAAAGAACAGACATGCAAGCTATACTGATATACAATAGCAATCATTTTATTGAAGGAAAGTTGAAAGTTCACTTTCTTGAGATACTGTTTGTGGTAGTAGAATTGGCAGAGAATGTAGACCTTGGACCCCTTAGCCCAACTGGGTTATGCAATGCATAAGGGGATTGAAATTGGAAAGTAATGAATAGTCAATATTCATAATATTAAATATGCTGCCCCACCAAAGCAGGGTTGCCAGGCCATTTTTGACAGATATTCACCTCTGTATTTGATAGTGAAAACAACATCAGTGGGATAATTTATTTTGAGCAAAGTTCTCAATAATCACTGTGTTACATCTGTGGCTTGTCCTTACACTCCAATACTTTAGCCAAGACACTTTCATTAAATCAACTCCCCACACCTCAAACTAACTGGTTCCTAACGAACATAAGCCTCCTCTAGTACCTTGATTCCTTGTTATTGATGCCTTTGTAAACCCCCAGAACCTTACCCTTTTAACTAAACTGATATAAAGGTTTACTTGCATTAAGCCCAGTCCAGTTCCTTATCTGTAGCAACTTGGTTTTTCATTCCAATTCTGCAGTCTAGGCTCCCAGCACCTCTTTTATAGAGGGCTAGAAAACCTTGCTATCCTCAGTCTCTCTCCCCTCCACAATGTACAGCCCCCTTACCACCATACTTTTCCTTCCACACATAAGAACTTCATTTCCCTGCTTAAAATCCTCTGGAATATTCTTCAAAGTGGCACGCCCCCACTGTTCCCAATTGACTTCTCTGGCCTCATGCCCAAGCATTAACCGCCATGAATTCATTGATCTGGCCACACAGAGTCTCCCACTGTTTTCTAAACAGTCCATGCCTTTTCTTGCCTCAAGTTCTTCCCTTTTTGCTGTTCCCTCTGCTTGGCTTGCCCATTTCTCTCTTCGTTGCTCACACTCAACGTTTGAAGCTGACTTCAGACGGCCCCTCATCTCAAGAGCTCTCTCTAGGCAGCACATATCACCTGACTTCATCTGTGCTCCCTTCATGCTTGGTGCTTAAGCTATTTCATATAACTTATTTTTTGCATGACTCTCTACCTCAAGCAACTCCTGAAGAAGACCATGTGTTCTTTCCCATCGTATCACTGCTTCTAGCACAAAGGTGGTTCAATAGCAGTTTGGGGAATTCAATTGAATGAGTTTGTATACGGGTCATATATACTGTAATAGCTAAAAGGCTCAATGTATAAAGGCCGACAGTTACCGGCAACAATGTAAGAGCACTTCATGAAATCTCTTCCCAAGGTCACATTTAATGAACATATTCCAAAAATGATTGAACGGATCGTCTTACCAGATCAGATCTCCTTCTACTCCCACTTCCTTGTGGCCATCTTATTCTCCTTGTACTGCCAGCCCCCAGCACACTGCTGGTCATAGAGAAAGTGCTCCATAATTGTTGATGAGATATTTGAGAAATGAATAAATCATGTACAAAAATACACACACATTCTATATCAGCATTTTAATCAGTCTTAAATAAAAGTAATACAGCTACAATATGTTCAATTATTCTCTTCACCTTGGATTCACCTGAATCTTCAAAGAGTTCTACCTATCAATTACATTTTCCTCTCTAAAACTATGTTATAAATTGGCAGCAAACTTTCAGGCTGAAAATAAGAATTCAGGAAGGAAGCTATTTCTCTATCAAGTGAGTATTGCATCATTGACACTGAATGTAGTTGGCCTCATCAGTAAGATGAATAATAAGTAGATTGAGTTTTTTAAATATGTAAAAAACCCAAGTGAGTTTCATAACCCAATCATTAGTGGATGAAGCCAACCTTGAACACACAACTAGACAAGAAGTTATGTTTATGCTCTGTACTGTTTATCTCTAGGCACTTTATTGCCATATTTAATACACATTACAATAAACACTAAAAAAAAGTCTAAGAAAAAGAGCATTTAATGAAGGCAGGCCCAAGTTAGGAAAAATTTCCAAAAAGAGAAACATTTAATTCTTTTTACAGAGAACTAAACCTGAGATAAAGTACCTCAAGCATTCCCCCAAATATGCATCATTGTACGAGCAAGGGATTTCTCCCCATCAGGTTAGATGTGAGAAAGGGATTGATTTGATTTGGATCCCTGTTCCTACCAGTTAGACTCACCTTCCTGACACTCCTCTTTCTTACTTAGAAGCAGAATGCATCCCCTAAGAGAGAGAGTCCTTGTTATAAGCCAACCCAAACTGTATTCTGTTAGTGCTAAATGCTCTTTTCAAGTTAAAAGAAACACAGTAGACAAAGCTCCGGGAACTCAGTCCTATATTTCTCTTCCCTTTGGAGCCTTACCCGCAGGCAGCCGGGGAGAGCTACCATACCGTCATGGTCTTATTTAACGCTTCAGTCATTTTTCACTCTCTTCTAGAAGCAACTCTAGGCTCTAGCTCAGGTGTATCCCCAGGTGCCCTGTGACTTTACACCTGCCGTGATGGAAGACATAAACACAAGTTAATTAAGTCTATTGTTCAAACAATTTGTTTCTCACTGAGGCTGACTCACTTGCAACTACATCTGCACAATTTTATTTCCAGAAGTAGCCTTCCATCTTCATTCTGGGTGTGAGGACTCTCTCTTTAGAAATTCACTTTATTTCTGAGACTCTTGGGTCACTGACAGAATAACACTTAACCAAAAAAAAAAAAAAAACCAGCAATTTAATCAGCATTTTAATATATATATATATAGCTAATGGATCACAAGCTGTTTTTGTTTGTGTTTTTGTTTTTGTTTTAAAAAAAAGTATGTGATACTTGGGCTAGGTGCAGTGGCTCATGCCTGTAATCCCAGCACTTTAGTAGGCCAAGATGGGCAGATCACTGGAGGTCAGGAGTTCGAGACCAGCCTGACCAACATGGTGAAACCCTGTCTCTACTAAAAGTACAAAAATTAGCCGGGCATTGTGAACAATGCCTGTAATCCCAGCTACTGGGGAGGCTGAGGCAGGGAAATTGCTTGACTTGGGAGGTAGAGGTTGCAGTGAGCCAAGATGGCGCCATTTCACTCCAGCCTGGGCAACAGAACGAAACCCTGTCTCAAAAAAAAAAAAAAAAAAAAAGTGATACTTGTAATTTTTTTTTTCCTAGCCATAAAGTTCCTCAGGGTGACATCACTAAGGGGAAAACTGGAATAAGTAGAATGTTGAAGATTTAGTATTGTGTAGCATTCTTACTCAAAGTCAGGACTGAAAACTACTTTTGAAAGGCTTTCATAGTCTCTTTGGCAGAGTGAAGCATAGAAAATGAATGGAAGGTTGAGTCCGAGGAGAAAAATGTAGGCAAGACATACACAGAGGGAGGTTTGAAGCATGCTGCTTTGTTTTTGTACAAAAGGATCAAAGGACATTTCTCACATTAATTGCTTCTATTTTTACTTGCATCCTTATTGTGCTTCCATTCATCTCTCTAACTGATGTCCTGGACACTCTTTTTGTCCTTGTTCCTCTCTTGTCACATGCCACATAATTTATGCCTTGGATCATCCACCCCCTCCTCTTCCCTCTCTCTCTCCCTCTCTTCTTTCTCTCTCTCTATCTCTCTCCCTCTCTTCTTTCTCTCTCTCTCTTTCTCTCATTAGGTTCTGTATTCTAGAGCAGCAGGAAGGCCAGCTGCCACCCATATGCCGCCCTTCCATGTTGTAAAGATGTCCCTGGGCAGCAGCTAACCAGCCAGAGCCCTTATTTCCCAGCCTCCCTTGCAGTAGGTTGAAGCAAAGTGACTGAATTCTTCCCAGTGGAAAGTGAGAGGAAGAGTGCACCCTCTCTCCAGGCCTCTATGCAATCTTCTGTGCAATGTATCATCTGTGGAATCCTCCATGCTCTCACTTTCTACTTCAGACACCTGACGCTGATGCCCACCCATGGTCATATTGGAAGCCATCCGCTGAAGATGGCAGAGCCTCTGTCAGCCTAGGACCCTCATTGATTTCCCCTTCCATCTGTCTTCCTCCCACAGGTGGACTGTCTATAAGCAAGAAACAGATTTCATTTGTATTATGTCATCGAGATTGCTGGGGTTACGATTGAAACAGCTAGCAGTACCTTAACTAATACATGAGGGCAATGAAAGAAATCAAAGCCTACTACAGCAATCAATCATTCATGCCACAAATATTTATGGAGCACCGACTATATCCAGGGCCCCGTACTAAGGTTGGGGCCTGGACAGACATAGTCCAGCACTCACAGAGCTTACACAGAAGAAGTCCTTAATTTCTAAATCATCTTGTTCTCCCTAAGAGCGCCTATTCTGCTGCATTTCACCTGACATCTCTCAAGTAGGAAAGCAATTTATGCCTATTTTACACATGAGGAAGCTACAGCCCAAGCAGAATGTGGCATTTGGGTAAGCCAAATCCATCTTTCTTCCTAACAGAGCTTCATATATAGCATGGTCTGGAGAACCACCAAGTAAAATAGAACTGGCTTCTTGATACAGTTTAGATATCTGAAGCCCAAATCTCATGTTGAGTTGTAATCCCCAGTGCTGGAGGTGGGGCCTGGTGGGAGGTGTTTGGATCATGGGAGTGGATCCTTCATGGCTTGGTGCTGTCTTCATGATAGTGAATGAGTTCTCATGAGATCTGGTCATTTAAAAGTGTGGGGCACCTCCTCCCCCAACTCTCACTCTCTTGCTCCTGCTCTGGCCATGTGACAAGCCTGCTCCTCCTTCACCTTCTGCCATATTGTAAGCTTCCTGGGGCCTCCCTAGCAGTTAAGCAGATGCCAGCACCATGCTTTCTATAAAGCCTGCAGAACCATGAGCCAATTAAACCTCTTTTCTTTATAAATTACCCAGTCTCAGGTATTTCTTTACAGCAATGCAAGAACAGACTAATACACTTCTCCATGAGCCCTACCAAGTCAAGAACATGAACCATATTTTCCAGCCACTAAACACATGCGACCTCAATTGCTCAGTGAAACACTGTGGTTTGAAGCAAAAAAGGGTAAGAAAAAACAGATAACTAGAGGTTTTTGGTTTTTTTTTTTTAAGATAGATGATACAGAAATCCAGGGTTTTCTTTCTTGCTATCTCTTTATAGAACTTGAAGAAATAACTCATTTTACAAATCATCTGCTTTTAACCACTTGTGTATGCATTTTAAAAATAGCCTATATAGTGAGCTGAGATCCGGCCACTGCACTCCAGTCTGGGCGACAGAGCGAGACTCCGTCTCAAAAAAAAAAAAAAAAAAAAAAAAAAATAGCCTATATAAAGAAGTGAGATGTAGCTAACTAACTCAGGCAAGGGTGAAACCGAAAACCTATACATTTTTGAAGACTCCTTTTAAGGAAAATAATATGAAATTACAAAAGCAAAATTTGATACAGGGCCTGGAAAGGGCTCTGGCAAATGAAGCTTTTGCGTCATTGGTTTTATGGCAAATCCACACACGAGCTGAAATCTTAAAAATTAAGTGATGAATTAAAATAAGGGTTGAGAATTTTCTAGATATAATCTCACTTTGCTCCATGGCCCAATTAATTGTGAATCAGCTGTCTATAACCAGATATAGCAACAATCCACCAAAACTGTGTTTTTCAGTTCTTATGTTCTGAACCATGTATCATGTTGCATACTCCTGCTTTGAATGTATTCATATCTGTTTATATAAGAGAGGACAACAAGAATTGCTTATTGAGAACACAAATAGGGATACTGCAACATAAAATAATGATGGCAGAAGTTTTGTCTTCAATTTAGAAAACTTATTTTAATGCTAGTTGAAAAAAAATTATTTCTTCTCATTGATGGTTAGACCTAAGGAAAACCACCATGCCATTGTGTGTTAGCCAAGTATAGTGATTAGAAAATGAGTTCATTTGGCCAGGTGCGTTGGCTCACACCTGTAATCCCAGCACTTTGGGAGGCCGAGGCAGGTGGATCACGAGGTCAGGAGTTCAAAACCAGCCTGGCCAAGATGGTGAAACCCCGTCTCTACCAAAAATACAAAATATTAGCCAGGCGTGGTGGCGGGCGCCTGTAATCCCAGCTGTTCGAGAGACTGAGGCAGAGAATTGCTTGAACCTGGAGGTGGAGGTTGCAGAGAGCCAAGATCGCACCACTGCTCTCCAGCCTGAGCGACAGAGCAGGACTCCATCTCAAAAAAAAAAGAAAAGAAAAAAGAAAGAAAAAGAAAAACAGCTTGTTTGGGCCCTGATCTCTAGCCACTTCCAACAAATAAGACTTCATTAAATAGATGTGCCATCTTCTGAGAACTAGTGACCTTAGCTTTGTTGACTTGGGAAAACTCAGTTGCCAAATGAGAATTGTCTACAATGAACTGTTGGCTTCCACATCTGAAGATTACAACCCAGGAACCAATTAAGAGCTCACAGCTTATCTTTGCCACCAAAGGGCCTGTGGAAGCCCAGACCTGCAAATCTTCACCTTGAGTTATCCTCAAGAGTAAATTTGTAACCTAGTTAGAAAGCAGACATATTTCTGCAAATGTTAAATGCTGTCCTGTTAAACTTCAGCCACAACTTTGAGTTAACATTAAGGCAAAATTTTATTCTAAGATCCCAAAAAGTGAAGGGCTACCAAGGTATTTATTTTCTTGGTTATAACTTTCAATTTAGTTCAGGCAAAGCTATATATTCTACCATTACAAACTTACAAACTCTCACCATGCCTAAAAGTTTGAAACCATCTTTTCTATATGGTCAGCATATAGGAAACCATTATTGTTAGATCATCCTACCCTTAACCCGACCCCAAAGAACCTGGAACTACATTTGCTCTTGAAGAATCAACACATGATGAACATGGTTATCAATCTACAGAAGTAATCAGCCTACTTCTGTGGTCAGCATACCAGAAGAGCAGAACCAAGAAATTGAGTAACGGAGGCTTTGTAAAGGAGATTTGCAGATCTGAAGAAAGATCGGGTAAACTGAAAAGAAAAAAAAAAAAAAAAAAAAAGTCCACTTCAAGCCTGGAAGTTTCAGCAAGAAAGAATTCCGGGAGTTTAACCACTTTTGTTTACACCATGTATAAAAATCTACTCAGAATCAATCATAGACCTAAATGTACAAGCTAAAATGATACAACTTTCCAAAGAAAACATAAGCGTAAATTTTTGTGACCTTAGATTAGGCAATGGTTTCTTAGAACAATACTAAAAGTACAAGCAACAGCAGAAAAACTTAATTAATTTGACACCATCAAAATTTAAAACTTTCGTGCTTCAAAGGATACCACCAAGAAAGTGAAAAGACAATGCATAAGATGGGGGAAAGTATTTGCAATCATATATTCAATAACACATTCAGAATATGTAAAGAACACTTACAACTCAACAATAAAAAGACAAATAATCCAACCACAAAATGGATGAAGGTTTTTTTTTTTGTTTTTTTTTTTTTGAGACAGAGTCTTGCACTGTCACTCAGGCTGGAGTGCAATGGCACGATCTCGGCTCACTGCAAGCTCCGCTTCTCGGGTTCAAGTGATTCTCTTGCCTCAGCCTCCCAAGTAGCTGGGATTACACGTGCCCACCACCATACCCAGCTAATTTTTTGTATTTTTAGTAGATACGGGGTTTCACTATGTTGGCCGGGCTGGCCTCGAACTCCTGACCTCATGATCCACCTGCCTTGGCCTCCCAAAGTACTGGGATTACAGGCGTGAGTCACCACACCTGGCCAAGGATGAAGGATTTAATAGTTATTTTTTCAAAGAAGATGTAAGTGGCCAATAATCACATGAAAAGATGTGCAATGCCATTAATTATTAGAGAAATGTAAATTAAAACCATGATACATGCCCACTAGGATGGCTGAAATTAAAAAGATAATAACAAGTAGTGAAGAGTATATGGTGGCTGGGTGAGGTGGGTCACGCCTGTAATCCAAGCACTTTGGGAGTCCGAGGTGGGCGGATCACTTGAGGTCAGGAGTTTGAGACCAGCCTGGCCAATATGGTGAAACCCCATCTCTACTAAAAATACAAAAATTAGCTGGGCATGGTGGCACATGCCTGTAATCCCAGCTACTTGGGAGGCTGAGACAGGAGTATTGCTTGAACCTGGGAGGTAGAGGTTGCAGTGAGTGGAGATCATGCCATTGCACTCCAGCCTGGGTGGCAAGAGCGAGACTCTGTCCCAAAAAAAAAAAAAAAGTATATGGAGAAATTGGACATTCGTACATTGCTGATGGGATTGTAAGAAGATGTAGTCACTCTACAAAAGAGTCTGACAGTTCCTCAAAAAGTAAAACATAGTTAAATATGACCCAGCAATTCCGTATCTAGAAATGAAATGAAAATACATGGCCACACAAAAACTCATATGTGAATGAATGTTCATAGCAGCACTATTCATGGTAGTTGAGAAGCGGAAACAACTCGAATGTCCACCAACTCAAGAGTGGATAAACAAAATGCAGTATGTCAATATGATGGAATACTACCTAGAAATAAAAAGAAATGAGTACTGATTCATGCTGCAACATGAATGAATCTGGAACACATTATGCTAAGTTCAAAAAGAAGCCAGACAAAAAAGAACATATACTTATATAATTTTGTTTATATGGAATGTTCAAAATAGGCAAATCCATAAAGACAATAAGTAGATTAGTAGTTGCCAAGGACTGAGGGGAAGGGCAAATAAGAAGGAACTGCTAAGGGGTACTTTTTGGGGTGATGAAAACGTTCTGGAATGAGAGAGTGGTGATGGGTGTGTTACTTTGTGAATATACAAAAACCACTGAATTGTACAATTTAAAGGGGTAGATTGTGTAGTATGTAAATAAAGCTGTTATTTAAAAACAAAACACAAACACATTTATGTTCAGGAAAGAGGGTGTGCTGATCACAATCCCTCTTAGCAGAAATGGTCAAGGAGACAGATGGCATCATTGTGTGGTGCTACCAGCCAACAGTATCTTTCAAATAACCTTCTTTGCTCTGAATCTGAATGTAATCTGGTTTCCCACATAGGTTTTCGCACAGAAAATACACTTTTTATCAGTGTAAAAGTACACTTTTTTCAGCATTTTAGTTCCCTTTTATTCATGCATTTGATACATATCTTTGGGCCTCCCGTGTGCTGTGCACTGCAATATGCACATGAGATAGAGCAGTGAGTAAGACAGACATGGTCCCTGAGCTCACTATTCTCAAAGTGTAGTGGGAAGCACATAAAAAGGAAACAAACAAGGAAATAGTATTATTTTTCATTATTTATTGTCTCAAAACAACATCTCTCCTTACCCAAAACCCTACCCTGACCTCACACAAGTTATTATATCTACATAATCCTTGTATCTCTGTGTAATAATCTAATATATATACAGTCATATATATCAATATAGATACATATATAGTCTATTAATTGAGATAATATCTGTAAGCACTTAGACTATGCCAGGCACATAGCAAGTGTTCAGTGACTATTATGATGATGGTCATTGCATGATTTTCTCCCGAAGAAGTGTTTGTATGAACGGTGTTGTACATAAAGATGACTTTAGGTCTTGGTTAGGCTGGTCTGCCTGGAGGGAGGGAGCCTTCTGGTGTCAGTCATCACAGAAAGAGGAAGGTGTCTGTTAGGAGACTGTGTATGTCTTAGGCAGGGGTGGTGGTGTTGCAGGGGACACCGTTGCTCTCTCCCCGCTCTGTCCCTTGACCTCACTCTTTCAGGCCTGGATTTCAAGGTCTTTAATTTGTATTTCCACAATCTAGTTGCTCTGAATCCTTGGGGGAGCTTTAATTTTTTTTCCATAGGTTATTGGGGTACAGATGGTATTTGGTGACATAAGTAAGTTCTTCAGTGGTGATTTGTGAGATTTTGGTATACCCATCACCCAGGCAGTATACACTGTACCCTATTTGTAGTCTTTTATAGTCCCCCTTCCACCCTTGCCCCCAAGTCCCCAAAGTCCATTGTATCATTCTTATGCTTTTGCATCCTCATAGCTTTGCTCCCACATATCAGCGAGAAGATACGATGTTTGGTTTTCCATTCCTGAGTTACTTCACTTAGAATAATAGTCTCTTGGCCAGGCATGGAGGCTCACGCCTGTAATCCTAGCACTTTGGGAGGCTGAGGCAGGTAGATCACCTGAGGTCAGGAATTTGAGACCAGCCTGGCCAACATGGCAAAACCCCATCTCTACTAAAAAATATAAAAATTAGCCAGGCATGGTGGCATGCACCTGCAATCCCAGCTACTCGGGAGGCTGAGGCTTGAACCTGGGAGGTGGAGGTTGCAGTGAACTGAGATTATGCCACTGCACTCCAACCCGGGTGACAGAGTGAGATTCTGTCTCAAAAAAAAAAAAAAAAAGCCAGAATAATAATCTCTTAGGGAAGCTTTTAAATAAAGATACTTGAGCCCAAACCCAGGGAGTTCCTAATACAATAAGCCTGGGGTTAGAGTGCTTAGGGTACTCCTGAGTGGTAAGGGTTAAAGAAAGTTGAACAAAGAGACAAGCCCAGACTGAATCTGCACCACATTCCTGCTGATGGCTCCAAGTTCAAGCATGCAAACAGTATCTGGCAAGCCACATTATGCAACTCATGTTACTCTCCACAGCGTTGCTAAAGCTAATCAAAGATTGGGGTCCACACCCAGTCTGGCCAGAATAAAGGACTGAGAAGTTCCAACAGTGACAGGGAAGCAGTCACTGGCCTTCCAGTAGTGAAGGAAGATTCAGGGCTGCCTTTTCCCAAACAGTTATATCCCACGACTTATCGAGAGGCAGAGAGAGTCGCTGAACTGGGGCTTCACATTCATGAAGTAGATTTTTGGGTTTGTAGTCATAGAGACACACTGAGAAGACTGGATATTTAAGCTTCTTTTTTGTAACCTTGAATTGGTATTTCTTTTTCTCTTACTTTATTGAAAGTATTTCTTAAAATGTCTTTATTGTAATACCTAAATTCTATTCTTTTTATTATAAGATTGGCATTCTTGTTTTTATTTCAGTATAGCTGTGTAATTTAGAGCAAATTATTTAACCATTCTGAACTTCAGTTTCTTCTTCTATAAAAATGAGAGCAATGATGGTTGGGAGCGGTGGCTCACACCTGTAATCCCAGCACTTTGGGAGGCCAAGGTGGGCGGATCACTTGAGGTCGGGAGTTTGAGACCAGCCTGACCAACATGGTGAAACCCCATCTCTACTAAAAATACAAAATTAGTCAGGTGTGGTAGAACATGCCTGTAATCCCAGCTACTTGGGAGGCTGAGGCGGGAGAATTGCTTGAACCTGGGAGGCGGAGGTTGCAGTGAGCCAAGATCACGCCATTGCACTCCAGCCTGGGCAACAAGAGTGAAACTCCATCTCAAAAAAAAAAAAAAAAGAGAGAGCAATGATAAAATTGATCACAGGAAGTTAGTTGTTGTGAGGATAAAATAAGGTAATAGATTTAAGACACTGAGCCTAGCAGATTATTAAACCGCTAATAAATGGTACCTATTAGGTGGGCATTGTGGCTCACATCTGTAGTCCCAGCATTTTGGGAGGCCGAGGCAGGAGAATCACTTGAGGCCAGGAGTTCATGACTAGTCTGGGTAACCATAGTGAGACCCCATCTCTACAAATAGTTTTTTACAAATTAGTCAGGCATGGTAGCATGCACCTGTAGTCCTAGCTATTCAGGAGGCTGAGGTAGGAGGATCACTTGAGCCCAGGAATTCAAGGTTACAGTGAGCTACAATCACACCGCTGCCCTCTAGTCTGGGTGACAGAGCGAGACCCTGTCTCAAAAAAAAAAAAAAAAAAAAAAAAAACAAGCAAACACCTATTATTGGTAGTAATAGCAAAAGAGCAAATTTTTGAGGTAGTAGTAACATCAGCAGTTGAGCCACAAAATCCAGGATCTGAACCTGCAAGCTGAGGGCCAGACCTCAAACCACAGTGACTTCATCCATGCCAGTCAGGCAGCAGGCATCCTTCTTAAACTTCTTTGTTGAGTCTTCAGCTAAAGACTTTAGTAAGTTGTTTGTTTGTTTGTTTGTTTGTTTGTTTGTTTGAGACGGAGTCTCGCTCTGTCACCCACTCTGGAGTGCAGTGGAGCGATCTCAGCTCACTGCAACTGCTGCCTCCTGGGTTCAAACGATTCTCCTGCCTCAGCCTTCTAAGTAGCTGAAATTACAGGCTTAAGATACTACACCCAGCTAATTTTTGTATTTTTAGTAGAGTCAAGGTTTCACCCTGTTGGCAAGGCTGGTCTCAAACTTCTGAGCTCAAGCTATCTGCCCGCCACAGCCTCCCAAAGTGCTGGAATTACAGGCGTGAGCCACTGCGTCCGGCCAGTGTAAGTTCTTTCTTTATAAAAAATGAAGCCATTCATATTAGTTCTCACAAATTTCAGAGTAGTCTTTTTTCTAGATATAAGGAGGGATGGATGGATGGATGAATGGATGGATGGATGGAGGGACAGACAGACAAAAGATAGATAATCAATAGTGGAAAGTGTAAAATATTATAATTTGGATAGTTTTGGTTTACCATGCCAAATTTCACTATCCAGTCCCCCAACAAATATTTATTAAATGCTTATTTTATGCCAGACATTTTGCTAGGTGCAGTGAATTCGATAGTGGGCAAAGCCAGGGATGCCCTCTGCCCTCATGAGCCTTCAAAAACAGAACATCCCAATGTAATTTGCAGGGCTGTAATATATCAAGGCAGTGACCTGTATGATGCATTCCTTTTTCAATGTTTAAATCCTTTAAGATCCTCCAAGGACCAGCGTCAAATGATTGCTAGTCCTAATTTTCCTGGGCATAAATCACTCCAAGAGTAAATTTCCCATGTTTTGGAGATCAAGTGTTCAGGTTTTGCTGGGTGTCATTCATCAGTGCCCTGCGGTGGGAAATTTATAAAAGCATATTCTGGGTCACAGACTCCTCGTGTCAAAAATCACTTACAAGGTCATTTAGGCCACCCTCACTCTCCATGAGGGAATGCTCCCATTATGTCTGAAAGTGTTCTTCCAGCTTCAGATAAATACATTTACCTGAAAAAAAAAAATCATTGCTCTCAAAAAGTAGCTTTTCCCTGATGGCATCATGCTAATTACTTGGAATGACTTTCCCTTAGTGAACATATTGTCATAAAATGATAAATTCCCTGAGGCTAACATTTATCATTTTCCAGACCCTGGTCATGGACCTCACCGGGCTTCCTCAGTCAACTGTACTAAACAAATAAAATTACATTCATGACATTTAAAAAGGCAGCATGATTACAGTCATCACTTAGAAGACAATGGGGCAAAAAACCGCTAAAAAAATTTAAAAACAATGAAATCGACAAGTCTAGACTCCAGCCAATCCAAAAGATTTAAAATGAGACATGTAAGGTATATGTGTATGTGTGTGTATATGTATATGTGTATATGTGTGTGTATATATGTATATGTATGTGTATATATATGTGTGTGTGTATATATATACACACACACATATATATAAATTGTAAACTAAATTGAAACAAAAAACATTAAGAAAATTTTAACTCTGGTTTCAGTTTAAATCAAGAGAGAGAAGGTGTTGGAAGAAACAATCAAGTTGAAGCAATTGGGGAATGTTTGCTAGGATTACAGAATTCCAAAATGAGCCAAAGCCCTGATTCAGGGCCTAATTGCTCCTGATGGCTACACTGGACCATCACTAAATTTTCCTTCGTCAAAACCTCTAGTGAAGAGTCTTCAGTAAGAACATGTAGGGGGGAAATGAAGCGAACTCTTCAGTACCGAATGATTTCACTTTAAAAGAAATCTCAAGTGCACTTTTAAAAACGTCGTCTCTATCCTGTCAGCATAAATATGTGTTCTATAAACCTGCAGTTTGTGTTATTAGAAAGCACTGAGTTTTATCAAGTCATTTGAATTTTTTATCCACTCACAATCTTGATAGGGCGGATAATTATTAGACCAAACATAAAGTTAAACGGACCTTCCCAAGTGCAAGAAGCTATTCACTTTTTGCATTTGATCTTGGGTTTTCATTTTAACATGCAATGTAGACATTTAAACACCAGAGGACAGTGTGTGAATGAAAGCAAAGTTCAACTGCTATTCATCTAATTCAATTCATTTACTTACTACATCAAAGTAAAATCTTAATTTTAAGTGCTTTTCCCCCCAAAGACATTTTGTGTCATTTCATGCTTCAGAAATTAAAAGTAGAGGTTGATAGAAATGTGAATCATGAGACCAACTAATCAAGTTAATTTGAATCATAATGGAAATTAGAAAGATTAATTTCATAAGCAATCATTAATAATGGAAGCTCTCATGTACGAATAATCAAAGCTTTAAGTATTATATGGTAATTAATTAATTACTATGGGTTACATATTTTAAAGTAGCTCAAATCTTCCTTGCTTTGGTGTGCTTTTTAATAGCAATCCTTAGGGAAGAAAAGCTAAAAGATTTCCTTACAAAAGTTTTCTGTATGTGTTTTTTAATGGACAAACAAGAAAGCTGAATTAAATTCTACAATAAATAGGCTTGCTCATTTGGTAACAGGCCTTCTTTAACCATGGAATAAGTCAATTGTCAGCCCTTTATGAAAGAGTAGAAAATTATGCTATTGACAAAGAGATAGCCTAAGGTGGAAGACTAATTATATAATTTCGTTGTCCAACATTGAAACTAGTATTTTGTATATGTTCAATTTCATTTAAAAAGGCATTTGACTTGGGGCTTGATTTGGAAAGTGGTCTCGTATGCTGTCACCATTTATAGCAGCACTCATTCAAATGTTAGCTGAATAGTTACATTTCTTATTTGCAATGCCCCTGTACTTTTCCCACATTCAAATTCGTATGCAAAATACTTGTTATTATGAGTCATCTATGCAAAAATCAAGGTACAAATGGACTTAGAATGTACTTTTAAATATTACCTCTTCTCATCTTAAGGAATGTTTTAGTATTATCATTAAAGAATTATGAAAATTGTTAGCATATTGTTTCTTATGATAACATAATCTCTAGAATACAATGGATTCCTATCATATTAAAACATATCTTCCGTATAAACCTTCTCATATATATATAGATCTGACCTTGTTTTCTACATCTCCTTCCATTTTTCTCAGTTTTCTAGGTGATCTGGATTTGCCCTGGTCTTGATAATACTTTGACTATATTTGACTTCCACAATGCTAACTTTATTCATTCCTCTAACCAACAAGTACTGATGTCCCCCACATACTTTTTTTTTTTTTTTTTTTTTGTGAGACAGAGTTTTGTTCTTGTTGCCCAGGCTGAAGTGCATGGCATGATCTCAGCTCACCACAGCCTCTGCCTCCCGGGTTCAAGCAATTTTCCTGCCTCAGCCTCCCAAGTAGCTGGGATTACAGGCATAAGCCACCATGCGGGGCTAATTTTGTAATTTTAGTAGAGATAGGGTTTCTCCACATTGGTCAGGCTGATCTTGAACTCCTGACCTCAGGTGATCCGCCCATCTCACCCTTCCAAAGTGCTGGGATTACAGGGTGAGCCACCGCGCCCGGCCTGGTGTCCCCCACATTCTAGCTGCTCTTTCTGGTACTCGAGATACTATGGCAAATAAGACAGACTAGATCTGGAGAAAGTTCTACGAAGAGGCTTGCAAAGGCTCTGTGCTTCTCTAAGAATCTAAAAGAAGGCTATTACAACTGACCCACTGAAGTGAATAAAGGAGAAAGTGACAGATGGCTGTCAGATACCACAGGGTCTTGGCAGACCAGGTAAGGGGCTTAGAATTTACTCTGACTGTGATAGGAAGCCACTGGAGTTTTTTAAGCAGGGAAATGGTTTGAACTGATTCCCCTTTCAAAGTATACCTCTGCCAAGGAGGCAGGTGCAAAGGCAATGGCAGAGATAACATGGTGGTTGGACTAGGATTGTAGCAGTGGAAATGATGGGAAGCAGGTAGACTCCGCGCATATTTGAAGGTTGGAATGACAGGGACTTCTTTCTTGATGGACTGGCCATAGTGTGTGAAGGACAGAGCAGAGTCAGTGATGGCTCCTGGGTTTTCAGCCAAGAAGTCTGCGGGAGAGGCACGTTTGCTTGGGGTGAGGAGTTGTTTGGGCCATGATAAATTTGAGGTGATTATTAAATATCCAAGTAGAAAAGTTAAGTTGGCAGCTGGATGTAGAAATATGAAGCTTAGGCTGGACATGGTGGCTCACGTCTGTAATTCCAGCACTTTGGGAGGCCAAGGCAGGTGGATCACCTGAGGTCGGGAGTTCCAGACCAGCCTGACCAATATGGAGAAACCCCGTCTCTACTAAAAATACAAAATTAGCCGGGCGTGGTGGCAGGCCCCTGTAATCCCAGCTACTGGGAGGCTGAGGCAGGAGAATCGTTGAACCCGGGAGGGGGAGGTTGCGGTGAGCCAAGATTGCGCCATTGCATTCCAGCCTGGGCAACAAGAACAAAACTCTGTCTCAAAAAAAAAAGAAAAGAAAAGAAAAGAAAAATGAAGCTCAGAGAGGAGGTCAGAGCTAGATGGCTAGATATAGAGCCTCATGAAACTTATCAACTAACTGGAGAAGAGAGAGTTAAGCAAATAGTATGAGTAATAGATAATTCTTTTCTAAAAAAGAGAGTACGTCTGACACACAAAAAAGAAAAAAAAAGAGCACAATGGGAGGAAAGCCATATTTAAATTGAAGGATTCAAGACAGTCTCTTTGAGAGTGAAAACTCTGAAGACTTCTTTAGCAGCATTGTATTTAAGAGTTAATGACCTCAGATTACAGACCAGACCTTTACCTGTAAAATGATAATTGCTCAGGGAAATAGATCCCTAATTACATGCACTTTCTAATTCAGAGCAACACCCTAGATCATTTTCCTACCAATTACAAATATCCTTCATAAATATTATATGGAGCATATGCTCGCACAATGGAATATGACCAAGTGGCTCAGCCCTGGTTGTCAGTTCTTTGATTTTTCTCGTTTGTAACTCTTTGTAGAGAAAAGAGGGGAACAACAGCATCAATGAATAAGGAATGATATATATTGAAGTAGCCTGTATCATATGCTTAAACTCTCCGTTCCACACCTCTCAAAATTCCAAGTTTTCTTTTCTATTTGGAATACCTATTAATACCTATTATTATCACAAGTTAAAGCCAGTATCTCAAACTTCATTTTCCAATTTCTCTTTCTTTCTTTCTTTGGGAGACTTAAGCCAAGTTCTTCCTGTAGCCTGTCAGACTGTTCACAGGTAACAGCGCTCTCCTGTGGCAGGAACTGCAGAACAGCTTGCTGTAAGTCTCATCTGTCACATAGTTCATTATCAGAAAGTTTAATATTTTTCCTCGGGAATAAGAAGTTGTACTTCAGGAAAAAAAATAGAATAACCTCCCAAATAATGGTTCATAATCTTCTTAAAAAGCCAACCTTGGTGAGGCTAACATTGCCATTTTCAAACTGATTTATTCTACCTAAGCTCCTCACCCAGAAATTACCGAACACACACACACACACACACACACACACACACACACACAAATACAAAAATGTTCATAAAACAGACCAAATGGTATGCATGTATTTTTAGGTTTTGCTTTATGCTGCCCTTAGATGCTGTCACAGAGGATCTAGTTGAACAATAAAAATATTAGAGATGCAGTTATTTTTACTGAGTTGATTGGAGCAAGCAGTTTGTAGCCTCAGAATGTAGCAAAGCTACCTAGATACTGTCGAGCTGGTAATCAAATACTTTTTTATTAACATCTTAGTTTCTAAACCATAAAACTTGACTACTGACAGTTTCTTTCATTTCTGTTTCAATGGATTATATCCTATTTGGACTGGATCATTCCCACTGAGCCTCTGACTTCACCCTTTTGTTTGATCTCCAGCCTCCATACCCGCTTCCTGACAATCCTTCTGCCCAACTGCACCAGATTGATTCCTAAATGATCTCTTTGATCATGTCACCTTCCTGTTCAAAAATATTGATGGCTCAGTATTTCTCCATGAAGTCCAAACCGCTCAATGTAACACCAGCTGACATCTCACTTCTCTCATACACACACTCTGCAGCCCAGCTGAGTGGAGGTATCCACCACTGCTGTGCCTCATTTGAGAAGAACTTGCCCTCCACATCTTTGTTGAAGTTTTAAGCTTCCTTTAAGGTCCAACTCAAACGCTGTCTTCAAGACATAACAGTGCCATTGAGGTTATCTGGGATAACATGTGGTTAGGAGATCTCTCTGATCATTAATTCTTCAAAAATAGCTTACACTATCTGTAGCTATCAGTAGAGGGCCCCCAAAGTGACACCTATTAAGTGCCTGTACTCTTGCATTATGGGTCCTGCATTTGCATCTTTGTTGTTTGTTGGTTTTTTAATCTTTCCCAGTAGAGTGTAAGGTCCTTACATTGAAGCCAGCATCAGTCTCCTTGTTTATCACTATATACCCATGGTATAGCACAGTATCCAGCACAGAGTAGGTGCTCAATAAATGTTTCTTAGCCCAAATTACAAAGTTGTCTGAAACTTTAATAGTGACATTAATTTTAGCCTGATCTGAAGAATCACTGTTTTTAAAATATTTACATTGACAACAAATCTTCTTACTTCCTCTCTTACTACATTTTTTGTTAATTCAAATTTTTGTGGTTTATGCTGTGAATTTCGTTTGCCTACGGTTGTCATGTATTCCATGAGAACAAGCAAGTTGTCTGTTTTACTTATTTATTTATTTTTATTTTATTTTTAGATGGAGTCTCACTCTGTCACCCAGGCTGGTGTGCAGTGGTGTGATCTCGGCTACTGCAACCTCCACTGCCTGGATTCAAGCAATTCTCCTGCCTCAGCCTCCCTAGTAGCTGGGATTACAGGCGCACACCACCATGCCTGGTTAATTTTTGTATTTTTAGGAGAGACAGGGTTTCACCATGTTGGCCAGGCTGGTCTTGAACTCCCAACCTCGATTGATCCAACTGCCTCAGCCTCCCAAAGTGCTGGGATTGTAGGCATGAGCCACCGCACCTGACCTATCTGTTTTACTTTTTTAAAAAAACCATGCTTGACAGGTTTTTAGATTGATCCCCAGCCCTACTACCCAGTAAACCAATGGTTTAGCAATGGTAACATAGAGACCTTCAGCTTTTCAGCCTAAGGCTTTCAATTTTTAACCGCTATAAGACTTAGCTTGAGCCATGAGAAGAATTTACCTTAGTTTTCTTAAGGGTTTCTAGCCAATAATGTTATCCATATGTCTTTTTAAAGCCTTAAATGGAATTGATGCAAATTCACTAGCATCCATTTATTTCAGTTCTGCAAAACCAAATTAGTAGAGCCATGGCAGCCAAGGTCATAGTGTTTATTCCAGAGACTTCCTTCCCCTATGTGCCTTTTCAAGCTCCCACAAAGGACTAGTAGTGTCATATTTGCCCAAAGTGAAAGCACAACATGAGATTCTTGTGGTAATCTGTGCTCTCCTCCCTCTCTCTTTCCTTTGCCCACTTCCCCATTCCCCGTTCTCTCCCCATCCGCTCAGCCATCAATGAGTTCCGTTCTGTCCCCACCCTAATAACTATAAATGACACCAATGCCCAGCAAGGAGCAAAGGTCAAACTGCTCTCCTGCATTCTTTATTTTTCTACCAAGATTGCAGGATTTATGTGGCAACAAAGGATAAAGAACTGGGCAGCAAATACAAATTGGTAAATTTTAAGAACAGAGGGATTAAAACACGGTGCCCATCGGGAAAAATATACATATATGATCATTGTTTCAAGTCTTGAAAAAGAAGTAATCTTTGCTGTGGTGAACAGGCAAATAACAACAACAGATTCCTGAGGGAATGTGATAGGCTTTGAATCAAATGAGTACAGGTCATGGATTTCCAAATATTTTTCTAGTGTGTCCATTACTTCCCGAAAGATCCATCTCTCTGCTGTTGCTGTTGCCACAGCTACCAGGTTCTCCAAGCAGAAGGAGGGAGAGAGGCTCCTGCAGCTTCCCCAGGGCAATTGACCCCTCCACCCACACACCTTCATAAAACATTCAGAAACCTCTCTGCTCAATTATATGTGCGTATACCACTGCACAATAACTCTCCTGGCCACATGTTATCCCAAATAACCTCAATGGCATTGTCATGACAGACTACGAACAAGGCATGGGGACTCAGCCAGGATTGTGTCATAGGGTTTTGGCAATAAAGAGGGTTTTGGCCTGTCTTGAAGCCAGGAGTGATTATTTCTACTAATAATAGCTATCATTTATTAAATTCCCACCAGGTGCCAGCTGCTTGATATATGAAATAATGATGAGAGGTGGTAACATTTATTGAGTTGCTCATTATATGCTAGGTACTGTCACAGATTTGTAACATGTATTTTCTCATTTAATGCCTACTCCCCCCAACTACCCTAAAGGCTATATATTAATGTTTTAGCACCAGTAAATAGATGAGGAAACTGAGGTGCAGACAGTTTAAATAACCTGCCAAGGTCACGCAAGTAGTAAATGCTGGAGCTGGGACATGAAGCCTGGAAGCCCACCTCCAAAACCACACCCTTAACCATCATGTTAAATTACCTTCCTGGTTCAGTTACTTTTAATCCTCATCAAAGCTCTGCTTTATACCCAGTTCAGATGGGAAGCTGAGGTTCAGAGTTTTTAATTAACGTGGGTAGCAGCTGGGGTTCTGTTCAGGGTCATGAGACACCAAAGCCTGGGGATGCAAGGTACAGAGCTCTATCACCCCAGAAGCTTCTGTGGCTGTCTAGCCTTGGACAAAGGAGTTAAGTCACTGAAGTTTTCTTCAAGAGCTTCCACCTTCTATCCTTCCCATGTTTGATCCCCTTTCCATCTCTGAACTCTCCCCGAGGCCCATCTCCCGCTGCCACTACCCCCACCCTCCCATTATAAAACTCTTCTTTGTCTCCTTCCTGAAGGGGTCTCTATAAGGGAACTCATAAATTAGCCCTTCCTAATTTTTCATGGTATAATATAGCACTTTAGAGTGCTGATTCTGCTGAAAATGCAAATCTCAGGCCACACAGACATAGTGGTCCTGACTCAGCAGAGCTGGGTGGGCCCAAGCATCTGCGTTTTTCAGTAAGCACCCCATGATTCAGATGTGGGCAGCCCAGCTTGATTGACTCTAGTCCAGTGTGTCCACACCTTCTGACAGAAGATTTGCATCAGAGAAAGGGACTTTATGTTGGGAATTTCAGGCCAGGGCAAGTGGGGCCTTTGGGTTTTGTGTTTGTTTGTTTGTTTGTTTGTTTGTTTGGGGATTTTTTTCTTTTTTTCTTTTTCTTTTTTTTTTTTTTTTTTGAGATGAAGTCTCGCTCATCCAGGCTGTAGTGCAGTGGCGCAGTCTCGGCTCACTGCAACCTCCACCTCCCGGGTTCAAGCGATTCTCCTGCCTCAGCCTCCCGAGTAGCTGGGACTACAGACGTGCGCCACCACGCCAGGCTATTTTTGTATTTTTAGTGGAGATGGGGTTTCACCATGTTGGCCAGGCTGGTCTCAAACTCCTGACCTCAGGTGATCTGCCCACCTCAGCCTCCCAAAGTGCTGGAATTATAGGCATAAGCCACCACACCTGGCCAGCCTTTGGGTTTTGTTTTCCTCTGGCTATCATATTGGTCAAATTTGGGTATACATTTTACTTAGGTAAATTTTAAATCGAAGGCCTTTCAAACACTCTTCTCTTAAATTTAAATAGTTGGTCTTTTAAAAAGATAGAATAAAATTAAAACCTCCAGTTTATTACCACAAAGCTTACTAAATAATAACTTTTCCTTTATTTGGTCATTAAGTAGATGCATACATCACACAGGTGAAATAAACAGTGTTGGAATTCCTTTTATGCTGAAACCAGGCTTCTTTCCAGGTGTTTCAAAGGGTGTGTCCTGAGGAATAATGTATAGTTTTTAAAGACACAATTTCTTTTTTCTTTTTTTTTTTTTTGTGTGTGTGTGTGTGTGTGTGTGAGTCTCGCCCTGTCACCCAGGCTAGGGTGCGATGGTGCGATCTCAGCTCACTGCAACCTCCACCTCCGGGGTTCAAACAATTTTCCTGCCTTAGCCTTCCAAGTAGCTGGGATTACAGGCACCTGCCACCACGCCCAGCTAATTTTTGTATTTTTAGTAGAGACAGGGTTTCACCATGTTGGTCAGGCTGGTCTCGAACTCCTGACCTCGTGATCTGCCCGCCTCAGTCTCCCCAAAAGACACAATTTCTTTACCAATACCTTAAAAGTTATGTTTTGAAAAAATTGAGCATTTTTCTCTGTAGTATTTCCATGAACTTTCTTCCAATAAGATTTAGCATAAGAAAGTTAAAAATATTAATGATAAGAAAATATATAGAAAGTAGAAAAAATAGAGGATTATTTTTTTAAGCCTCAAAAGGTTGAACACGAAGCGTTTTGAACCATTAGACACCACATAAAGGATGAAGAGTCCCACCCCAAGGGGACTTAACAGTTGGCAAAGACAACCATAATGTCATAAATAAATTAAGCTAGAATAAATATGAATGCATGCCCTACCTCTTTTATTTTAAGTGCAGAGCTTTCTTGCAAAATTCTTATTAGTAATAAATTCCCTTTGCTACCATGGTGACCTTATAGTTTAAAATGTTCAGTTCTTTTTTCCAGCCAACTTTGGATGTGTTCTGAAGGTTTTATCTGAACTTTTTTTCCAGATACTGTACTCTTCTGGTTGGCATTTGCATAGTCATTTGCATAATGTTATTCCTGATAAAGCTCTGGTTCTCTGAAGAAGAAAATTAGCAATTATTATTTTGCCATGGAATGAATGATAGCTCAGAATGTAAGCTACCAACCTCGTTTAAAAACTTTTGAAATAAGGCAAAAAATAATATGAAGACACGTAGGATTAAAAAAATTACCATCTCACCAAGCACGGCACAGGCTGCTCTTGCAGTGATTAAGCGTGTCCACGGAAGGTCTGGAGGCAGGGGTGGAGGGGCCAAGTTGTCAGTTGCTAGAAAGGCAAAAAGAGCAGGCAAATGATTGGGAGCAAACCATTTAATGAAGGCTTTGTTAGCATATAGGACTGCCATGCTATATGACAGCTGGCACTTAAGAGGCTCATTATTAAGGCAACGTAATTCTGTCCACCTGCAAGCTTGGGAAAAGGGCAATAATGGCTCACTATCGCCCAGAGCAACAGTGGCTCTAATTACAATTTTCCCTAGTGAAAGACACTGCACATACATGCTGCCCACACCCGTACAGGCACCCATTGTTGTTTAGAGTAAGGGAGGATGTTTCTTTATCTCCACACTTCTCTTAGATGACTCTACATCTTCTTACAGCCGTTAGGGAAGGCCGCTCTTGTTCCTGAGAAAGAAGTGCCCAGCTGCGCTTTCTCCCCAGGGTTACGATAACAGCACATCAAGTCACATCATTAACAGGACTGACACAGAAGACGGGGTGAGGGAGAGGGCTTCCAGCAAAAGCTCATCAGTGTCATCTCACACATACAAAATATTAAACAACCTTAGCATTTTTTAGTGGGTTGAAAAGGTCAAAGGTCAGGAACACTGATTTATTTATAGGATTATAGCAAAGTCTTTCATAAGAGGGCCCTTAAAATTTAAATTTTGTCTTATAACTGAAATTATAGAACAGTTAGAACATGAAAATAAATGAAAAGAAAAAATCTCTACTTCCACTACCCAAGTGCTCTGCTTGATGCTTTCACACCTGGTATCACAGGTCCATGCATCTGCTTGTATTAACAGCTGATATTCACGATCAGTATTTTGTCTTAAAAACAAATGAAGAGTTTTTATGTGCCAGGAAAATCCATCCATACTCAGTTTTGAAAAAACAAAGAAGTAAGCTAGATACCCCATTGACCCTGATGTGATTATTACATGATTATTACACATTGTATGCTTGTATCAAAATCTCTCATATCCATAAATGTATACACCCACTGTGTACCCATAAAAACTGTTTTAAATAAAAAACTAAAATAAACAAAGAAATAAACTAGCCTCATGGCATAAGGAAGACTCAGTCTGTGTCTTCACCCTTACATCCAAGAGTTGAAGAATAATGCAGGAGTAAGAGGAAAATCAATTTTAAAGACGGAAAACAACCACACGAATCTGTTTTAATTGTCTACATCATTTAAACTCAGCACATTACATTTATTTTGAGGTTTTGGCACATTTTATGCAATTTTACTACTTAAAATTTAAGAGGACAACTCATTGGCTATTTCAGCATTTAGTTATTTATAGGTACACAATAAAAATTAAATATTTGTCCAAACCTACCCAAATGAATTTATAACAACTGCACAAATATCTTCCATTATCATCCAAAGTAGCAGGCCTATAAAATTTCATTTTATGTCTTTGAATGGGAATAGGATATAAATCATAGTACAGTTTTTAAGAATTCAGATTTAGACAGAATATATTTTCAAAAACATGAAAATGCTTATGCTATGTGGGGGGAAGTACATAAAGCTGCGCAGTGACAAGGTATTTATTTTTAATTGTATCAATGCAACCCAGGTGTCAGCTGATGCCTCCTGCCTTTAAGATTTAAATACAATTGTTTTCACACCTTTCCAAATTTCATGGGGAGCTTGAGGTCGTCTCCAAAATTCCTGTGCATCCTGGGATGTACTTTGTCACTGTCACTTGTGGTACCAGGTTTCTTCTATTAAACTTGACCTCATGAAAACGTCATCATCCATGGCACTTCTTGACCCCCTTCTTCCACCTTGACGCAGGCGTGGAATTCAGCCATTTTTATTTTCCCAAAACTCGTGAAACCTTAGGGCATGAGGCAAGACAACACAGTGTTGGGGTATCCAAGAAGATCACATATCAGGAACACAAGTTCAAATGAAATTGTTTGTAAAAGTTCTCTACCTGCCCTACTATAGGAATCTCTCGTATTGAATTCAGGCAATAGCTTTCTGGCTGGCTGCTCTGCTCGCCTCTCCTCTCATCGTCTCTCTTTCCTCCCTTCTCTTATCTTCCCAAAGCTACACTCTTATTCATTTCACATGGAAGGCAATTTCACTGTCTCTGCTGTTTCCTTCTAAATGTTCCCTGGAGCCTCATTGTCTGTATATTAGAGACTTATTAAGCACTTTTCCTAAACAATATACCATCTTCTTCCCCCACTTTGTCCTCTCCCCCACTTCCTCTGCCCCCTTCTCCCTCCCTCTCTCTCTCCACACACACACACATGCATACATGCACACATACGTAGTGTGATAAATATTCATTTTTTGGATTACATAAAATTGCTTTTATAGTTAGAGAACATTATTTAAAACACGTATTTTGGAATAAAGATGTAATGGGCTTTCTTCTCTTTTTTGGTCTGGAGACTGCTGGCAAAGTTGCTTAGGGAAGGCCCATTGTTAGAATGAATGTAAAGTGTCAGTAATAAACACTGTTTATTCTTTATAATTTCCTAATGCCAAGAAAGTTGTACTCTTACGAGGTTTGTTTCTTTTCTTTTCTTTTTTTTTTTTTTAACTAAGAGGTGTTTCATTCAAAGTTCCTATAGGTGTTGCGGGTGGTTATTTCTGCCAAGTTACATTCCAAATTGTTGAGAAGTGGTCTAGATTATAAATAGAATCCCCGAAAGAAAGGACCTTTCAAAAAAGAAAACATATGTACACGTACTCACATATCCCAAACCATAAAACAGGTACTTTTGATTGCCAACACAATGGCCATCTCCTACTCTGCTCTTTTTTAAAAATAATGTCAGAGGTCTTATTTTATTCCTGAGACTACTCTCCTCCCATGTGATTCAGGGATCAATCTTGATTGGTCTAAGCCAATTGTGGTGGTGCAATTTTCCTTGCTGGCACATTTTAAACATGTGCATGTGATCCAGTTCTGACCAATAGGCTATGAGCAAATATTTGCTCGGGGTTGGGGGTGGGGGTTAAAAAGTGGTTTCTTTACTCTTGAAAGGAAAAAAAAAGCTCAAAGAAGAGAGACTCCCTTCTTCTAGCGTTTTCATGTCTGCACACAACACCTGGTGCTGTGCCAGCTGTCTTGTGTCTATGAGTATGGGAAGCAAGGAGATGACACTGCCAAGATGAGATGGCAGAGTGAACACACAGAAAAAAAAAAATGGAATCCTTCATGACATCCTTTCACCTCTGAATTAAACAACCGAGCTGCCTGAGCACTTATTTTTTCTTAGGAAAAATAAATTGCCCTTCTTATTAAACCAGGTGAGTTTGGATTTTTTGTTTCTTGTGCCAAAAGCATCCTCCTGATATATTGTGTTCAAGCCTATTGACTAAAACTAAACCGCTTTAACACAATATTTATACTGAATTGATGTGAACTTCTATCTCAGGGATGCCACTTTCTCTTTTTTTTTTTTTTCTTTTTTTTTTCTTTTTGGAGATGGAGTCTCACTCAGGCTGGAGTGCAGTGGTGCCATCTCAGTTCAGTGCAACCTCCGTCCCCCGGGTTCAAGCAATTCTCCTGCCTCAGCCTCCCGAAAGCTGGGATTATAGGCACATGCCACCACCTCGCCCGGCTAATATTTTTGTACTTTTAGTAGAGATGAGATTTCATCAAGTTGGCCAGGCTGGTCTCAAACTCCTGACCTCAAGTGATCCACCCACCCCAGCCTCCCAAAGTGCTGGGCTTACAGGTGCGAGCCACCGCGCCTGGCCCAGGCTGTCATTTTCATCTACATGCTTAAAGAGGCCTCTTTCACCACCTGGAATTGCTCTGTTTACGTTGCCTTCCTGGCAATTAATAACAGCTATTTTGGCTCAGAAAAATCAACAACTGGACCCTGTGTTTTCTTCTCCATTGTACCAAACAGTCCCCAGAAGAAGAAGAGTGCTATAGAGAAGACGAGCTGGTGATGTCCCAGGAATGGCTCCCTTTGACTCACAGCCAAATTTATGGGAAAAAGAATCACCAAAGCAGTCAAGGTTCCATAGTCCGATGAAGGTCACTAACAGCATCTTTTTATTCTGTCTTGTATGTGGACCTAAATTTGGTTCAAAGATAACAGAAAGACATTTTATAGGAAATTGACAAAGACACCATAGTAAGTATTTAAAAGACGGACTTGTTTCATATGTGCCTCTGTTACCCTATCCTTTCTTGTTGTCTAGCCCCAGGGGTTTTAGGATCAGCAATGTGGCTTTGTCATGTCCTGATCATGCTGGTTTGTAATATCTGTCTTACTAGCAACCGGCACCCAATGGAATGGGTGTGGCTAGAAGCAGTAATGGAACAATCCTGACAAGAGGCACTTTCCACACCTCCTAACAGGGGAGTCCCAACACCCGTCTTGTAGCATGAGTAATTTCTCTGTGTTATCCAAAGTATTCTGTTTAAATGTTTAATTTAACCTTGCAAATAATTATGAAATATAAGCCACCCCAACATACAGGCTGATTATTTTTCAAAATATCACAGAAGGGGGAAAAAAAAAAACCTATGGATTATTTACGTCTCTCTCAGCTCATCTCCTGAAGGCCAGAATTTGAGAGAGCAATTTAATATGTGCTTCTGTTATTCTTTTTTCCTAAGTCTCCATTTAGGATCATTGATATTAATCCAACTTAAACCTCAGCAATTGCTTATGTGACCTCAAGCAAGTTGCTTAACCTCTTTAAGCCTCAGTTTCCTAGTAAAATTAGACTAGTAATTTTATTGCAAAAAGTAAGATAATGTTGTAGGAGTTATTAAGAAATTATTTTAGGCAAATAGAGAGGAAAAGGGGTCCTTGGAAAGTTTTCATTTTTTGAAGCATCTTCGGAAAAGTCTCTTGTAAAGCCCCAGCTCTTACAGCCAGGCCAGCAACCTTTGATATACAAATGCTGGCCCTTAGAAGGGGTCCACCCAACATGGCCAGGCTGGCAACCTTCCATAAGCAAATGCCAGCCGTTAGAAATTGGGTCCACCCAACACGGTGACTCCTGCAGCCTTCTTGCCCTTGCCCCACATGTGCCTGCCAACATGGCTGCCCCCACATATCCCCACGTATGTAGAACATCGTGGTGCCCTGCATTTGCATATTAGAAGGCTAGGGTAGGAGGGCCATTTTTTTCACGGGCTACGTGAATGACATGCCTTGTCAAACCAACCCCCTGAGCCCTACGCAAATCAAACATCGCCTCCTCCAGCCTCTTCATAAACCTGACTGGTTTCTGTGGCAGGTGCGGTTCCCTCTCTTGGCTTTGGAGTCCCCCTCCTTCTGTCTCTGTACAGGGGCGCTTCTTCCTTCTCCCTTCCTTCTTAATCCTTCTTGCCTGTTAAATTCTCCGCTCCTTAAAACCGCTCCACGTGTGTCCGTATCGTCTTATCTAATTCGATGTGAGACAAGAGCCCTGGTGTTCCTCCACTCACCAGAGCCTTATCAATAATTTAGGTGTAGTGTTTGGCCTAATGCTTTGCGAAAAGCAAATGATAATAAATATCAGCTTGTTACTGCTGGAAGTTATCCGCGTTACGGGTGGCAAATCTCTATGGGTCTGTAGCAACCTCAATTCTTGACTCCTCAGAAGAAAGAATTCAACTGAGGGGCACAAGGCAGAAAAAGAGACTGAAGCAAGTTTCAGAGCAGGAGCGGAAGTTTACTAAAAAGCTTTAGAGAAGAAAGGAAAGTACACTTGGAAGAGACCAAAGCGGCAACTTGGAGGTCAACTGACCCATTTAACCTTGAACCTAGGATTTCATACGCATTTCACTTCTGGCGTTGTGAGCCCCTTTTCCCTTGATTCTTCCCTTAAGGTGAGCTGCCCACATGCGAGGGGCGCCTAGGAGGTGAGCACGTGGCGTGTTTACTGGAGTTGTATGCATGCTCACCGGAGGCTTTCCTCCCTTTTCCAGTGGAAAGCCGGGAAGGTGGTACTCCACCATTTTGCTTCTTAACGTGCATGCTCGAGACCAGTGCCCAATTGCCGAAAGCTGCCCATTACCAGTTTCAGGGGTTTTTATGTACAGGGAAACTGCCTCTCCCTGCAGCGCTGGCTGCAACCAATTATTATATTAGAGAGGTAGTGTTACAACTGCCTGAACATCATCCAATGATCACCTGACATTCCTGATGAGTAGAGATGCCCCATCTTGCCCTGCTGATGCCCGACTAGCTACCTTCTGTAACAAGCTGTTGTGGTCTTGTATCATTGTTGCTAACAATTCTGCAAAGAACTTTGGAGTCTGGCTGAAGAAAAATAAATTTAGTTTTGTCATGGCCCTTCTTTTACCTTCCTTATGTAAACCAAAAATAAAATTATAAGCCCCCCGCCCCCCCAACCATCTGAATGGACTTCCTTCTCGGCCAGGGTGGTCTTAAAATTTAACCTGAGAGACTGGTTCAGGCCAGGACAGGAAGTGGGGGCTGGACAGCATTCATTATAGCTCACCGGCATCAACATCAACTCAGACCTTAAGTCTGGTAAGAAGCATTTACAGGCCAGGCACGGTGGCTCACACCTGTCATCCCAGCACTTTGGGAGGCTGAGGTAGGCAGAGCACAACGTCAGGCGCTCAAGACCAGCCTGGCTAACATAGTGAAACCCTGCCTCTACTAAAAATACAAAAAAAAAAAAAAAATTAGCTGGGCATGGTGGCTTTCTCCCGTAGTCCCAGCTACTCGGGAGGCTGAGGCAGGAGAATCACTTGAACTGGGGAGGAAGAGGTTGTGGTGAGCCCAGATCGGGCCACTGCACTCCAGCCTGGGCGACAGAGGAAGACTCTGTCTCAAAAAAATTAAAGCATTTACAATTCATTCTCTCTGAAGCCGGCTGCCTGGAGGCTTCATCTGCATGATAAAACTTTGATCTCCACAACCTCTTATTACAACCCAGACATTTCCTTTCTATTGATCCCAGGTCTAGATAAGCTCAACCAATTGTCAACCAGAAAATTTTAAAATCTACCTATTAACTGGACCCCCCCCCGCCCCCCGCCAACCCCCACCACCTTTGAGTTATTCCGCCTTTTCGGACCAAACCAATGTATTTCTTAAATGTGTTTGATTGGTCTCTTGCCTCCCAGAAAATGTATGAAACCCAAGCTGCACCCCGACAACCTTGGGCACATGTTCTCAGGACCTCCTGAGGGCTGTCATGGGCCATGGTCACTCATATTTGACTCAGAATAAATGTCTTCAAATATTTTACAGAATTTGACTCTTTTTGTCGACACTAAACCATAAAATGGCGAGGATATTCTGTCTAATGTTGAAGAATTAAGTAAAACTAAATCTTTAAGCACTAGATTTTACAGGCAGAATTTTGGTACTATAAAGTGTTAGATTAAAAGTTTATTTCTAAATACTTGTTCATTTCAGAAAAGTAAAGTTTTTTCTTTGATAATTACAATACTGCTGTCTTTTCTTGCACAAAGACAGACAATGGAGAGATAAGGTAACAAGAAGTCCCCATAAGTTTTCCTTTTATTTTAGTAAACTCTGTACAACCAAGAGGCAAAATTAATTCCACAAGAGGGAGACAGGTCCATGCTGAATTTCCTCAGGGAAAGAAAAAATAAAAATGAAATTATGATTCTGTTCGAGGACTTCTTGAAATTTCCAAAGACATTTTAGGTTTTGTCATATTTTTAAAGGGGTCATTTGTGTGCTCTTTCCTTTTTCTCTCACCTTTCAATGAGCTATTAGAGAAACGGGTCCTGTCTAAAGAGAGCCAGAAATTGAAACCTGGCTCCCAGGCAGACCTTTCAACAAAGGCCACAGCCATCTCCCCACTGGCCTTTGCTCCTCCAACTTGACATATGACACCAGTCCCACCAACCATCGCTTTCTGTGGCAACCAGCTTCCGTTTCTTCCCTTCGTTTTCTAGTCTCTCCCGTGGCCAGCCCCCTCTCCTTCACCCGGGGGCTGGACGGCAAGGCAGGGAGGGAAGACCTGAAGCTGCGGCTGCTCTGGTGTGTTTCTACCAGACGCCTGGCAGCCTGTGGGCCTCCCAGCTGGCATGCGAGTGAGGAGACCCGGAGCTCGGTGTGGGGAGGACAAGAGACCTACACGCAATGGGATCCCAGGAGATGAGCAATAACCCCACTTCTGGCTCAGTCAGCCGTGTTTGGCCTGTTTCCCCAACAGCTATAATTTGTTTTGTTTCTGTGCCAGAGTGGGCTTCCCCAGCATGGGAAAGGATTCATTTTTGGTTCATCCCCACAGTTTCCAGAAGCCTCCCTACTTCAAGCTGCCGCAGCGTATGCATCTCTACTGAAGGATAATAAAGTTGTCTTTGGAAGGAGCATTCCTGACTCAGCCACTTCCTACCTGTGGGGCTTTGGCCTCAGATTCACCTTTCGTTGTGTGGGGATGATAACAGTCTGCAGAGTATCAGGATTAAAAGAGACTAGACAATTCTGTGATTTTCAAATTGTGCCCTGAGGAGCCCTAAGGTTCTGGAGGACATATCTAAAAAAAAAAAAAAGCTGCTCTGGCAATGCAGGGGGAGCTCCAGCAGTTCGATATCACACCCTTCACACACACACACACACACACACACACACACACTTACTTTAATCACAATAGCTGGTTGGCCTTGCCTAGAAGAGCTTGACCCTCTCCAGATTACAATCCTCCTCTTCTTCCCTGTGCTTTAGAGCTGGCGTTTCTAATCACTAGCCTTACGCGGCTATTTTCAAATGGGGCTTCCCTGGAGCTGCACTGGGGTTTGGATCCACAGCCTCACATCTACCCTGCTCCCGCCCCTTAACCCCACAGGGCAGCTCCGCTTTTCTCTGTTTTATGTAATACGTTGTGGTTCTGAGTAGCATTGGTAGGGAGGCAGCAGTCTAAAGCTCTCAGTCTGAGAAGCCCCTGGTGGAGGGCATCTGGAAGCACTCAGGGGAGCAGTAGTGATGAGGCATGAGGCCAAAAAGCATGGGGACTGTGAGCAAGAATTGGTGGGGCTGGGGCTGCCTCAATGCAATTGGCGTGCCATCACAAAGCTTCCAAATACTTCTCAGTCCCAATACTTACTACTTGCCAACTGCCTGAGACTGCTTTCTTTCTTGGTTTCTGCCAGTTTCAACAAGAAGGAAGAAGGAAGCTGTTTGGCTTAAGCCAGAACATCACATGTTGTGGGAGCAGCGGCCCAAGGAGTGGATGTAGAAGCCCAGGTGGCAGAGTGCAGCTGCCACCCACAGCCAGCCCTGCCTCTGACAGGGGATACAGCCGGCTGGCGTGAATGGTCTATGCCACCGTGCCATGTGAGGGACAAGGAGACTCCTCCTCAACTGTAAAACACACAACACACCACACTCACGTATGTGACACACATTTTATTTTTGCCTCTAGAACTTTCCTGTCATTTTACTTTATTTTTATTTGAATTTTTTAATTTTGCCACCCAAAATGTGAAATTATGTCACCCAAAAGGAAGAAGCAGTGCAAGTGTCTGTCAACAGATAAATGGATAAACAAAATCTGTTTATGCATATACATTCAATGCTACATTATTCATCCTTAAGAAGGAAAGAAATTCTAACACATGATACAACGTGGATGAACCTTGAGGATATTATGCTAAGTGAATAAAACGGTCACAAAAGGACAAATATAGTATGATTCCACTTATTCGAGATATGCAGAGTAGTTGAATTCATACAGACACAAAGTAGAATGGTTGTTGTCAGGGTCTAGAAAGAGGGAGGAATGGGGAACGTATTAGTCCGTTTTCACACTGCTGATAAAGATATAACTGAGACTGCACAATTTACAAAAGAAAGAGGTTTATTGGACTTACAGTTCCACGTGGCTAGGGAAGCCTCACAATCATGGTGGAAGGCAAGGAGGAGCACATCACATCTTACATGGAGGCAGCAGGCAAAGAGAGCTTGTGCAGGGAAGCTTCTGCTTTTAAAAACCATCAGATCTTGTGAGACTCACTCACTATCATGAGAATATCACAAGGAAGAGCCACCCTTGTGATTTAATTATCTCCCACTGGGTCCCTCCCACAACACTTTAGAATTATGGGAGCTACAAGATGAGAGTTGGGTGGGGACACAGAGCCAAACCATATCAGGGAAATAGTGTTTAATGGATGCAGAGATTTAGTTTAGGAAGATGAAAGAAGTTCTGGAGATGGATTATATTGATAGCATACAACAATGTGAATGTGCTTTAATACTACCGAACTGCACACTTAAAATGGTTAAAATGGTAACTTTCATATTATGTATATTTTGCCACAGAAAAAAGAATTTTTTAATGTTTGATTATGAAATATTTTAATCATACAGAAAAATACATAAAATATCAGCTACTTGTGTAAGTCCTTGGATTTAATAGGCACATTTTGTCATGTTTGTTTCTTTTTTTTAAGAAATAAATCATCACGGGTGCAGCTAAACCTTCCCTCCTCGTTCCAGTTGCATTCATCTTTTTCCTCCTTTCCTTGTATATTTTAACGTTTTACTGTATAATAATACACTATTTTGTGGGATGTTTTAATCAGACAAATAATAATATATCTTCCACTTACTTTTTGTTGTATTTTTGGAAATCGTTCCACATTGACCTATGTAGTCCATTCATTTTTAACCTCTGAATATTATTCTGTTGTTCGAATCCCCCACTGATGGACATTTAGGTTGCTTCCACTTTTTTGCTAGCACTACAAGTGCTGCAGTGAATACCCTGTGAATGTCACCCTGAGTGCATGTGTAAGAGTTTCTCTGGTGCACAGTCCTGCAGTGGAAATTTTGGGTGGTAGAGGACATGTGTTTTCCACTTCACTAATATTGTCAAGTTGATCTCTGAAGTGGTTGCACTATTTGAATTCCTACCTTCACTGAAAAAGATCTCTTGTTTCCACCATTGCCCTCAACAAACTTTGGAATTGTTACTTTTTTTCCCATGCTAATGGATGTGAAGTGATATCTCACTGTGAGTTTAATTTGCATCCACCCTACCACAAACATCAGTGAGAGTGAGCAGGTTCTCACAAGCTTACTGGACATTCCAGTTTCTTCTTTGAAAAATTGCTTGCTTCCTGAACAGTTATGTCCAGAAGGCCAAGGATAGTCTGTGTTATTTATAGTTGTATGTTCATTACCTAGCACAGTGCCTGGCACATGATAGGTAGGCATCATTATCTACTGAATGAATGAATTGCCAGGCATACTGATAGGTGCTAAGTAAAAATATTATTTAAAAAACATTAATGACAGTAGGTGCTATAAATACTCCCGACCTTGAAGTTCATAGAAGTTAAATAATTTGCCCAGGCCACACACTTATTACACGGTGGAACCTGGACTCTAACCCTGCTCTGTCTCATGCCAGAGCTCACACCCTTAACACTACAACATCCTGCCTCCCCTCGAAACTCAGATGGAAGACAAAAGAATAAAGAACAAATATATGAAGGATCTTTAGTGCTGTTAACAATTCTTTGTTATAATTTAGTTCCTTTATCTTGATTAGATCTCTCAAAATACAAATCAATTTCAATGTCTGAAAGTACAGTTGCTTTTGGAAAGTATCAAATGATTTTCTTAGTTTGGAGGCCTTGTACCAGGCAGAAACAAAAACAAAAACAAAAACAAAAACTGCTCCTCTCATTTAAAAGAAAAGTTGGCACCAACTGCTACTGTTTCTAGATCATTTATATCTGTAACCCATACTTTTCACCCAAATAGTAAGCATACCCAACAGCCTATAAGATACCTCTTAGCTCGCCTCTCCAAAATTGAATGCAGTCACCATCTCCCCCAAATCTGTTCCAGTCACAGCTTTCCCATCCCAGCCAATGACAGTTGTTGACAGCCCCACCCTTTCAGTTGCTCACAACAAAAACCTGTGCTCTTTCCTTCCCAGCTCACATCCCTCCCCTCAGCAGATCTGCTGGCTCTGCCTTAACAACACATGCAAAACTCAACCACAGCTCGCCACCCTCCACTTTCTCTCCCTGATCCTATCATCTTTGTCTCTGTATTCATTTCCTAATAGGTGCCCCTGTTTCTTCCCTTGCCTCCAACCATCTATTGGCAACACAGCAGTCAGAGTGATCCTCTTAACATTCAGATCATGTTCCTCTTCTGCTCAAAAGCCTGCAGTGACTCTCCATTGCATTCAGTTTAAAAACTAGGGTCCTTCAAAGAGCCTCAGGCCCCACTTAATCCTGCTCCTCACTCCTTCCCTGAGCTCATCTCCTATCACTCTCCCCTCATTTGCTTCTCTCTAGCTACAATGACCTCCTTCTTGTCCCTTTCATATGCCACAGCACTCCTCCCATAGGGCCTTCAAGAGAGCCCAGAGAGCTGCTCCTCACATAGTCATGCGGCTCTCTTCCTTTCCTCCTTCAAGCCTTCGCTGAGATCTCACGTTTCAAGAAGTCCTTCCTGAATACCTGCTTCATAGCTTGATTCTTCCTCCATCTCCAACCCCTATACTTCCAATCCCCTGCTCTAATATTTCTCTTTTCCAAATCATTTATCACATTCTAGCATGACATGTTATCAATATCATATACTTCATCAATAATGTCTGTCGCCCACCCCGACACACACACAACTGTAATATAAGCTCCTTCAGGGCAAGAATAATTTTCATTTTGTTTACTGATGTATTCCAAACAACTAGAACAGTGTCTGGCATTGTTAGCACCCAGTTATTTGAATTTAACAAACAGTGTTTGCATATCCAATAACCTTCCTCTTCATCCCTTTCTTACTAAGAAAATTTCAGGTTTGTTTTTTTTTTTTTTTTTTTTTTAAGTCTCACTCTGTCACCCAGACTGGAGTGCAGTGGCATGATCTCGGCTCACTGCAACATCCACCTCCCGGGTTCAAGCAATTCTCGTGCCTCAGCCTCCCAAGTAGCTGGGACTACAGGTATGCGCCACTACACCTAGCTAACATATTTGTATTTTTAGCAGACATGGGATTTTGCCATGTTGGCCAGCTGGTCTCAAACTCCTGGCCTCAAGTGATCTGCTCTCCTCTGCATCCCAAAATGCTGGCATTACAGGCATGATCCACCGCAACCAGACAGGAAATTTCAGTTTTGATGGACAGAAAATATCAGCCCTTAAGAACGAATCACAACCTTTGCCAGTAACTGGTCCTGAGGTAAGCATGTGGCCCCACTTTCAAAACTCTAAAAGTTACATATCAAAAATTCTATTGCAGCCGGGCTAGAGGCATGTGACCTTGGTTTTATCAAGTAGATTTAATGGTGTTAGATTTGGATTGTGTATGTGATCACTATGGCTGATATCCTGGCATCCACGGGGGTGAAAGCATCTGGTTCTCAGGAATCAGCTCAGGTGGGGCTCTGGAATTATAGCTGCTGCAAGGTAGGTGGTAATCATAGGCGCACTTCATCAATAATGGCCCTGTGGTTTCATTGCGCATTGTCCTCTAGAGGCCGTTGCCCTAATTGCATTGTTCCTGGTTAAAAAGACTGTTTCCTGGCTTTCCAAGAAACTCTATGAACTATTTACTATGCTTTAATAGGCCTTTCCTTCTTAAATTAACTAGAGTGGATCTGAATGTCTGCAGCTAAGAAATGTGACTCCAAGATAGTGCCATTGAGGACATCATTCATTAAGTCTTCAAATTAACCCTGGGACTCATTTCCTCCAGATTTCTTACAACAAGATACTCAGTGTCATAGTGATTTAGTAAAGAGTTAGTGTATTTTCTTACACTTTCAGTTGAACACAAACTGTTGTAAGTTGTACGTGGTTCTTTACTCCTTCATGTGCTCTTGTTTTATTCTGTCTTGCTCTTGTTTATTCTCTTGTTTTATTCTGTTTTGCTTTTTGGTTAAAAAAAGTGAGGACACGGCCGGGCACGGTGGCTCAAGCCTGTAATCCCAGCACTTTGGGAGGCCGAGACGGGCGGATCATGAGGTCAGGAGATCGAGACCATCCTGGCTAACACGGTGAAACCCCGTCTCTACTAAAAAATACAAAAAACTAGCCGGGCGAGGTGGCGGGCGTCTGTAGTCCCAGCTACTTGGGAGGCTGAGGCAGGAGAATGGCGTGAACCCGGGAGGCGGAGCTTGCAGTGAGCCGAGATCGCGCCACTGCACTCCAGCCTGGGCGACAGAGCGAGACTCCGTCTCCAAAAAAAAAAAAAAAAAAAAGAAAAGTGAGGACACCTAACCATGGATGGCCTGGAATGTGTGAGAATGAAACAGAAAGAGAGCTGAAATTTTCTGCCTAATGGAATCAGAAGGACTTGCATTTCTGTCAATAGCTTGAAGTAAGAAGTGAAAGATGTGTGTAGGTTACAAAGAGAGAAAGAATAAGGCACTTCTATCTAGTTTATAGAAAGCTGGGAAGAGCATCACTGCATATCAACAAGAAACAAGTGCAAAAGCAACAAAATAATAATTTTCTTGAACCTCGTTGAGAGCATAGGGAAACCAATTAACCTAAAATGTAAGGAAAAACAGGCCCTTCAAGAAGATGGGATGCAAGCATTGGCTCAAGACACAGCAAGGAAAAGGAACTGGTTGCCATCCACACAGGTAAGCTAAAGTGTTTAATAACCTGCTAAATGCCAATTCTGACAATTCCCAGGAATAGGAATTCCACTGACTCACGGTAAGATTGTAGCCCCACACAGGCTCCTCTCCACAAACCTCCACCTCACACCAGGCACTCAGAGAAAGGTTGGGGGCAGGGTGGGAGACCTAGCAAATCTCATTTTGTGGTGGATGTCTAGAGGAGAGGAGTGGTGGCCACAGTGGGAAAATCCACAAACCCTGTCTGGAGCCATCGCCCCTACGGAAAGAAAGCCTTAAGTTGCTAGGTGAGTGGGAGTAGCCCAGTCAATCCCAAGATGCAGATGAAACCCACTGGGGTAGCAGAAGGTAAGAGACACCCTCAATATAGCATTCGGATCCTAGGCCATTAGAGGACTTCTATCACTGGGGAAGTGGCAGGAAATTTTCCCCCTCATAATTCTCTTAAAAAATGCAAGGCAGTTTGGCTGCTGGTGGTAAAGAGGCAGGAGCATGAAAAACCTTTTTGACTCCCAAGATCCAGTGAAACAGGTTTTACCTAAGACTGCAGTTGGATGAAGGCAATATAGGACCACTCCCTGCTCCCCTCCACCATCAGGCTAACAAGCACTGAGTAGTAAGCATAGCCATTTGCTGATGTGGCAAAGACAGGGTATGAAGAGAGATCCACGCTGAGGTGTAGATATATGAAGAAGATATAAGCTGAAGGTAGAAAAAGAGCATTGAGAAAATCTCTCTAATAAAGACAAGAGACAGGGAAATAATGGGTAGAAGAGGGTGGTTCCCTGGCAAAGGCCCCACCCTCAAGCCTGGAAACCTGCAGCCCTAAATGGGAATAGGTATTTCTGCTTTCATGCCCAAATGTGCCTTTTGGCCCACCACGTCCCCCTATCTTGTACCCATATAAACCCCAAACCCCAGGTTCCATGAGCAGACAAGCAAAAGGGCAGCACAGCACAGAAGAAGAGAAGAAAAGGAGCACCTGAATGTTGAGAGGAGTTCAGATGGGGATTGTTGAGAGGAGAGGAGATCAGCTGCAAGACAACTGAACTCCAGGGGAAGATCATCTTCCCATTCTATCTCCTTTCCAACTCCCCATCCATCCTGCAGTGAGCCACCTCCATCCAGCAATAAAATCCCTCACATTTACCATCCTTCAATTTGCCTGTGTGACCTGATTCTTCCTGGATGCTGGACAAGAACCTGGGTACCAAGAGACCACTGAGCTGGTTAACACTTAGGCTGTCTGCAGATGGCAGAGCTAAAAGAGCATTGTAACACACCCAGTGGGGCTTTGGGAACCACAAGCACCCACCCTTAGATGCTACCATGGGGTCGGAGCTCCAAAAGCACTCACCCCAGCTTGTGCACCTGCCTGTCTGTATGCTCCCCATCCCATAAGGGGCTTGAGTGCATGGTGACTAAACAGATGAGCGAGCCACATCCCTGTCACACATCCTGCGAGGGGATCAGGGAACTCTCCCATTTCATCTCCAGCCACCCAGTCTCTACCCTAAACACAAGATAATACTAAAGGAATTTAAAGTTGGTGGTACACTAAGGTAATCACAGCAACAATAAAACCCAACCCAGCTCAAACTCTTAGATTGATTCAACTCCCCACGTGAATGGCCTACCAGTTGACGAGGCATGCTCATTTTTAGGCATAAATTCCATTTAACTCAGCCTTTCCCATTCTATATGTCATATCCAAAATTCAAAAAAAAAGTTACAAGAGAAAACAAACCATGAGATAAAATAATTAACAAAACCAGGCACACAATATCAGACAGGAAATTTAAAATAACTATGAAAAGAAATTCAAATACTGTCAGTCACCAAAACAAAAAACTGGCCATCAATGAATAGCTCTGACAGAATGCTAATTCAGGGATTCAAGCATGGATGGAAGTTGGAAAAAAATAATGAATTAGTGTAACAAAGTTTTAGGACACAAAGTCAATACAGAAAAATCAGATTTATTTCTATATAATAATAGTAAACAATTAGAAGTTGAATTTTTTAAATGTACCATGCATAGTAGTATTAAAAACATGAAATACTTAGCCATAAATCTAATAAAATATATGGAATATTTGCATACTGAAAACTAAAAATCATTGGTGAAAGTAACCAAAGAATACTTAAGTAAATGGAGAGATTTGCTGTGCTCATAGATTCAAAGACTCAATGTTGCTACTAATTCTCCACAAATTAATCTAATGATTCAACTTAAATCAAAATCACAACAGGATATTTTACAGAAACAGACAAGTTGATACTAAAATGTATATGGAAAAGCCAAGAAAGTAGAATAGCCAAAACAATTTTGAAAAAGGACAAAGTTGTAAGGTCTTACATTACTTGATTTTTAAGACTTCCTATAAAACAACATTAATCTAAACTATGTTATATTAGTAAAAGGAGAGAATATTGGAACAGAAGAGAGAGTCCAGAAATAGAGCCACATACACATGGTCAATTGATTGTAATTGACCATAGTAATTTCATAAAGAAAGAATGAGGCATGGACTGGGAAAAATAGCTATAAAATACATGTCTGATGAAATGTTTATACGTAGAATTTACAAAAAATCTTCAAACCTCAATAATAAGAAAACAAAGCACCCAATTTATTTTAATACTTAAGTATTTATTTTAAATACTTCACCAAAGATATATGGGTGGCATATAAGCACATGAAAAGATATGCAACACTATTAGTCAGTAGGGTAAGACAATTTAAAGGCAAATGAAAACCTCAATGAGATATCACTATGTATTCTTGTTTTATATGTGTGTGTCTATGTGTGTATATACATATATATGTGTGTACGATTTATATATATATATATATATATATAGAGAGAGAGAGAGAGAGAGAGAGAGAGAGGTTCTTGTTATGTTTGTTTCCCAGGCTGGTCTCAAACTCCTGGCCTCAAGCAATCCTCCTGCCTCAGCCTAAAAATGCTGGGATTACAGGTGTGAGCCACCATGGCCAGCCCCTACTACACAGTCTTTAGAATTGCTTTTTAAAAACCCGACAATGTCAAATACTGATGAGGATGTGGATCAACTGAAAATTTCATACATGATTGGTGGGAATGCAATGTGGTATCGCCACTTTAAAAATCATTTGTCAGTTTCTTATAAAGTTAAACATACACTTACCTCATATTTCCGCAATTTCATTCCTAGTTATTTACCCAAGAGAAATGAAGACTTACGTTCACACAAAAATTAGTATGCATATGTTTATAGTGGTTGTACTCATAAATACCAAAAATAAAAAACAGCTCAAGTGTCTTTGAACTAGCATATGGATTTTTTAAAAACAACTGTGGTATAGTCCTACAATAAAATACTATTCAGCAATAAGAATGAACAAACCAGCGGCTGGGCGCATTGGCTCATGCCTGTAATCCCAGCACTTTGGGAGGCTGAGGCAGGTGGATCACAAGGTCAGGAGATTGAGACCATCCTGGCTAACACGGTGAAACCCCATCTCTACTAAAAAAATACAAAAAATTAGCCGGGCGTGGTGGCGGGTGCCTACAGTCCCAGCTGCTCGGGAGGCTGAGGCAGGAGAATGGCGTGAACCCGGGAGGTGGAGCTTGCAGTGAGCCGAGATCACGCCACTGCACTCCAGCCTGGGCCACAGAGCAAGACTCTGTCTCAAAGAAAAAAAAAAGAAAAAGAATGAACAAACCACCAATGCGGGCAACACAACAGGAGTCTCAAATTCATTATGCTTAGGAAATAAAGCTATGTAATATATGATTCCTTGTTAACTCCTTCTTTATGAGTTAAAAATAATGTTTTTATTAAATTCTCAAAAGGGCAAATAGTAGGGATGGAAAACAGATCGGGGTGGCCAAGGGCTGAGGATAAGATAAGGGCTGCTAGAAAGGAGCACAAGGGAATTTGAGGGGGGCGGCAGGAACGGTGACAGAAACATTCTATGTCTTGATTGCAGTGATGGTTATTCAAATGGAGCATTTGTCAAAATTCATAAAGCTGCTGTACACTAAAAAGTGAATTTTAACCATATATAAATTACTCTTCAATATACCTGACTTTAAAAAGAAAGAGTGGGAGAGGGACAGAGAGAGAGAGAGAGAGAGGAAGAGACAGAGAGAGAGAGGAAGAAAAAGAAGAGGAGGAAGAGGACAATGATGACACAGGTAATCCGGGACTTTGAGGAGATTAGATGTTCTCCATAAAGAAATGACTAAGAAATTTTAAGAGAATAATAACTAAATTTCATTTCCATCCCTGGTTACCCTAATCCTTTAAAAAAAAAAAAAATTAGAAAGTGGCTTTTACCCCAGAGATCATAGTGGAAAATCCAGGATCTGAATGAATTGCTTTTTTTTTGTTTGTTTGTTTTTGTTTGAGACAGAGTCTTGCTCTGTTGCCCAGGCTGGAGTGCAATGGTGCAATCTCAGCTCACTGCAACCTGTACCTCCTGGGTTCAAGCAATTCTCCTGCCTCAGCCTCCTGAGTACCTGGGACCGCAGGCGCCCACCACCTCGCCCGGCTAATTTTTTTGTATTTTTAGTAGAGACGGGGTTTTGCCATGTTGGTCAGGCTGCTCTTCAACTCCTGACCTCAGTTGATCTGCCCGCCTCGGCCTCCCAAAGTGCTGGGATTACAGGCGTGAGCCATCATGCCTAGCCTAAGGATCTGAATGAAATTGAACATGGCAGCCTTTCCTGTATTGCCACTCTGCTGAGGATGGCAATAATAGCTGCATGCTATTCAGGAAGGATACCGGAATCTACGGGGGTCCCAGGACTCAGGTGAGTGGGGGTATGAGTAAGAGGCAAACCCAGGCGACACCAGAGAAGTGGGCAGGTTTGGACTGACCCTGGGGTAGAAATGGGACAAGCTCCCCTTCTTTTCAAAGCTACCAGAGATGATAATCCTTTAATAGACATAGGCAAACACTTGGATTATTATTCCCAAAAAACAATCCAGAAACTCAGATGTTCCTCTACTGCATACTATCAAGTTGTAATTAATCAACCTTTCATGATAGAATATAGAAGCATAAACATAGCCCTAATTCAAGAATTATCTCATTGTTTTACAGCTTTGCGAATTATCAGCACTACAGCAGGTACATTAAGCATTTGTCCTACTTAGTTAAAAGAATATAAAAATCCATCTTTGCATAGATTGCTAATTGCATAGATTGCTAACAAATACGTCACTGCTCTTAGCTCATTTTATGTAAAATGAATGACGTCTTTGATTGTATTTTTTTAAATGATGTAAGATTCAACTCAGACAAGAGTTCTAACGCTGCTCTTTAGAAATGCTTTCTTATAAATTAGTTAGGTTCAGGATTTTATTTGATTTAGGTCAACTTTTCATAAACAGATACCCTAAGAATAACTTGTTCTACTTGTAAGCTTGAAAAAAGAGAGAAGCAGCTTGACAAATAAATCAGTTTGGAAAATGTGGCACAGCATTTCCCCTTGGTATTTACAATTCACATCAGTATATTAGATACTCTCAGGAATCTTGCAGTAAGGAAGCTTGTTTAGCTGTGTTCTAGTAGACTGTGAGCCTCATGTGGACTGGGACTAGCTATATTTTGTTCAGTGCCCTGCAAAGCTCCTGAGACAAGGGGGCACTCTGTAACACTTTCTCAAACAAAGCCAGTATTTCCCACACTTTATTTGACCAGAGAATTTTTTCTTGCTATAACATCTGTTTAACAGCCTGCATGTCATATCAGGGTTCTTGGGAATTGCTGACTTCGCTATTCAAAAACATAAAAATCAATGCACAATTTAAAAGGAAAATTTGCATTGCCCAAAAAGAAGGAAAGAGGGAAATTTTTATTTAAAAAGCAAAAAGTGATGTTCCAACTGTCAGATGTAGTTGTATCCTTCCTCAACCACTTAGAGTTCAGCCGAATCTGGGGGCTTTTTTCCCTTGGGCATTGGGAAGTTCATTCAAATGATATTCTAACTTTTTACCACTGTCAGTTCATGTTTTTAAATGATGTGTGTGGGGGTGTGGGGTGGAAAATAATGTGAGAAGCTACAAATCATATATTTTATAGGGGTTAAAAAAGTGCAGTTAATCATAATCCTTTCAAGATTGATTTTCACAACTAATCTGGTCCCAGAAGGGACTGGAAATAGGAACCGTCAAAATAGATTAAGGAAGCCAGTCTTCAGCTCTGCAGATCAATTAGACAAAAAGGTGCCAAAAATCTTATGGTACAGTTCAGTTCTTTTGTGGGAGGTGAGGAGTGGGAGAGGACTTCGGATGGAGGGCCATTGCAAAGGCTTAGGAAAGGTTTGGGATGACAGAAGCATTGTCCTGGTGGGCAGGCCCGCTAGAATACACCGCTCTCAGGTTTTCCCCAGCCCTTTTGCTGTCAGAGTCGGAAACATTCTTTGTTCACCTGAGGAATCTTGCAGGGAGGTGCTGACAACACATATTGCCTGCACATAGAGAGAACACTTCCTCGTTCCTCCTTTGACACATCGGTTTCGTATGAATTGCCAAATTCAGGGAGAGGCAAGTGAATTGGGCTGCCCCGGGCTCGCTATTCCTGGAGATCCAGCATGAATCATCAGGGGTCACTTAGGGGAGCAGAGTCACTACACCAAAGTGCTGTAGGATAAAGGACTTCTTAAAGGAATTAGGCCTTTCACACCTGTGAGAGGAACTGAGCAAGTACCGGTGTGTAAGGGCGAGTTGGAGAATGAGGGAGTCACGAACCAGTCACAAGGAGGAGTTAGTCACATTCCAGTGACTAAAGTAGGACGGTGAAGCGGGGATTCATGGTGAGGTCTAAAATCACTGTATCAGCAGCTCCCAGTCTGCCACTAGATGCTGGCTTACAGTATCTAGTGGTACAGGCCAGTATCTAGTGGCAGGCTTGGAGCTGCTATTGTTCAGCAGGGCCAGGAGTCTGGAAGAACTGGACGCAGAGCGGAATTTGGACAAGTTTTGTCTGTCACCACATATGACCCTGAAAAGATTTTCAGAAAGTAATAGCCACTGGCTCTCTTCTGCCTTTCAAATCTCATGCAAATTCCATTCTGACCATCTCTAACCTGACTCCCTCACGGAAGAGGACTTTGGAAAACAGTCCCCAGCTTAGATACTTTGACAGCACAATCTTCCACACAGAGTACTTGGCAGACTGAAAACATGAAATATGTGTGGAGCCCCTCTGGCCAGCATGACCAGTCAAGCCTAAGCTCTGTACAGCTCCACAGGCTCCTCAGCTCACTGGTCTTTGATCTCCTGTTTTTATCCAAAATGCCATGAAGACATTGTCTTTCCCAATAGCTATGGTTATCAGAATGCGGCAAACCTCAAAAGGAGTGTGAATACAGTGTCATTCACAAAAGAATATTCTGTCCTCTCCAATTACTCTACGTCAGACTACCAGAAGGCCCATGGAGACACCCTTATGGCTTCCATGGCAAAAACGCTGGACTCAGAAACACAGTCCAGGCCTTAATTGGCAAATTATGTAAAATCAGGTGTTACCTGGTCTCTCTGCCTCAGTTTCCCTATGTACAAGTTGAGAAGATGGAGGAGATGATTTCTAGGGAACTTTCTAGTTTGAACATTACATAATTCTACATCTGTGGCAACTTTATGTCTGGGGAGGCGAGTCTGCCATTTCATGCAGAAAATGAAACTCCACCAAAGAAAACCTCTGGTATGTGGAAAAGAAAAGGCATAGTCATCTTTTCTCATTAGCAGCACCAGATTCTGCTACCTCAGCTGGATGCTGTTCAGTCATCTGCAGTAATAACCTCCATTCCCAGCTCCAAGCTGCTGCCTGGGCCTAGACTGAATTCTCTGTGGTTATGAGTCACAAGCCCATTAAAGCCAGGAATTGACACGAGACCTTGAAAGGCAATTTGCCTTCCATACCTGGCTTCCTAGGAACTGGCTTCTTCCCAAAGAGAAAGTAGTATATGTGGTTTATGAAATATCAAATAATATTTCCTCATAAGCTCATGGCTCTAGAAATGAATTCCTAATTCTCCAATTGGAAACACCTAGATTTTTGATTTTAGCTATTATTATCAGTTGTTGGATCCACAGCTCCTCATGAGATGTTAAGTCTAGTGAATGCAGTGCTGAACAGAATACAGTCATTGATACAATCTGCTTTTATCTGGGAAGTCTGCTGAAGCTACTTGTCCTTTTGGCATTTTCCCTTTGCTAAATGTTAAGGTATGGGTTCAAAGCAAGGCTTTGCAATATCAGCAAACCTCTAAGGGCAGTCCTTCATCCCCACAGGTATGCTCACCTTAGCTCCTTGCTGGACTACTAGATGTCTAATAGATATTCACTGATAGTCCCCTCCCTGCTGCTACCACATGATAAATCAGGAAGGCGGTGGTGCCAGCCCTACTTTCAAAGTACTACAACCAGGTCAGCCTACACTCCCTAATTTCAAAGCCTGAGAAGAAGCAACACAATTTGCAGACTATAAAAAGAGCTTTGGGGATTGGATAGAAATGGAAACCCAAGTGGTATCTTCTGCGGAGCAAGCACAATGGGCCCCGGGGAATGGAGGGAAGTGGCTGCATGGACAGTGTTATTACTAAAATTTGGCCAAGGGAGATAAAGGGCAAGGCTGAGGGTGGGAGCATGATCCTGGGAATCCAAAATTAGTGCCTGAGAGGATAGAAGCACCAAAAAGAATGAGAGTGAGGGCGAAAGAGAAGTGAGGAAGACCACAAGGATGCTGTATGGAATTTAAATACACAGCAAGATGTTAAAGATGTCTTCATCTAAGACGTCCCAAGGGAAATGGAGAGGAGTGGGAAGGTTTTCTCAGAGTATCCATTTTCCTTCCAATTTCCCAGGAGAGGTGACCTTTGTGCTGGTGTTAAGGACTGAGTTGGTGTGAGTTAGTGATACTACACAGGCTATGAAGCCAGAGTCTGGGACCAAGCAGGGCCCTACTCTTTACTAGTTGCATCATTTTAGGCCAACTGTGCCTCAGTTTCTTTATCTGTGAAGTTCATTCATTTGAAAAATCTTTGCTGACCATTACAATATACCACACAGCATTATGGTGAATAAAACAGATAAAAATTCCTTTTTCCTGTAGCTTGCTTTCTAATGGATGAGAATACTACTATTACTACTAGTAATACCCATCTCATAATGTTGTCATGAAGATTAATCAGTGCATACACATCAAGCACAGAAAACTGTGACAGCCCATAATTAATGCTCAATAAATGCTAGCTATTATTATCACTACAAGGTGGGCAAGCAAGCTGAGGCCATTTCAATAAGAGATGGAAAAGGATGTAGTAAGTGTGGAAATAGCAAGAAGTTAATTATGGTCATGTGGTGGGCACTTGAGGTAAAGATAAATTTGGACAGTTGATTTGGGGGCAACTGTTCCCTGGCCCTTGAGCCATTTCTTTTTTATCTTGAGGGCAGAAGGATTCAGGCTCTGGGGAGTGAATCTTAGCTCAATTACTCACTAACTTACATCACAGGTGACTCTAGATAAGTAACTGGAGCTTTTTTTGCCTGTTTCCTTATTGGTAAAATGTTGAGATCTACTTCACAAAATCAAAGGGAAGATTAAGTGAGTTAATATTTGTGAAGCTCTTAGAACCCTGATGTCATAATTCAGGAAACATTTGATAAATCTAAGCTGCAATTAATTACCCTCATTAGTAGTATTTCTATCATCTTCCTCCACTCTCTAGTTTGGCAACATGTACTATCATAATGTGTTATTCTTGTTCTTTGCCTTTCCTGCTATTCCCAAAATAAGTTGCCAGGAAGTTCTGCTTCTTCCTTGCACTGAGTCTTTCCAATACTTCCTTTCTCTCCTAGGGCTCCTTTGCTAATCTAGGCCCTTACTCTTTGTTCTAAGGATACAGCAACAGTTTCCCAGTTGGCCTTTTTTCGTAAGCCATCCTTAACCCAGTCTGTTTTTCACAAAGCTGCCAGAATAATCTTTCTCAAAGAGTGTTGTCCACATGTGCATCAATCTGTCTTACCTATTGTACATCTTAGTCTTATTCTGGCATTCAAAATCATTTTATTAGCTCTACCATCCCCAACCATCACCACCACTATTCTACAACCTCCCTCTACCACTCCCAGGATGGCTAGTTCAAGTGCGAAGCAGAAAAAGGCACCTTGTCCTCAAGATATTTGACTGCCATCTGCAGCAGAATTGTTGCTATCAGCCAGGGTCTCATCAGGAAACAGATGGTGTGTTCAAATTGGGTAACTTAAGGACTGTTTAATAAAAGAACTACTTACAAAGCTATGGGCAGGATTTAGAGAAAGAAATAATGGGGAGTATAGTACCTCAGGACTTGTAACAGTTGGAAACCATTATCACCCACTAGGGATTAAGGTTCAAGGTCAGGGCACAGTCACCACAATCCAGAGAAAGGTAACTCTAAGAAAAGGACTATTTGACAAGAACTATGACGTTAAGTAGAGGGATGTGGCCAAACCATGGTGACCCAGCAAGGAGAAAATTAGGGGGAGAAATACTCCCACTTCAAATTTTTTTTGCCCTCTGATCTTCTCTGAATCCAACCAGAAGTCAGAGAGCAAGACAGCCCATGGAGACAGTTCATACAAGGGCAACTTCTTGAGAAACAAAGAAGGGCAGAAAAGTGTAGAAGCGGATCAGGAGGAGTAAACAGGAGACATTCAGCATAATTGTAATAATAAATATAAATCTATGATGACCCTATAGTTTCACAACTGCACAACCAAACATAGCAGCCCTACCACTGACTTACGGCCATGCCTACCTCCACCTCCAACCAGTGTTACATTCCCATCCCCCTAACCTTCACCACAAGGTCCAAGACTTGACCCAAGGGAGGTTTTGTGCAATAGAAAAAGACAGGCCTTTCCTCAAGATACCTGACTTTCATTTGATGGAAAATTATTGGAACATACTTTGTTTGTTAGAATAAGCCATCTTACAGCCATCTACCATAAAGCATTTATAATTATCAACATACAAATCTACTTTGCCTACAATGTGAATGTGGCCCATGACTTCAGTATGGCAGCATGAGGAGTGCCATAGACTCACTCCCCAAAGAAACAAGCAAAATTGGAAGGACCTATTTAAAAACAACAACATTTAAAGTCTCTGGAAGTTGTCCTATAAGCATATAGCAAATGAAGAAATATTTAGGAAAACCTACCACAATTTAAATTCAAGAACATAGAGATGCTATGACGTTTTGTAGTAGCTTTGCTAACGCCCCACAATGTTTCAGTTTTGTTGTTTGAAGTAGGAACCAGAGTTCTTTGTCTCATGACCAAGAAAATTAAGGAGTGAGGACGCAAGGGTGAGATTGGAGCTAAAGTTTAATAAAGCAAAAGGAGAAAACTCTCCACAGCGAAGAGGGGGCCAAAACGAGAGTTGCTGTTCTACAGTCAAATACAAGGGCTTTTATAAATAGGATTATAGGGCAAGATATTTCATTTACATAAGGTGCAAAAACCTGGTTAGGACTAGTGTTTCATTTACATCAGGCACAAATTCCCGAAAGCTCCTCCGTGTCCTTTTAGTGCACATGTGGACTCTTATTAGGTTACTCCATTACTGCACATGTGTAAGGGGGTAGAATTCTCCATTGCAGACATGCCTGGTTCTGTGTTACTCCTCTTAGTCATGTTTCAAGCAAACCTCCCTGCATGCCTGTGCAAACTCCCTTATCTAAGTATATCCAAAAAAGGAAAGGAATGGGCTCACTGAAGCCTACCATATATACGTGACCCTTGCTGGTTACACAGAAGGCATCTTTATGGTAGACCTTGCCTCCTTATCTATGCTTGCAACCTGATCTTTCAGGCTGTTCCTATCTTAGAAAAAAATGAGTTCTACCACGGACTTGTCCTAGCTATCTGTCTAACTGGTTCCTTTCTCTCTTTTCCCTCAATTTGAAGCATAGCTAACTCCCTCTCACAACCAGCATTATACTCCCTCTCCCCATCTTTCCCCTTGTAGCTCAGTTGATGAAAGCTTTCCTCTGGAAGGTGTGGCCAAGAAGATGGAGCTCCCTCTCCCCTCAGTTCCCCATCAGAGCTGTCATATATCACCAGAAGAGGAAGGTCACCTGCATTTCTTATCTCTTCTTACCCTGAATTAAAGAAACTAAATTCCTGATGAGTGCAGCTGAGACACTGGGGACTGTTTTCTGTCAGTCACAGGACAGAGGCTCTATCTCAAGCATGGAAGGCCAGGAATACTGAGACCTGATTACTCTCAATTCAGCTCACTCATAGGGAACATGGGTGTTCTATCCTGGAACATGCAAGCCAGGAAGATCAGAGGCTGTTGCCCCACTCAGCACCCAGAATATTTGCTTAGAGATTTTGACCAGGGGAAGAGGAAGTCCATAAAAAAAATGGGGTCTATCACTCTTCCCAAAGAACTGGACTTTAAATTAAACAAAATGTAGCAAGTTTAAGTCTAAGGGTGCTCTTGAAAACAATAGCTCTTTTCAATATAGAGCAACAAGCTAAACAATAGACCACCTAGCTCACCAAGGAAAGAGACAGCTAAGGAGAGCCTTCTTGGGATCATTTAAAAAAACTTAAAACTATTCCTGCCAAAGAGCCTGAATTTAATTGAATCAGACTGCTGAGCAATTTATGCTCCAAAGGACTGTCATAAAACAATAACACAATCAGCCAGTAATTAATGTAACCTAACAGTTGAATGTGACACCAATTAAGGCAGACAGGTTAACAGAAAGATCAGGAAAAGAGACAAAGAAGGTCCTGCTAGAACCACTGTCATCCCAAGGTGATTGTGTACACATCCAAGCCTGCACCATCTGAGGAACATCACCAAAGGCTTCACACTCTGGGGGAAATAGACTACCCTAAAACAATCTAGCCAAGTCACTAAAGAAATAAACAAGCAAACAACAAAAGCAAGCTCCAGAGATGAGTGAGGGGAATCAACACCCAGAGTTGTTACAGTTTATTACCTAAAATAATTTTCAACAAAAAATTACAAGATAGGCAAAGAAAGAGGAAAGAGTGACTCATACAAAGGAAAAAAAAAAAAAAAGCAGGCAATAGGAACTTCCTGTGATAGGGCCCAGATGTTGGACTTAACAGATGAAGACTTCAAAGCAACCACTATAAAGACATTCAAAGAACTAAAGGAAGCCATGCTTAAAGAAGTGAAGGAAGATACGATGACAATGTCTCATCAAATCGAGACTATCAAAAAGCGATATAAATCATTTAAAAAGAACTAAACGAAAATTCTGGAGTTGAAAAGTACAATAAGTAAAGCAAAACATTGACGAGAGACGGTTAGCAGTAGATTTGAGCTAGTAGAAGAAATAATCATCACACTAGATGGATAGCAACTGTATAATATGAAGAACAGAGATTGAATAAAGAGAAATGAACAGAGCACCGACATATGTATAATGGGTGTGCCAGAAATAGAAGAGAAAGAAAAGAGCAGAAAATTATATTCTAAGAAATAATGAGGCTGGGCACAGTGGCTCATGCTTGTAATCTCAACACTTTAGGAGGTTGAGGTGGAGAATCACTTGAGGCAATGAGTTCAAGATCAGCCTGGGCAACATAGCAAGGTCCCATCTCTTCAAAACATACCAAAATTAGCCAGGCATAGAGGTACATGACTGTAGTCCCAGCTACTCAGGAGGCCGAGACAGGAGGATTGCGTGATCCCAGGAGTTAGAGGCTGCAGCAAGCTATGATTACCACTGCATTCCAGCCTGGGTGACAGAGTGAGATCCTGTCTCATTAAAAAGGAAGAAAAAGAAACAATGGCTGAAGACTTTCCAATGTCAATGACACCACCTTCTATGTTAAGCTTTTTGTGTAGCAAGAAGCATCAACACACAACGTATACAGCTGTACATGGCAGTCTTGAGTTCACCACAACCACCACCATCACCATCCATGAATCTTTTTTCTTTTTCAAAAGAGCAGTTGTGCTCTAGCCAGGTCAGTCTTCATACTGTCACCTAAACTTGCCTTAGTCATTCTAGTCTACATGTCTTTCCTTTGACATATTTTACTTCTGGATTACCCTTTTGGTTTCTTTTTATCAGCACAAACCCATCATTTTCCCCAAGCCTCCCTAGTCCCTGTATTTTTATCTAATTGCTCATATTGCTCATATGTTTTTTGGTGGTTGTTCTGTCATTTTCTTTAAATATCCAAACAATACTTATTGAATGTGTATTACATTTCAGGCATTGTACTGGGAATTAGCACAGAACAAGACAGAGACTCTGCCCTAATTATTCTACACACAAGCAAATGAATAAGAAGCATAATTTTAGATAGCAATGGGTGCTCTGTAGAATGTAAAGCAGGGTGACCGAAATTACATGGAAGAAGAGGGCTACTTTAGATAGTGACCAGCGCAGGCTGTACTGATATGAAAGCAGAGACTGTATGAGAACAAGGAGCCAGCCAGGTGAGAATATGGAGAAAGGACTTCGCAGGCAGAGAAGGGACTTTCCAGGCAGAGGAAACAGCACAGGTGAAGGCCTTGAGGCAGGAACATTCACAGAGGGTCTAGAGAAGAGCAAATAGGACAATGTGATTGCAGAGTAGTAAGCCAGTAGGAAAAGGGTGGGAGAGTTTGAGAGGTGGTGGGGGCCTCTATCATGTAAGGCCATATTGATGTCCCTTGTTTCTCCCTGAGATGTCAGTCTGGGAGTGCCAGGCACTGGTCATTTCCTGAAATACCCAAATCCTACCTTCTTCCCTACCCAGGGTCTATCTGCCCAGGGAAAGAAAGGCAATTTCCATACCCAGGGCTCAGAGTCCTTGTTCTTAACACTGAGCACTCGTAGAGTCAAGATTGAGTATCAGATTCACCAGGGGAGCAGGGAGAATGTTAGCTACGGGATAGAGACCAGCAATGGATAATGGAGAATGACAGGACCCCAGTAAGACAAGAGCATACATTTATTGTAATATTATTTACTACACCCTTAATCTGTGTCAAGTCCTTTCTATACACAATGCCATTTAAATTTGACCACGTTCCTGTGAAGGCAAGGCAGGGGAAAGCAAGGGAGGGGATGAAATGGGAAGTCCCCTCAGGGTGCTGAGAATTCCCCAAACTGCAGAATCTTAACTGAAGTGCATCTGACAGGAAAGCCCAAACATGTCTAGAGTCTTGAACCCCCTGATCAGAGGCGTTTCTGAAAACTGCCCCTCCCTCTGGCTGCCCAACGTGTGGCGAGTTGAGAAGCCTTATTAAAGGCCTTTCTAAAAGGCTCCAGTTGAAGAGCATCTGCTCCTGGTGTGTGAAAGATTACACAATGAGTGATCTTGGCCAGGGAGACCTAGCCAGCTCCAGGCTCCGCTGGGAAGACAAGACTTCAAAAGGCAGCCGCTCAATTAGGGAAACAGCCTTTCCTGGCTGTGTCTCTGAATTTCATTTCCAGCACAGGCTCCTCTGGTTAATGATAAGAAGCCCGAGATAAGAGCCTGCCTGTCGCCTGAATGGCTTCCTTCCTGAGGGAGGGGAAAAAAGGAAAGAAAAAGATTAGCACAAGCATCAGAGTCCTGATTTAGCTTTCCTTCTGAAATAATAAGTAAACAACAAAGAGCTTTTTACCATCAGAGGCTGTGTGGATTTCTCTTCTTGCACTGCCCCATTCAGGTTGTGTTTTATTTTCTGAGGTTGACCCTCTGCATTGTGGGGCATTGTGTTCTCTTTCTATAGGAGGCACTTAATGGATTAAATTTGCAAAGAGTCAATGGCAATCAGCCATCCATTAGAGAGGTCTATTTACATGCAGTCACTCCTGTAGTTTTTGAAGAGCGCAGAATTAAAAGAAAAAAATTGCTGGAAAATACAATTATTAGAATCTTTTGTCCCTCTTGGCTCCACCTGTTTATAACCTTCCATCTGCTAAGGGGGAAGGGAAGGCGCTGTGTAATGATGTAGGGACAGATGCTTGAAGGCTGGGCGTGGCTTCTGGGGTAAAAAGGAGAATCAGTATCGGTGCAGGTGCAGCCTATGAGCCTCCTGGTTCTTAAGAGTTTTCTGTTCAGCTGCCGGTGTTATCCTTGTGAGTGCATGGAAACTGTTTCACGTGTCTGTGTGAAGAGACCCCCCCCCCTCCCCAAACAGGCTTTGTGTGAGCATTATGGCTGTTTATTTCACCTGGGTGCAGGCGGGCTGAGTCCGAAAAGAGAGTCAGCAAAGGGTGGTGGGATTATCATTAGTTCCTATAGGTTTTGGGATAGGTGGTGGAGTTAAAAGCAATGTTTTGGAGGGAGGGGGTGGATCTCACAAAGTACATTCTCAAGGGCGGGGGAGATTATAAAGAACCTTCTTAAGGGTGGGGGAGATTACAAAGTACATTGATCAGTTAGGGTGGGGAAGAAACAAATGTCATCAGTTAAGGCTATTTTCACTTTTGTGGATCTTCAGTTGCTTCAGGCCATCTGGATGTATACCTGCAGGTCACTGGGGATATGATGGCTTAGCTTGAGCTCAGAGGCCTGACAGAAACCACCCTGAACAATCCAATTTAGAACAGCTTTTAAAATTCTTCACAAAAACCAAGATGGTCTCAATTAAAATTTGAGATTCAAGCCTGTCAGCGTGGTCACACTTTCCGAGTGGTTCAGGGAATTTTACATCTCCTATTCCATGTAGGATTTGCACTGGTGAACCTTTCAATGAAATGACCATGTTATTATTTGTAATGTTTGAAAATCTGCACATTGAAGATTCTGTTTTTTGCTTTTAGTGTGCTTTGTGACCTTTATATTTAACACTGTTATTAGCAGGACATAACTTATTAATGGAGAAAGCTGGTGGCAAACCTCAGGTCAATGCCTTTTCTAGGTCACATTCCTTATGGTACAGAAATAGGATACTTGATTTGTGGAAATCACACAGCTGAGAGGGAATGCTGAATCAAGGTTCTTAAATCACTTTTTAGAGTAGAAAGATTTAAGTATTATAAAATATTAAATTAATCAAATTCAGAAAGCTTTTCTAAAGTTGTATTGACAGCCCAAAGCAAAATGAAAATCTATTCAATTCAACAAATATTTATTGACTATGCTAGATACTTCTGAGAATATTAAGATAAATTTTACACGAACAAGTATCAGGTCTTTCATTTAGGTTCAATCAATTGCATAAACTTACAATGAAGCGGCTATGTTGTCTGGGGTATATACCTTGGGCTTTGTCTTTGCGTGCCAGGAAAATTTAGGACACGGACACACACAAGGAGTGGGTTTAGAAGCAGGAAGTTTAATAGATAAAGAAGAAGAGAGAGAGAAAGGAAGCTTACACATGCTGAGAAAGCAAGTTGCCCCAGAGAGGTCTCCAAGTGGAAAGGGCCTGCTGATGGCGAATGTGCCGAGTTTTATAGTCCAGTTTGAGCAGGCAGTGTCTGATTTTCATAGGGCTCGTAATTAGTTTGATTAGGTATGACGTTTACACAGCACGGGGGGAAGGCTAGTTGCTCCACCCTAATCTTCCTATGCAAGTTGATCAGTGCCATCTTGTCTGCTCCTTACAGCATACCGGACTGGCAGAGAAGGGAAGGTGGAGCCGCCATCTTGAAAATGTCTGCTCCTGGACGAGCACGGTGGTTCACGCCTGTATCCCAGCACTTTGGGAGGCCGAGGCAGGCGCATCAGGAGACCAGGAGATCGAGACCGGCCTGGCTAACATGATGAAACCCCGTCTCAACTAAAAATACAAAAAAAAAAAAAAATTAGCCGGGCATGGTGGCAGGCACCTGTAGTCCCAGCTACTCAGGAGACTGAGGCAGGAGAATGGTGTGAACTCGGGAGGGGGAGCTTGCAGTGAGCTGAGATCGCGCCACTGCACTCCAGCCTGGGTGACAGAGCAAGACTCCATCTCAAAAAAAAAAAAAAAAAAAAGAGGAAAAAAAGAAAGAAAATGTCTAGTCCTTAGTTGCTGCCAGCATTTGTCCATGCAAGCTCCAGCTTGCAGGCTGTTCTTTGTTAAAAATGATTTGGGGCTGCATTTCATTAAAAAGAAAAGACTTACTGAGGACTCACATGCCCTTGCAACCTGCCTAAGTAATTCCTTCTTAGATCCTATGTATAAACAATACATAGGATAGATTAATTAACAATACATGGATAGATTAAGAGTTCATGCAAACAAGGCCTTGAACCTATGGCGTGACTGGAAAACAACTCATGAAGCCTTGTGCTGCACCAATTGAAGTACAATATCTAGGTAAAGGATATTGCCTCAGAGTCTCCCCTCTGGTGGGAGCATGTCTGGAGTATTACATTCATTCTGGGTATCACAGTGCTCTATGCTATGTTTTGAAGTGCACGTTGACAAAGTAGAATCCACGCAACGGAAGGCACATGGGTGGTACATAATCTTGGAAAACATCGTATGAGGAATAGTTGAGGGAGTGGAGACTAACCTTCAGAGGATCACATTTAGGGAAGACCTAGCATTACAGAATTGAAGAGTGAGAATAACCTACTCTACATCTCTTACTTAACCTCTGTCTTTTACAGATGAGAAAACAGGCCCAGAAAAGGGCAATGCCATGCTGGTCTCCATCTACAGTCTTGCTTAAGCCTGGTGGTTTTATTCCTGTAGTACCAGTATTCACTACACAGCTCAGTTTATGCTCTGGTCAGCTGTTGATTCCAGTTATCAGAAGGATGGACCTTTTCTGCCCTCAAAACGATCTGAGTGTTGGAAAGAAGAGCAGGCCAAGAGTCTAGTTCTTTTTTCTTTATCTATTGCCTGGCAAATCCCTGCTTATCCTTCAAGGCAGCTCAAATGTCACCTCATCCCTGAGCCCTCTGTAAAAAGTGAAGTAGAGGTTTCTCTTCAAAGAGACTTTCCTCCCCATCTAATTAAGAACAAATGTAACTTCTCTTAGAAGCAAAATTTATTCAAAGACCTGTGCTAACATTCTTAAATATCTGCTAGCCGTAATAAAGAAATCAATATACTTTGTGTTCTCAGCTCCCACAATTTAGCCTAAATATTTGCCCTGGCATGCTTATCCTGGTCCAAGCAAGCCTTAGGTCATAGCCTGTTCCTCTTCCTTATTTGGAGGTGTTTTTACCTTCTACACCTCACAGTCCTCTTTGAAAATTAATTACATTCTCCCATCATTTCCCACAACTTTCTGGAAACATCTCATTGTAGCATCTATCACTTGAATTGTAATTGTTTACTTATACATCCATCTTTCCACTAGATTTTGAGCACCTGGTCCAGCATGGCTAAAGACTAGGCCTGGCTGATACTATGACTGGACATCCACATATGACCTCTCCATTTGACAACGGCTTCCTCACAGCATGGCTGCCTCAGGGTAGTCACGACCTATGAACAAGTGTTTCTGTGCACAAGGCAGATGCTGCATGGCCCCTTATGGCATTTCTTTGGAAGTCACATATTGTCATTCCTACCACGCTGCCAAGATTCAAGCAAAGGGGCCACAGAAGCTACCTCTCCACGAAAGAATTGTCGAAGGATCTGCAGTCATGCTTTAAAACTGCCACCAGTTGACTGAAAACAAACTAACAAATACATAAAATACTACATGTAATATGTTTAGTGGTGATTCACGTTATAAAGAAGAATAAAGTAATACTGGAAATAGAAAGGACTGTGACTTGGGTAACTAGGGTTGTGATTCTAAATAGGGTAGTCAGAGAAGGCTTTATTGACAAACTGGTGTTTGGGCAAAAGTTGAAGGAAGTGAATGGACTATGCTGATCCCTGGGCATGACCACACCAGTGAGAAGGAACAGCAGTGCAGTGGCTCTGGAGCAGCCCTGAGCCTGGCATGTTCACAAAATACCAAGAGGGCCACTGGGGTAGGGGCAGAAGAAAGCAGCAGTTGAGGGATGGAAGGTGATAAAGCGGGAGACTCAGATCCTGTCGGGCCTTATAGGCCACTAAAAGGACTCTGGGCTTGACCTTGGGTGACATGGAAGCCACTGGAAGGTTCTGAGCAGAGGATTGAGTGTATGCCAGCTGTTAACAACATCACCAGATCAGATATAGCTGAAGGGTAAAGCGAGGAGACTTTAGAAGGCCAGTGTGATGTTCACAAGAGAGTTCATGGTGGCTAGGGGGATGTTGTAGAGGGAGTGAGGGAAAAAAGGCCAGATTCTGCATGTATTTTAAAAATAGAGCCTGTAGGATTATACTGCTGGAATGGATATAGGTTTAAGAGAAAAATACAACTCAAAGATAACTCCAAAGCTTTTGGTCTGAGCAACTGTTTGAAGTTATGTTAACTGAGCTGAGGAAAGTTTTAGGGAAAAGATTAGGAATGTAGTTTAGGATATACAGTCAGTTCTGCTATAATATGTGCTCCTAAATATTACCACAAAATTACACAATAAAAAATCACCAGGCTGATGAAGCAAAAAAATGGTATTGAGGGCATAATACTCAAAAATGTCCTCAGTGATGCATTTAAAAAAGAAAGAAACCTAATGCAAATAGAAATACAGTTTTACACATACTAAATGGTTAAGATATGCATAAATACTACAATCAGTGAGTAAGGTACATCACCTTATAAAGATCTGGAGTTTGTGTGTGGAAGTAGGCTGTAGGGATGTTATTGTGAAGTGGTGAAATAGGGTTATCTGAAAAATAATAGGAAGTTTTTTTCAGTAACACCACATGTGGATGGGTGTGGCCTCTTAGTCCTTTGTTCAAATTGGCATTGAACATCACAGTTAAGTGAGCTCTCTCAGGCTGGAATCCTGGTACAAGTTGTTCTTCCTTTGAGATGTAGGTCCTCAAATGTATGCATTTATAATAGTTACCTGTTTCATCAAAATTGCAAATTTGGTCCAACTTATAACTATCTACTTTAACTTCTGCGTTGCTGGAAATTTTTCTGCAAATTCCTCATATGCCTGATAGCTGGAGGCTTTGGAAACGGCAGCAATGTCTGAAATCTTACAACCAGGCATCAATAGCGTGAAAAGACGTCACTTCTGCAGGATTTGAGGATTGGAGATTTCCTTTCGAGTCTTTTGTGTATAGACAGTGCCTTGTCATGAGAAATATTTTTCCTGTACTTTTAACTATTTGGTCTTTATACATTCAATTATCTTTCCATTTATTTTGTATTTCTAGTCTTTGTTCTTACTGTCAAAGTTGTCCTAAGCATGGATTTTTTTAAATTTCATTTTTGTGGCATTGTCTGTCATTGTCTACAATGTGAATTCCCTTATGCCTATTGCTCAGGAGATATCACATAGAGCCAGTCCTGCATGACGCTGTTCTGCATGATGCTGTGTTAACAGAAACATGTATCAGAACTTTGTTCATACTGATTTGTCAGCTACAAAGGGAGCACATCATTCCTTCCAATCTGCATGGGTTTCAATGAACGTGGTGCTGTGCAAAACCAAGATTGCTTATATCCTCCCAATTTTTTTTTAAACCCCACATTGCTTTTTCAAGCATCTCCTTGATACTTAAATATTTCTCCAGGCTGGGTGTGGTGGCTCACGCCTGTAATCTCAGCACTTTGGGAGGCTGAGGTGGGCGGATCACTCGAGGTCAGGAATTTGAGACCAGCCTGGCCAACATGGTGAAACCCTATGTCTACTAAAAATACAAAAATTCACCAGGCATGGTGGCGCATGCCTGTAATCCCAGCTACTCAGGAGGCTGAGGCAGGAGAATCACTTGAACCCGGGAGGTTGGGAGAAAGAGTCTGCAGTGAGCTGAGATCGTGCCATTGCATTCCAGCCTGGGTGACAGAGTAAGACACCACCTCAAAAAAAAAAAAAAAATTCTCCTTTTGTATGCACTGCTTGGTGTTTTTGAGCCAGGACACTTAGATCTATGTTTGGGATATTGAATGAGAGTTTTGTTTTTGTTTTTGTTTTTACATAGAAAAGTTCATGAAGGCGAAAGAATAGCCAGACATAACTTAGTGGGATAACACAATTTGAGGTGAGGTGGCTGATGGGTGGTGCATGCGTGTGTGCATTTGGTGTATTCCTATGTGGCTCAGCTGGATGTAGTTTTCTGCATTCACCTAGCATTTCTGACAGACAAAATTGCACATAAGCAAAGGTGAAATTGGTGTTACGCTCAAATTATACCCTAGTGTATCAATCACGTTGGAAGAAATTAACAATTTTAAAATGTTAGAGCAGAACTAGCTGTGTTGAGCTTGAGATGCTTATTGTCATGCAAATGGAGATAATGAATAGACTTTTGTCTAGAATTCAAGGAAGGAATCAAAACTGGAGATATAAATGAAGGCACCATCAGTTTAAATATATATTTAAATCTATGAAATCATCCAGTGATTGAGTATGGATAGAGAAGTGATGCAGACTGAGGTCTTCTAACTTCTAAGGATTAGAGAGAGAAGGAGTAACTGGCAAAGGAACCTAAGAAAGAACAGATGGTGATGAAGGAGCAAAACTGAAGATGGTTCTAGACACAAAGAGATCAATGTGTTTTAAGGAGGAAGGAATGACTAGCATTGTTAAATGCCGCTGATAAGTCAAACAAGACGAGGACAGAGAATTGACAGCTGGATTTAGTCATGCAAAGTTTATTGGCTACCTTGAAAATAAAGGTTATGGTGGAGTAATGGGAGAGAAAGCCCAGTTACAGAGGGTTTGAGAGAGAAAGGAAGGAAAGGAAAGAAACTGAAGGGTATGAATGACTCCATCAAGAAGAGCCAAGAATTGGGAAAAAAATTGGTATGGGATATGGGCTCCAAAAAAATTTTTTTTAGGGTTTTAAAAACATTTTGATATAGTAAAATGTATAGCAGATGTGTATGCTGATGGAAATGGTAAGAAGAAAGGGGAAAAAATGATGATGCTCTGAGGAGAGGAAATAATTGTAGGAGGTCAGTCTTTCAGCATGTGGCAGGGAAGGATGGGATCCAGAACCCAAGTAGAGGAGCTGACCACAGACAGGGGTGCAGGCAGTTGGTTCACGGAAGCAAGAGGGAAGTCAGAGAACAGAGGTACAGGTACAGGTAGGTATGTACACCAGGTGACAGGAGCTCTTCTCACAGCTGTGTTTTCCTCAGTGAAACAGGAAGCAAGTTCATCAGCATAAGGACTTGGGGGGTAGGGAGATTGAGGAGAGGTATAAAGTTACGAAACAGTTTTCCAGGAAATAGGAATAAACTAGGAAAATGTAGTAAGGTGGCTGGGCAGCGGTAAGGGGCCCAGTGGAAACTAGTGTTCATGAGAGGATAATGGAGGGGTAATCCTGTAAAGGACTTGGAACAGTGCCTGGCACATCATAATAGCTCGATCATTGATAGCCATATATTATTATCATTATACCACACTCTTCACTCTTAAGGAATTTTTTTTTTTTTTTTTTTTTAGACGGAGTCTAGCTGGAGTGCAGTGGTGCCATCTCGGCTCACTGCAAGCTCCGCCTCCCAGGTTCACACCATTCTCCTGCCTCAGTCTCCCCAGTAGCTGGGACTGCAGGCGCTGGCCACCACGCCCGGCTAATTTTTTGTATTTTTTTAGTAGAGATGGGGTTTCACCATGTTAGCCAGGATGGTCTCGATCTCTTGACCTTGTGATCCACCCGCCTTGGCCTCCCAAAGTGCTCGGATTACAGGCATAAGCCACCGCGCCTGGCCACTCTTAAGAAATTTTAAGCAATCTTGAAAGGGGGGAAGGAAATTTAATACTGAACGAATGTAGCATGTTACAAGAATTTTTCATTACCATTTCCCACTACAAGCCCCTGCTTTTAACTAGATCAGAGCGTGTATACTGCTTGAAAGACATACTCTAGGGCTACTATGCAGACTGAACAAGCTGTGTTGTGTACAACTCTGGGAGTGCCATTCACAGTGTGGCCCACGTTGAGCTTCCATAGCACCCTGTGTCCCTGGTAACAGGGGTCAATCTTATGATAGACATATGGGCCAATCAGATTATTTTGGTACATTGGTGTAAAGAGCTGGGAGAGAGAGTTTTCTTTCTCTTTGGTTGCTGAAGCTGGGAGATGCTGTATACCATTGTCCCGCAGATGGTTTCAACTGAGTTTCGACACACGTCCAACTGATGCTCTCCATTCCTTCTTTAGAACATACTACATGATGCTAACAGTACCTGGAATATTTGCTCACTGCTTCTAGTTTACTCTCTTGTTTTGCTACGTCTGCTCTTAGTGGTTATGTCCTACGGAGAATTAGTTGCATTTATTCCCAAACCTGTTTATGATTCTGTTCTTTACTATAATTTTATAGTATAATGTATGCTGTATAAATCAATAAAAGTTACATGAATATGTAACTAACTTTTATTTTCCGGGTAGCCAATAACCTCTTCATGGCTAAATCCAATTATAATTGCTCTGTCCTTGTCTTGTTTGACTTATCCTCAGAGTTGTACCTGTGAAAATGAAGTCAAATGCTTTGGAAATACTTGATGAAGGCAAAGTATTGCACAAAATAAAGTTGTGATCAATTTAAGTGTGGACAAGAAAACTTTACAAGATTGAAAAAATCATAAAAATTTAGATTTAAAAGCATCTGTAAGTTCTCCCTCCACTGTAAAGAAACCAAAACTAAAAATTATAGACAATGCACTATGGAGTGGTTTATGCAAGAAAGATAACTCAGAACTATAATCAGAGAGAACTTGGTCTTTCATCAAACAATTGGTGAATAAATGTACATTAAAATGTTTTTAAGTAAAATAAAATGTTTAAGATATGTACATATCATTTTTATAATTTTGTGCTTTAATCAACTTTTTTTTCTTCTTTGAGACAGAGTCTTGCTCTGTTGCCCAGGCTGGAGTGCAGTAGTGCAATCTTGGCTCACTGCAACCTCCACCTCCTGGATTCAAGCAATTCTCTTGCCTTACCCTTCTGCGTAGCTGGGATTACATGCATACACCACCATGCCCTGCTAACTCTTTGTATTTTTAGTAAAGGCAGGGTTTCACCATGTTGGTCAGGCTGGTCTTGAACTCCAGACCTCAGGTGATCTGCCCACCTTGTGGTGGGATTACAGTCATGAGCCACCATGCCCGACCTAACTTTATAATTTATCTACCAACTCCCAGTCCTGACCTCATAGGATAAGAATGATTTTACAGCAGCTCTTAATAGTTGTATGTTCCAAATTCACTAGGAGGCAAGATATGGACAGTAGAAGGTCCCATAAATGTCACACCAGGGCAGGCATTGAATGGGAAGGTGAGGCTTAAGTCAAGGTCTGACCAGGAGTGTAGTTTATATTGTTGATGGAGAGTGTTCCTTGATGCTTCTGTAGATCTAAAGTGGAAAGAAAAATATTGAGGACTTTTAACTAAAACAGGAGGGTTGGTGTTTCCAGGCACAGTATGTAGATATGGGAGGTAAGACAGGCAAATAATTCTAAAGTTAGAATTCACTAGTCACACAGACAAACAGCCACAGGTGACCACTGATCCTGGGGGAAAGACTTTCTGCTGTCTGCCTCATTTCATGCTGCTAATAAGGCCTGAGTAGCCTCAGGCTCTAAGCTGCTACCCAGAGGCAGAAGGATATAAAAAGGCCTCAAGGTGAATCTTGACCCAATTCCAGAAAGCACGAGAGATGCTGAGATTAGTTCACATTGTGAAAGATTATAACATTAATTTTTAGCGTGTAGCTTAGTCTTGTTGAACAAAATTATTTGAAAGTAGGAAAGCAAAATACTCTCTATTTTAGAAAAATTATTTCAGGCCTGATTCATGACCTAGATTTTTCTGTATTCAAAACGAAGTCCATGTATACTCAACGCCAGCAGGCCTAGGAAAGGGTTTTCATTCCTATTGCCACATGAAAAAAGCAAACCTTACACACCCACCTTGCACTTAATCATTGTATGACCATAGTCTTTAAAGTCCTCATCAGTTTTACTAAATATCAGAGGCCTATTTTATGTATTTTGAGAATTATGCCATAAAGCTAGTTTGATCACTGATACAATAGAAGTCTAACTTGAATTCTTTGCTATATTCAGGATTAACTCTCCAGAGTTTTATGAGTTTTCTCAGGCAATTTGACTACTACTTAGGTATAATTATACTTGGCAATCAACTGTTACTTTTCTAAAGACATCCACTTGCTATGCAGCAGAATTAAATAGTAACCATGGAATCTGAATATCTTTTATTTCAACAAGAAATTTTGCAATCACATATGTTCCATTTGCTTGGACAGATACTAACCTGCTAGGCATCCCATGTTGTTAACACCTATTTAGAGCAATGGCTAATATTTGTTTAAGGCTCTGTGAAATCATTGCTCCATTTACAGAAGGAAGTGATTGTAATAAATATATAGAAGGAACTGGAGGTGTAACAGACTAAGTTCCTCCAAACATTTGGGGGATTTGCTCCTCAGTGGGAATCTGACTACACAGCTCCAAGGACAAGCAAGAAGTTCAATCAAGGAAGCTTCCTAATGATTTTAAAATTGCAAGTGAACATTTTCAGAACAGTTAAGTTATAACCTTTCATTTGTTTATTAGTTTTCTTTCTTCAACATCAAACATATTTGAAGGTTTTCTGAGGCAAGTGTAAAGATAAGATAGGACATGCTTATATGGAACTTAGAACGAGAGTTCAATTACACTTAAAAAGAAGCAGGCCGGCAGCCGGGTGTGGTGGCTCACGCCTGTAATCCCAGCACTTTGGGAGGCTGAGGCGGGTGGATCACGAGGTCAAGAGATTGAGACCATCCTACCATCCTGGCCAACATGGTGAAACCCGGTCTCCAATAAAAATACAAAAATTAGCTGGGTGTGGTGGCGCACACCTGTATTCCCAGCTACTCGGGAGGCTGAGACAGAATTGCTTGAACCCAGGAGGTGGAGTTTGCAGTGAGCCAAGATCATGTCACTGCACTCCAGCCTGGTGACAGAGCAAGACTCCGTCTCAAAAAACAAAAAAACAAAAACAAAAAAACAAAAACAAAAAAAACCCAGCAGGCTGGGCCCAGTGGCTCATGCCTATAATCCCAGCACTTTGGGAGGCCAAGGCAAGAGGATCACAAGGTCAGGAGTTCAAGACCAGCCTGCCCAACATGGTGAAACCCCGTCTCTAGTAAAAATACAAAAATTAGCTGGGTGTGGTGGCGCGCACCTGTGTTCCCAGCTACTTGGGAGGCTGAGACAGGAAAATCGCTCGAACCCATGAGGTGGAAGTTGTGGTGAACCAAGATTGTGCCACTGCACTGCAGCCTGGGCAACAGAGTGAGACTCTGTCTCAAAAAAAAAAACCTAAATAAATAAATAAATAAAATAAAAAAATTAAAAAGCAACAAGGCAGTCCAATTCTAATTGCTGGTTGGGAGGTGCCCGACAGTAAGTGTCATGAATTACAGGGAGGAATGAATCTTCCTAAGTTACTGTGCAGGACGGCATCCAGGAAAAGCTAGGACTTCAGCGGGGTCCTGAAGGGAACACTAGAATAACCTAGGTAAAATGCATAGGATGAATGAGGAAAAGGAGAGAACAAGACAAGGGGATGGAAATGACGATGCTTGTTTAGAGAGCATTGACTCATCCAGGCTGCCTGTGACAGAGGGCTTGAGAAAGGAAGTTAATGACTAAATTGGTTTGCATGTGGTTGGTACTTAATATGTTTTTGTTTAATTTAACTGAAGGCACGCACACTGGAGGAGAGTCTTGAATACTAGCCTTCAGGTGATGGAAAGTCTTTGAAGTCTATGGAGCAGGGGCCTGGCAAAATGAAATGACATCAGGAATTCCTGCTGTAGTTCAGGAATAACATAACAAAGGCCTAGATTGGGCCAGTCAGTGCATTAGCCACAGAGATTGGTTCAGGAAAGTAGAAATATGTATCAAATGTACCCATGCAGAGTAAATCCCTAGATTTTTGTGAGATGTTTAGGAGAAAAAAGATTGGCCTCCGTGTGACAAAATTCTGGGCAATGAGATATTAATTTGAAGTTTTAGAGTGGGACTTCCAGGAAAACTCCTTTAAAAAGTTACGCTCCACAGGTATGCACCATTTTTGCTCTTTTTGCTTTTCCCCTCATTCCTGAAAAGTGGAAGTGCTGACTGGAGCCATGAAAGAAGGGCCAGGAGACTTACCAAGACCTTGGTCTTGATGCTGAGCCACCCAACCAATACTAGCAAATATCTTCCCGCCTCTTACTTACTACATGAGAAAAACTAATGCCTATCTTATTAAAGCCACTGTTATTTGGATTTTCAGTTACAGATAGCAAATCAGCTTCTGCTCACTTCTTGACCTTAATTTTCCAGTCTCTTCTCCCTCATTCCATTCCCTTATCCTTCATTTACACTTTCTGCTGTAGCAACAGCAAACTACTTTCAGTCCCACCAAGAGCCATGTCTTCTTGCTTAGAGGCCTTTTATTAACTATATGCTATTCCCTGAGCTCCCCTCTCAATTCACACTCTTCTCCTGGCTAATTGCTATTCAACCTCTAGGTCTCACTCAAGATGGCACTTCTTCCTTAGAGATGTCACCTGTCCCATTTGTGGGGAGAAAAAGCAGAATGTGAGACAGAGAGGTGGAAACAGAGTTGAGGTCTGAGAGGGTGAGAACCAGGAGCAGAGGGCACCAGTGCAGCCCTTTCCAGAAGGCCAAGGGAAAATAGCTGCATAGTGCATCTGGGGAAGGGACTACATGCTTCTGAGCAAACATTTCACTGGCGCACATGAGGCATGGAAACAGCAGAGAGGCGGTCTTTACACAGACAAGCAAGATGGATGTCACCATGGTGACGTGTATGAACAAGCGGAAGTTGTTCTTCTGCTCTCCCACCACCCCGTCTTGAGGTCTGGGAACTTCTGGAACAGAGTTCAATGTCCAAGAACTCTGGCACCTACACTGGGAGGAAGGGGGAGAAGCCCAGGGAAGATCAGCGTTGTCAGGGTGACTGACATCACCCTGTGTTGTGTTGTTTGTGTCCTACACAAAAGTGCCTGGCCAAGGGATGGGGGTAGAGGGTGGGTAAAATCCAGTGTACTCTGCAGCCCAAGCACTGCACCTAGAGGAAGAGGCTTTGTAATTTGCCCACCCAAGGTGTGTTTTGTGATTCTACTATCTGGAAGAGGTGCTTTCTGGAAAGTATGTGCTTGTGGAGCCCTGAAAGTTAACTACTCCCACCCACCCAGAGTCAGAAATTAATGTAAGTTATAGAGAAGTTCCATTTTCCACTCCTGAATTGTGAGTTCCATATTTACCATATAATGTTTGCCAGGCCTACATAATGAATTGCTGAGAAAATCAAATGAGATAACATATGTGAAGAAATTGTTTTAAAACTGATGAAATGCACACAAATTTAAAGCATTATCATCAACAGCTTTGAGCTTTGGGGCCAGAACACTTCCTTTTGGTTCATGTTATCAATATAAAACATTAAATTTTTATTTGTACTCTACTTGGAAGTGGGAAGGACTCTGCCTACAAAATTGCACATGCACTTTATTTATGTCATTGCAATTTGCTATGGAATTGTCATTCTAGGCCCTTAGATCATTTATTTATTTAACAAGCACAACACATGTTCTATGTACTATTAAATGAACACTGATGACACTAAAATTAAAAAATATAAAGTGCCATGAAACTATTATATTGTTCTCAAAGGAATCAGAAAAGCAAACTGTCACAATGCCAAAATAATTTCCTCTTTTGGAACATCAGAACAAGTTTAAAAGGAAAATATTGTTTGTACATAAAACTAACTGGTTTTGCCCTACATTGCCACAATAAGTTGAATCATATCCATAAGAGCTGTACACAGGAACTCTATTTTTGGAATGGAATCCAATAAAACTTCTATTTTGGCATTATAAAGGTCTTTCTCTCTTTTCCATTCCTAGCTCATTTTATTTTTTAAGCTCTAACTAAAATTACTTAGTAAATTATTTTTCGAGATGTGAATTCATTTAAAAAGTTGGTCTGCTGTAAAATATCTTTTTGCCATGAAAGTCGAATGAGCTTCCTCATATTCTTTTGTTTAAAGATGATGGAAACTGGTAGGAGAGAGAACTTGGTGGGGGGAATGTTCAGAGCCTTCAGTACAGCCTGTGACAGGAAGTCCCAATGGAGCAATCCACAGTTACAGGAAGTGAGGAGCCTTTCTTCCCAGAGTCTTCTGCAGCTGTGTGGATCGAGGAGGCCACATTCTTGATTTGACCTCCACTTAATTACTCTGACTAACAAGGCCTCAAACTTTGTCCCAAAGTTGTAAGACTATTAAGTAATTAATTAATTGATTTTTTTTTTCCAGACAGTCTAGCTCTATCACCCAGGCTGGAGTGCCGTGGCACAATCTCAGCTCACTGCAACCTCCGCCTCATGGATTCAAGCAATTCCTCTGCTTTGGCCTCCCAAGATACTGGGATTACAGGCACATGCCACCACACCCAGCTAAGTTTTTTGTATTTTTGGTAGAGACAGGGTTTCACCGTGTTGGCCAGGCTGGTCTGGAACTCCTGACCTCAAGTGATCTGCCTGTGTGGGCCTTCCAAAGTGCTGGGATTCCAGGCCTATTTTTTGATTTAAAGAAAAGTTTTAACCTGGGCATGGTGGCTCATGCCTGTAATAAAATATCATATAATACATGTTAATATCATATATGTTATATATTATAATATCATATATGTTATATATTATATAATTTTTATTTATAATTTTATAAATGTAAAATTTTATGAATTTTATAAATAATTTAAATGTAATAAATATTATAATTTTAAATTTTATAAAATCATATATAGTTATATATTTTATATATATAATGACTTTTCTAATACCCAGGGTGGGATAAAATGTCCCAACAAGATACATTTACTTTTGACCTTCAGAGGAAAAAAAAAGGGATTTCAAGCCTTTTAAAATAGAGGTACCTTTAAACAAAAGGAAACATATTAAAGTTGAGAGAAAAATTTTCAGTGATAGAAATGAGATGTTCTGAAATGATTGCCTTTGTTTCCAACATCACAGTGCTCAACTGCCAAATAAATTAGGACCTTTGGGGAAACCATAAAAGCTCATAATTTAAATGTACATTAATTCTTCTAGATCCCTGGGTGTCATTAAGTAAATTACCATCCCAAGACACCTTAGGGTGTCTTTGGGGCCTGAAAATATATATGCTTATATGCTTTTCTCAAAGAAGGACCAGACCCCAGGATGGTTGGCCTGCCTGCCCTTCTCCCTGGGAATGTCAAACTCAATCTATTTTAAACTCACGTTTAATTCTAGGAGGCTGCTGTATATCAGTGCCAGGAACCAGCTTTTGCTGAATTGTAATTGTGTGCTTTATAAAGGTTTGATACGATTGACTCTTCACCCTGAAAGTTTCCTAACACTAGACCAGTGTTTCTCAACATTATAAATTATTGTTCTGATAAGGAGTCCCTGTAGACATTTATTTTTCCAATTGCCACTGATAAGGACAGAAGGCAGGGAAATATGGGTAGAAGAGGGTGGTTCCCTGGGAAAGGCCCCACCCACAGCCCTAAATGAAAACTTCATATCCCTGTTTTCCTGCCTGAATGTTGCTTTTTTCAAAACCACCCTGGCCTGCCACACCCCCCATCCTGTACCCATAAAAACCCTAAACTCCTCTGGCAGAGGAACAGAGTGGGATGGCAGAGAGAGAGAGAAGAGAAGAAGTATCTGAATGTAGAAGAGGGAGCATTATGGTCAGAGCAGAGTTTGACTGGGGACAGCCGAATTCCAGGGGAAGATTATCTTCCCATTCCATCCCCTTTTCAGCTCTGCATTCCACTGAGAGCCACCATCATCACTCAGTAAAACCTCCGCATTCACCCTCCTTCAAGTCCGTGTGTCCTGATTCTTCCTGGATGCTGGACAAGGACCCAGGTACCAAGAGGGCAGGGTGTAAAAGGCTGTCACCTTGACTCTCCACTGAGCTGTTAATACTTAGCTGTCCGTGGACAGCAATTGCTAAAATAGCATTAATTGTAACACACCCCTAGACACTACCGTGGGGCTGGAGCCCCAAAGCACTCACCCTGGCCTCAGCACCCATTCACTTGTGTGCTCCCCCTCTCATAAGTTTGAGTGCTGCGGCCAAGTAGGTGAGCCACACACCTGTCACAAGTCCCATAAGGGGTCCAGGGAACTCTCCCATCTCACCACCCCATCTCCAGAAAATAAATACTGGAAAATAAGACTGTGTCAGGTAGGTGGAGCCATATTTAAGTTACTATCCCTGTTGAGAATATATGCATGAGAGCAGGATTTCTCAATCTTGTCACTTATCGACATCTGGGGCCAGATAATTCTTTGTTGTAGGGGCTGACCCACGTATAGTAAGATGTTCATAGTAGGATGCTTAGAGCATCCTTGGCCTTTGCCCACTAGATGCCAGTAGTACCCTCTCCCTACAAGTTGTGACAAACAAAAATATCTCCAGACATTGCCAAATGTCCCCTAAGAGACAAAGCTACTCCCACACTGTATCAGATATGTAAAAAGAAGAAGGTACATAAAAGTATAAGAAAAGTCAGAACTGCATTTTTTGGCAAAGTGCAGACAAAACTATTTTTTAAATGTGAACTAAGGAAAACGCTAGGTAAGAGAAGGTGAAAGGCACAAGATAATACTATAGCAAGAAAAGTGAAGTGGGAAAGGCAAGGCTGTGTGGGGACAGGGGTGAGAGAATGGTTGGGAAACCAGATCATTTATTATTTGTCCTGGAGGGCAGGCAGCTGACCTCACTCTGCTCACCTATCCTGCCCGCTCTGTCCTCAGGGCTCCCAACACATTAAGGGCCTGATGGCAGTTTGTTTGCTTATGTTTTATTTATAACTCTGTGGATTGGTTTCTTGACTTTTAATCATTAGCTCTGCCTTTTTTTACTGAAAGATTCTTAGGGAAATATTGGCAGGGTTTGTCCTGACTGGGTTGAGTTGCCAGGCAACCAGGCCTCAGGTATAGCTGGAGTTATCCAAGTGAATGAGAACTTTGACTTCCTTGCCAATCCCTTTTCGTAATCAGTAGCACTCATCCCTTCCTAACTGATTCTCAACAAGTTAAGAGATTATCTAGACCAGTCTTTTGCAAAGAGCTCCACCTCCACAACACACAGAGTAAAATTTTGCTTTAATCTGTTTGGTGCATATCTGTAAGATTTTATTTGAAAAAATAATTCCTCCATTTAAAATAAAAACATTGATCTTTTAGGGACTGTTAATGACATCCTAGGCCCTCACTTTGCATGCAGTGCTGATAAAAGGGCTAAAAGTATTACAGCAAACACACATAAAATAAGCTACACGTACCTTACTACATCTTATCGCAAGGAATCCTGTGAATCTGAGGGACCTCATTTGAAACCAGCAATCAAAATTGTTTCGTTAGGAAATCCCTATGCTGATGACAGGCCCACCCAAGAATGGACATCAGTAGCTTAGCATCATCAGTAACAGCCCTACTTAGATTGGTATGAGCAGATTTAATCTCTACCTGTAAGAGTTGGATAATACTAAGGACATTTAGGAAAAGTATGGCAGAAATGTGTAAAAGGTAGGAACCAGAAGAAAAGGATTAAATAATGTTAGTTTGTTTTCTTGAAAGGGAAAGGCCAAGAGATAATTTAATACACAAAAGGGAGAAAGATGGTTATTAGTTTACATGTTTTTAGATGTCATGAATCTTACATTTAATCTTTACAGTAAACTAGAGTGGAAGGTTACCATTTGGCCCCTAATAGTCATTCTTCCCTTTCTTGCATGGTAATAAAATTTTCAGCTGCCCTGATGGCCATGCAAAACAAACACTAACTTTTCCAGCCACCATGTATGTGGCTGTTTATCTAAGTTCTGGTTGTTAGATGTATGTATTGTGATAGACTTTGAGACCCTTTATTCTCTGTTTCTTTCCTCCTGGCTGCTGGCTGGAGAGTAAGCATAGTAGCTCAACCAGAAGCAACCATATTGGACTTTGGGGGACTTTGGAATTGAGGGCCACTAAGGGCAGAATCACAAGATGAAAGGAGCCACAGTCCCTAAAGGCATGGAGTGCTATACTGACTCTGGACCAGCCTCCAGACATACAGATAAGTGTCTATCTTGTTTGAACCACTGTTATTTGGGATTTTTCTGTCACTCCTAACTTAACCTAATCTTTTTTTTTTTTTTTTTTTTTTTTTTAAGACGGAGTCTGGCTCTGTTGCCCAAGGCTGGAGTGCAGTGGCCGGATCTCAGCTCACTGCAAGCTCCGCCTCCTGGGTTTACGCCATTCTCCTGCCTCAGCCTCCCGAGTAGCTGGGACTACAGACGCCTGCCACCTCGCCGGCTAGTTTTTTGTATTTTTTAGTAGAGACGGGGTTTCACCATGTTAGCCAGGATGGTCTCGATCTCCTGACCTAGTGATCCACCCGTGTCGGCCTCCCAAAGTGCTGGGATTACAGGCTTGAGCCACTGCGCCCGGCCAACTTAACCTAATCTTAACTCATAAACCTGGATAATGGCCATTAACCTCCTCTCCAGATAAGGAAATAGAGGCTCAGAGTTGTTAAATAACTCAAAGCCATGCAGCTAATAAAGTTCAGAGTGCTTTGTACTACACTGTGTTTAAATTATTGTATAAATTTAGAGCTAGATGGTAGAATGAAGCTTATTATTGCTGTTCGCTATATCTGGGACAAACAGGACATAGGTTTATCTTACAGTAAGAATTTGGTAAACCTGTCTTATCACCCAGTCCCCAATTAGGAGATATCAATCTCCATTAGTAAATTTGTATCTATGGTTTAAATGTAGACCTGCCTAACAAAGAGGGGTGATCCAAATTTAGTAAATTTTCTTTGCACAAATGTTCAATGAGTATCTTCTAACTGCAAGGCACTGTTCTGGAACTGGAGATACAAAAATGAACAAAATAGAAATAACTCTTGCCCTTACACAGCTCTTTTTTTTTTTCAGTAAAAGTAAACATATGATACATAAAATAATAGTCAACTGATAATATTTTAGGCGGTGATAAGTGTTGTGAAAAAAACTAAAGCATGGAAGGGAGATAAGGAATGTCATTTTTAGTAGTGATGGTAGTGGGGTGTGTTTGTGGAGGGATGGGGGAATGCATTTTAAAAAGAATATTCAGGGAAGGCCTCACTGAGGTGACATTTGAACCAAGACACGATTTTGGTAAAAGAGTGAACAAGGTGACTATCTGTAGAAAGAGCATTTTAGGCAGGTGAAACAGTCAGGACTAACGCTCTGAGGTAGGAGCATGTGTTATGTGTTAGCATCGCAAGGAAGCAGACTTTGAAATATGAGATATGGTCAGAGAGATGATTGCAAAGAGCCTTGAGGGTCGTTGCAAATAATTTGACTTTTACTCTGAATGGGGTGAGAAATAAATAGAGGGATCTGATCAGAAGAGTTAATGATTGTGCTTAAATATTAAAAGGAGACTGCCATGTAGAAAATTGACTAAAGAGGCAAGAGAGGCAGCAGGAAGAACAACAGGAGGCTACGAGAGTACTCTAGGTGAGAAATGATGGCAGATTCTGGTTCCAGGAATGGCAGAATAACAAGTATCAGATTAAACCTCTCACAGATAACAAGTATAAACTCTGAAAAATTTTTTAATTTTAAGGCATATAAAATGACTCGACCAGGCAGAAATGGCAGTGAAGTCAACCCTTAAAAGAAGGGAACCATGCTAAGTGAAATTGTGGATTTTCACTGGGCAGCAGGGTGTAATCTATATGACACCCAGCACTCACTCAGAAAGCATAGTTTTACTGACTTAGGGAGACAGAAGACAGAGTTTAGGGGTTGTAAAAGCAACTGAAACATGAGCAGATAAATGTCAGAAAAAAAAGACAATACAGAGTAGAGGACCTAAAAATCTGCATATAAATTCCATGCAAGTCTTTGGATGATCTCTGAACTGCAGCAGGTGGACCCCATGGAAAACAATAGATTTTAAAACATAAAAACTGACTAGAGATTTTAACTAATTTGAAGTTTAAGTTCAGGTAAGTTAATTGCCTACTAAAATAACTGTATAACAGAATCCAAGAATCTCTGTAACATATCATTCACAATGTCTAGCACACAATCCAAATTACTAGACATGTAAAGAAACAGAAAAATGTGATTCAGTTTAGAAAAAAGTAATCCATAGAAACTAATCCTGGCCGGGCGCGGTGGCTCAAGCCTGTAATCCCAGCACTTTGGGAGGCCGAGACGGGTGGATCACGAGGTCAGGAGATCGAGACCATCCTGGCTAACACGGTGAAACCCCTTCTCTACTAAAAAATACAAAAAACTAGCCGGGCGAGGTGATGGGCGCCTGTAGTCCCAGCTACTCGGGAGGCTGAGGCAGGAGAATGGCGGGAACCCGGGAGGCTGAGCTTGCAGTAAGCTGAGATCCGGCCACTGCAGTCCAGCCTGGGCGACAGAGCCAGACTCCGTCCCAAAAAGAAAAAAAAAAGAAACTAATCCTAAGATGACCAGATATTAAAATTAACAGACAAGAACTTTAAAGCAGCTATTAGAAATATGCTCAGGGACTTAAAGGAAAATGTAGTCATAATTATTGTGAATCTCAGCAGTGAAATGGAAATGATAAAAAAGTGAAAGTTTTAGAATTGAAAAGTATCTCTCAAATGAAAAATTCACTAAGATGGGGTTAACAGTAAACTGGAGACAAAAGCAGAAAATTCAGTGACATTCAAGATAGATCAATAGAAATAATCTAATCCATGGAACAGATAGAAAAAAAAAACATGAAAAAAGTTTTGCTTTTTTTTTTAATTACTAGAGTTTAAGTGACATATGGGAACAATATCAAACAGTGCAATATCTATGTAGTTAAAGCTACAGAAGAAGAGAGTACGGACCTGCACTACTGAAATAACAAGAGAAGACTTTCTTTCAAACTGAAGGGAAGTAACACCAGATAAAACCATAGATTTTCAGGAAAGAATGAAAAGCACTAAAATGGTAAACATGTGAGTAAAAGCATTTTAAAAATCTTTTTTATTTATTTAAAAATTTTCTCACTTTTTAAAGCAAATATTATTGTATTATTAAATTATGGAGTTTATAACATACATAAATAGAAAATACATGTGATGGATGACACAAAGATAGCAGAAGGTAAATGTTGGAAGGCTCTTACATTTTACCTAAAGTTGAATAATATATATATATTTCTAAATTAACCAATAAGTTAAGGATACATATTGTAATCACCAGAGTAACCTCTAAAAAACAATTGCAAAGACGTGTAACCAAAGAGCCAATAGGAGTATTAAATGGGAATACTAAAATACATCTGATTAACCACTCTCCTCCCTCCAAAAATGACAGGAATACTAGAAATGGGGGGTGGGGGTGAATAAGAGACATAGATTACAAAAAAAAACAACTAGCAAAAATGGTAGTCCTAAGTTCAACTGTATCAATAAATACATTAAGTGTAAAAAGGTATAAACACTCCAATAAAAGGGCAGATATAATCAGACTGGAAAAAAAGTAAAGACTGCACTATATGTTGTCTACGAGAGATACATATTAACTATAAAGACACAGATAAGTTGAAAGTAGAAGGGTAGGCCGGGCACAGTGGCTCACGCTTGTAATCCCAGAACTTTGGGAGGCCGAGGCGGGTGAATCACGAGGTCAGGACATCGAGATCATCCTAGCTAACACAGTGAAACCCCGTGTCTACTAAAAATACAGAAAAATTAGCTGGGTGTGGTAGCAGGCGCCTGTAGTCCCAGCTAGTTGGGAGGCTGAGGCAGGAGAATGGCCTGAACCCGGGAGGTGGAGCTTGCAGTGAGCCGAGATCGCGCCACTGCACTCCAGCCTGAGAGACAGAGCAAGACTGCTTCTCAAAAAAAAAAAAAAAAAAAAGAAAAGAAAAGAAAAGAAAAAAACCCCCAGAAAGTAGAAGGGTAGAAAAAGGCATACTATGCAAGCTGCAAGGCTAAGAAAATCGGAGTGGCTGTATTAATATAACACATTGTGGTCTTCTAGACAAGAACTATTACCAGAGATGAAGACTTTTCATAAAGACAAAACAAAGTCATCAGGATGACATAATCATAAATGAGGATGAGTATGCACTTAATAATGGAGCTCCAAAATGCATGAAGCAAAAACCTACAGAACTAAAGGAAGAAATAGAAAAATCTTCAGAGTTGGGAATTTTTAACACTCCCTTTCCAGTAATTGCAGAGCAGATAAACTAAAAGAAAATTAATAAGGGTATAGAAGACCTGAACAACCCTATCAACCACCTAAGCTCATTGATATTTATAGAACACTACATCTAACAATTCTAGAATACACATTTTTCTCAAATGTACATGGAACACTCAACAAGACAGACCTTATGCTGGGCCATAAGATAAATCTCAGTATACTTCACAGCACTTAGATCTTACAAAGTATATTTTCTGATCACATGTAGCTAAATTAGAAATCAATAACAATAAGATACTTAGAAAAATTCCAAATATTTGGAATATTTAATATTACATATAATAATATTCAACATAAATTCCATATAATAAACATGAGTCTTACAAGATATTACAAGGGAAATTAGAACATTTCAAACTGAGTGATAAGAAAATACATCATATTTATGACATACAGCTAAGTCAGTTCTTAAAGGGAAATTTATCACTACAAATGCTTATATTTTAAAAAGATAAAAGATGGCCAGGGGCGGTGGCTGCCACCTGTAATTCCAGCACTTTGGGAGGCTGAGGCAGGTGGATAATGAGGTCAGGGGTTCGAGACCAGCCTGACCAACATGGTGAAACCCTATCTCTACTAAAAATACAAAAATTAGCCAGGTGTGGTGACGCGTGCCTATAATCCCAGCTACTCAGGAGGCTGAGGCAGGAGAATGGCTTAAACCTGAAGCGGAGGTTGCAGTGAGCTGAGATTGCGCCAGTGCATTCCAGCCTGGGTGACAGAGTGAGACTCCATCTCAAAAAAAAAAAAAAAAAAAAAGATAAAGGATTTAAAAATCGATGATCTAGGCCGGGCGCAGTGGCTCACGCCTGTAATCCCAGCACTTTGGGAGGCCGAGGCGGGCGGATCACAAGGTCAGGAGATCGAGACCACGGTGAAACCCCGTCTCTACTGAAAATACAAAAAATTAGCCGGGCGCGGTGGCAGGCGCCTGTAGTCCCAGCTACTCAGGAGGCTGAGGCAGGAGAATGGCGTGAACCCGGGAGGCGGAGCTTGCAGTGAGCCGAGATCACACCACTGCCTGGGCCACAGCGCAAGACTCTGTCTCAAAAAAAAAAAAAAAAAAAAATCAATGATCTAAGTTCTACATTAAGAAGATGGGGGGGTAGGGGGAGCAAATTAAACCCAAAGTAAGGTAAAGGAAATAATGAAGAGTAAAACTAACCTAATACAAGATAGATTAAGAATAAAGAAAATCCACAAAGCCAAAAGGTGATTCTTTGAAAGAATTGAGGAGGTTTTTGAAATGCTTTGCAAAAATTATTAAGAAAAGAAAGGGAGCAAACAGGAATTACCAGTATCCATACTGAAATATACCTTTCAGGCATTAAGGGATAAGGGCATGTTATGAACAACTCTATGCCAATAATCTCAACAATCTGAATGACGTGAAAGTGACACAAGTAAAATGGAACATAGCCTATATATGTTGAAGAAAATATGTTGATGCATTATCAAAAGAATTCCCACAACAGAGACTGCATGCCTAGGTGGTTTTACAAGCAAAGTCAACTAAACATTTAAGGAATAAATAATACCGGTCCAACACAAGCTCCTACAGAAACTAGAGGAAGAGAGAAGACTCATTTTATGAGGCCAGTATCACCCTGATAACAAAACATCAAAAGAAGAGAAAATTGCTGGGCGCAGTGGCTCATTCCCGTAATCCCAGAACTCTGGGAGGCGAAGGCGGGTGGATCACAAGGTCAAGAGATTGAGACCATCCTGGCCAACATGGTGAAATCCTGTCTCTACTAAAAATACAAAAATTAGCTGGACGTGGTGGTGCATGCCTGTAATCCCAGCTACTTGGGAGGCTGAGGCAGGAGAATTGCTTGACCCCGGAAGGCAGAGGTTGCAGTGAGCTGAGATTGCGCCCCTACACTCTGGCCTGGCAACAGAGCGAGACTTCGTCTTAAAAAAAAAAAAAAAAAAAAAATTACAGAACAATATCCTTCATGAACACATTTTTACAAAATCGTAGAAAACCAAATCCAGTAATATGTAAAAAGAATAATATTTCATGACCGAGCAGGATCTATCTCAAGAATAAGAAGTTGGTTTAACATTCAAAAATCACGTGATACAATTACCAGGATTAATAATTAGAATTAAGGAGAAAAAATATATTATCTTAATCAATACAGAAAAAGCCTCAATAATTTCAAAACCAACTCATGATTTTAAACAAACTAGGAATATAAGGAATTTTCTCAATTTGATAAAGGGCATCTATGACAAACCTACAGGTATTAATACCATCATGCCTTAATGATGACATATTACACCTTTTGCCCTAAGGAGCAAGAACAAGGCAAAGATACTCACTCTTGCTTCTAGTTAACATTGACTAGAGGGGTTAGCCAGTGCAATCAGGGAAATAAATGACATAAATGTTGAAAATTCAGAAGTAAAACTCTATTCACAGACAATATGATTATTTATGTAGAAAATCCTAAGGAAAATGTGGCAGACACACCCTAAGGCAGGGGTCTCCAAGTCCCAGACCAGGAACCAGTACCAGTCAGCAGGAGGTGAATGGCTGGCGGGCAAACATTACCACTTGAACCTCCTATCAGATCATCAGCAGCATTAGATTCTCAGAGGAGCATGAACCCTATTGTGAATTGTGCATGTAAGAGGTCTAGGTGGCGTGCTTCTTAACAAGTATCTAATGCCCGATGATCTGAGGTGGAACAGTTTCATCCTGAAATTATTCCCCACCTCCATCTGTGAAAAAATTGTCTTCCATGAAACCAGTCCCTGGTGCCAAAAACACTGGGGACAGCTGTGCTAAGGGACCCCAGTGAGTTATACCTTTATATATTCCCCTCTTCTTCAGTGTGTAGAACCTGTGACTTGCTTCTAGTCAATAGCATATGACTAAGGTGATGAATTGTTTCCATGATTATGTTACCTTAGGTAAGACTCTGTCTCAGCACACTGGAGGGACAGATTCTCCGGCTGGCCTTGAAATAAACCACTGTGTTGTGAGAGGTCTATAAGGTTCCACGGAAGTATTATTGGGCCAAGGTCATTCTGTCTGTGCACAGCAAGCCAATTGTTGTGATGACGGGTTTTGCACAAAAGTAAGAGTTTATTCACAAAGTAGCCAAGTGAGGAAGCAGGAGAACAAGTCACAAGTCAGCCTCCCTGAAGATGGGGTTTTAGGAATATTTATGGAATGGAGGAGCCAGGTGATCCAAGGTGTGGGAAAGGTGATTGGTGGACAGGAAATGTGAGACAATTGGGGTTTCTGCGCAAGTGTAATTAAGCTACATGACTCTTCATGTGATGCATGTTCATAAAATGGTGGTGTCAGCATGATCTGAGGGTGGGGTTTAGGCTCTCTGACGTCAAAAGGTCACTCTTCGGTCACCCATACAGACCTGGAGTGGAAGGGTGGGTGGTCTCAACCAGCTTGAGTCGGAAAGAGCTGCTGCCTAGTTTCTGAAAAACAGCTTTAAGCACCTGTTGCTATAGTGACCCACCGTCAGAGATGTTATCAATGAGGAAGCTAGTGGGAGTTATGTATTGTTTGGCTTGCTAGTGGGAGTTTTAAGATCATCTAGAAGTAAGTGATTAAAAGCAAGCAAGGCCAGTATCCTTGACTGCATCCTGTAACCTTGCAAATTTTACATATTAATTATCATAGCTGCTGTGTGAATTTTCTACTGTTGCAAAACAACCACAAAATTAGTAGCTTATAATTGTATTTTAGCTTACGGTTTCCATGGTTCAGCCTCTGGGCATGGCTTACCTGAGCCCTCGGCTCAGGGTCTCACAGGTTGCACTCCAGGTGTCAGTTGAGCTGCGTTTCTCTCTGGAGATCAGTGTCCTCTTCTGAACTTATGCTGGTGTTGAGAGAATTCAGTCCCTGTGGTTGTAGGCCTGGGGCCTCTTGTTTTCCTGCTCAGCTGACATTTTGAGTGCAACCTGAGAGACCATGCCCAGAGGGCTCAGGTAAGCCATGCCCAGAAGGCTGAACCATGGAAACCATGAGCTAAAACACAGTTATAAGCTACTAATTTTGTGGTTGTTTTACAACAGCAGAAAATTCACATAGTAACTATGATAATTAAATATATAAATTTTGCAAGGTTACAGGATACAGTAAATATACAAAAATTGTATTTCTGTATACTAGTTGCAAATAACCGAAAAAAATAGAATTTTAAGAATTTCACTTAAAATATCTTCAAAAACTATACAATTATTAGGAAATATATATATATATGTGTGTGTGTGTGTGTGTGTATATATATATATATATTTTTTTTTTAGATGGAGTCTCACTCTGTCACCCAGGCTGCAGTGCAGTGGCATGATCTCAACCCACTGCAAACTCTGCCTCCCTGGCTCAAGCGATTCTCCTGCCTCAGCCTCCCGAGTAGCTGGAACTACAAGCACATGCCACCATGCCTGGCTAATTTTTGTATTTTTAGTAGAGACGAGGTTTCACCATGTTGGCCAGGCAGGTCTTGAACTCCTCACCTCCAGTGATTCGCCCACCTTGGCCTCCCAAAATGCTGGGATTACAGGCATAATCCACCATGTCCAGGCATAAGTAATTTTTTAAAAAAGAAACATGCAAGATTTCTACACCAAAAATTATAAAACATGCCAGGGAGAATCTGAAGACCTAAATAAATGGAGAAATATACCATGCTGACAGCTTGGAAAACTCAAAACTAAAATGTGATTTATCTTGCCCATCATTCTCTTGCAGTATAAAATGTGCTGCACATCCTGGATTCCCTCTTCAGAACTGAGGCATTTCCTCAGCTGCTCGGAGTGTTGGCCACTGATGGTCCTCAGCTGAATTCCTTTCTTAGAATTGCTCTTGGCTGAAGACAGCCCTTTGGGACAGGCTTCTTTCAACGATTGGTTGAAAGAAAATAAAGTCATAGCCCCCTTCCTTTAAGGTGGAACAATTCTGAAGGGTCATCTCAGCTTCAGAGCTCTCTATAGAATGGATGGAGGCCCTTGTTGCAACTGTGTTGCAGTTCAACTTCCCCCTCTGCCTAATCCTTCTTTCCTCAGGCCTCACAGGTATTGTTCATAAAAGCACTAGGTTATAAACTGCCTGGTTGTAAATAACAGAGCCTTAGAGTCTGTTTCCTGGGAACCTCATATAATAAAATACCTAAATTGATCCACAGATTTAAATGCAATTCCAATCAAAATCCCTCTAGATTGTTTTCTAGAAATAGGTAAGTTGATTATTAAGTGTATAGGAAATGTGAAAGACCTAGAAGAGCCAAAATAATCTTTAAAAATAAAAGCAAAAATAGAGGACACACACAATCTAATTTCTAATCTAACTCTAAAACAAAAGAATCAAGCAAGTATGATATTGGCTTAAGATAAATATGGAATGGAACAGAATAGAGAATCCAGAAATAAACCCAATTTGGCAAATTGATTTTTAACAAGGGACCAATATGCCAATTTAATGGAAAAAGGAAAGCCTTTTCAACACATAGTTCTGGTACAACTGAATAAATACATAGAAAAAAATTAATTTCAACTTCTACTTTATATCATACACAATAATTAATTTGGGATGAATTATGGACCTACATGTAAGGGTTAACACTGGAAAGTTTTTAGAAAAAAAAAATAGAATATCTTTGCAAACTTAGAGTAGGTAAAGATATCTTATAGAGGATATAAAATGCAATAAACATAAAAAGAAAAACTGATAAATTGAATTTCATTAAAGTTAAAAACTTCTCACCAAAAAAATAGCATTAAGGAAAAAAAAAGGCAAGCCATCAAAGAGAAAATATTTGCAATACATACATCCAACGAAGGACTTGTATCCAGAATATACAGAAGCTTCTACAGATCAATAATAAAAACACACACAGCTCAGTAAAAATAGTGGGCAAAATATCTGAACAGACCATTATAAAAATATACCAATGGCCAACAGGCACATGAAAAGATGATCAACAGCATTTGTCATCAGAGCCATACTCATTTAAACCACAATGAGACATGCATCCTACTAAAGTTAAAACACTCAAGTGGCTTAAGGGCCAGGCATGGTGACTTATGCCTGTAATCCCAGCACTTTGGGAGGCCGAGGTGGGTGGATTGCCTAAGGTCACGGGTTCAAGACCAGCCTGGCCAAAATGGCAAAACCCCCATTTCTACTATAAATACAAAAATATTAGCCAGGCAGGTGCCTATAATCCCAGCTACTCTGGAGGCTGAAGCAGGAGAATCGCTTGAACCTGGGAGGTGGAGGTTGCAGTGAGCCGAGATTGTGCCATTGTACACCAGCCTGGGCGAAAGAGTGAGACTCTGTCTCAAAAAAAAAAAAAAATGCTTAAGGTAAGTGCTGGTAAGGAAGAACAATTGGAATTCACATACATGACTATGGGAATGAAAAATGGTACAAAAACTTGGGGAAAACTGACAGCTTATTAAAAGTTAAACCTACCTCTACCCTATACTTTCCTAGTTATAGAGTAACTTTCTAAAATAAACTACTTATACATGCAACAACATGGATGCACCACAAAAACATGGTGCTGAACAACAATAAAACAGACACAGAAGAATACATACTTCATGATTCCATTTTTTTTATGTTCAAGAACAGGTAAACTAACTTATGATGATAGACATCAGCACAGTTGCTTATGGAAAAGGTGAGCATTGACTAAAAGTTATTAGTTACTAGTTCATTTTCATACTGCTATGAAGAAGTACCTGAGACTGGGTAATTAATAAAGAAAAAGAGGTTTAATGGACTCACAGTTCCACATGGCTAGGGAGCCCTCACAATCACAATGGAAGGTGAAGGAGCAGCAAAGGCACATTTTACATGGCGGCAGGTAAGAGAGCATGTGTCGCAGAATTGCCCTTTATAAAACCATCAGATCTTGTGAGACTTATTCACTATCACGAGAACAGCACGGGAAAAAACCCACCCCCATGATTCAATTACCTCCCGCTGGGTCCCTCCCATGACATGTGGGGATTATGGGAGCTACAACTCAAGATGAGATTTGGGTGGGGACACAGCCAAATCATATCAGGGTCATTGGGAACCTTCTGGAGTGATAAAAATATTCTGTATCTTGAGTTGGTTGATAATATATACATTTATCAGAACTCATTAAATTATAGAATTAAGACCACTTAATCTCACTGTATATAAAGTGAGATTACCTTTAAAAAATCCATAAAAAATGCAGAATCCAGCAAGCACATATGCTTTTTACAGCAAGTATGAGTTAGCAATTCTGAAATTATTTTATGTGTGAGCAAATGAACATTTTATGTGTAAGCAAAGGAATGAAATGAATGAGCAAATATGCGAGCAAATGAATTATTTTATGTGTGAGCAAATTAGCATATGAGTTAATTCTGAAATTATTTTATATGTGAGCAAATGAACATGAATATATATATATACACACATATATATATATTCACTTATGTATATAGAGGATGGTGGGAGCCAGGTTTCTCACTGCTGGAGAAGGCAGTTTCAAATCTGGACAATGGAAAGACTTGAATGGATCCTGCAGCATTGAATTAGAATTGGGAGTATCTGTATGAACTTACGTTTTTAAAGATAGGTAGATAAGTACATGATAAAGGTAGGTAGATAGATGATCGATTACATGATAGATAGATAGATAGATAGATAGATAGATAGATAGATAGATAGATACAAGATAGATGTTTTCTAATTTATGCCTATTGAGAAGGCCTGGAAGTAATAGCTCCTGTAACAATGAGCACACAAAGAGCCCATAGCTTTGTTTTTCTAAATACTTTTCCCTACTTGAAGGAACCAAGGCTCTTTGCAGAAGTAGCTGATTCCAAGACTGCGGCAGGAAAAAGACAAAATGAGCCTGGAACATCATGCCAGAAAGTAAGGAAGAGCTTCAAGATAAATAGGAACATAGCAAAAGGACATAGGAGCCAGTTTAAAAAGGCTATCACTAGCCAAATCTGGCTCAAGAGAGAATCAAAATGTATTGGAAAATGTAAGGAATATAATGTGCTGAATAAGATGAGTCATTAAGTATACATGGATATAAATAAATATGCGATACATAAATAAATGGGAGAGAAAGGAAAGCTCTTCTGTACAGAATAATGGCAACGGATAAGTGTAGAAGAAATACTGGAATTTGAAAGTCACCAATGGAAGCTAAAATTAGTGATTGAGAATTTCATAAGGAACAGCATATTTATATAGTCTTTAAGAATCTTCTCACAAAGTATTTGTTAATTATAAAGGGATGGTGGCTCACGCCTATAATCCGAGCACTTTGGGAGGCTGAAGCGGGTGGATCACCTGAGGTCAGTAGTTTGAGACTAGCCTGGCCAACATGATGAAACCCGGTCTCTACCAAAAATACAAAAAAAAATTAGCTGGGTGTGGTGGTGCATGTTTATAATCCCAGCTACTCGGGAGGCTGAGGGAGGAGAATCCCTTGAACCTGGGAGGCAGAGGTTGTAGTGAACCGAGATCATGCAACTGAACTCCAGCCTGAGCGACAGAACAAGACTATCTCCAAAAAAACTAAAAAAACAAAAAAATTATAAAGGGAGAAAAAAATAACAACACGGGCCGGGCGCGGTGGCTCAAGCCTGTAATCCCAGCACTTTGGGAGGCCGAGGCGGGCGGATCACAAGGTCAGGAGATGGAGACCATCCTGGCTAACATCGTGAAACCCCATCTCTACTAAAAAAAAAATACAAAAAACTAGCCGGGCGCGGTTGTGGGCGCCTGTAGTCCCAGCTACTCGGGAGGCTGAGGCAGGAGAATGGCGTGAACCCGGGGGGCGGAGCTTGCAGCGAGCCGAGATCGCGCCACTGCACTCCAGCCCGGGGCACAGAGCAAGGCTCCGTCTCAAAAAAAAAAAAAAAAAAAAAACGACACTGAAGAATCAGGCAGATACCACTTTAATCAAGTAATCAAGGTTCAGAATTAAGTATATATATGTGTGTTTATGTGTATACCTGTGTGTATGTGAGGGGATAAGTATATGAGAGAAGGAAGAAAAAAGAGGTGAGAGGGAATGATGAAGCAACTAAAGCAAAATATAAAACATTGGTACATCTAGGCAATGGGTATATGGAAATTCTTTGTACTATTTTGGCAACTTTTTAATACATTTACAATTATATTGAAATAAAAGAAAATGATGGCTGCTTGAACCGCAGTGGTAGGGGTGCATGTCATAAGAAACAGTCAGATTTCTGAACATATTTCAAAAATAGAGCCCAAAGGAATTGCCGACAGCTTGGCTTTGTGGTGTGAAAAACAGAGAGGCATCAAAGAGGACTCCAAGGTTTGGAACTAAAGCAAATGGAAGGAAGAAGTAAACATTTATTTAGATGGGAAAACAGCCGGTAGAGAAAGTGTGCGGAGGTGGGAATCAGGATGATCTAGGACCTAGGATGTTTGAGCCCTCTATCAGCCATCCAAGTAGAACTGTTCAGTAAACCGTTGAAATACGTATCTGGAGTTTGGGGGAGAAGTCTGAGCTGCAAATATAAAGTTGGTAGTCATCAGTTTATTTAAGGCCATGAGATGATTTAGGAAATTAACATAGAATACTGGATTGAGACATTCTTGATAAAGACCTGCCTACTCTCAATCTATAAATAGTATGTAAACCCACAGTCTGTATTTAGCTATTTGCATCCTCATAGAGGAGTTCAATATCTTCCCCTAATTTATTCAATTACATTTTCTAAAACAAGTATTTATTATTTTCAGTACGCAAGGCACCATCTCCATATGCTTATTATGCAAGCGCCAGCATGTCTATAAGATTCCACCTAGGTGATATGAATTAGTAGGTAGCAAGAACAAACAATCTAGAGTCATATATCTTATTCTGCCTATGCTGCCTAACTGTCTCATAAAAATTTATTGCCCTGATAAACTCCAAATATGTTTTAGGTAATATTGTGCAATGCCTTTGCAAGAGAAAACACATAACTCTATTTTCTCACCACTTCTGGGAGAGCAAGGGACAAAGCTTATCACTATTTTGTTCACTTGTTTTTTAAAAATAAATCTACTGCTCATGAAAGGTTACAATAAATTGGAGAAAACTTAACCCAAAGTCCCCTAGAAGTGAGTTTTCTATGTCAAATCAACCCATGACCTCTGTGAGGCATTGCCTTCTCAAACTAAACAGTTATAGAAAAATTTATTCAACCCTTTGGTTGTTTTGGCTTCTTTTTTTTTTCCCTCACCTTTCCTTTTAAATTTTATTGTAAAATTAAACACTAATACAGAAAACCACACTTTTCAAATGTGTAGCTAACTGAATTATTATGAGACAAACACCTCCAAGGTCATGAAACAGAACTTCACCACTTGGCTTGGAAACCCCTTCAGTGTGCCCAGCCCAATCACAGTCTCTCCGTTCCCCATAAATAACCACTATCCTGACTTGTTCCTCTGGTCTCTGTATTTCCTGCCAATAGGAAGCTGAATCCAGAGACAGGGTCCGACTCAGGTTCTATTCGCTTGACAAATTTATAGGCAGTGTTTTTGAAGACTATAGAGGCACATTGTATCTGGTTGTCTCTGTGATTTTAGAAACTGTTGATACTTAAAGCCTATAGCCACTCATTAGAGGTTGCAAAATGGTGATATTCCAGTTCTATCGTTTCTTTTTCATTTATTAGTTAGAATACTTTCATAAAGTGACACTTCCTTTTATCCACTATTTGTTTATAGAGTAAAACGTTTCATATAGGAAATGAAGGATGAATGTTTGGTTTTTTGGCTCTATTTACCAAGATAATGATTTCATTTCTTATCATCTTCCAAAACTAATAATTGCTTTTTTATATTATCATGAAATCATAGATTTAAACTTCTCTGATGAATTTTAATCCATTTCAAATATCATTACTAACTCAAAATTTTCCATCTTTGGCAATGGTAGCCTCTTCAAGTTGACTCCTGAGTCCTTTAGACGTGACCCTTGTTGTCTTTGACAGCTCCCTCATCATCTGGTATGACAAGATGTTCCAGGGTCTTCTTGTTCATCTCCTGAATTACACCTGGAATCAGCAATGTCTCCAAAGAGACCTGGTCCCTTGCAGTGATGAATGGTATTGCAAAACCACAATATAGATGCTAGAGATGTTCACTGCTGCTGTGTAGTTGTTGTCTCTAGGTCTTTTCCTTTTCTTTTTCTTTTTTTTTTTTTTCTGAGACGGAGTTTTGGTCTTATTACCCAGGCTGGAGTGCAATGGTGCAATCTTGCCTCACAGCAACCTCCACCTCCCTAGTTCAAGCGATTCTCCTGCCTCAGCCTCCCGAGTAGCTGGGATTACAGGCATGCGACACTATGCCCGGCTAATTTTGCATTTTTAGTAGAGACGGGATTTTTCCATGTTGATCAGGTTGGTCTCGAACTCCCAACCTCAGGTGATCTGCCTGCCTCAGCCTCCCAAAGTGCTGGGATTACCTGCATGAGCCACCACGCCCAGCCTCTAGGTCTTTTCAGTGGACATATCTGGGAATAAAATAAGACAAAGAATCTCATAGGTTTATATTGATACCTTCACTGAGGTTTTATTTAATCTCTTCTCTACTTTAGTATCACTTTTCTTCCATATCAAGGAAGAATCTTGGTTCTCAAGGACAAAGGAGATGATAGATTTAATATCTCAGAATTATTCATTTGTTTTATTCCATCTTATACACAGTCTCATAATGGCAATAGTAAGACTAATACCAATATAACCAATGAAATTATTCCCCCTCTCCATTTTGAACAGTTGATTAGCATTCTTTCTTAGCCCTCAGTTAGTCTTCATTCTGGGGACCCATGTCCTCAATGCTCACCAACAGTCCGTATAGTAGTCAATATTTGTCTAGTTATTTTATCTGAACCTCATTTTTGAAAAGATTTTTCAGGAAGGGCTCATGAGAATAATATTCCCAGAGTTCTGTTGGTGCCTATTATACTTAAAAGCCATGCTAGATATAGAATTCACACTTGTTTCCATGAGGATCTTAAATATCTTAATCCATATATTTTTGCATACAGCATTAGTGTTAAAAAGTATAATAATCTAATTTCTTTTCCTTATAAACAATGTGCTAATCTTTTCTTTTTTCTTTTTTTTTGAGACAGAGTCTCGCTCTGTCGCTCAGGCTGGAGTGCAGTGGTGCTATCTCAGCTCACTGCAACCTCCACCTTCCGGGTTCAAGCGATTTTCCTGCCTCAGCCTCCCAAGCAGCTGGGACTACAGGCGGTTGCCACCACACCCGGCTAATTTTTTGTGTTTTTTCTGTTTAGACACGGGGTTTTACCGTGTTAGCCAGGACGGTCTCGATCTCCTGGCCTCGTGATCCACCTGTCTCGGCCTCCCAAAGTGCTGGGATTACAGGCGTGAGCCACCGCGCCCGGCCAGCAATGTGTTCATTTTTTCTAGATACTCAAAGGATATCTTTTTTTTTTTTTTTTTTTTTTTTTTGCAGAATCTCACTCTGTAGCCCAGGCTGGAGTGCAGTGGTGCAATCTCGGCTCACTGCAACCTCCACCTGCCGGGTTCAAGAGATTCTCCTGCCTCAGCCTCCCGAGCAGCTGGGATTGCAGGTTCACTTCACCATGCCCAGCTAATTTTTGTATTTTTAGTAGAGACAAGGTTTTGCCATGTTGGCCAGGCTGCTCTCGAACTCCTGACCTCAGGTGATCTGCATGCCTCGGCCTCCCAAAGTGCTAGGATTACAGGCATGAGCCACTGCACCCAGCTACTCGTTTTTTGCTTTTAATTTTTAAATATTTTGTATTTAAAAATTTTTTTCATTTGAAAGTAATTTCATATTGGCAGAGAAAGTTGTAAAATATAGGACAAAAATTTCTATCTACTGTTTACCTATTCCTCAAATGTTAATATCTTACATGCTTATAGTACAATTATCAAAATCAGGAAATTAACACTAATATAACTCTATTGTGTAATGTACAGACCTTACTCAAATTTTATCAATTGTTCCATGATGGTCCTTTTCTTCATCAGGATTCAGTCCAGCATCACACATGGCATTTAGTTACCTCTCACCTTATTTTCTTTTAACTTTGAACAGTTGCTCCATCTTTGCTTGTCTATATTTTTGAAAAGTGTGGGCCAGTTCTTTTGTAGACTGTCCCCAACTTTGGGTTTATCTGACATTTCCTCATGATTAAATATCAGTCGGGATTTTTCAGCTTTGGCGCTATTGATATTTTGGGCCAGATAATTCTCTGTTGTAGGAGGCTGTGCTCTGCATTGTGTTTATTGTATGTTTAACAGCATCCTTGGCCTTTACTCACTCAATACCAGTAGTATTTTTCCAGTCTTGACAATCAAAAAGTCTCCAAACATTTTCAGATGTCTCCTGAGTGTGAGAGGAAATGAATCCCAGCTGAGAACCACTAATTTAAGTTATGTATTTTTGGCAGTCAATATATTCGACTGATTGGATGAGGTCCACTCACATTATGGAGGGGAATGTGCTTTATTCAAAGTTCACTGATGGAAATGTTAATCTCATTCAAAAATGCCCCTACAGAAACATCCAGAATAATGTTTGACCAAATACCTGGGAACCATGGTCCAGCCACGTTGACATATAAACTTCACCATATTTCAGGTTTATGTGATTTACAGCCAAAATCATTCCTGATACATAGTGCTATTTGAAATTTATGAAATTACTTTGATATTCCAAATATTTCTTATCCTAGTTCACCTTAGCCACAACCGCACAAAGTACTTCCCTGATCTGTTTTTACTTATTCTTCATCACCTACGTTCTCAACCAAGATCAATGATTCTGAAAATCTTACCTCTCTATTGTATATCAAAGGCACTAGGAAACACTCATAAATATTTACCTATCTCTAGACAGAGGATTCCTTTCCTCACTTTTATTCAATAGTTTGCTGTGGTATAGACCTGTGATATCTGATATGATACCTGCTAGCCACCGGTGGCAACTGAGCATTTTAAATGTGACTAGTTTGAATTGAGGTGTGCTGTAAATGTAAAATACGCAATGAATTTTGAGCGATTAATGCAAGAAAAAATGTAAACATTTCAGTATGTTTTTACATTGATTTCATGTTGAAATGATAATATTTTGGATATATAGGATCAAATATTATAAAACATTAAATATTAAAATTAATTTCACTTGATTCTTTTTACTTTTTTAATGTGGCTGTTAGAAAATTTAAAATTACAGGCCGGTGCTGTGGCTCACGCCTGTAATCCCAGCACTTTGGGAGGCCGAGGCGGGTGGATCACGAGGTCAGGAGATCGAGACCGTCCTGGCTAACATGGTGAAACCCGTCTCTACTAAAAATACAAAAAAAAAAAAAAAAAACTTAGCCGGGCGTGGTGGCGGGCGCCACGCAGGAGGCTGAGGCAGGAGAATGGCGAGAACCCGGGAGGCGGAGCTTGCAGTGAGCCGAGATTGCTCCACTGCACTCCAGCCTGGGCGACAGAGCGAGACTCCGTCTCAAAAAAAAAGAAAGAAAATTTGAAATTACATGTGTGGATTGCATTTGTGGCACACATATTTCTATTGGACAGTGTTAGTATATACATAGAAATAATTTTTTGTAATTAATCTGTCAATATTTTATGTACATTTTATTGGCTTTTACGAATTCATTCAAAAATTTAAGTTGATTTGTTTTATTTTTAGTCTTTTAAAAGGGCTATCTGGAGCATTGTTAGCAGTTCAGAAAAACAAAAATTACAATGAAAAATCAAATGGGTAAGGAAAGGGTTATACGAACAGGGACTCGACTCAGCACTACGTGTTCAAGAAGCTTAGCAATTTTCCCAGCTCACTGAATTGTGGGAACTCAGCTTTTCCAGGGAGTAAATACGCTATTTTTAACAATTTTATTATACAATTTGTCACAGGCTGTCTCATGAGAGTATCAACAATCAGTTTCAAATAGAATCCAACCACAAACACTTCTCCACATGGGACTCGGAACATCTGGCCTGCTGGAGTGCCCTCTGCCTCAGGCGGTGCCGGCGGCCTGACTTTGATTCTCACTCTCCTGGAAGGCTTTGTCATACTTCCCACACTGGAAATAAAAAGGGAGGAACCGGTCTTTCAGAGGCCAGTCTTCAGCAGGTCTGAGTGCTAGGCTTCTATTCCCCCCGACTTAGGACGGCAGGCCCTTCCAAAGGAGGCACGTGCTGCATTCCACAGATATCACTGACTGGACGATTTATGTGGCATTTTCCCTAATGGTCGAGATGACAGCTTTGGTCTAGGAAAAGAATCAGCCAGCTTCTCCAAGCTGAAGAGATTTTTATATCTGCCCTGAGCAGAACGCTTCATGTAGGAGGCTCAATTTGTAACAGGCATAAGGCTGTGTTACCTACACCTTCACATGAGTCCGAAAAGGCTCATGACTGGAAAAACGAAGCAAGTAAATGTACTCATTCAGCCAGGGGCACCAAAGCAGTGAAAGACACTGAAAGAGGGAGATCTAGGGAAACATGGGAATTACGTGAAGAGACCCCAGGTGTCTTACCTCCCCTTCAGCAATATCACCCTGAAAAGTTAGAAACTGAACATTAAAAGCTCACTGATGATGTTGGCTACGTGGAAAAGCCCCACAGAACCAGGCTGGGTGTTTTAGGCCTCACGGAAGGGTGTGGTAATCTCAGCATTTTGGGAGGCTGAGGCAGGAGTAGGATTGCTTAGCCCGGAAAGTTGAGGCTGCAGTGAGCGAAGATGGTGCCACTGCACTTCAACCTGGGCAACAGAGACCCTGTCTCAAAAAAAAAAAAAAAAAAAAAAAACCAGAAAGGAAAAGAGAAAGAAAAGGGCCAGGCGCAGTGGCTCATGCCTGTAATCCCAGCACTTTGGGGGCCAAGGTGGGTGGATCACTTGAGGTCAGGAGTTCGAGACTAGCCTAGCCAACACAGTGAAACCCTGTCTCTACCAAAAAAAAAAAATTTTTTTCTGGGCATGATGGCACACACCTATAATCCCAGCTACTCCAGAGGCTGAGGCAGGAGAATCACTTGAACCCAGGAGGCCAAGGTTGCAGTGAGCTGAGATTGTGCTACTGCACTCCAGCCTGGGTGACAGAGCAAGACTGTCTCAAAAGAAAAAGAAAAAAAAAAGAAAGAAAGAAAAGAAAAGAAAAAAAAAAAAAAGGAAATGACCCATGATACGTTTCTTCCTAATGGGAAGAAATCTTTAAGGAAGCAAAAACTGTCCGGAAATCATATTTTCCAAGTACAGGTCTCAATACAAGCGTACCTTTAAATGAGACATGTAGAAGAGTCTGGCATGACGCTTTGGCTCACCTGTATTCAGTAGTTCGGCACACTCTCACTATCCTGTGATTCACATGGGTATACACAGACTTAGGTGTTCTCAGCAACGATAACAAGACTCACAAGAAAGCATTTGCCTCAGCGGAAAACAGATTTCGTCTTTCATGGAAAGAGTCATTATCAAAGTATTTGAAAATATTTAAGCAGAATTGATGTGAATAAAAATTTACTAGAAGATTAAATACATTTGAATGAATATATGCCATTCCATCTTAAATATTAATGCACCTTTTGCTTTCTGCCACACTTATAATTATATAAAATAAGTGACAGAGAAGATAGAGTTTCAACTTGTTAGGTTCAATTTAGAGTCACTGCTACCATAACTAAAGTCTTTTAACTGCAATGACAATGTAACATGCAACATATGTACATATTCCATACACAAGGCACAATTTTGCTTTCCAGGCTTTCAGCGGGGAGTATTATACACTTTTATGTTGTTATATAGTTTTCACAATATTCCTTTCTATGAATATTTGATGGATAAATTAATGAATGAAAGGGAAGCAATAATACAGAAAGATAAAGAAAATAAATGCAATTTTGCAAAAGCAAAATAGCGGCCGGGCACAGTGGCTCACACCTGTAATCCCAGCACTCTGGGAAGCAGAGGCGGGTGGATCACCTGAGGTCAGGAGTTCGAGACCATCCAGCCTGATCAACATGGTGAAACCCCTTCTCTACTAAAAACACAAAAATTAGCTGGGCATATGGTGGTGCATGCCTGTAATTCCAGCTACTTGGGAGGCTGACGCAGGAGAATTGCTTGAACCTCGGAGGCAGAGGTTGCAGTGAGCTGAGATCAGAGATCACGCCATTGCACTCCAGCCTGGGCAACAAAAGCGAAACTCTGGCTTAAAAAAAAAAAAAAAAAAAAAAGCAAAATAGTATTTATATTGGAAGGAAGTTCTCACAATATGCCTTTTAACTTTAATACCTCACAAGAATTCATGTGATTTGCTGAAAAGTTTTGCCTACCTTTCCTAGTTGGCAAATAGTCTTCCCACATCAATAGAGGTGACAGCTATTTTGTTTGTTTTATTCCCTTTGAAATGGGAGAAGTGTGTGCGATGGGCCCTCAGCTGGGAAGGAGATAGCACTAACACATTGCAGGACCATGATTGAGTTCTCTCTCTTGATAATGATGTTGGGCGAAATGAGTAGATGAAGTATTTACATCTTTTATTTTTTAGGAGCCAAGTTATTAACACTCCGTGGTTCCTCTTTCAACAGTTCACGGTGTTTTGCCTGTGCTGAAATTCCCTCTCACCTTAGATAGACTATATTTCAAAAGTTAACTTAGTGCATTGTTAGAGACCATGAATATCTTTTGCCATAAAAGCTGTTCTAAAAGATGGTTGGGTTCCCTTGCTCATCTCAAATTTATCCATATACTGTGGCTGAAACATCTTATGTTTGCAATGACATGTAGTTGAAAATAATAATATTAGTAATTGAAAGAGAAAAAGAATGAAGTAAAATAAGAAATATTTCCAATTGAAAGCTTAGGGAGAGGCTTTTTTTTTTTTTTGAGACGGAGTTTTGCTCTTGTTGCCCAGGCTAGAGTGTAATGGTGCAATCTCGGCTCACTGCAACCTCTGCCTCCCAGGTTCAAGCGAGTCTCCTGCCTTGGCCTCTTGAGTTGCTGGGATTACAGGTGTGCGCCACCACATCCAACTAATTCTGTATTTTTAGTAGAGATGGGGTTTCATCATGTTGGTCAGGCTGATCTTGAACTCCTGACCTCAGGTGACCCCGTCCATCTTAGCCTCCCAAAGTGCTGGGATTACAGGTGTGAGCCACTGCGCCTGGCTGGGAGAAGCTTTAACTAGAAAAATTTGAGGAGATAGAATTTTATATGTATTTTCAAGTATTTTAGAGGTTGATCATACTGGTTTTATTATGTTTATTTTCAGTTAAAATGCTTTTTCTTTTATTTAGAGGAGGATAATTTGATCTATTCATCGATTAGAATGTAAGCTTCAGGAGCAGCCCAGGGACTTGTCAATTTTATTTGCCATATGTCCCCGGCACTCAGAACAGTATCTTACATAGAGAGGAGTTCAATAAATATTAGGTTGGTGCAAAAGTAATTGTGGTTTTTGCCATTACTTTTAATATTTATTGCATTCATTCATTAATTCAGCAAATATTTATTGAGCGTCTGCCATGTGCCTGCCACTATAAAGAAGCTGGGAAATAGCAAAAAAGAAGCTGAGCAAAACTGAAGATGTCTCCACCTTCATGGAGTTACCTTCTTGTAGGGGAGAGAGAAACTCATAGAAGAATCACATGAATGAACGTAAACTTGATTTAAAGTTAACTAAGTGCTCAAAAAGAGAGTTACTTCACCATGATTGGCGCATATTTTTGGTTCAAAGATTTTAATGAAATTGAGGAAGAAATATCATTCTTTCGAGGAAACCGACAGGCTAAGGAGCAAGAAGGAAGGAGATCATAAGAATGTGTGCATGCAGAAGAGAATGAACTCTCCAGACAGGCAGTGAACCGAGCTAAAAGCAGAGATGGAGTGTGGAGCACAGCCGCATACAACACCCCTAGGAGGGATGGGGAGAAAGGAAGTAGAGAGGACATGTCCTCCCCGGGCATGCAGCAATGCTGTCCAGAGGGGGTCAGTGGGAATGGAATGGGGGCGGGGTGTGGGGAGACAGCACACAACTTCATCCAAATATACAGGCTGTTTCATGATTTAGAAAGTTCCCATGCTGATTTTAAAAAAAAGCAAAACAAAACCCAAAATCATGTCCTTTGCAGCAACATGGACTGAGCTGGAGGCCATTATCCTAAGAGAACTAATGCAGAAACTGAAAACCAAATACCATATGTTCTCACTTTTAAGTAGGAGCTAAATATTGAGTACACATGGACCTAAAGATGGGAACAATAGACACCGGGGCGTACTTGAGGTGGGAAAGTGGGAGGAAGAGGAGGACTGAAAAACTACCTATCAGGTACTGAGGCAGGATAATAGGATTTGGAGACAAGGAACATAAGGTCTTCCTAGAACTAAATCAAATGGAAACACTTCAGCTATAACAGAAAGTATCCTCTCCATTTACATAGGGCATACAACAGTAAATGACTTTGTAACTTTACTTCATCCTCTTCATTTACATAGAGCATACACCGAGTAACCAGTGGAAACCTCTAGAGGGTATTTAAACCACAGAAAATTCTGTAACAGTGCGCTTGAGCCCCTGTGCTCGGGCCCGCTCCTACCATGTGGAGCGTCCTCTCATTTTCAATAAATCTCTCTTTTTGTTGCTTCATTCTTTCCTTGCTTTGTGCGTTTTGTCCAATTCTTTGTTCAAGACACTAAGAACCTGGACACACTCCACTGGTAACAGTACTATGCTCATTACCTGGGTGACAAAAAAATCTGTACACCAAACCTCTGTGACACAATACCCATGTAACAAACCTGCACATTTGCCCTCAGAACCTAAAATAAAAGTTGGAAGGAAAAGAAAAGTTCCTATGTTGAATCTTTCTGAAAAGTTAATTGTATGATTTAGATAAGTAACTTTACATTTAATAATAAAATAATCATTTTTCATAATTGTTCTAGCAGACTAATGGGAAGGATAAATTTAAGGATGTAATTGAATGCTTTATTAATTAGATAGTATGTTAAGGCATCCAATTTGAATAACACTTTTGCCATTGCAGAATATTTCCTCCCACTTGTAATCTCCAGTCCTTTAAATCCCCATGTTGAAAAAGTGCCAGAATAGAAAGAGTAAGACTCTATATAGTAGGCAGCTGAACCCCAAGAGTTTAGTTCTGCCTTGCCTGCTGCTCTTTCACACAGCTTGGGCGTGTCCCTCTCTCCATGATATCATCATCAGTTCTGCTATCTCTCTCACCCTACTTCACCATGAATCTGTCATAATGGTCTACAGCCACAAGGCTAATGCTAGTCCATGCCGCAGAAGAGAAATGGAGAATTTTCCCCACGGCATGAAAGGAAGTTAAATTTTTCCAGTAGTGGGGAAGGAATTAACAGTGACCTCTCGGGGCCTGACATCTGGGACTTTGGATAAGTAGGGTGGATACAGTCCAAATTGGCATCATGGAATTGTGTTTTGCTTTTTTCAAATTTTAACCCAAGTGTCATGGTATTTGAGGGACAGGACATATTTTTAAGGAAGGCAGAAAGACACAGCCTTATGTTGCAAAAGAGTTACAAAAACAACTTTAGTACTTCCTGATTAGACACATCACAGATGAGATCTGCCTGTTTGCAAGTGAAGTTAAAGTTCAAGGAAACCAGCACATAGCGCGATTTTCTGTTTTCCTTCTTTGTAAATATATACCCATGTGCTTATGCACACAGGCATGCACACACACACACCATGTTTGGAGCTAAGGATTTTGGACACTTTTTATTTTTTTTTATTATTTTTTTATTTTTATTTTTATTTATTTATTTATTTTTATTTATTTATTTTTTTTTGAGACGGAGTCTCACTCTGTAGCCCAGGCTGGAGTGCAGTGGCCGGATCTCAGCTCACTGCAAGCTCCGCCTCCCGGGTTCACGCCATTCTCCTGCCTCAGCCTCCCAAGTAGCTGGGACTACAGGCGCCCACCACCTCGCCCGGCTAGTTTTTTTTTTTTGTATTTCTTAGTAGAGACGGGGTTTCACCGTGTTAGCCAGGATGGTCTCGATCTCCTGACCTCGTGATCCACCCGTCTCGGCCTCCCAAAGTGCTGGGATTACAGGCTTGAGCCACCGCGCCCGGCCGACACTTTTTATTTTAAGTAACACGTTAGCCTCAAGAGACTATAATATAGTTTTACAGAATAAAATATATTTGATTGTTTTAAATATCCACCCGTCAGTCATAAGCACATGGAAATCTTAGAAACAGTACTGCTAAGTCAAGAAAGGTCCCCCCCACCCCCACCCGGATATAACATTTAAATGCAAATAAGGCTTCCCATGTTGAAAAAAATGCCAGAATAGAAGGAGAAAGACTCTATATAGTAGGCAGCTGAACCCCAAGAGTTTAAAAGGGAACAGTAAATTGTTCTTACAAATCTTAAATGAAACACATGTAAAACTCTGCAGATGCAATTATTTCTCTTTATGGTCCAAAGCACCAGCTGTGTAGGTTCAAAGCCATCTGGGGCTCAGACAGCAGTTTGCCAGTCTACCTCACCCTCTACCAGCTGTCATTTACCCCAAGTGCTGAAGGACAAGCTTAAGATGCTCACACCACTGCTCTCCTAGTTGAAACTCCAGTCGCTGAAAAAATATTTTCAACTTGTGGCCATTTTTGTTTGTAAAAAACATATCTGATCATATTATTCTAATTTTCCTCTGTAACATAATTTTATCAGAGAGTCTAGAAAACAAGAGGAAAGCAACAGAGAAAGTAATAGCCTCCTTAAAGAATGAACAAACCACGTGTTATACAGAATACATTTCTCAGCAACCAAATCTATCCCCAGTGGCATAATACAGACATGCCTTTCTTAGGCATGTTCTGAAAGTGTATCATTTTTGTAGATTTTATTGCTTATCATTTTACTTCCCTGCAATAGCTTGTGTTTTTGTTTTTCTTTAACTGGAAATGGCTTCAAACATGTCGGCTCTTTCAGAAGTGAGGAACTTCAGGTTGTCACCCTGATGAGCATTGTTTAGTTCTGGAGGCTGCATTTTAGAAGGGACACCAGTTGCCTTGCATGCAGGCCAGCTGGGGCCGGGATTCATACCATAAAAGAGCAGAGGATTGGAAGGTATTAAGCTGATGCTTCTTGTGGGAGGAAACGATGCTGCTGTCACGTGGAAGAAAGCAGAACTCCAGAGTTGCTTCGGAAGACAAGGTGGAAGGTATAGTTGTAGTTTTCATATGGTCATTCTTCAATCAAATTTTCATCTGTGATACATTTTGCTGTGTGTCATTTTAATTTTTATCAATTTAATTTTGAATTACTAATTTTTCATGAGAAAATTGTGAGCAACTCACCTCACATGTCTGACTGCTTCCGGGCCAAATACCAAGGCCAATCATTTGAGTTCCTGCTTTGCATCTGTCCTGAGAAGGTTTGGGGGTGGAGAGAGAAGAGAGATTAAAGAGGTTGAGACCACCGAGAAGAACGGGGCAAAGTGAGCATTAAGAATTGTTATTGAAAAATAAGCTTCTACAGAAGTGCGTGCTACAAAAGCTCTGGGGTGTGTGTGTGTGTGTGTTTATAAACCAGGATTAAGATCTAATGAAGCCAGCTCTAGACGGAACTACCAATCTACTCTAAAATGTTCTCCCTCCAAAATTAAAGATGTTAGGGTTCTCGAGTCTCAGCAGCATACATCTGTGCAAAATCCCACCACGATTTTGCCTATCAGAAGTAGCTAATATTGGCTCACGTTAGCCTCATGATAATCAATTTCACTTAACCTTCCTATGAAGTAAATGATATGGGTTGCAAGCAGCCACAATTTTTCTAGAAACAAATGTAAGGACCTCATTCTCATACAGACTTAAAATTTATTTCTTTATACATGAACACTATCAACTTAAAAATAACCATTAGGAAACTAAGAGCAGAAGTATCTAAATGCCCAATGTCTCTTTAGGCAGCCAGAGGTCTCTGTTCTTTCCCCTTTCCTTTGGGAAAAATCAGGAGTATCACTTTGACTTGTCTGAAAGAGTGCTGACTCCAGGAAGGAGCCATCTGAAATGCAGTTGGCCTAACACACCTACTCTTCAGGTGTCTAAATAAGCATGAGGCCATTAGCCTGAAGTTGTGTCCATACTTGGAGATCCTACCCAACAAACTGCAACCTCTCTTAGGAGTATAACAAACAGCTGTTTCAGCCAATCACAAGTGGTCAGCTCATCAAACCATGCCCAGATAAGGCAGACGCCTAGCTGTAGTCAATCAGGTGATTCCTCTACTTTGCTTCTGTATCCAGCCTATAAAATCTCACTGCTCGCACTCCTGGGTGTAGCTCTCCGAACCTCTTCTGGTTCTGAGTACTGCCCTATTCATCAATCATTCTTTGCTCAAATAAACTCTGTTAAATTTGTCTGAAGTTCTTCTTTTAACACATGCAACAGGTTTCATTTTTCCTCAGACATTTACGTTGGCTCTGCCACAAAAGTGAGTTCTATGGGACTCAAGTAATAATTTCATGGAGGTGGGGAAGATGCAAATGTGTTTGTGAAATGGGTGTTCGTACTGCAGGTTAGTTTACACTTATGATATAGATACAATTTTGTTTTGGAATATGTACCATCTTAATTAGCTTAGAGATAACTCCTGTTATACAAGGGAAAAAAAAGACCAAGGAAAAATTTATGTAGTTGTTACTATCAATATTACTTTACTTAGGACAGACTGGTAAAGAGGACATCTACTTGTGCCCACTTCCTGCCAGACGGATGGTCCACAGGAACCGAAGATCAGCCCCTTAAACAGGTATTACAGAAAGCTATAGGGGTGGGGAGGGTAGAGGGGAGTGGGAATTGAATTACCATAAATAATTATCTTTGGGAAAAGCAGGCTTGAACATTCAATTGGACAACTTGAGTGAACAAGGACAACGAGAGCTTCATGTTTAAAAAAAACCAGAATGATTAGGATAGTAGAAGGTTAGATACGGGAAAGAAGTTATGCTTCTGTCTGCTCTATTTATTGAACAATATGTGCCAGGCACTGCCAGTTTTGGCTTCCACATTGGGGTCCCATTTTTCCTGTACTTAAAGAAAAGTCAGCATCTTCCATTGATATCCATCACCTATAATTTCCTAATTGAAACAAGTGTTTGGGCATCTTTTCCTAATCCTCCTTGGGGAGCCTGTAGGAGTGGAAACCCGGAAGACATGAATTGTAGTCTAGTTCTTCCAGTAACCACAAAACCTTGGACCAATCACTGCATCTTTCTGGACCCTGATTTTTATTTTATTTGTTTTATTCGAGACAGAGTTTTGCTCTTTCGCCCAGGCAGGAGTACAGTGGCGCGATCTCCGCTCACTGCAAGCTCCGCCTCCCGGGTTCACGCCATTCTCCTGCCTCAGCCTCCTGAGAAGCTGGGACTATAGGCACCTGCCACCGTGCCCGGCTAATTTTTTGTATTTTTAGTAGAGACAGGGTTTCACCGTGTTAGCCAGGATGGTCTCGATCTCCTGACTTTGTGATCCACCACCTCCCAAAGTGCTGAGATTACAGGCGTGAGCCACTGCGCCTGGCCTGGACCCTGATTTTTCTTCTCTGCAAAGTGAAGGGATTGGTGGTTACAGTTCAGCAACTTCCAGCCTTTGGAGTGTTGGTAAAGGATCTGTAAGTTCACATGAACCAAGTATTGTTTGTTGACTATATTAAATAAGACCTGTAAACACATGTAATGACATTTTCCAAAGATAATTAAGTGTGCTATAATTAAGAAAATGCAAATTTACTTGTCTCGAACTTACACAAATTATATATTTGGCCCAATCAAAAGATGCTAAAAGCATGACTACCATTATGCAGGTGTTTGTGAAGACATTAAAAAATGGTCTTCGTAGTAGAAAATGTTGGGAAACATCTAACTGGATGACATAATTTCTTAATATTTTGTTTTTAATATTTATTGATATTCTTGAAACCCAATGTATACAGGGAACATATTCTTTTTAGAACAAAGTGCTTTCCTTCACTATCACAATCCTCAGCATCCATATTCTAAATCAAGATGGCTACCTTCGAGACATTAATGTACTTTCATTTGAACAGCAGTGTAGGGTTTCTGCCAAGACCATCAACTGGCATTTCTGGCTAATGACACAGATTTGGCAAGACTGGTTGAGGTGAACTCTAAGAGCAAAATTGCTCATTTCAGGGATCTAATTTCAGTCTAAATGCATTTTATTAGATCCATGGGAAGAACAAATAGTGATGCAGTTATTGGAAAGTGACTGACTTGCTCAACCAAAGTAAGACTTAATGGCATGATGTAAGAATGTAAATTTCTACACTCAATACAAAGCAGTTCCTATTACTAGAATGTACGTCTCGGCAGAAAATATAATAAAATCCCAGTGTTGCCCCAAAGATGGTACAAAGATGGGTTTGTTTTGGGAGGCAAATGGCAACCATGTGACCAATGCTGACTTACTGCAGTCCAGGAGAGTAGAGAAGAACCATACCAATCTCCCTGATTAGCCACATGTGCTCTTCAGAGATGACAAGGATATGAATAGTGTGTCTGCATCTACATTATCAAATCACACTTCTGAAATAGACTTTTTCAAACAAAATTTGCCTATGTGCCTGGTGTGGTTTGAGGACAGTTCAAGACACAACACAGGGCATCTTCTTCTGTGGGGCTTTTTTTTCTAGTGGAAAGAACAAATTGGTGGGTGAATTTCCTTCCCTTTTAGTAGTGTTTCCGTAACAGCTCCCAAGTACTTTCCATTTAATGCTACCAGTTCCCATTTCTTTTTGAGAGCCAAGTCCGATTTGTGCTAGGAAGTTAAGAGTTACCAAATAGTCTCCAAGATGAGCAGAGAGACTAGATTCCAACTACTGCCGTTTCCAGGATCTTCACACTCATTCATTCATATTAATACTGAGACACAAACATTTCTGCCCCGTTTAAATTCAAAGCCACGGTAAAGTGAAGGTATTTTCCAACAAAAACACGTAGATATCTATAAATATCTTCCTATTTTTGTTTATAGTCATCTACATGCTACAAAATAATGCTCAAGGTGGGAGTAAGTTTTCTCCCCTTCTCTGTAAATGGTATGGCCATCTGAATAGAAACTTATTTGATTTCTCCCTATCAGAAAGTATTAGGTAGTTTATTTGACAGTGTTGAGTCCAATCTAGTAGGATACAATCCTAACCTCTAAGAGCAGCTGTCCCCAACCTTTTTGGCACTAAGGTCCAGTTTCGTGGAAGACAATTTTTCCATGGACACTTGGAGGGGGGGCATTTCTTAGAGATGAAACTGTTTTACCTCAGATCATCAGGCAATAGATTCTCACAAGGAATGTGCAACCTACATCCCTAGCATGCACAGCTCACAATGGGATTCGCCCTTCTGTGAGAATCGAATGCTGCAGCTGATCTGAGAGGAGGCGGAGCTCAGGCAGTAATGCTGGTGCTCCTCACCTCTTGCTGTGTGGCTGGGTTCCTAACAGGTCATAGACCGGTACCGATTCAGGGCCTGGGGATTGAGTACCTTAAGAGCTTCTATTCTAAAAGCTGCTGTTTTCAAACTTCAGGAAATGCATTTCAGGTCATTTTGGAGATGATATCATGGATAATTAGTCCTGATGGCTGCTCTGCTTAAATACAGCATTATTCCATTCTAGAAGTTAGGATTTAAGAGACAACAGAATGGAAATATTACCATATTAGTTACATTGCTGAATAAAGAAAGAGGGTGAATTTGTAGTATACTGCAGCTAAAAGACTACTTTCAGGTTTCTGAAGGATGGAGGAAAATGTTTGTTTTCTGCTATGCAATGCCTCAACAACCTTCCACTTGCTTTCAGTATATGAATTTAGACAGATACAAAACTTATTCATTTCCTATTTGACTTTCTCAAGCAATTGATTCTTATTGGTACACATAAAACGACTAAGTTAAATATGTTTTCCTTTGACTATAATTTGCTTCTCATGAAAAAATAAATGATGCATATGTCTTTACTGCTACTAACAACAGTTACTCTGCCTTTTTGGTACTGCTCCTCTCTGTCAATTAAAATCCCAATTTCAGGAAAGCTGAGCTGGCAGAGATTATTTTTAAAAAGGCAATTCTGAATTTAACTAGCTCAGAATTGCACACAAGAGATGGATTACTGGGAAATGAGTTAGAAAAATCTCTTTTAAAAAAAGGGTGGGAGTATTAAAAAAGCCAAACAAAGATACGAACTCCACTTCTGGAACCGTCTGGCCTCATCTATACACTATTATCATTGCACAAGATAACTGACTATAATATTTAAAGAATTAGAAAAACCCTCAGAGGTCTCTCGTTACCCAATACTGAAGGAAGAGGGAAACAGGCAGCCTCACCTAAAAACAAGAGAAAACATTCACAAGCATTTATATAAGACAGTAATTTTAGGAAGACTTTATGGAAAACTTTAAATGAAGATGACTAGTAATATGGCTAGAAACCACTGAGTCAATGGAAATCCAAAATATCGCATAAAATTAGAAACTGTTAATTTACTTCAAGGAAACATCTCATATTTTCCCCATACAATTCCATTAGGAACTCCCATGCTCAAATCCCTGTGGCAAAAGGAAAGGGCTTTATGTTCATATTTTTAAAACTCTGATGAACTATCATTACTTCCTATACCTGAAAAAGTAAATTTATTAGTTTTAATGCATTTTTCCCCTGCCTAGCACCCAGAGCTTAGGACCTGTCACTAAGAATTACGAATTTCACTTTTCAAGGACTATGCCAACATATTTCAAAGCTGTAATAATGAACATAGTATAATGTTGATACAAATAAACAATGTAATAGAAAAGAAAATTTAGAAACAATGCAGTGAAAAGGCAGGCCTTTTCAATAAAAGGTGTTGGGTCCACTAGATGTCTATATGGGGAAAAAATGAATCTTGACCCCCTACATCGTTAAAAAAACTTTAAAAAAAAAATTAGGTTTAGGGCTAGAGTTGGCTCAAGGTGGTCAAGTTATAATTAAATCTTTCAGGTGTAAGCCGGATGCTTTCAGGTGGACTGAAAATCTAAATGCGATGGGTAAAACAATAGAGATTCTAGAAGAAAACATAGACAAATATCTTCATAATATTGGGTAAGCAAATATTTCATAAACAGAAAAGAAAAAGTACTCACTATAAAGGAAAGAATTGATAAACTTGACTACATACACTACAACAGAGTTTCTGTTAATCAAAAGACACTGGTAGAAGAAGAAAAAGGTAACCACACACCATGAGAAAATACATGTCACATACATAAAGAGCTCATATTCAAAATATATATACAATTGCAAATTAAAAAAAAAACTAGACAGAAAAATTGGCAAAATACTTCAACAGGCACTTTGCAAATGGTGATATCCAAATGGCCAATATTGAAAAGGTAATTGAGCTCATTAGTCATAAGGAAATGAAAATTAAGGCTAAGATCCATAAAAAGAATCTTTAAAAGACTGACAATACCACCTACAGCAAGCATGTAGAGCAACTGCAACCCTCATGCACTGCTGGTGGGAGTGTAAACTGGTATAGCTCCTTTAGAAGTCAGTTTGACAATCGACTCAAGCTGTACATATGCTTACCCTATAATCCAGCAGTTCTACTCCTAGGTATATATTCAGCAGAAATGTGTACACATATTCACCAACAGACACGTACAAGAACGTCTGCAGCAGCACTATGTACAATAGCCAAAGGGCCATCAACAGTAAAATGGACCACAAAATTGCAGTCTAACAACATGAATTATATAGCGAGGAATATGAACAAACTTAGCTACGTGCAAAAAATACGAATGAAATAAGCCAGGCAGAAGACTATATATTGTATGATTCAATTTATATAAAGCTTTAAAATGGGCACAATTAATGAATGTACTTTTTTTTGTTTGTTTTTTTTTGTTTTTTTGAGACAGAGTCTCGCTTTGTCGCCCGGGCTGGAGTGCAGTGGCCGGATCTCAGCTCACTGCAAGCTCCGCCTCCCGGGTTCACGCCATTCTCCTGCCTCAGCCTCCCGAGTAGCTGGGACTACAGGCGCCCACCACCGCGCCCGGCTAATTTTTTGTATTTTTTAGTAGAGACGGGGTTTCACCGTGTTAACCAGGATGGTCTCGATCTCCTGACCTCGTGATCCGCCCGTCTCGGCCTCCCAAAGTGCTGGGATTACAGGCTTGAGCCACCGCGCCCGGCCAATGAATGTACTATAAAATAAGATGAGTTACTTTTGTGGAAGGATGATGACTAGAATGCAGAAGGGGGCCTCTGGGTGCTATCTTTGGGGTGCTTGTTTTGGGTGCTAGTCACATGGATGCGTTTCTGATGTATATATTATTAACATGTATATTTTTAAAGGGAATATGACAATTCTGTTACTCGGTGAGCCCCCTCCCCCACCAGAAAAAGAAAAAACAAAGTTGGGGTGAATATAAAATAACTGAAATAAGATAGCTAGTGATCTTTCCCTTAGTACTGCCAGGCCTTTGGGTGAATACGGAATTAAATTCTGTTCCCTATTCCTCCTTGAAATACTGAGAAGCTGAGACTATTTTCCTTGGTTATAAAGTTAGAGATTTTTGTTGAATTTCATGGAACTGACCAGAGGTGATCTAGCAACCACGCCAGAAAAAAAGTTAATGAGGAAGAGATTGTGGCTTATGCTGTACTGTGATTAACTCCAGATTTTGAAAATGATCTTCAAACCAAAGAAAATGAGGCAAACATTCCATGATTTGGAGGAAACCAACTCAAAACAATTAATTTTCTGTGTGACAAATGAAATAAAAGCTGATGAGACCAGAAAGCATGTGCCACCTCATCAAGGTCACGGCTTCCTAGGGTTTAGCTAACAAAAACCTAAGAATCAAAGAGCACATAACAGAATTATTAAAGTAAGACTCAAAGAAAGTGCTCCTCCAATAATAACCCAACAGAAACTCTTCAAATGTATGATGAAAACTTACAGCTGTTTTTCTCAATAGGAGGAAAGAAAACCAAAACTACTGCCCTTCTTTCTCTTCCATTCTACTGTTTTAGTGAATTTGAGTACCACAATATTCATGGAAAAACAATGCCCAGCTTAAAAACAAAAGCTCTTAATATGATGCATTCTGGTTAAAAGTCATTGTGAGAACAGACACATTAACGAATTTACTAAATTCTTCCCCAGCAACTTACACCATTTTAGAGTACTTGCTATTTCAAGATTTCAATGAGTCTAAGAAATATCTTACCTATTATATATGAAAAATAACAGATAAGAAGTTTTGCCTTTTATATTTGGCCTAAAAGAATTTTGAAGCATGCTCTAATTATCATAATTATACTCAATTACATGAACTTGAGAGTTCTCAGCATATTGACATGGCATAATAATCAAACAGTTCATTCTCTTAGATTTCTGCCAAACCCATAATACTGAAGATATCCCTATGATTCTCAGAACTCTTGGCCTGCTTCTTTGCCATTACAGACATACCCCCATCACCCCTGGGTATGAGCAAAGGTTTTCAAACTTGAGCTGAAGGCCTTATATTTGAGTTCTGGGTCCAAGTTATTATTGCAAGAGTGTGCAATACAAAACCGTAATCAAGTTATTAGAGAATAACTATTCCCATACTCCCTTCTTGTCCTGTGGCAGATGGAAATCAAAGTCAAGAGTAGCTGCATCAACTACACTGCATACCTTGGCAACTACCATGGTCTATTTGGTACCCATTACTTATTTACTTTTTTGAAGCCCATCAGTTAGTCACCCCAGGGTCTGGGCACTCCTAGTCACAATTGGACTAGATCTAAGAGTCTAGGTCCTAGGTGACTAGGTCTAGTCACTCCACTCACTCCTAGAAGTCACCACAGAGGCCAGGCAACCTTCTAAGTTATGGGCGGGCACAAGTTAGGGCTGTGAGGCCAGGCCAGAATACACAGGAATTCTGGAGTGTCACCAATGCTTTAACTTTCCATTGCAGGACAGTGACAGAAACCGAGATAAAGGAGTATCAGTTTCTTGCTCACTGTAATATGGCGATGCCACAGTTATTGGTAACTTCTAGTCAGGCACTAGGGTTGGCAGATGTAGCAGGTACGGCTCACTGGGCCACATGCAGCGAGGGAAGCTTTAGACTAGTGGTTCTCATATTTGGGTGGCAATCAGGGTCACCAAAGGAGGACTTTTAAAGGCATAGACGGCTGTGTGTAGCTATAGAGAAGCTCTAGTATTTCCCTTGGTGGTTCTCAAACTTCAATGTGTGTGAGTCATCTGGAGATTTTTCTTTTTTGAGACAGGGTCTCACTGTCGCCCGGGCTGGAATGCATCTGGAGATTTTCTTTAAAATGTCTGTTTTCAAACTCTATTCCAGACATCCTGATTCGGTTAGTATAGGGTATGGCCCAGGAACTGGCATGGGTTTTTGTTTTTTGTAATTTTTAAAAAACAAGCTTTCTAGCCGGATGCAGCGGCTCACGCCTGTAATCCCAGCACTTTGGGAGGCCGAGGCAGGTGGTTCACTTGAGGTCAGGAGTTTGAGACCAGCCTGGCCAACATGGTGAAACCCTGTCTCTTCTAAAAATACAAAAAGTAGCTGGGCATAGTGGTGTGCGCCTGTGGTCCCAGCTACTCAGGAGGCTGAGGTAGGGAAATCGCTTGAACCCAATAAGTGGAGGTAGCAGTCAAGAACATGCCACTGCACTCCAGCCTGGGTGTCGCAGCGAGATTCTTGTCTCAAAAAAAAAAAAACAACTTTCCTTGTGGTGTTGACCCCGATTGACGCGCAGTGCCATTTTGGGAAACACTGCTCTATGGTGGGTTACCTGGGCCGTAGTGGCACTCTCATTTGTAGTGTGGTCAAGTTATTATTGCTCTTCCCAATGGGGAATGTGAAGGGCTTTCGCCTTGGTACATAAGGAAGCTTTCTGGCTGCAGTTCAGCAAATCTTTCCCAACACGTCAAATCACAACCCATGCAGAATGGGTTCCATGATCAAAAATTATTGAATACTTCAGTGACAAGACTGATTGAATAATCTGCAAATAAGGTATTTGGAACAATCTAACAAGTAGACCCATGGGGTATTTCTCCTTTCCATCCTAGTCTTCCATCCTCAAGTTCCATTTAGGAAGCAACCCCATGATAATGAGTAAGAAATCCACCACAGCACATCCATACAACAGAAGAATGAGCAGCTCTTCATGATATTTTGCTAGGTGAACAAGGCAAGATAAAGAACAATGGCTACAATATAATATGCTAGCTTCTGTCTACTAACGCAGAAGAATGTAAGAATCTATTTTGATTTCCTCTTGCAAACATATGGACAAAGTATTACAAAAGCAACTAACAACAATGGTTAATGTTTCAGGGAGGGTGGGAACTAAGCAGATAGGTGGTTGACAGGATGGAGAATTTGTAATGTCTATCTTTTAACACTTACTTATATGCTGAGCAATGTGAACATATTGCATATTATTTAAAACAACACACCCTCTCATTTCCAAATTTCTACTCACCAGTATCAGGAACTACTAATCTACCACTTTAGGCACACAGCAAGAAGAATCTAAGTAATTACATCCTCTACCTGCACCAATAAACACAAAGACTTCTGAGAATTTCTTTATGTGAGCATTTTAAAAATACAAGAGTCGAGAGAAAATCCCCAGAAAATATTTTCAATTAATGTTTCTGGTTTATAAAAGATCAGTGAAATTCAGTTACACAGAGAACATATAATGTTTGGATTGTAAAGTCTTTCTGAGAGATGATACATTGACACACAACATATGAAAATAGCTTGAGATACAAAAATACAGTTGTGATTCAGCAAATGGCACCAAATTAGAACAATTTTATTATTTAACAAGATACCAATGTATATACATTATCCTCCCAAATAAGAAACAATTTGATTCCAAAGTTTAAAATGTAGTTTCCAAAATGAACCTTTGTAAATTTGAAGGAATAGACAGAAAGCCCTGCAAATTACATAAATTTAATTTTGATCCATGACTAAAATAGGCACCCTGTACCAATCACCTTTCTCATACAAAAATGTATATTATAAATAAAACTTTCAAAAAAGATCTTGGATGTTTTATTGCACATCATACAGAATGTTTACTGCTATCCGAATGGCTTTTAGCCCTTTGTTAGGTGTTTAAAATATCTACTCAAATTTGGGTGAAAACAATATTCTGGAGATATTATCATTTTGAGGATCATATATGACATTTACCAGAAACAGAAACATATAATCTTACGGGACTGCTTCTGTCACTTTTTCTAAAATAAGAATGACTTCTATTTTATACTGTTACAAGTAATTACCAGAGGTTTAAACAAATTAAAAGTCTGTTCAAATGTCAGTTTTCTTTTTTTCAAACAGAAACCACATGTAGAGGGATTTAACCCGGTTGTTCATCTCTGCCCCCTCTTAGGACCAGCCCTTCTTGAAGCCTAAATTGTTAAATATCATACTACAGGGTTCCTAATAATGCTATCCATCATTAACAATTATTGTTTTGGTCTCAACATTTCTAAACCTTCTTAGATGTCGTTAAACCAGCACAAACCAGCCAGAATGCAATGGTCTCAAAAACAAAAAGGTTCCTAATAAGTTTTCATACCATCTAGCACAGGGCCTAGCATAGAGTAGGCATGGAATAAATATTTGATGAATGAATGCAGTATCTTTTAAGACCATTTCCTATACTTACATGAATTAATGATTTATGAGTAATATGCTGATTTAGGGTACACAGATTTAACATGATGACTAAACGAAGAACATATCAGACATGAAAATAGACACTGTTAGTTTCTACAATCCTGCTCCAGGACAGAACATGTATTTGAAAGGTTAAAACTATTCCGATAATAAAAATTGATTAGTCAAATATTTTTATTTTGCCAAAGAACTCTAAAAGCCTTTGGTGATTCCCAAACATACAATGAACCCCAAATAAAACAAAACCAAATTGCACTATTACAAAGAAACAAGTCCATGAAAGTAGAGAGGAGGTGCCAGTTAAGGGACAGCAACTTCAAGGAGACGATTGTTTTTTCGTTTACATGTTGGGACACTCCCATTTTTCTGGTTTCCCTGAATAAACTTCACACATACTTTGTCTTGTCTGAACTGTACCAGGAACCTAGGAGAAAGAATAAAACAAATTAACGTATACACAAAATAGCTCATGATTATAGTAACACTTGCTTTTGTATTTTAATGGATACTGATCTTGGCGAGTACAGGCTGCGCATCCCTAACCTAATCCAAAAATCTGAAATGCTCCAAACTCTGAAATTTTTAAAACACTGACATGATGCTCAAAGGAAATGCTTGTTGGAACATTTCAGATTTAGATTTTCAGATTAAGACTGAAACGTTAAGTATAATGCAAATACAGTCTATGTGCTACCTAACAATGTTTCAGTGGACAATGAACCACATATATGATGGTGGTCCCGTAAGAGCGGAAAAATTCCTATGGCTTAGTGACGTCATAGCTCTCCTAATGTAGGGCAATACGATACTCACGTTTGTGGTGACTGATGTAAACATACCTAATTCACTGTCAGTCATATACGATGGGGGTCCCATAAGATTATGATGGAGCTGGCCTATATAGTCGTACCATTTTTTGTTTTTTATACTGTAGTTTTACTGTACTTTTTCTGTTTAGATAGACAACTATTTACCATTGTGTTATAATTGCCTACAGTATTCAGTACAGTAACATGCTATGAGCAGTTGGCTATACTATAATATATAGCCTAGGTGTATAGTAGGCTATACCATCTACGTTTGTGTAAGTACACACTCTGACGTTTGCACAAAATCACCTAGTGATGCACTTCTTAGTACATATCCCTATGTTAAACACATGACTGCATTCCAAAACCAGAAACTGGAAACATTTCTTGTCCCAAACATTTTGAATAAGGGAGAATCAACCTGTATCACTTCTTCCCATGAGCACTTCTTACACAGAACTGTATCAATGCAATTTACCTCCAGTACTCATTTAGCCCTAAGAAAACTAAAGTTCATTAACTCATCATATTCTAGTAAGGTAGAAAGGCTAAGAATTATTTCTGTGTTTCAAATGGAAAGACTAACATGTTATATTTCCATTTTTCCAAGGCAAAAATATGGGAGGGGGCTCCTATTATCAACAAATTGGCTGGGCGCAGTGGCTCACGCCTGTAATCCCAGCACTTTGGGAGGCCGAGGCGGGTAAATCATGAGGTCAGGAGACTGAAACCATTCTGGCTAACACGGTGAAACCCCATCTCTAATAAAAATACAAAAATTAGCTGGGCGTGGTGGCAGGTGCCTGTAGTCCCAGCTACTTGGGAGGCTGAGGCAGGAGAATGGTGTGAACCCGGGAGGCGGATCTTGTGTTGAGCCGAGATCGTGCCACTGCACTCCAGCCTGGGTGACAGAGCGAAACTCCATCTCAAAAAAAAAAAAAAAAAAAAAAAAAATCAACAAATTGAGAAAATGAGGTAAAGAATTTCACAAAAGGAAGAGGTCTGGCAACCCTCTAGTCTATGGCTTCTAAACACTGGTTACTCACATATGTCCTACATAGTTTTTGTCATATCTTCATAGTATGCTAATAGCTATTGCTAGCTTAAATGTATTTCAAAATAATAGTGGCCTACAGAATATGGATAAAATCACGTGTTTGATCTACCACATATATCTTTAATACCCATTAAAATATTTATATACAAATTATAAACATTTAAAATATCTATTAGTGTTTAGAAATTAATTAATGGATTAAAAAATCCATGAGTGTACTTTTCCCTCAGTGTATCATGTGGGCCACTGCTGGGATAAGAGACGACTTTAGGTGTACAACTGAGCATCCACGGAGTGTTCTTCACACCGTCCCTGTGCTGGTGCTTTGAAGGACCCCCAACTGTATATGATGAGATCCCTGAACTGGGGACAGCGTCACTGGGGGACATGAGAGCTGCATCACTGGGCCAGAAACCAGGTCTTCCAGTGGCAAAACCAGTCATCTCTTCTCTCCACCATCATCATTAGCATAGCATTATAACATTTTCCATATTCTCAAGGATGGTTTTCTCAGTCAATGGCACATTATTAAAGTGAGTCAACCTAACAACCACTGACCACTTACTGACATCGCCCAGCGATGTGAGGATCCACAGCTCTACTCTGTACACATTAGTTTCAGTGTCAAGGTCTAAAGAGGCCACATTTTGCAAACACTATCTGCTAGAGTGAAACAAGGCAAATGTGCTTCTAATTCATCAGTTGTTTTATAAGAATAGTGCTTCTGATCTTTTAAATGGGTTCTTTCTTTTCAACTTGAAAGCAATGAGGGAAGGACAGCTATAGCTCCAGATTCAACTATCTGAGATATATCTCTGGCATATATACTTATATGTATGTGTCTCAAAAAAGAATCTTTCAGGTTTATTGAAAATTCATACATTTAAAAAAATCAAACACCTTTACATTTTTATTTTCAAAGACCACTTGTGGCCGAGCACAGTGGCTCATGCCTGTAATCCCAGCACTTTGGGAGGCCAAGGCAGGCAGGCAACTTGAGGCCAGGAGTTCGAGACCAGCCTGGCCAACTTGGCAAACCCACGTCTTTACTAAAAATACAAAAATTAGCCAGGCATGGTGGTGCATGCCTGTAATTCCAGCTACTTGGGAAGCTGAGGCAGGGGAATCGTTTGCAGCTGGGAGGCAGAGGAGGCTGCACTGAGCCGGAATCACACCACTGCACTCTGACCTGGGTGACAATGGGAGACTGTTTCAAAATAAATAAAAAAGACCACTTGTAAGTGTAATAAATGTATAGGAACTTATTTCCCCAATAATCTTGGCATACATTAACTGTTTCCATGTCTATAATTCATGATTAAGATTCACACTAGAGGCCAGGCACGGTGGCTCATGACAGTAATCCCAGCACTTTGGGAAGCTGAGGCGGTCGGATCACTTGAGGTCAGGAGTTTGAAACCAGCCTGGCCAACATGGTGAAACCCCATCTCTACTAAAAATACAAAAATTAGCAGGGCATGGTGGTGTACGCCTGTAACCTCAACTACTTGGGGGACTGAGGCAGGAGAATCCCTTGAACCCAGGAGGCAGAGGTTGCAATGAGTCGATATCTCACCACTGCACTCCAGCCTGGGTGACAGAGCGAGACTCTGTCTCAAAAAAAAAAAAAAAAAAAAAAAAGATTCACACTAGAAATAACAATAGAAAAGAAAGATATACTGAGGATTTGCTACATACCACACTGTTCTTGGCCATTTACTATGTTATTAGATCAGGCTTTAGGACAATCCTAGGAGGTAAGCACCATTATTTATCTTCACCTCATAGAAAAGAGAAAATCATCCTCCAACAAACAATAGCATGGAATATATTATTTCATGGCATTCATACCAGTTAGAATTTCAAGGTAAAAGGAACACAGATTAGTTGTTTGGATTTCAAATATTCAGAAAACCAATTGTATAACTTAAATGATATATGTGTGTGTATCTATTGTATGCACGTGTATACATATATGTATATACACACACATATATTTAAAATGTTTAATGAAACAAATTCACTTGAGTTTTTACTCTATTTGGGAACTTAATTTTAGAAATATAGTCATGGATCATCTAATAAAAGGGATACGTTCTGAGAAATGCATCACGAGGTGATTTTGTCATTGCGCAAACATCATAGAGTGAGTGCACTTACCTAAACCTAGATGCTACAGTGTGTTATTGTACTGTAGGTAACTGTAGGTAACTGTAACACAATGGTATTTGTATATGTAAACTTAGTAAACATAGAAAAGGTACAGTAAGAAGATAGTATAAAAGATAAAAAATAGTGTTCTTGTCTAGGGCCCTTACCATGAATGGGGCTTGCAGGCCTGGAAGTAGCTCTGGATGAGTCAGTGGATGAGTGAGTTGTTAGTGAATGTGAAGGCCTAGGACATTACATTACTGTATACTTTATGAGTAATTTTTTCTTTCTTCAGTAATAAATTAACCTTTGCTTAATGTAACTTTCTGCCTTATAAACTTTACAATTTTAAAAACATTTTTGACTCTTTTGTTTTGTTTTTGAGACAGGGTCTTGATCTGCCTCCCAGGCTGGAGTTCACTGGAGCAATCATGGCTCCGGGCAGCCTTGATCTTCCCAGGCTCACACGATTCTCGATTCTCCCACCTCAGCCTCCTGAGAAGCTGGGACTACAGGTGCATGCCACCATGCACGACTGGCTGATTTTTAAATTTTCTGTTGAGAAGGGGTTTCGTCATGTCGCCCAGCCTGGTCTTGAACTCCTAAGCTCAAGCAATCCACTGCCCTTGGCCTCCCAAAGTGCCAAGATCACAGGCGTGAGCCACTGGGCCCGGCTGTTTTGGGCTCTTTTGTAGTAACACTTAGCTTAAAACACAACACTTTGGACAGCTGTACAAAAATATTTTCCTTCTTTATAACCTTATTCTATAAGCTTTTCTCTATTTTTAAAATTTTAATGTTTTTATTTTTACTTTTTAAACTTCTTGTTAAAAACTAAGATACAAACACATTAGCCTAGGCCTACACAGGGTCAGGAGCATCAGTTTCACTGTCTTCTATCTCCCATGTCTTGTCCCACTGGAAAGACTTCAGGGGTAATAATATGCATGGAGCTGTCATCTCCTAAGATAACAATGCCTTCTGAAATACCCCCTGAAGGACCTGCCCGAGGTTGTTTTACAATTAACTTTTTTTTTTTCTTTTTTTTGAGATGGAGTCTCACTCAGTAGCCCAGGCTGGAGTACAGTGGCGCCAGCTCGGCTCACCGCAAGCTCCGCCTCCCGGGTTCACACCATTCTCCTGCATCAGCCTCCCGAGTAGCTGGGACTACAGGTGCCCACCACCTCGCCCGGCTAATTTTTTGTTTTTTCAGTAGAGATGGGGTTTCACCATGTTAGCTAGGATGGTCTTGATCTCCTGACCTCGTGATACACCCGCCTCAGCCTCCCAAAGTGCTGGGATTACAGGCGTGAGTCACCGCGCCTGGCCTACAATTAACTTTTTAAATATGTAAGCATACACTCTAAAATAAAGATAAAAAGTATAGTATAGGCTGGGCACGGTGGCTCACACCTGTAATCCCAGCACTTTGGGAGGTCAAGGCAGGCGGATCATGAGGTCAGGAGATCGAGACCATCCTGGCTAACACGGTGAAACCCCATCTCTACTGAAAATATAAAAAAATTAGCAGGGCGTGGTGGCGGGCACCAGTAGTCCCAGCTACTCGGGAGGCTGAGGCAGGAGAGTGGTGTGAACCTGGGAGGTGGAGCGTGCAGTGAGCCAAGATCACACCACTGCACTCCAGCCTGTGCAACAGTGCAAGACTCCATTTCAAAAAAAAAAAAAAGTATAGTATGGTAAATACATAAACCAGTAACAACATCATTTATTATCATTTTCAAGAGTTACATATTGTACATAATTATATGTGCTTTTACTCATATACAACTGGTGGTGAAGTAGGTTTGTTTACACCAGCAGCACCACAAAGATGTGAGTAGTACCTTGCACTATAACATTACAACAGCTGTGACATCAATAGAGAGAAGAATTTTTCAGCTCCATTACAATCTCAGGGGACCACCGTCACCTGTGTGATCCACTGCTGACCAAAATGTCATTATGCGGTGCATGACTGTATTACACACCTTGCAGGTTATCCTAAAAATGCAATCTATTGACACAATGAACAGCTTGGAAGTTCAAGGACTAGAAATTATAAGGCAGTTGAATCTCTCAATGAATTCAATTCTCACTTCTATATGTGCATGTTTAAATTCCACTGGAGGCTGGGTGCGGTGGCTCATGCCTGTAATCCCAGCACTTTGGGAGGTCAAGGCGGGTGGATCACCTGAGGTCAGGAGTTCGAGACCAGCCCGACCAACAGGGAGAAACCCCGTCTCTACCAAAAATACAAAATTAGCCAGGCGTGGTGGTGCATGCCTGTAATCCCAGCTGCTCAAGAGGCTGAGGCAGGAGAATTGCTTGAACCCAGGAGGCGGAGGTTGCTGTGAGCGAAGATCACGCCATTGCACTCCAGCCTGGGCAACAAGCGTGAAACTCCGTCTCAAAAAAAAAACCAATAATAATAATCCACTAAAGAGTTAACAGGACTTTGATTCTCTTTCCATAAACTGACATCCACTTATCCATAACGATTACAGAATCTGGGTTTGTTAGAGTAACTACTTCTACTTTTGGGAAGGATAAAGGAAGGAAGGGCTTAGTCACTAAGCTGCATATGGTTTTCAACACTGGTTCTATAGAGCTGGTGAAGCCACTTAGGGCTATAAAGGAATAGGAGCCCCTGCCTATGACTTTGAACATTTTTGTTTAAATTTAAAATGCTCCCTAAGGAGATTTACGATCCTTACCTACAAACTTCCTCTCCAGGCTTCCTGTGCCACCTGGGGAAGGGACCCATGGGTGCTATGTAGAGTCCTATGAACTGTTCTATTTATTTTTATGAGACCAATCAATAGCGAGGCATTGGACAAGGAAAGGCATTATAATGCTACCCAACGTTTGTTTTCTTCTTGTGGCCACACTATAAATCTTGGCTCAGACAACTATGTTTACTGAAAGCTTATGGCATCCAGAACATCACACGCCCTCTGTGACAGGGCAGGACCCTTGCTGCCCAGAAGCGAACTGTCCCCCTTTCCCAGATGGCACACCTTCGCACACAAGCTGTGAGAGCTGCTGAAGGGGCTCTGTGGTTGGCTATGTTTAGGAATCACACCACACGCTATCCCCGCAAAGCTCCTCAGGAGAATTACAACAGGATTTCAGGGGCTCTGAGAAGTGATGTAGTGAAGAAAGATTTTAAATTTCCATCAGAGAACCATTTCTTCACAGTACATCATTATTAGTGTTCTGTATGAGCAATGTTCCTAGAATCCTGGTTTGGGAAATGCTTAAAAGTAGCAGTCCTTTGTGGTCTGGATGTTGGTGTGATTTCGCTTCTGTGTAAAGATGAGTTTATTCACGTCGTGGGACAACTATGAGACTGCTTCGTCTGTACACTGAGGAGCTTCTGATGTCTGGGATACATACGATCTTCCCATGATAAGTGGGAATTAGCAGCCCTACGAAGCCCATTCTCACAGATTATGAGAAACTTCAACTATTAAAAAGGGATTTTAAAGCTGTAATAGGCCCTAACATGTTAAATCCTTAACTGAAACACATCAACTATTATCTTTTTTCCTAATATTCTTTGTTTTATGAGAAAGGTCTCATTAACAAGAAAAGTTATTTAGTCCAAACAACAACTTCCAATATAGAGTATGAAGCCCAACCTCCCACCCAAATCTAAACACTTCAATGAGAACTTAAGAAAAGCCCACAGCATGCAAAATCCTAACATATCAAAGAGAGTCTGATGTAATACAAAGGGGCAGAAATGGGTGTAAATTTATTTTAGAAAGACTTTTAGGAAGAGTTGAAACAGAATAGACTAGAAATTCTTAATTAGAAAAGAATAAAATTTCCTGAGCAATCTAGACATGCAAAGAAGTATATAAGCAGGTAAACAATCTATTGAAAGGTAATCAATTAAGTATAATCAACATAGTAACTCAGATTTGTCCAAAACACTTACAGACAGATTACATAGACAGATTGAGTAAATGAGGGGGTGCCCCAACGTGTATGCAAATAACCGGCTTCTATAATCAGAACCGTAACGAGAAACTGAAGAAGCAAATTTCAAATTGATACCAGTCTCAGACGTCACCACATCAAAGAGACCTCCCTGACCTCCCTAACAAAAATACTCTCTGATGCTTTTTTTTTTTTTTTTTTGAGATGGAGTCTCACACTGTCACCTGTGCTAGAGTACAGTGGCATGATCTTGGCTCATTGCAATCTCCGCCTCCCGGGTTCAAGAGATTCTCCTGCCTCAGCCTCCTGAGTAGCTGGGATTACAGGCACCCGCCACCATGCCCAGCTAATCCTTTGTATTTTAAGTACAGACAGGGTTTCACCATGTTGGCCAGGCTGGTCTCGAACTCCTGACCTCGTGATTCGCCTGCCTCGGCCTCCCAACGTGCTGGGATTACAGGTGTGAGCCACTGTGTCTGGCCTAGTCTCTGACTCTTACCCCCTTTTTCCCTCCATAAGCATTTGTTGTTAGCTGAAATCTTATCAACTATTTCATCATTTTATTTGTACATAGTGGTCTCTTCCACTAGGATGTCAGGTACATGAGGTTGAAGACTTGGTCCAGTGTCATTCACTGCCCATTTATCATGTGGAACTACTACTAGACACATACCTGGTACTTAGTAAGTAGTTGTGTTAATGAATGAGATCAGAGAGCAGAACTAAAACAAGAAAGCTGAAAGAGAAAAAGTGTTTTCAAACAATACATGAACGTACTCATCGGAAATCTCAATATTGAGCTTCTGTTTGGTTTGGCTGAGAGTCGTGCGATAGAGCTTGGTGGCCATTTCAATCAGGTGATCACTGCTGAAGAGAAAATCTCCTTTACTAGCTGCTTCTGAGCCCTGCAAGGACAAACCAAGAGTCGGTCATAATTAAAGATACCTTAGGAGATCAATATTTACAGGCTTGGCTAAAACCATATTTACAGTCTCTTTAAAACATCAGATCCTGGAATCCATTCTCCCAAGGTAAACAATAATGACAAAAGTAGTGTTTCTTCCAACTTGCTCAGAGCACTTTAGTACGGTTACCTAACCCCCTCCTACCCAAAGTTGGTGGATGCAGCAGAAGCACCATCTGCATCACTTGGAGCTTGCTAGAAAAGCAGAATCTCAGGCCCTACCACAGCCCCAGTGAATATGAAACCACAACACAACCTCCAGGTATGGGTTTACACATTCAGGTTTGAGGAGCATGGACCTAACCTGCAACTCTTCTGAAGGACTTGATTAAAACACTTTTCAGTGATTTGGTTAAATCCCTAATGACAACACTTCCAACAAATATCCCAGGGCGGTGGCTCTCAGCCTTAGCTGTGCAAGGGAATCATCTGGGTTTATTTAAAAAAAAGAAAAAGAAAAAAGAAAAAAAAAAAAGATGCTTGTGCCCCCTTCTGAGAAATTCTAATTTGATTGCATGGGGGTATGGCCTGGGCATCAGCATTTTTAAAGTTCCCAAGCTGTTTAAATGTGTCACTGAGGTTGAGAATCACTGTCCTAGCATTTGATATGCCCCCTTTAAGTTAAGATCCAAAGCAGGGTAAACAGGCTAAGGGAAGCTTTGGGGAGTTTTCTAAGCTTAGGGTCGGCCAGAGAGTGACATTATCAGCTAGACACATGCTTCTACATATGATCAATATTTGGTAGCTTTTGTTTACTCAGTGACTATGTGTTATGTGACAGGCCCTGTTCCTCCAGTGTCTCAATTAATCCTTACAACAATGCTATATGAAGTAGGCACTCTTACTATCCCCATTTTAAAGATGACAAAAAGTAGGTAGGCATACACAAGTTAAATGCCTTGGCCAAAATCATCATAAAGTGAGTGAGACCAACTCCAGAACCTACACGTAACCACTGCATCCAAGCCAGGAGTCCTGGTTAAGCTAAAGGCACAGAACACTAAAAATTATTTAGGTTAAAATTAACTGGCAACTATTTTATTTTAGTTGTATCCTTTAATATAAACCCCCAGATTACAGATGAACATTAAGACATTTACTAAGTTCATACATAGAAGAAAAAACAGGAGAAAACAAAATTTAAACCATCTTGATATTCCTATGTATTCGTCTCAAAAAGTGAAGTAAATTGGTCAATAAAAGTGATTAACTTTATTCAGTTACTGAAAAACCGAGCCTGAGATTTTACATAGGGGCGAATATCCAAAATTTGCAAATGAGCAAGGCAGGAGATATACAAAGATTAGTCAGATATGGAAATGTTTAAAATCAATGGCTGAGAGATGAAGCGCAGAAATCTTTTGCTGAACCTTTACCTCTTTGAGGTGGACGGCGAAGAAGCCGTCATTTTGTGAGCTCATCGATACTTTGGTCACATCCACCAAGGGAACCTCTGACTTGATTTGTCCAGACTTTTGGTCAGCAAGAAGGAGATTATTATTTGTTAAGAGGAAAATCCGAGATGTACTCTAAAACAAAATAGAAAATAGTATAAAACCAATGATCAAAAATACTCAAAAATGGTCTATGAGTTTAAAGCACTTGCAAAAATGCATGTTTTATTCCAATATCCTTCAACAAACATACTTATGTAAACCAAGAACACAGTAAGGAACATAAATAATATGTTTTATTTCATAAAAATGTCAGAGAACAAGCAAAATCCCATCTAAGCTTAAAGGTAAGGGGAAATAGCTCCCTTCACAGTTAACTCTACTGAGAACATGAAATGCAAATTTTTACATTCAGAAAACAGGGTGACTATCCCAAGTAATAGGTACTTATCAGTCTTCAAGGTTAGCAATTTTACCTTCCCATTAGCACGGTTAATTTTGTTCACGACTTCAGCAATGATGATCTTTTCTTCAATAGCATCTTTCAGTTTCTTATACTTGGGGTTCTTGTTGATTTCCAGGTAAGCCCCTTGGAATGGCTGCCCAACACTAAAGGAAAAAAATTCCTGCACATTAGAAATAGTTTCAAACGAAAGTTCTACTAAAAAAAGGAAACAGATCACTTGATTCTAAGGAATAGCTGATAACTTCATAAAAGTTGATTTCAATTTATTTTATATATTACACTTGCATCTGTCCTAAATATAAGTTGGAAATGAAACTTTAAACCTATTTCAAATATATTTTTGAGGTGATCATGGCATTTGGTAGGCAGGACTTTGATAATAATCTTATCACATGGAACAACCAAGACAGAAATCACTCATAAGAATAATAGCTAAGACTCAAGTACATGGTCTCATGTGAAGGAAAAGGCAATTTCTTCTAATCTGTTAATACAAAGTTAACAGCTGCTCACAAAGGATTTACTAACGCCTTCAAACAATATGTGGCAGTGAAAAAAGAGCTGAAATCATTACCGTCACCTGTTCTAGAAAAATTTCATTTCTTGCAGAGAATAAGAAAATCAATAGGCCTTCTGGGAAAGAATAGATCCAGGGCAATCACTTTAGAAGAAAACTATAGAACACTTAATATTAACATGTAACTGTGGTTCTAAGTAGGCAATACAGATGGTCCCTGACTTGGTTTGACTTAGGGTTTTTCAACTTTACAATGGTGCTCATACAACCATTCTGTTTTTCACTTTCAGTACAGTGGTCAATAAACCATATGAGATATCCAACACTTTATTATAAAACAGGCTTTGTGTTAGATGATTTTGTAGGCTGCAGATGATTTTGTAGCCAACTGTAGGCTAATGTAAGTGTGCTGAGCACGGTTAAGGCAGGTTAGGCTAAGTGACTGTGTTCAGTAGGTTACGTGTATTAAATGTATTTTCAACTTATATTTTCAACTTCATATGACATATGACAACTTCATAAAAATTGGTTTCAATTTATTTTGTATATTACACTTGCATCTGTCCTAAATATAAGTTGGAAATGAAACCTTAAACCTAGTTCAAATATATTTTTGAGGTGATCATGGCATTTGGTGGGCAGGAATTTGATAATAATCTTATCACATGGAACAATCAACATAGAAATCACTCATAACCCATATGAGGTGTGTAACTGCATCATAAGTTAAGCAGCATCTGTATATGAAAGGAGAATCAAGCCTCTTCTCCTAGAATATGCATTTAAATGGACAGACGTAACCAAAGCAAACATTCAGAATAAGGGCAATTTTTTTTTTTCCCAAATAAATTTTTGTAAGAGGTTAACAGTACACTTAGAACTAAGATGTCAATTTCCCTAAAGACTTGCCGGGGGACTCTTTCAGGACAGCTTCATCAAAGGCACTAAGGAAAAACTGCTGCTTCAAGGGATCTACAAGCTTCACTTTGAGCTACAAAGTTCTGGCAATCTGCAAATACAACTTTAAATGCTTATGTTGTGGGTGGAGGATCAGGGAAGAAAAATCCACGTAGGTGGTCAGCGTTTCACAGCTCTCAGGATATAAAAGGCCAACTCCCATAAGAGCTGCCACTTGGCAGGGTGGTGGGAGGCTAAGTTATTTATTCCACCTCTCTCACTGCTGTGGGGTAAGTGTGCCACTATCCCTGAAAACTGATAAGACTACCCAAAAAGGACTTGGCTTGAAGTTAACTTTTTTTGGTTCCTATTCAAATGTGTTTTAAATTATAAAAATGCTAACAGGCTTTTAAACTGTTTCCTCAAAGATGTATTTTCCAGCCTGTAGTTTCTGAACAGTCATCCACAGGAAATGCTCATTAAGAAGGTTAGTCTCTAATTTAAAAATGTATAAATTAAAGCTGAATAAAATTAGTTGCTGAAGTAAGCATATAGACAAATTCTCCTGTTTGAAAATGCTTTATATAACAGGCACTTTGGACAACTTTGGATTCAGACACTATGTTTGACTTAAGGGAGTATATATCACCTCAAGCAGCCACATCAGCTAACCAAGGAAGTTGTACAATTTAAAATATTTAAACCCAGTGAGTCTGGCAATGTACGTTCATTTAATCCTTTAAAAGGAAGATATTTGAAATGTGTGTAACGTCACAGAGAATATAAACATAATTTATGTAATAAACGTGAATATACTCAGCATATAATACATTCTTTCGAGGCCATTCTTTGGGAGAAGCTTAACGTTGTTATAGATTCGGCTTGAAATCGTACAATCTACTTTTTTTATAAACACCAGATGAAAATGGGGTAAGAACGCTGGGAGGAAATGATGAATGCGGGAGATATAAGACTATTTGGATAAATAGTCTTTATCAAGGACTTCATTTGCTGAACTTGGGATTGGTGTTCCTTCTTTTTCTGAGTCCACAGTGTCTAAAATAAAGGAACTGAATGTGCTGTACAGGCCACAGAAGTCATATCCGTTGAGTTAGCAGACCAAAGGGCACCACGGACCAGTGCTCAAGCAACACTCGAAAAGTACTATTCTGGCTCGCTCTTTCATTTACCTTACAAATGAGTTTCTGACCTTGCTTGTTACGGCAGGAAGACTGGAATGGTGATTAAAGTATATTGCCAACAGAAATTTGGCTAGTCTTTGAAAACTATGGAAAAGGAGCAGGGATTTACAATGCAAACGTATCTTAACAGCCTATATAATTTTTATGTTAAATGACTTCTAATTATTTAGTAAAGTGTTTGAGCTAATGCTAATGGAGTGAAACCAACAATCGTAACCTCATTTCATTAAACTGCACTATAGAAGCCATGGCTCAAATAAATGTGTTTACATCAAGCTGATTATAAAATGATTCACAGAACTAAAAATTGCACATCTAAGACTGAAATCAAACACCACGCAAAATGGCGTACAAATATACTTGAGAAACTTTGAAAATCCTGAATTTCATGGGTAAAGCAAAGCCATAATACCTAGATGGGTATAAAGCCTTCTTGTCTTTGAAGAGTTCACTGGCTTCTAGTTTCTCTTCATAAATAAGTTTCTGCTGGTCTGTGAATTGGTCCCTGTATTTTTTACACTGTGAGATATGAGAAGAAACAAACAAAACATCATTTATATAAACAAATCATTATTCATTCTTAAATATGCTAAGACAATTTACCAGCAAGAAGAGTAAGGGAGAAAGTGTACAAAACATTCACTAAAAAGGCCAAAAACATTTTTCCCTTGTGGGTTTTAAAAAGTTTGTCTTGGAAAATGTCACAGTATTATTTGTATTGCAGAACCTGGGATGCTTCTTCAAAACACACCAGGGTCTAGCGGGCATGGGCTTTGCAAGTACTATTTCCTCCCACTATGTCAGTCCTCGGAAATCCTCTTGTCCTGCGGCTGTCACTCTTCTAGAGAGACTCACAGTAAAAATATTGTGCATCAAAATCCACTAAGCACATTTCCACACACATACACACACAAAATATTGACATAAAAGCATCACAAAACAATACTCAATCTTTTCTATATATTATACACTCTGCTATTTTCTATTCTATTGCATTTCATTGAAAAACGCTGGTAGTAATCTACTAAATTGATTTCATGACCCACAAATATGCTATGACCTACAGTTTGAAAACCACTGCTCCAAATCCCCCCACTACCATTTTACAACAGGGACGAGGGACCTGAGATATCCCCTTTCACTCTGTCCCTGAAGCTGCAATGAGAGGAGACAGTGGCCAGAGGAGCAGGGCCAGGTTTTTTAGATGAGCATTCCTAGAAATTCAGTTACAGGGGGGTCAAGTGCTACTGAAATAACTGCATGAAGAAATGTTAGCACTGCTGCTGACCCTTTTCCATGGAAAGGCTCCCTTCAGGAATAAACAGCCCTCATCCCCCACCTCCAATCCAATGGAGGAATGGGTGAGATCGCGAAGCCAGGGGAGAGCAGAGGTGGTGCAGATCCCCAGCACTGGGAGCTCCCTGTCATTATTTCTGAAAACAGTTTCTGGGTTAGACTCAAAAAAGGAGACAAGCCATTAGGAGGTTCATGAATCTCGCCAAATTGGCTGTTAGAGAACAGAAGTCAGAATCCAGTTCCTTATGTTGTACGGTACCACTTATCAAGCTAATCAGTGATAATGTCACTCTATACATATATGACTCTGATAAAAAACAAGCCCACCCTGCTGGGCAGGAAAGTTTCCTGGAGGACGTACGCACTGAGCTTTCATCTACTAAATACATGCCCTTCCATCTAATGATTTTATTACATCTGATAACTGCATATATTTAACATTTCACATATCAACTGACGAGGTTATCGAAATAAGGTCAACATCTATCCAAGTGCCCCACGTGCTCCATGCTGGGAAACATCTAAATTACATGCCATATTCTCATATAAAATGAGAGCTAAAAAAAAAAAGGCAATATAAAACAGATTTCCAGCTTCCCTGTAATTTAGATAGAGGACGTGTTACTATCTTTAGGGATAGGGAAAAGCCTTTTTTCCCACCCATCAAAGTGTGTGTGTTCACATGCATTATCTGATTATGTGTTCTGTACATCTGATAAAGTAAACTCTTCAATCTGCAGGATTTAACTATGTTGCCTGAAGGTGTCCGAATTTTATGATTTCTCTGTCCTACCGTATTCCTTTAGACAAAGAGAAAAACACATGAACAAAAAACTGAACTACTTGAGAGCAGCTGGAACCTGGAATGGAAAGATAAACTCAGCCCTGTGCTCTCCGTTCCAGCCAGGGCCGAGAGGCGACCGCACAGGGAACGCCTGGGCCAGTGCGGTGGCTCTCATAGAAACTCAATATGGTGCACGGGGGAAAATCACCAAAGTCCTCAAGTAAAATCCTCTTTGAGGCAAAGGAAGAATGTGTTACAGTTTTGATTTTACGTAAGTTTTCAAACACTCAAAATAAACAAGAAAGTCTCTGAAAAGATGTAACATGACATTTTTTACCCTCCACAAGTGGAAAATCCTTTTTAGCTCCTTGTGAGTAGAATCCAAGAATAAGTAAGGTCTTGAGGGCCAATTCTTGTCTATTGGAGATAAGGAAGGCATCTTATTTTTCATTTCCAAGAAGTATTTTTGCACCTGTGTTGGGTTTGACAGAGAATACTACGTGAGGAAAATATACCACAAAAGACATTGTTTTACATACATCATGATCAAATAAACCAGACGATCGTGGAATTTATTGAACTTTGGAATTTATAAAACGGTAACTCATCTGGGAAGTCTCTATTCCACTCTTTCATACTGGTTGGGGAAATATGAGTTCCACCAAATGGTTAAGAGAAAAGAGGAATACTAATGCTAACACTCATATTAACACTAATACTAATGCCAGCTGGCTCTATAGAGCTGTATTGTCTAACATGCAGCCACTAGTCACACAGGTTATTTATATTTACATTTTAAGTAATTAAAATTAAATTTAAAAATCCAGTTTCTCAGTCACACTAGTTACACTTCAAGTGCTTAATAACCACATGAGGCTAGTGGCCAGCTACTCTATTGTACCTCAAAGTTACAGGGCATTTTCCTCACTGCAGAAAGCTCTACTGGACAGTGTTGTTCTAGAGTATATGATATGGGCCCAGCCCTGCACTCTATCATTACTTCATTTTAATCCTTACAACAACTCTACGAGGCTAGTGCCACTATTATCCCCATTTTACAGATGAGAAAATGAGGTTCACTGAAGTTAGAATTTGCTCAAGTTGGCCGGGCGCAGTGGCTCACGCCTGTAATCCCTGCACTTTGGGAGGCCGAGGCGGGCGGATCACGAGGTCAGTAGATCGAGACCATCCTGGCTAACACGGTGAAACCCCGTCTCTACTAAAATACAAAAAATTAGCCGGGCACGGTGGCGGGCGCCTGTAGTCCCAGCTACTCGGGAGGCTGAGGCAGGAGAGTGGCACGAACCCGGGAGGCGGAGCTTGCAGTGAGCCGAGATGGTGCCACTGCACTCCAGCCTGGGCGACAGAGTGAAGACTCCGCCTCAAAAAAAAAAAAAAAAAAAAAAGAATTTGCTCAAGTCACAAATCTCTAAGCGGCAGTGGAGGCCGACTCCAGAGTCTGCGGTCTGTTCAGCACTACATATACCTCTCTGAAAGACGGAGAACTCCAGAGTCCCTGCGGGTGGGGCTGCACAGCCTGGCTCCTGGTCACCCCTCTCCCCACTAATTTGCTTGCCAGCCTTGCCCTGCCACAGCTCATGGCAGTTTCACAGGATAAGGCCCCTGGCTTTCTTGGGTCTACTTTCCCCCAAAAGTTCTCTCTGTCAAATAAGACAAACATTGTATTAATAATATACGGGCCACTAACAACTCTTTCTGATACAATTCTACCTGAATTTGGGAGACGATTTCAAAAGATTACTCACTCTCAGTGTCACAGCTATGATTTAATTATTATTTAAAAAGTCACGTCTGTCATTTAAGAAAAGGCACATTTTATGGAGTTGGTGATATTAAGTGGGTAATTCCATAATGCTAATTAGCCACACACATAAAGTGTCAACTTACAATTCTCTGAAGCGTGAACTCATAGATTTTCTTTCCGGCATTGGCTCTGAAGAATTTCCTGTATTCTCTACGTACCTTTAAAAAGAAGACGCAGGTTGCAGTGGTTAATGTGTGGCTGGTACAGATGCATAATGATACACCTCTATTAAAAATGAAAAAGTGTTAAACAAGTCAACTTATAAGTGTCCTTTCTGGATTTAGTACAATAATTGAAGCACATTCACATAGTGGATCTTAAGTCAGAGAGAAAGAAATTGAGAGATGTAAAATGATGAAACCAGAATGAACTGATGTTTTAAATCCTCTTAGTAGTTTCTGAAGAATCTGATGATTTGACAAGAAATATTTTACAGGCACAGCTGCAAACTCATCCCAAATTAAAATACATTTAAAAACTATATAAAATAATGTTCTATTCAGATTGTTTTGTAAAAGGCAAAAAGAAAAAAAAAATGTCTGAAGAACTGTATCAGTTTCCAAAAGCCTTGCATAGAAGATAAGGCTTTAGTACTACACACTGAGAACTGAATATGGCTAAAAATAAGAATTTAAAAAGAAGCTTTGAAACTACCATTACTTTCCATTTCATTGCATTAATTTTTCTCTATCATCTCTACTCTCACCAAACTTTATACTTAATGCTATCAGAGCACTTAAAACATCATATTATAGTTTTAGTTCACACATTTTTTCCTTGCTACATTGTCATATTTACTTCATATACTAATGTCTAACAAATAAGAGTAACTAAGTGGAGTGTTTGCATAACAAAGGAATAAATTATATAGTTAAATTTTGAAACTGAGGGAAAAATATCTTTATTTATTACCATCCAGATATAAATGGGAGAGTTAGAATTTAGCAAAATATTAGCCTATCTGAATAATTCAGACATTACATATCTTTTTTCTTTTCTCTCTAGTTTTCTAGGTTTAACTGCACATGTTCAAAATATTTCTACATTAGGGGATGTAAGCCAGTAATCTTCTAACCAAATTCAGTTTATAGATAAATGTTTTGTATGCATATTTATAAGTTAAGAACTTAATATAATAATTCAGACTGCAGATTTCTCTTAAAGTTGTCTAAGATCTAGCAACACTGAGGCCTAGTCCTATAAAATAAGGGCCAGGGAGGCTAAAGTAGCTGCTGTTGCCTTTAGATGAGACATGCATGCTCCAAACTACACAAGTCCCCCTTGCTCCTGATCCACCTCCCATCTGCTGCTTTCTTCATCTGTGTGACCAACCCGGTCCCTCAGCATTTGCGCACCAGACCCATTCTCTACATCTAAAGATTATTAAGGTTTAAAAACTGTAACATATACCATATGGGTAGTTTTTCCTTTTACAGGCATACCTCATTTTAATGCACTTTGCAGACATTGAGGTTTTACAAATTGAAGGTTTGTGGCAACCCTGCATCAAACAAGCCTACTGGCACCATTTTTCCAACAGCATGTGTTCATTCTGTGTCTCTGTGTCACAATTTGGTAATTCTCACAATATTTCAAACTTTTTCATTATTATTCTATCTGTAAGATGGTGAACTTAAGAGACAGTGTGTGTATTCTGACTGCTCCACCCACTGGCCGTTCTCCTATCTCTCCCCCTCTCCTCGGGCCTCCCTTATTACCCAAGACACAGCAATATAGAAATTAATTAATATTGAATTAATAACCCTATAATGGCTTCTCAGTGTTCAAGTGAAAGGAAGGGTCACAAACTTCTCACTTTAAATTGAAAGCTAGAAATGGTTAAGCTTAGTGAGGAAGGCATGTCAACAGCTGAGGCAGTCCAAAAGCTAGGACCCTTGTGCCAAACAGCCAAGTTATAAATGCAAAGGAAACATTCTTGAAGGAAATTGAAAGTGTTATTCCAGTGAACACACAAATGATAAGAAGGTGAAACAGCCTCACTGCTGATAAGGCGAAAATTTTAGTGGTCTAAATATAAGATCAAACCAGCCACAACATTCCTCTAAGCCAAGACCTAATCCAGAGCAATGTCCTAACTCTCTTCAATTCTAAGAAGGCTGAGAGAGGTGAGGAAGCTGCAGAAGAAAAGCTTATTAACTCTTCATGAGGGTTAAGGAAAGAAGCAGCAAGTGCTGATATAGAAGCTGCAGAAAGTTATCCAGGAGATCTAGCTAGATCACTGATGAATGCGGCTATATTCAACAACAGATTTCCAATGTAGACAAAACAGCCTTCTATTGGAAGAAGATGCCATCTAGACTTTGATAGCTAGAGAGGAGATGCTAATGTCTGGCTTCAAAGGACAGGCTGATTATCTTGTTAGAGGATAATACAGCTACTAACTTTAAGCTGGAGCTAATGCTCATTTACCATTATAAAAATCCTACAGCTTAAGAATTATGCTAAATCTACTCTGCCTGTGTGCTCCATAAATGGAACAACAAAGCCTAGATGATAGCACATCTGCTTACAGCATGGTTTATTGACTATCTTAAGCCCCATATTGAGACCTACTGCTCAGAAAACAGATAACTTTCAAAATATTAATTCACACTGACAAGGCACCTGGTCACCCAAGAGCTCTGATGGATATATACAAGATTAATGTTTTCACGCCTGCTAACACAACATCCATTCTGCAGCTCATGGATCAAGGAGTAATTCCCAGTCTTATGATTTAAGAAATACATTTGGTAAGTCTATACCTGCCACAGATAGTGATTCCTCTGGTGGATCTGGGCAAAGTATATTAAAAACTTTCCAGAAAAGAAGCATCATTCTGGGTGCCATTAAGAACATTTGAGATTCATGGGAGGAGGTCAAAACAGCCACATTAACAAAAGTTTGGAAGAAGTTGATTCCAACTTTCATGGATGACTTGGAGGGTGCTCAAAACTTCAGTGGAGGAAGTAACTGCAGATGTGGCGATATATCAAGAGAACTAGAATTAGAAGTGAAGCCTGAAAATGGGACTGAATTGCTGCAATCTCAAGATAAGATGTAAATGAACAAGGAGTTGCTTCTTACGGATGGCCAAAGAAAGTAGTTTCCCGAGATGGAATCTACTCCTGATGAAGATGCTGTGAACACTGTTGAAATGACAACAAAGGATCTAGAATATTCCATAAGCTTAGTTGACAAAGCCAGTGACAAGGTTTGAGAGGATTAATTCCAATTTTGAAAGAAGTTCTACACTGGGTAAAATGCTATCAAATGCCAACATATGCTATACAGAAATCTTTCAGGAAAGGAAATCAATCTATGTGGCAAACTTCATTGTTGTCTTGCTTTAAGAAACTGCCACAGCCACCACAATCTTCAGCAGCCACATCAGTCAGCAGCCATCGACATCAAGACAAGACAAGACTCTCCACCAGGAAAAATATTACAACTTGCTAAAGGCTCAGATGATGGTTAGCATTTTTTAGCAATAAAGTATTTGTAAAGTATGTACTTTGGCATTTTAGACATAATGCTATTAGACACTTAATAGACTATAGTAGAGACAGCGTAAACATAACTTTTATTTGCACTGGAAAACAAAACATTTGTGTGATTCACTCTATTGTGATATTTACTTTATTGCAGAGATCTAGAACTGAGCCTGCAATGTCTCTGAGGTATGCCTGTATTCATATTCTAGTTACTGATTACCATTTGCCTTTTAGCCACGGAGTTGTCAGATCCACAAACATTTCTAATCTCAAACTAAGGTGAGAAGGGACAAGGAGAAGAAAAATGTTACCTAACAATTGGGTCATGAAATTATAATAGCATATGAAGGCAGACAAATGAAGTTACATAAGAATATATCCTTAAAAATATACCTGAAGTCCTACTATATTTAGGTGAGCTTCATTATAACTGAGCTCACTGCTACATGCATTTTGATATTCCACAGGGCAGGTTATTTCTCCCAAAATACAACTACAGACCTTTAAAGCCCATTGACAACATGCTGGCATATATGATGGTGCCCCCTGGGGGAAATGGGAGTCTTAAAAAGGCTCACTGCACTTTGTAATTATTTCCACAAGAAAAGTCAATCATTTGAGAGGGCAAAACTATCATTCATATTACCATGATTCTCTTTTAGAAAAAAAAAAAATACAAAATTATTATATTCTTGGACTTCAAATAAGTTTGATCTTATTTCATACAGCAATACTGGTAATATAGTAAAGTACTTCTGTTTTGTTGGAGACTGAGAGGAAAAAAGTTATGTCTAGAGTAAGCCCAGTTAGCTTCTGCTAAAATAATATTCCCCTACAAACTGAATGTGCTTTGTAAGTTGCTAGTGCACACCCCAATGCAAAAATGTTCTGAAATCATATGCAGTTAAACCCAGAAAACTGAAGATAAACGTATTACTGATGGAAATCATTTTATAGAGTAAAAATCCTGATTCAATGTTAATTTTCCTTCCTGTTATGAAAATTAGAACGCAAGTTAGAAGATGTGAATTAAATGGGAAAATGTTTACTTTTGTTTGACTTTAAAGAAACCGGTTATAGAGCTTGTTTGGACTTCTTCGAACAGAACATCTGTTAAAATTCATATTTAAGTTACTTCTTCATTACTTCAAATATTACTTGGTGAATACTCAGTATAATCAAAAGGGATAATTTACTAAAATTTATAGGCTGAAGTTGCAGAAAAAAATGCAGATTATTCAAAGCAGGATTCAGGGATATTTCTAATGGTTGTTCAGATTTAGAGTCAATGATCTCTCAGATAATATTCAAATATTTAGAGTAAGATTAAATATCGTAGGATTAAAGTAAAAACAATGATAAGAAATACTGTCAAAAAGGGGCCTAATTATCCCAAAAAGGCAATATGGATGGCTTCCTATGGTGATTAATTATTGAATTTGGAAGACCAGATCCTTACATGGCGTAAAGAATATTCTAAAGCCTTTTCAGAGCTTGGAGTTATTTACTTATGTGTAGTTCTGGACACATAAGTGTACCCAACTATAGTAAGCACACTTTGAAATAAACCCTGCCATAATCACAAGGTATTTGAATTTGAGGTTCTCTTTAACATGAATGATCCACTGGTCTCTGAATCTCTGATCTCATTAATAAAAATCTGTAAACTCAGTGATGCAAGACCCTTTGGTTCCTACACTGAACAATTAGAACAATGGTCGCTCTGAAGAAAGCTCTACCCCAGGCAGCCATTACTGGGGCAGAATTGGCATAAAAAGGGAAACAAAAGCCTGGCATCCCTAGGCTGCTCAATGTGGATGTAGGGCAGCTTTTAGCTCAACTCTTGCAACCGTGTCTCATAGATTTTTAAAAAACAACTTTACACTCATAAAGATAACAAACTAGAACTTTGATAACATAGTATCTTGAATAAAACATGCCATATTGCTATCACATTAAACCTATTATTTAAAGAAATAGAAATCACAAAATCAGAAAAAACATAGTGTATAGGTTTCTTCTGAAAAAGGTAAAACATTAAGCAAGATGACATTCTACAAGACTGTGCAGACCATCAGCAAGCATAATCAATCGTTTTCTCAGGGTTAGTAGGTGCTAGGCTTTATGAAGTTCACCCTGGACAGAAACAAGTGGTTGAGGAAGTACCTTCAGTCCAAGCCAGTAAGCCCAAATGACAGCAACTGCATGCTTACGCCTAGCCTCCTCCTTCAAGCGTTTCAATTCCCTTCGAGCCTAGAATGTTTTAGATAGTAAATAAAAGAGACAGCCCAATGCAGACAGCACAAATGACCAGAAAAAGATACCCCACCAAACAGAAGAGTCAATTTATGAATAAGGATTTCAGAATGACAGAGAAACAGTGCATAATAATTTAAACCCAAAGAATTGGTGCCAGGCTGGTGCAGCGCTTGTATTTTCAGTGCACTGAGATTCTGTTCCAGAGGAGGGCAATCTGTGTGGTTCCCAAGGTAATCATTTCTCACCCCTTACTTCCATTCTTTTTCTTTTTTCTTCCTTGTTCTCTCTCCCTGTTTGCTGCCTTCTCTACACCCTTTCACTCCCATATGAAAGCCTTCAAACTCTGAGTAACAGCCCTAATGACATCATTAGACTCCCCCTTGCTGACAGCATATTGGGCTGAAGAAGCTATGCACTCCTGTCTGAGTTCATCCCTTTGGATGGATAAAAAGATAACTCTTGTGAACAATCATTTAGAAAACTGGGAGGAAAAAAGGTTATTTCTCTGAAGTGCAAACAAAAACCAAAACTAACAAAACTCAAAAATTACTTCTAGTCAAAAAATCAAAAGTGGCATGTATAAAAATTCAATTTTAGCTAAGGTCCCCAAAGTGAAATATACTGAAGACTGAAGCAATTATAGGTTAAACTTATAGGTTTAAAAATTACTGTTAGGGAAAAAATAATCTTAGACAAGCTATTCTAAAGGATATAAATAGGCACTAATTGTTCAAGATATTATAGTACTGAGACTGGGAAATGAACTCACTGGATGGAGAAATCCTAGCAAGACCCATCTAAGAGTCCATTTGCTTCTGCTACAACATTTCCCTCAGTTGACTAGAGGAACAAGTTTGTTCTTCACAGATTTTTCAGGAAAAGCACAAATGAACAACTCTGGTTAGTTTTTGGCAAATTAAGCTCTTTATGCAGGCAGATGTTGACTTTCCTCATTTTCTCACAAGATAGGCTTATAATGTTGACAAGGTAGACTTCAAAACACAGGACTCTGTTGATGTTTGTGTTTCTAACTGGAATACACATTTTTAGCAAAGATGACCTTTGATTTTCTAAGTAACAAAAACATCTAAAAATCTTGTCCCTTGGGGTATGTGAAATGTTCACAGAGCCCACGACTATGCCTGGGGATTAGTGAGAGTATTTCAGGAGGCCTTTGTTTCTGAAAACAAACAGCTGATGCTGAAATTCCTGGGATTCTTCAGTGGCAATTATAGCTAGCTGTGCATGAACATAGTTTTCTGTTAAATCACAGATGATAATTCTTTGCACATGTAATATTTTGCTTATAATAATCAATAGCTGCCACAGTGAGCCTAAAAAAATTTTCATTCATAAATTAATTTTTTAAAGACATACGTTAGAGGCATTTCCATTGTTAACATGTTGCAGAGACCGATTGAAGCCCAAACTTGAACATTCCCAACATGCGCAACCCCTCCAGAAAACCTCTAAAAAACTGCTAGCATTCATCAGTGGGGAGGGGGGAACCTAAACATGCATGTTATTTAAGAGTTGTTTTGTTTTGTTTTAAAGAGCAATGGTACTAGTGCCTTTTTAGTAAGCAATTAGTTTTATTGGCCTACGCATGCCTAAGCTTCCTATGCATACTACTGAACTAATGTTTCCAGGTGTGTTAAATCTGGTGGCTAGGACATGCACCAGTGTGAGCCACTATTAATTGCAGTCATTCATCCCCTAATAGTCTAGAGATAAGGACTGATTATTGCAGAATTCCCGGATGGAGTGTTGGGATATGTGCATCAAGTACCTTAGATCCAAGCCAGTAAGCCCAAATAACTGCAATAGCATGTTTATTCCTAGCCTCCTCCTTCAGCCGTCTCAGTTCCCTTCGCGCCTGTGATGCATTTGAAAAGGAGTTACAGAAAAGTTTAAGGCAGGAAAGGTTACTGCTGGTTTTCAATGAAGAAAGAAAAAGAGAGACACTAGTCACCACCAAATGGTAAATGCAAAAGCATGTGCCACCACCCCACAACAAAATGTTGGAAAGAGCAAGAGGCAAACACGTGCTCAGTAGCTCAAGCCAGTGAAACATTTTCTGCCCCTGAAGCCGAGGGTTCATGGTTCCACATGACATTACTGCTGACCCACCACCTTCCTTGGGGTCTCTGGCCTACCTGGGTCCCATGCCAATATGCAGCAATGGTCGTGACTGCTTCCTTACAGCGCTTTTGATGCTTCAGTTCCCGCAGAATTTTTCGAGCCTAAAGGGCAGAATCACCCAAAAGAGAGAACGTTTAAAAAAATGGAATTGACAGTGACTTGAAAAAAAAAACCTGAAGAGATCATTGTCCTAACACCCACGATATTGTGAAAAATCACAGGTTAAAGAAGGCGAAGGTGACTAGCCCCAAACTGACTACGAGAAGGTGGACAATGAAGACATCATCAAGCATGACAGTGTGGTTTCCACTTGATTGGAACAGCAGCCTCCCATACCCTGATACACAATAGGAGAAATCTGACTACAGCACCATAAGCTGGCACACATCTGTGGGATGAAATATTTCTCAGAAGGTGGCCAGAGGATTCCAATGATCCTCTGAAGGCCACTGTATCTCTTTCCTTATTATTGCCTGGAATGTAACTGTAGCTGTCCTTCTTATTCAAGAGATTTTTAAAACTGCAAAACCAAAATAATCTAATTGATCCCAAACCAGCGGTTTCTTTCCATTAGTTGCAGGAAACTGATTGTATGGGGGCCAGGAGGACACCTGGTTTGAAGGTGGACTTTGGGTCCTTCCTCTAAGGTCCCTAGCCTACAAACGGGGCCCCAGGATCCAGTCATGAGGCCAAGGAAGAAGCTGCAGGCAGCAATTTCACTTACTCTGCATGTTCAGATTTGTGTTTTGCCATTTGCCGTGGGACAACTACTAAGCCCTTAAGTTGTCGAGGGCCTTGGCAAGGTCAGTCAGTGTTGCTGGACTCGGCACCAAGGGGCTACCCTCTGAAAGGGCTCCAGGCCTGGGCACTACCCCTCTGGATTCAGACCATGCCACAAAATCTCCTCACAGGAAGAGGGTCAGAACATGCTCTGAAGTATCGTTGACCTAGATGAGGGATCCGTAAACTTTTTCTGTAAAGTGCTTTTGGCTCTGAAGGTCACACAGTCTATTGCTACGACTTGACTCTACCACTGTAGTGCTAGAGCAGCCAGCCAATCTGTGAAATAAATGAATGTGGCTGTGTTCCAATAAAACTTTATTTATGTACACTGAAATCTGTATTCCATAGACTTTTCGTATGTCATGAAATCATCATCTTTTCCTTTTTTAAAAACAACGGTTTAAAAATATAAAAACCATTCTCAGCTTGCAGGTTGTATGACAGGCAGCAGGCTAGATTTGGCCTGTGGCCTGTAGTTCATTGACCCTTGGCCTGGGGCCCATAGTTCATTGACCCTTGAACCAAGCCTTGGCAGGAAGGACCTGGAACCAGGCTGTCCACTGTGACAGCTCCCCCATGTCCCCACCGCTAGTCCCAGCCAGATCTCAGGATCTTTCAGTCGTGATGGCAAGCCTGCAAGATGGTTACTGGACAGTTATGGAAGTCACTGGGGTAGGGGTTCTGAGTATGAAAGCAATGGCTGTGAGACAGCCTTCTGTACTACAGCTTTTCTCAAAAACATGGGGCAAAGGGATATTGAAATCATGTACGGGTATTACTTCAAGGACTTCCTGTTTAGAGAACAAAGCGCTTAAAAAGAAAGCTGGTTAGAAGGAAGTGGCCAAGACATGGTCACCAGGGTCCCTGTTTGGCCCATAATATTTATTCTTTCCATCTGACTGTTTATAGGCAAGGCAGGAGACAGAGGAGCCCTCCCCTGCAGGGTGGGCCTAAAGACATTATCCTTTGTGAAAAACCAGAAAACCCCAAATAAATAAAGCATACTTCTTTTAAACTCACCTTCCAACCCCGGATATAAGACTGAATTACTAAGGCGGAACTCTTTGTCTGCTGGTACCTCTTTTGTTGCTGTAGGATAAAAGGGGAAGATATTGGCAGTTGTAGTTACATATCTGTAACGCACACAAGGACTGAGAAAGGGTATTTGCTCACTTCGTCTAACTGACTCTTAATTATCCATACTCCTTCTGGAAACCAATACATAAAGAAACCAAAATATTAAACAATCCAATATTATTACAGTTAATCCAAAGTATGCCTTAAGGATGCTGAATAAAATAATTCCTAAATGATTCAGGACACCGCATTATTATCATTATTTTCTTCGTCTCATGTTGTTATAATACAGGGTTCCACACATGGCAGATCCTCAGTAAATGCATATTGAATGAAAACTCACTGAGTTCTGCATCTGCTTTTGAGTGTTCTCTCTTCTTGGTATCATTTCTCACCATGCTACTTACTGGACTCACCTCTACACCTCCCTAGTTTCTTTTAGGTTTGCTACTTTTACTCTGCCTCAAGCTGGAAAATCAGCTAAAAATTTAAGTAAACTGCTATCAATCAACTAAATATTTCTATATTGAGCCTCCACTACGCATAAAGCCTTTTAATAGAACCATGAGGATATAAATGTGCATCTGACTCCATCCCTGCCCTCAAGGACTTGAAGTGGACACAAGTCAACAGTATAAAGGATAAACAGTACCCTGGGAGAGACGCAGCACAGACAGCACAAGAGGCAGGCTCAGAGGCAGCAGAGCTTACTTCCAGGTGGGGAAGGTCAAAGAAGACCTAGTGAGGCTCCCAGATCTGGCTCAACAAGCTCAATGCCCAGAGGCCTTTCTTACTTCCAGGGCTGATGCCTTGGAGTGGAGGCTGCTGGAATACTCCCTAGAAAAGTGAGCTTTTACAGTATTCACTTTGGAATATACACGGAAACATGGACATCCCTGATGAAAATTCACAGCATTTCAAAGTACTATCGTCATATTATGAATCCTTCATGTTAGAAGTGCTAGATGGCTCAGCCCCCATTCTCTGAGGTGGGAGATGCCTTCCCAGGCTTCCAGGCTTTGTCTTGGAAAATCAGAGGTAATGGGTGATGGTATCAATAGATGGGCAGAGGAACAAAAAAAGGATGCCAGGGAGAAAATCCAAGAGGATCCTGGGACCTCAGACAAGGCACTCACCTTCTCTGAGCCTCAGTTTCCCCAGCTGTTAAATGAGGAGATGGAAAATCTCTAGGATTTGTCCCAGAGTAATATTCCACAGATGTATGAACAACCTACAGCTATGGTATCTGACCATCACTCTGACATCCATTTGGTAACCTCTGTGGTTTTTTTTTTTTAATTCATAAATGTCTTGAAAATAACTACATCTCACTTGAAAATTCATCTCTAGGAAACATGAAATATCACAAAATATGGAATAACTTAAAAGTAACCAGCAACTAAAAAGAAGCATTCAAGAAATCTTTTGAGTTATCTGGTTGACGGAAAATAATGAGTTTAATCACTGGCTTGAGTAACATGCAGTGAACTGGTTGAGGTATGTAGTTCAAATTTTGAAAGAGATGTAACACTAGAGCAAAGTTAATGCATTTTCTAAAACTGGAGCTATTCTTAGTTTTCATTCTACAAACTAATATTGCTTATAACTCCTGACATCATGAACTAATGATACATAGTGACATTTTAAAATCTGGTGATATTAAATATTTATACTGGGAGAAAAGGTACAAATAATACTTGATCTTCCTAGTTCTTGGTATTGCCTGTTCTTTCTCATCCTTCTGATCAAATGGCCCCTCCCAGAAGTTTCTCCTTGACCACTCTTAGGTCACATCCCGCCTCCCCATTATTCTTTATCTCAGTTCTCTGTTTCCTTCCTAGCACTTACAACAGTCTATAATTGTTCTGATTATTTGTTTGCTTAAATGCATATTGTCTTTCACTAGATATAAGCGTTAGGAAGTCAGGAATTAGGTTGTTTTGTCCACCTTGCTAACATGTTTTAAAAATATTTGTAGAATTCAAGACAGATGAATCCAGCACACTTGTAAACTTTTCTTAATGACCTCAAAATAAGAAATTATAAAAAGGGCTCCTTGAGGACTGCTTACTTGTTGGTCCTCCCTTTCTCAGCCAAACAGAAAACAGAGCATTATGAATCTGCAGCAGAGTTAAGGATGCTACTATGTGTACAGAGGAGACTCCACGGCCACCAGGCTGGGTGATAACAGTCCAAAGTGCCTTTGCAGAATGCATATGAATGACTCTATCATTCACATGGCTGGGCAGATTCATATTTTAAGACTTATACTGCTGGTTATAATCTTAACTAGCATGAGCCATTGTAAAGATACTCTCAAGCTGATTTTCTTTAGCTTAATCACTTAAGTACCTCATTAATTTGTAAAACTTGGAAATAATAAACCAAAATGTATTATGTGAGAACAGGTCAGCGTAAATTATATCTCGATTATATACAGTCCTATAGCAAAGTCTCTTTATGGCTGAAAGAGAGGAAGAATATGAGAAAGGAGATGTGAGTGCAAATCTAATTCATTTTGTGAGAACACAGCCCAAGTTTCAATTAACCTTGAGGCAAACCTTCAGACTTCTCTCAAACCTGCGGTATGCCTTCAACAAAACCTCTACAATCAAGTGAGGAAGGAAATGCCAAAAAGAAACTTCATATTAATTAGGTCAACACTATTTATTATTGAATCTTTCCCCTATAGTTAACAGAGCCAGATACCTAAGGACTAAAGAGAACTCAATCCTTTAACCAACACCAGAAATCTACAAAAACATGACATTAGCTTTCAGGAATTAAAGCCACTTTCAAAGCTGCTACAATAAAGAATAGCCAATTACTTTGAAAAACTAGCCCAACCAAATCAAAAGTTTAAAGGACATTGTCTCTTCCAATCTGATGACCAAATTAAAAATGTATTTCCAACCAAATACAGCTAGATCAGTGAAAGGCAGTGTGGTACAATGAACTTGAGCTCTAATACTGTCTTGGATTAAAATCCCAGCTCTATCACTTACAGCTATGTGGCTGTGGGCAAATTACTTAACAGCTTAGTGTCTTAGTTTTCTCATCTTTAAAAAAAAGAACCATTAAGAACATGAGGTTGTCGGGAGAATTAAGTGTGTAAAAATCACATACATGGTAAGTGCATAATAAATGTTGGCAAATGAGCATTGTTATTACTGATTTAAAATGATTGAGACTCTTACCGCATATCTCCTATACCAGGCGGCAATCACAATTTGGCTTTTTTTCATTAGCAGGAAGTGTGTGCGGCATTTCCACCCCCGGTAGATCTTCTGAATGAGAGTGGCCAAGTCCTCCAGGCGTTGCTTCCTCAGGTCTTCTAATTTGAATAACTAATAAGAAATGATAGATGGTCTTATTAAAAATCCTCTGAAACCTCACAGCACACACCGAAAGGAATTTTCAAGAGACAAAAATGCCATCATGTTGGAGTCAATTACATTGAAAAAAAGAATTGAATAACCATATTCATTATACGTGATATGGATAATGGTCCGTGAGAAAATTATTTTGATGAATTCATGAAAGACTTACAATTTTTATTCCAGTGATTCAGAATTTATGACAAATCAGAGAGGGGCTGAATTGAGCTTAAGTTTACCTTCACACAGTCTATGAGGATGCAAATTACTAATGGAAGGCAGATGCTGGAAAATTCTCTCTTAAATGAATTAAACACTTTCCAAAATCTCAACATTTCCAAATTACCAGTCACCTGCTATACTCATTATACTTCACACTCATCTATTCATTGACAAAAATATTTCCTTGGGGTTCTATGAGGTAGAATGTGAAAAGTATTTTTTTACTTAAAACATTTTTTTCATTTTAGTGCTTTCCTGTGTCTCTAAATAATAGGGCTGTAGTTCTTAAAATTAACGTATAATTCAGGTATTACAAATACAGACTGAATTTACCTGCAGTTGCTATGAACGTTGTACTGTTGTCCTAACAGTTTCTTTGTGATTTCTTAAGTGTTGTAAACTCTGTCAGAGCAAAGACTTTGATGGTCCATAAAAAGTACACATTCTTCCACTACCCCTTATCTGTCCATGCCTCTTGGTTATTTGTAGATAAACACACAAGTGTTTTGTGACATTCATGGTAGCCTCTCATATAATGTTATAAAGTTAAACATATTTTAAGAACTTTCCTATATGATTCCAACTTAAGTTTAGAATGCAAAGGTTTTGGTTACATACTGTTCTTGGGTTTCGGATGAAAATCTTTGATCTACCAAAGGAGTATTCTTCCACGGGAATCTCTAATTCATTAAATAGGACCTCCACACCAGACCTAAAAAAATAAAAATAAAAACAATGAGTTTTCTGAGTTACAAAAAGTTTTATCTTCTACCACGGTTATCAGGTTCTCAGTGGTATAAAACATAGCTTCATTTCCACGTGTGACTGCTCTTTCAGTAATCATCCTTCTATCAAAGAATTTTCCACAAATTAAACCAAGTCCAGTAAACACCGAAAAAGTAAATTTGGGTTCAGAACTATATATTCTAAGAAAATGTGGTATTAAAGCCAATTTCTTGATTTCATTAGTAGAGGCAATACTTGTATCAAACATACGTATAACGATGTACCAACCTGGGCCAGGAGGGTGTGCAAGAAACTCAGATCTATTTTAAACTCACTCAGTTAATTCCTGAAAATATTTTAAACATTGTTTCTGCCCCTGAGAATACAAGCAGAGTCCAAGAGACAGTCCCAGACCAATGGGACACTAAGAAACGTGGGCTTTACCCCATGGGAGCAAGAACTGGACTTGGCCCTGACCTCTCCATCCTTGACCCTGGTTTCAACATCAGTCTTTAGAACTAAACCTCACTCCACCCACCTGAGGACTAGATGCCAGGCAGCGAGTGAATACATGTTCTGTATTATGGTACCTGTTTACCATAATACTCTGGAAATTAGCAATGGGAACTGAAACAGTACCCAGATCCTACATTAAATTAGGGTATTAAATTAGGCATCAGAGACCACACCATACATCTGTAGTTTCTAGATCTTCTTATAATACAAGGTAAGTGTCCTAAGAGTGCTGATGTTCCTGTGAAAGGCCAGGTGCACTGAGAATGTGTAGGCAATATCAATATCGTTAAATGAAAATCGCCCATATCCTGCCCATGCCCATGGAACAGGCATGTCAGCCGTCCAGCAGTATTCAGGGGCAAGCTTCTTCAGCCTGCGGAGGAGCAGCCTCTCTGATTGGTGAGAGCAGAAGGAAGGTCACTGAACAAGCAAGGCTCCATTTCTCTCCTGCAGCAGCTGCCCGTCAGTACACAGTTCTCTCTGCCCAGGGAGAGCTTGCAGGACATGGGGATGCACCACTGGGCCTGCGGTGTCCAGCACTCTGTCTGGGACTGGATGAGTAAATGCAATTCAGGTCAGACCAGCTGAAAGCTGTATGGCACCAGGTCCAAGCTAAATTCTCTAATCTAGCTTTCCCAGCAGTAACACTGACACTGTGAATCCTACCTGCTTGTATTGTCTATCGATTAACTGGTACAGATCTAGGCAAAGAGAGGGACCTTCACCCACCCACTGACTCTCTCTGCAGCCAAATTTTTCATGGGAAAAGTGACAAGTGGTAATCCAACCTGTCTCTAATTCTACCCTTCTATGATTCTACACAAATATAAATGTATCAAATTACAAATCACCTCCTACGAACCTACCTTGGAAATATTCTAAAAATTAATGTTATTGCCACACAAGTCCCAAATGTGGATTTGATAAGTCTTGTTTTGACCTTAGCACAAAATGGTATCCTAATGGAAGAAGGTCCAAAACAGAGGTTACACTCAGTTTTTCATAAAATTCTGTTTTATGAATTTTATGTGGAAAAAAACCCCATATTATTTGACTACTTAAAACATTCATTATTAAATATGGTCACTGAATTTCTTACCTGGCTGGTCCTTTCCAATGAGGCCATGTCTGTTTACAAAGCATTTTGTATCTTTCTAGGCAAGGTTCATAAGCCTGCCTGAAGGCGTAGCCTGCCCTCCGCACTCGGACGTTCTCCAAAAGCCCCAGGTACCTGATCTGATGACACACTAGAGCCTCGGTGAAGATGTGTGCTGCTTTTTTATCATTCGGTTTGATACACCTTAAAGATTACAAAGATTTTAGGTTACAAACTGCCTCTTATGGATACAATTGTGTATGTTTTAATAAAGTATTATGTATAACTGTTTCACAGCAAAACAATTGTTATTCTTAAGAAACCCAGTCATTACTTTTGAAATTATTTCAAATCATTTTACAACAACCTAAAAATAAATACAATACTGCAGGCACAGTAATTTTAAAAAGAACACACTAATAAATGCAATAATGTGGATGAGTATCACTGACATTTCATTGAGTGAAAGTCCAACACAAGAGTACATGCTGTAGTTATGATTCCATTTATATCAAGTTCAAGCAAAACTAACTCATGGTTAAAAATCAGTATTGCTGTTACCTCTGGGGAGAGGTAGTAGTGGGGGATCGACATGCAAGGGACACAAGGGAACCTTCTGGACTGATGGGAATGTTTTACCACTTGGTCTGGATGGGGTAACACAAGCACATACATCTGTAAAACTTCAAGAAGCTGTACAGTTAAGATCCATGCACTTTAATGTATATGTATTATACCTCAATAAAAAGATTAAAAACACTGTTTCCTCCCTATATCTGCTCTCCTTTCTTAACAGGGCACTTTGCTGTCCAGGGAAAAGCTTTATTTTCCAACCTCCTTTGCAAGTAGGTGTGGCCAGGTGAGCAACTTCTGGCCGCTAGGATCAGAGGGGAAGTAATATCTGCAGCCTCCAGTCAGTGTTCTTAAAAGAAGGGATGGGCTCTCCCCTTGGTCTCCTCCAGCTTACTGCTGGCTGCAAATGTTGACGTGGTGGACAGCCATCTTTGACCATGCAGACGAGGAACACATCCAGGAAACGGCAGAGCCACCAAACAGAAGGAGCTGCCCTGTCAGCTCTGGAGTCCTCATACTTAGAAGTTACTCAAGAAATAAACATCAGTCTTGCTTAAATCATTGTTAGCTTTGGATCATACTGTAGCAATCCCTGTGTCCTAACTAATACTTAAACATTCATGATTATGGCTGCCTAACTACAACTGTGAAATTACACACTTACGTGGACAACTACATCTTAGGTTGTTGGGCATCAGTGTTACTATGCTTTCTCTTTTACCATTTATAAAAATAATGTCTACTCTCTGGCTTAAAGAAAGACGGACAAATAGATAAATGGAACAGCCTAGTAAGTTCAGACCCCTATATATACATTCAACTGATTATCAATAAAGGCCACAAAGCAAATCAATGGGAAAAGGAGACTGTTTTCTTTTCAACATGGTGTTAGTGCAACAGGATATCTACACTGGGGGGAAACATACCTAAATATGAAATCTGAAACTACAAAGCTTCTAGAAGGAAATATACAATAATATATTTACAACCTTGGGGTTTATTAATTAAGATTTCTTAGAAAAATTCTAAAAATTTAAAAAAGGAGGGGAATGAAGAAGCTTTCTGAGGTAATGGAAATGTTTTACGTCTTAGCCTGGGTGGTGGTCACTAAAGTATATAGAATGGTTAAAAAAAAAATTGAACTGTTCACTTCAGAACTGTGCATATCACTTCACATAAATGATACCTCAATAAAATATACTTAAGATGCAAAAAAAATTCATTCAATTGAGAATAACAAAAGCAATTCATCACAGAAAGTTTCTTGGATTTTTTTTGAAACTAGGATCCTCTCCAACATATGTTCTAATCCGACGGCAATCAAACCAGAGGGTTTTGTCTACTTACATTTCTGTGAATATAAATATCAGGCACACAAACTAAACACAAAAATATTCTTCACTCTAGTTGCCTCATAACTGCATTTTCAAAGACAACTATAGAAGGTATTTGTGGGTATGGGTGTGCTCTGTGAAATCTGACCCACCAGACACATTCCTTCTATTATCTAGCTCACCAAATACACACATAGCAAACTCTAATCCTAGCTGGTCTTCACTAAATCTAGAGAGTTTTGTCTAAGATGCCCTAGAAGCAGAAAAAGAGAGCTCTAGAATTTTTTTTTTTTTTTTTTTTTTTGAGACGTAGTCTTGCTCTGTCGCCCAGGCTGGAGTGCAGCGGCGCAACCTCGGCTCACGGCAAACTCTGCCTCCTGGGTCCAAGCGATTCTTCTGCCTCAGCCTCCCAAGAAGCTGGGATTATAGGTTCCCGCCACCATGCCCGGCTAATTTTTTATATTTTTAGTAGAGACAGGGTTTTGCCATGCTGGCCAGGCTAGTCTCGAACTCCTGACCTAAGGTGATCCACCCGACTCCGCCTCCCAAAGTGTTGGGATTAGAGGTGTGAGCCACCACGCCCGGCCCCTTTTAAGAAGTTCTTTCTACTGCCTTGAAAAAAATTCAGATTGCTTTAGGAATCATTACTTTCTCTAGGCCTACACCTCTCACAGGGAAGAAAACAGTGCATGTCTCCTAAGAAGTGCCAGAGTTGTAACTAAAGCCTTGCTTCAATGCTGTGCTCTAAGCTAAAATAACAAGAATCCCAAATGAAGCCAACAAGTTTTCTGCAAAACACTGACCAGAAAAAACACTTACATTTTGTTAACTTGCCATTAAAAAAAAATAATAATAAACATAAAGAAAGTTGAAAACACCTAGGTGTCAACCACTGAGCTTCATTAAGTATCTACTATCTTCTCCACCACACTTTAGTTTTTTACTTTCTTATTTTAGGGGAAAGGATAGTGGAGCATTTTTTAAGCCAATCCCAGATAAGGTATTATTTAATCTGTAAGTACTTTAGTTACTCTCTGCTTGGGCTACACTCAGATTGAAACAAAGGGAAAAATGATATTCCTTCGGGGTGCTCTCACATTTGAACTGTGAAAGTTTTATGTGCCGGAAATACCTAATATAGTTTGGGTTCTTGGTCTGTAGGTTCTTCATCAGAGTGGCCACGGATGCCTTGAACTGTGAGCCTGCTGTAGGAGGCCTTTTCAGGTTGATCTTGGCGGGATTCCCTTCGGGGAACAAAGACTTGATGAGGGCATGGCTGGCCTTCCACATGGCTTGGGACAGGTCTCGATAGAGAAGGTCGTTGTTTTTGTCAACAAATCCTTCCACCTGGTACAGCACCTATAAGCAGCACATGGAACTCAATGACAGGCACATTGCATGCTATAATGTCAAACAACTATTAAAAATACTCCAAGACTATCTACACTGCAGCCTCTTCCTTCACCATCAAAAAATCCCTGACACGTTAGTCACACTCTCATACTGAGTTCGCCTCCAAGTTTAAATTCCATCTGTCTAAATCACAGACAAGATCAAAATAAATTCTATTACCATTCAGGATTTGCAAGAATAAACTCCAAAAATGTTATCATAACATTTTCAAAGGATTTTGCATTTTTTTAGGAGTCTGAAAATATTCTGGGGTTTTACTTTTATTTTTTAGTTCTCATATGCCAATTCTAGTCTGTTTAAAAGTAGATGGGGCAAAACAGAAACAATACTAACATTTTCATAAATACCCTGAAGCAGAAGAAAAACTGATCAGAAATTATCTTTTAATAATATAGGCTAATAAAAACATAAGGTACCAAGTTCTAACATTCTGAAATTAAAGATAATTCAGGTACTATAAACTGAATTTTTACAAATGTATAATCAAGCATTTTTTCCCCTTTGAAGTTTGCAATTTTATGAAAAAGGAAGTATTAGCTCTAATCAATAATCTTTCAGGATTCTAAAGATTTTTCAGTTAAGATTGTTTTCAGGGTTGTCTTTATATATTAGATGGCATAAAATTAATTCCCCCAAATATTAACCAAATAAATAAGTACTTTTTAAAAAAAGTAAATATTTTCCCTAATGTCATTTCAAAATCTCAAAGAATTCATTATTTTTGTTAAATGGCTTGTGTTTTTAAAGCCTTAAGTCTTTACTGACTCCTAATTTGTACTGGCAAGTCTCCTTCAATAGTGTTAATAGATATGTTATATAGGATAGCTTAAGAGTTTGATTCAAAAAATATATTTAGACTCTTCATTAAGTCCATTAGCTTTGCTTTCGGTTTTCTATATCAATAAGATTTTAGTCATCATGGTCCAGATTCTATTTCTATTGAATATTTATTGATTCAACCACTTTAGCGCAGCTCAATTTGTCCTCACAAGTTAATGGGGTTTCGAACGCCCGTCTCTGAGGCACAGCCTCCTTGCAGGGGTAACTTGGCAGGCCTGACTGGGTGCTCACAGCTCCCCCATACCTTTCCAGCATAATGCTGGATCCTGAAGCAGCTGTGAGGCAGAGACGTGTCGTTGAGGAACCGAGAGCACTTGCTCATCCTGCTCTCAAAGTGCTGGTGGGTGGCACATACTTGGTTCAGCTTTTCTAAGAAGGTCTCATCAGTGACTGTGCCAGGTCTGAGGCACTCCTCATCCAGCATGGCCAGGATCCCATTTGTGTTCTGGGAAAAAGGAAATAAAAAAGTTTCCTTCCTTCCTCACTGTATTGTTTTAATAATTATTCCTAATGACACCATCAAACACAATCAACTTAGTCACAAGAAAAGTCTGTTCAGTTATAACAAAAAGCAGAGAATCAAAACAGTAACAAAAGCCTCAGGAATCAGCTCTTTCCTGAAGGATCCCAGGTGTGTTTATGGTGGTGTGGTTGGGAAGAGTGTGTCTTCTTGGTCTCTCTCTCCCCGCACAACAGTACCTGGGAGTTGCCTCAGACACCTTAGCCTGATGATGACTGAAATGTATACTCTTAGAAAAAGACAAGTTGGATCTCAAAGATTCAAAAACAAACCTAAAAGCAGAAATGAATGTGACAATGCAGCCTCTATAACATGTCTCAAATCACAAAGCACAGTCTTCTAAGGCCATTATTTGATTCACTCCTAAGAAGGAAACTCGTTTTCTGTGTTTCCAAATTGTTCATGTGTTCAAAATAAAGTTAATTTTCTAGAAAAAAATGCTGTGATTTGAGATGCTGCTTTTAACAATCACTGCAATCAAGCTGCTTTCAAGAATATCTGTTTCATATAGATTTAGATTTTAGAAATTCATGTGGAATTTCTAAATGGATGTTAAACATAGGTGAAAATTTGTTTGTTGCATATCTAGACCCTCTGGTCATTTTTATTCCAAGAGTGGTCAGCCCTAAACTGAACCAGAAGTCAGGAAGCTTCTACTTTGCTAAATAAAGACTGCTGCTCCATGGACTGCCCCTATGGGGTCATAAGTCTTAATTCCAAAAACAATCCACTCCACTGACCATCAACCCCACCTACTTCCACCCAGGCAAAGTCCTCTGGTTCCTCTCCCCTTCTTCTCACAAGGCCACGACATCCTCTGACCAGCATTTATTCATTCCACACAAAACCCTGGGGAAGTGTGGACTCTCAGGAATCAAGTGTGTTCATAACATCCCCCCAGAACAAACATTATTGTTTAATGATGCTGGAAGGAAACATTTCCTTTATATACCCAGGTTCCTATGTGAACATGAGCTTCTTCAATCATATTGCAAGTGAATTTTTGGCTGAGATAATCTACTTAAATTAAGTGTATTACCACTGTTCTTTTTCTCCCCTTCTTAAAAGAGAATAATTAAATGCAAGGTTATATTTATCAAGGAAAACATACTAACCAGAAATCTGAAACTTAAGATTCCCATAGCAAATTACCTCCTTCACAAAATGTACCAGGAAAATTTTTAGGAAATTCACTTTTCAGAGCCAAAATCAGAGATCTGAACTGCTTACATGGAATATTAGTGTTCCCATTCAACATTGTTCAGATTTTCTGAAACACAGTTTATTTCTTATTGAAAAATAGTGACGCCTTAGAATATTGTTTTTATGTTCAATTTAATCAGAGAAACAACTTTTAGGAATGTGCTGAATACTGAGGAAAAAAATACTGGCTAATTACATATTTCCCAAAAAGCTTTGTAAAAGATGAGTAGAAAATGATTTGATATTCATTCAGAGCACGTGATCGTATTCCTTAAACACAGCACTCACCTCACTAAACTGGTCTTGCTTACTGCAGGACAATAAAGCTTATACACTGTTTCAAATTACTTATTCAAAATCAGGTATTAAGTAATCCCAAGCATAAATTAGTTTCCTGTTTTCCACACACCAAACCAGTCTTCCTACATTTAATTCATTTATAATAAACTACAGAATATGATCTAAAAACAAAAATCTTGGACGCAGAAAGCTTACTCGAAATTATCCAATAATTTTTCACACTTTAAGCCTTTTCGCATACGCACATACTTGGGTCACCTGAAAAATTCCAGGTCCCTGGCCACCTGCAGTCACACATGCAATGCCCTCTGCATGTATGATCTGAATCAATGCTACAGCTGTACTAGAGCCACTTCTGGGGTCCCACTTAACGCAGCTCCAGGGGTCGTCCCTTTATGTCTCTTAAACTTAATATAATACCTGCTGAATAGTATGTTAAGAGGTCATCAGAGCTTTGGGAATGAAATGAATATTATGATTTGGCAAAAAACTGAGGGCTGCTCAGAGCCTACTCTGATCAGTACTCACACGCCCAGGAGCCATGGAATAGACCTGGAATCCAACCATACAAGAAAGGCTGGTACCTTTAAGGCCTGGTGTCTGAAGGTCATAAACGGGTGTTGTGATATGGCCACAGGGGATCCTGGCTAAGTATCAAAACACCCAGCTGTCTATGTATGTGTTCAAGAACTGTGTATGATCTCTTAGGGCTACAATAAAATCTCTAGAACTCTGCAGTTCCTTAACATATATGTGTGTGTGTGTGTATGTGTGTATGTGTGTGTGTATAACAGTGAAAATACTAATGCTTAACACTGAGGCACTGAGAACATTTGTAAGGGTGAATTATAGTACTAAAATATTCTTTAGAAAACTGTACCTAAGTACTCACATTTTCTATTAGGTCACAAATGATAGCATTATTGAAGTAGTCAATGTGAGTCCATTCTATATCCTAAAAGACAAAACAGAACAAAATCCAATGACACAAGATGAAGCCACGACACTACCATCCATAAAGCAGACTTTGCCCATCTTATCATATTTCCTTCCTCTCTGAATTTATTTTCTTTACAGAATGGGTACTGCAAATGTCACAGGCAGTTCCCAAAACTTTCTCAATGCAGCTGCCTACCACTGACATAATCTGATTGAAGCAAACACCCTTGACCTGTTCTGAGACTGCCTTCCATTCCACTCTCCCATCTGCAGCAATTTCCCATGCACTTCACTGGCCCTGGGCCAAATATTTACTCAACAGGCCCTTGGGTCAATATTACTTTGTGTATGTTTACAATGTTTATAAGGAAATAAGTTAGAACTTGATCCCAAGAATTTAAGGCCTAGATTCTTCTGTTCTGAATCTGTAATCATAAGGAAAAAAATTAATTTTAGAGTCAGTCTTGTGTTTTAGGGAAGTTAACTCTTTCAAGTGCTAAAAAAAGGCCAGCGCTACCACAGAGTATTTTCAACATAAGGAAAGACATGAAAACCTATCCACTGGTTCTAACACTGGCTACAAAGCCAAATCCGTAAAGCCAAATGTAATCTTTCTGTGTCTACTTACATTCTGTCTATAAATGTAAACATTTATTTGTCTTCTATTCATAAAGCAAGCTAGGAATCTTTCTATATATTCTTAGAAGTGTTTTAAACGATCTGCACAAACTGTTTTAAGTTACCCATCAAAGTTTGGGCATTCTCTTCATGATGAGAAGACAGGAAAAGAATGAATCGTGCTTTTAGAATATTTATGTTACCAAAAGGTGCCAGACAAGTATAAAACATTTCTGAAGCATAATGAGTACTCTAAAAAATAAAGATGAAATATTTATGATTTAGCTTTCGAGTAAATGGGTTGTTTTACTAAGTCACTGGGGATAACAATCACATTAGAAAAATCTATATGGAAAGAAAGATAAAAGAGAATTCAGTGTCCTTAATGGCTTTAAATGATACTAAGAAAATAAAGGAAAACAGGTAATATCATTACTAAAATATTAAGGCAAATAAACAAAAAAGGAAATAAAAATATAAACATAACAATTCCTCCCTTTTATTTTTTGAAATAACTAATTTTATACCTGGAAAAAGACTGGCTATTTTTAAAAATAATAGGATGAAAAGCAAATATATATTTTTAAATTAATGATGAAAAGACTCTGCAAACACTACTTCTGGTTATTTTAAGATTACATTAAATGAGACAATCCACACATAGCACTTAATACCTGCTATGTAGTAAGCGCTCAATAACTATTACCTATTTTTACTATAAATTTGAATACTCAATACTTTTTGATATTGAAAAAAGTCTCAAAATATTTTCAAATCTACTTACAGTGATACTGACTTTTTTTGGTATACAGTTCTCTAAGTTTTGGCAAATGTGTAATGTCAAGTAACCACCACCATAATCCGTCCCCAAAATTCCCTCGTGCTGTCTCTTTGCAGCCACAACCCTCTCACGACTCCTATCTCCTGGCAACCCCTGACTCTATAGCTTTTTATAGGCAATCAGTCTCTATAGCTTTGCCTCTTCTAGAGTGACAGATGGAATCATACAGTTTGTAGCCTTTTGAATATGGCTTCTTGTTTAGGCTATTTTCTGAATTAGAATTTATATTATGAGTAAAAAAGGACCAACACTTTAAAAAAGCATTTCAACATTACCTCCCGTATATACTCCTCCTGCTCTTCTTTAAGTGTAAGTTCAATGAAGATTTGTTGCAGCTTTTCATTACAATAATTAATAATGAACTGCTCAAAGCTGTTGTCCTGTATGGAGAAAATGAAAAAAAGCCTTATAAACCATGCCACTAGCTCTCCCAAAACAATGACACTCAGACATCTCAATCCATGAGAAATGCCACGCATGATCTCTCAGATTTAACTGCAGCCCAGCACACGGCTCCTAGGACAGACGCTTGCCCACTGCAGGTACTTGAGGAGTGGGTCATGAGTAAGTGATGAATGAAGTACACACAAATGATGCAATATTTGAAGGATGAAGATTTTTAGTTGACAGAGAAGCACCCCAAACAGAGAAGCTAGAAACAATCTCACTTCCTTTGCTGAAAGATCAGCAAAGACACAGTGAGCTCCACAATCTCTGTCACCAAGTTCTGAATCTTCCATTCTCAGGTGAAACTTCAGAGCTTAAGGAAGTCCTCCTGAACTGACCTCTTACTGTCCCCATCCAGAGACAGATCCCTCACTCTGACTCTTACATCCTAACCCTTTTTATAGATCATGTTATATGAACGTGTGTGTATGTGTAACTGTACACATGTACAGATAACTTCACATACATCTGCCTCACTAGCCTGTACACTCTTACGGGCAAGGGCTGACCATGCTCTCTTGTTCACTGTATTCCTACTCCTTACATAGCACCTCACACCTAGCAAGTTCTCAATATGTACTGGCTGAGTGAATGAACAAATGAAGTTCCTTCCAAATGGAGACCCAAAGATTAAAACATCTCCCTGACAAGAAACAATCCCTCTCTCTGTAGAAGGCCCACAGCCCTGATCACTCTTACAAGTCTCAGCAGCCTCTCCTTCATATTAATCTCTTATGAATTCACTGACAGAAGCTTTATGTCTAAATCATTTCTGAATAAACTGCAGGGCTTAATGTATTGCTGTACATCCTGAGGGCACCAAATGAATAAATTTATCAAGAACCACATCATCCAGGAAGAAGTAGATCTGACACTAAAACTTGTTGTTTTCACCTCTATTTTTCTTTACTGCCCAAAGATGGTGGCAGTGGGAGCAAGTGATAGTATGTCTCCACCATTGGTAAAATGGACTCTTCTCCCACAATGGTGGCTAGTCCTGGTCTAACGAGCAAGGAGAGCCCACATGTAATGGTGTGGCCAAAGCTCACTGCTCCTTGTGAACAGGCACAGCCACCGGCCTTCAAATCCCTCCACATATGATAGAAGTGAAAAAGTCACAGAGTCTTCTGAAAGTTGATCTTTAAAAATCAATTTTGGTCCTACTTAGGAAAACTTAAAAATGATACTTATGCTACAGCATCTAACTACATTCTTTCCTGGAAGTCAGCTAGGAATTTCTAATCACCAGTGATGCAGTGATCAGAGGAAATTTTAAACTCGAAGTCATAAATAACACATGTGAATATACTATCAGTGACTTATCTTGTTAATGCTAAACTTAGTCAAGGATGAAAGTTTGTTTGTTTTATGTCTTGAAGGGTCTTACTAAAGGGCAAACATTTATTTTCAACACTTTTGACAAATATAGTCAGATACAAAGGGTACTTCTCAGTCCTCATTTTCACACAAATTTTTAAAAACCCTGTGCTCAAATTCACAGAGTTAACAATTTCAATTAGAAACTGAAGTTGGTCTAGTATAGATGCCTTATTATTATTTACTCAGCATAAAGGCATTCCATATATCATAAAGTCTCAATTGCTTTGCTAAAGTATGTCCCTATATGATGCAACTATAAATAAAACCTATAAGTAAAATATTAATAACATAATAAGTAAAAAATTAATAAGAGCAGATCTTTGATTTTTTTTTAGACAACAGTCTCATGGAGCAAATCTGTTATTTGGCAAGTCTGTGCCCATGGAGCTATTTCAACCCAATTATGCTAAATCATCAAACAGCAAATAATGAGAAGGAAAGGAAAGCACTAGTGTCCTCAGACACATTGTGTGGCTATGAACAGCTCAAAGTACACTTCTAAAACAGGACTATGAAACACACACAAGCAGATTAGAAACCAGAGGCAAAGCTTCACAATTACAAAACAATTTAAGGATTAAATTACAACTAAATTAAATTTGCCCATAACCTTTAAAAACTCCTGTATGGATTCTGTATTTTATATCCACACGGTTATTCAACAACCACTTACTGCAAAACTCACACAGCTAGAGAAGCTATTAACACAGGAGCATGCAACAGACCAGCACTGCAAACAGGTCATACTTACTGCATTCTGGTGCAAAAAGGGACAAATTACACAAAATGCAGTCAGTTCTCAATTAGCAATAAACTTCTAAAAGTGAGCACGTATTGACAGTTATTCATGGTTACAAATGATGGCTTTTACCATTCAGGCTGTATTTTTGATGGGTGTAAAACTTTGGATCATGACCCATATCCAGTCAATTCAAAAGACAGGACCCACAATACCTTCCTGTGGTGTCTGAACTGTGGTTTGCTAGGGGAGAGTTCTTCAGGATAAAAATGGTTTGACCGAAATAATGATAAATCATGTAACTTGCCTGAAGCTTTAAGCCTTCAAAATCCAATGCTTCTAATTATAAATTATCAGGAAAAAGAAAACATGTATGACATGTATCCAAGGTCCACATCCACCCAAAGAGTCAGGGGCAGCGGTGGTTGGTGGATCGCCGAACAGGGAAGAGACCCATCAAGATCCAAAAGTAACTCCCCTTTCCCACCCCAGTGACACATCCCTGTGTAGTACTGTGCTGAGGCCCCTTTTCAAAAACCAACAAGGAGAGAGTATTCTCCTGGAGATGCCCTAATAACAAAAACTTGCCTGTCTGACCTTACCCTAGAGCTAAAAAAACACCCCCCGCCCCCGCGAAAAAAAAACCCGAACAAAAATAGAATAGCACAATCACCGATGTAGAAATTAACTTACTTCCTCACAGAAATCAGCATCTATTGCAAACACACCTCCAAAGTCTCCAAAACACATCACATCATGGGTCACCCAGATGACCATTACTGTTCAAAGTGAAGGCTAAAGACACACATCTCTCTTGTGATCTAAGCTGAAGTTGATGGCACTGTTCAAATGTGGAGGAAAATGGGACTTCACATATGATTAAAAACTTGCAAAAATTTAAGGAATAATCAATAATCTGCAGAAAATTAACGAATAGCCTGGTAACGGTTCATAGAACTCCAACTTGTATATGTCTAACACATTTCTCCATTAATACGAGTATTAAATTAATACCTGGTTTTCAACCTGGGCCCCCTCTCCTTCATAAAATAGCGAAACTGACACTAGAAACCACCAGATGAATATGAAGGCCCCAAAGCAACTTTATATTCACAGACGTTTTTGGTTTGTCAAGAACTGTGTGAATAGCCAGCAATCCCTGAGCCAGGCCCTCTCCCATGTGTCAGGCTCATGAATCAAAGCCTCCAGAAGAGGAAGTGGGCAGGAACTTGCCCCAGGAATGACTCATCTCCTCTCTCCAGTTTTCCACCCATGCTCCAAGCATGCAATTTTTCTCTACTGTCTTACCCACATTTATCTCTGAAGACTAAGGAATAAAACTAAAACTTAGAAACATCTTCAAACAAGTACCTTCTGGGCTTTCCATTACATAACCTCCCTAAATGAAGCTGAGGCTGCTTCAGAGAACAAAGGCAAAACAGCAAGGTGTCTGTTCTCTGCTATTTCACGCTATAGTTACCAACTATAGATTGGGATAGTGAGCACTTACTTTGTTTAGAAGTATATAATATAACCAAATTTTAAACGCTGGGGCTTCTTTTAAGAATTCTAGACTTCGAGTTCATCCTTTCAACATCAAAACAAACAAACAACAACAACAAAAAAACAAAACCCAGGAAATCATATTCCCAGTCGGTTCATAACTCGTTTATACTCACAAGTATCAATCATAAACTCTCCAATATAAATTATTTAAGATGTATCAAAAATACTAGCCACTTTGTATATTCTCCTTAGCAACACAGGAGGCTGATGATATTTTATACTCTTTAAGGAAGACAGATATTTTTAAAACTCTTAGGCTCTTTAAAAACAATAAATATTGAAAGGAAGACAGTAAATAGAAGGGGCAGCTCTGTCCCTCTGTATTTGGGACACAGAAATGGGAAGGAGTCTGCGGGTGAATATAACGTATTAGAAACAGTGAGTAGTCCAAACACAAAGACCATGATTTATCTGAGCAAAAAAAATACTGTTAATTACATATTAGTGTTTCTTATAGTTCAGCACTTTCATTTGAGGTCAGATTTTGAATATAACATGCTGGCTTGGGGGTTTCTATATTTTTACATCCGGTAAGTCTCCTGCATAATAAATGAGTCAATACCTTTAATAAAAGTTATAGGATTTTGAGTGTATATCACTATTTTAGGGAAGTTGAGCTATATTATTGTTACAAAATATGCTGCTGGTCCTTGCAAAGATTTATTTGGTGTTAAAGCCTTTGACAGCTTATGATTATAATGCTGTTCCTACAGGAAAATATAATGCACTTAACCACAGTCCATTTTAAAATATCTCAGTGTCAAGAAATAGGCTCCAAAACAAGAACTGCTTTTCTTAGAATGTATTAAAAAATCCTCAAAATATATGAGAAAACCATTTAATATGAAATAGTCTCCTTTTTAGACATTTACAAAATTGAATGACTAGCTAAAGGTTTAGAAAATTTCCCTTAACATTTTTTCTTCCAGGTATATACTAAAAAACAACAAATTTTAAGAAAAACGACGTTATAGTGCTCTTCTTAAATATCTTAAAATTTCATCTAACAACTTTTTATACCTGGAAGAAATACACACATATTATTAGATAGAACAGAAGTCCTACTTCACAAAGGAAGAAAATTATAATCCAAATATTCCAATTATTCCACACATTTAAGTTTGAATTTTTTTTTTTTTTTTGATAGAGTCTCGCTGTTGCCCAGGCTGGAGTGCAGTGGCATGATCTTGGCTCACTGCAACCTCCGTCTCCCAGGTTCAAGTGATTCTCCTGCCTCAGCCTCCCAAGTAGCTGGGACTACAGGAGCGTGCCACCATGCCCGGCTAATTGTATTTTTAGTAAAGATGGGGTTTCTCCATGTTGGTCAGGCTAGTCTTGAACTCCTGACCTTGTGATCTGCCTGCCTTGGCCTCCCAAAGTGCTGGGATTATGAGTGAGCCACCATGCCAAGTTTGGGCTGTTTTTTTTTTTTTTTTTTTCTGAGACGGAGTCTAGCTCTGTGGCCCAGGCTGGAGTGCAGTGGCCGGATCTCAGCTCACTGCAAGCTCCGCCTCCCGGGTTTACGCCATTCTCCTGCCTCAGCCTCCCGAGTAGCTGGGACTACAGGCGCCCGCCACCTCGCCCGGCTAGTTTTTTGTATTTTTTAGTAGAGACGGGGTTTCACCGTGTTAGCCAGGATGGTCTCGATCTCCTGACCTCGTGATCCGCCCGTCTCGGCCTCCCAAAGTGCTGGGATTACAGGCTTGAGCCACCGCACCCGGCCAGTTTGGGCATTCTTATAACTGAAAAGATGGTCTGTGATTTCTGAGAAATATTTACAGCATATCTATAAAAGATACACTATAAGACTTTGATTCACGAGACTGACACATGGGGATGGGTGCCCAGCTCTGGAATTCAGGGATTGCTGGCTATTCACACAGTTTGATCTATCGATCGATCCATCCATCCATCCATCCATCCATCCATCCATCCATCCATCCATCTTTCTTTCTTTCTTTTACAAATCACAGCAGTTGTCATCACTTTCCTTTCTAAATCTACTTTAAATTGTTTCCTTCCTCTTCAATTATAAGCTTTCTAGCATAAGAAGGACCAAATGAAGGCAAGAAACTAGAGTAGAAGGTGCTGACCACAGTCAGAATTTCTTTCAAAAACAATTTAGAAAACAAATCTTATAATCATGAGGTGAACCTACCAGGCAACAATGACTGCTGCCCATTTATTAGATTTTTTTATTTGAAATAATCATTGCATCTAGCCTATCATACTCTTACCATATATGGGTCCCTTTCAGTGAGGTTTATGAGGGCAAGATAAATAAGGAGTCCATAATTGAAAGTAATTAGCACTTTGCCTGTGTTAAACTAGCTCCACTGAATGAAAGGTGAAATAATCAGCTACTACTGCCTGCTTTGGTCTACAGAACACTAATGACCAATCAGATTTTCCTAGTAAAATATCTGCCAGTTTTAATACCTGTCAGATAAGTATGTAGAAAACGAGCTGAAATCAATGTAGATTGCTCAACTTACTTTTTAACTTAGCATCTTTTTTTTTAAAAAAAAGAATAACAGTTCTTTTATGGATATGCTATAAATATTGCTCAGAAATCACAGACGGTCTTTTCAGTTATAAGAATGTCCAAACATAAATGTGTGGAATTGGAGTATTTGCATTATAATTTTCTTCCTTTGGGAAGTTGGTCTTCTGTTCTACCAGGGTGTACAGCTAGATTTTTTTTCCTCTATGAATTTTAATTCACTTCACCTTATTTTTGGTATCATTGTTCCACTGATCTGTTTTCCAGATTGACATCAGATCACATGTGGCCAGCCAGGCAGCACTTCCAGCTGGTACTGGAATGTTTTGCAGTCAAATCCATGTGTCATCAACCCATGGTTTAATGCATCAGTTTCCCTCTTCCGTTTAGAGACAGACCACAGGGAATGAAAGGTTTCCACCAGCTCAGCTAAAAAAGGCATTTTCATGGGAACTGTGGGGCCATGGGACAATTAGATGCATTTTTTTTTAAAAAAAGTCTCTCTCTTTACTGTCCAGTTTTTAAAGAGATGCCCAGGGTATTCTAAAAGGCAGAACTCTTAATTCCTACAGTCAACTGAAGAACAACAGAACAAAGAAAAAAATAAATGTTATTTATACTCCAGCAGTTTCTTTTCACGTGGGTGGAAAATATCACAGAAATTTTCATTTTTGCCTTGATGTGGATCTGAGTCTTCTTCCATACTCTGTCTGACCCCTCGTACTTCAACTTGCGGTACTTTTAAGTTCTTAATTTTCTTGGTTTCCTAATACTCTGAGCTTCCTGATGTCTCCATGTGTTCTAACATCACTGAGAATCCAGGAAAATATAGACTGTCATCTGGGAATGTATGTGAATAATTTATTAAATGAAGAAAAAAAACTTCTGTAACTCTGTATTAAAAAGCAGGTGAAAGTACCTAAAAATCACCAACCAAACCTCTAATCTAACCTCCCCACAAATAAATTTATTTATTTTAAAAAAGTTATTAAAAATCAAAACTGAAGATTAATCTGAGAGGCCTTAGGAAAATGGAGGGAACAATTAAATATAATGAAAAACGAATCTTGATTCTCTCAAGGAACTGGGGGGAAAAAAAGAAAAAGTATTTACTGCATGGAGAAGGAAAGTTAACTTTTTATAATTTGATGGCTATTAAAAGATTTGCTATAGACATATAACTGATTGGATTTGGCCTTGGCTGAAAGTTCTGTTTAAATGGAGTGAAAACCGCCTCCCAGGTTCAAGCGATTTTCCTGCCTCAGCCTCCCAAGTAGCTGGGACTACAGGCACAAGCCACCACGCCCAGCTAATTTTGTATTTTTAGTAGAGACAGGGTTTCACTGCGCTGGCGTCCCAAAGTGCTGGGATTCCAGGTGTGAGCCACCGCGCCCAGATGAACAGTAGGTGAGGCCCATTGTTTTACAAGGGTGTTCCATACAGTGGCCAAGCAGCATGAACACCACATGCTTGGAATTTGCAGTTTACTCCAGAGATTTCTGTCTAATAGAGCATTTGATCTCAACCTTGAGTGCACACTGGAATCACCTCAGAGCTTTAAAAATATTGCTGCTGCGGCCCCATCTCCAGAGATTGATATAATTGCTCTGGGTACAGCCTAGACATCTGAATTTGCAAAAGTTCACCAGGTGATGCCAATGCACAGCTCTCTGAGAATCACTGAAATAGAGTAATCCTCTGAAGAAAGGAAGAATATTTAGAAATATAACGCAGGCAGCCAGGCGGGCGCGGTGGCTCATGCCTGTGATCCCTGCACTTTGGGAGGCTGAGGCGGGTGGATCACAAGGTCAAAAGACCGAGACCAGCCTGGCCAACATGGTGAAACCCTGTCTCTACTGAAAATACAAAAATTAGCTGGGCGGTGGTGTTGCAGGAAAATCACTTGAACCCGGGAGGCAGAGGTTGTAGTGAGCTGAGATTGCGCCACTGCACTCTAGCCTGGCGACAGAGCAAGACTCCATCACACACACAAAAAAAAAAAAAAAAAAAAAGGAAATATAACGTAGGCATTTTCATAAACTGAAGTTAAGTCTAGTTGAAACAGTGTTGAGAAAAATGATGGTATAACTTGCAGAAGGAGGACACATTCAGCAAGACAGGTACGGAGAGAAACTTGAATTAACCAGAAGTGAAAAATATTCTTGGACTGCTGAAGGGTATAGGGTATTTCACCCAGCACCAAGTTAAAGGATGTTTAGACAGGAACATCTGACTTCTGTTCTGATTAGGTCTGTAGCAAACAAACTTTTAAAACATAATATAGTTTCTTGATTAGCCTTTTCTACCTGATAGGATGTGTCCTCTGGCAACAAGAGACTCTCAACGTTAGGGCCAAGACTCTAAAAGCCATGCAGACAAAGAATACCTTAGTTATGTTTACTACTTATCTGGTAACTCAATAAATACTTGAGAAATGACTCAAATTGTTTATGAGTTATAACTCAGTTTCCTTTGAGTGTTATAAGCATTTCTTTTCCCAGGGCTAATTAGATCTTAGGACCTAACTAAAGACAAAGTTAACTAGATATCCCATCATAATCTCATTAACCTATTTTTTTAAAGTTTCCATGTGTTGTGACATGATACTAAGCCCTTGCCCATTAGCTTAAGATCAATAATCTTTTTCTAGCAAAATTAAAACAAAATCAGTTTCTTTGACTTTAGAAATGTCATTGAATGTATCTTCTTAATCTAACTTTCCAGTGAAATCTCTGCTTACCATCTCCCCTGCTCGTGAAACCATTTAAATCTGTATCAGCACAGCAATGTGTTAGGTAGTAAGTCCTTTTCCCTGCCAACTGTAAAGAATGACTTTGGCACTCTGCCCATTTAGTGACAGTAACCTGAGGTTTCACTAGAAAGAAATTAATTTTGGCAGTCATTTCTGAGTGTACTCAAGCATTTCTCTTAACTCAGAAACCTCAAATTCTTCCCTTTCTACCAAGGAATTGTTAGCTTTCCTTTGTAGATTCTGCTAAATGGGCAACAATACAAGCAGACGCTGTGTTGCAGAACTCTGTTCTGGGGACCCCATGGTGTCGGACAGCCACCAGCACACACACTTCCATCTAGGAAGGCACCCAATGCTGGCCAGGAGCTTGGAGTGATGATGAGGGTGGAGAAATAGGGGAGTCAAGAGACTTACCATATTTATTTCTTTTTTACTTCCAGATACTGGGGAACCTGTTACTTTGGGAAGAAAGGTGAGGAAGTGCCCCTGGTCTCAATCTTAGTAAGAAAGAAAAGCAATAAATGAAAATATTGAAAGGGCCTGGAGTTTAGGTGCTGAGTCTGCCACTAAGTAGCTGTATAACCCTGGGGAGTTACTTGACCTGGGGAGCTTTACTTTCTCATCTGTAAAATGGGATTCGTAATAATAACAGCTACATCATGAGGCTGTTTTGAAAAGTAAATCAGACAATACACATACCACTTGCCACAATGCTTACAAAGAGTGGGCCCTCAATTAGTACTTACCATTAACTATTAAATATAGAATACGATTGAGGGAGAACATACTAAGAAAAAGGCATTCGCTAGCAAGGTCTGGTTTAGGTGAAAGGAATGATCTGATGTTTTTTTCTGTGATTCTGTGACCCTAATTTTCTAGAACATGTAAATTCTTTGGGAACATTCTGGGCAGAGCCTGGTTCCTTAAAGAAATTCACAAATCTTACTTGTGGGGGAGAATTAAGAAATGAGGAGCCTGATCTACTTCTTATTTCCCTGAACCAAACTAAAATGCCACTCCTAAAAGTGAGAATAAATGTTTTAATAGATCCTTAAAACTCCTTCTAAATGTCAAAGTTAGCAAGGGGGCAAAAAGGAAATTCTAACACAAGTACATAATGATTATTTTATTTTCCAAACCACTTTTTTCAGGGGCCATGCTCATCTTCCCTATATCATTCTAATTTTAGGTATATGTGTTGCTCAACCAACACAAATGGTTTAAATACTTAATCTGTAACAAGCATAGAATCATTTTAAAAATTCACTATGAGCTTCAGCAGAAATTATTTCAACCTCTGCAGCAGAGTTCATTATCATAAGATCACAGTGATGAGACTCAACAAGTCACCTAATCCAAACCCTCTTTCCCCGAGTCTCACAGATGAAATGACCAGCCCTGGCCAGGCCAGAACCTGTGTCCAGCCCTCCTGCGGCTTTCTTTATGGCACCAACCTACCACACTTTCTAAACAACACACAAACGGCCACAGCCATACTCATGTAGCTTGCTGGAAGCCTCACAGTTAGAAATCTAAATACGCAATTTCAAGTCAGGTACTAATACAAGTTCTTTTTAAGCAGCACTGTCTCAAAAATGCTGGCTCTCAGCATACACACAACACAAACACACATACACACACACAGACTCACACACACTCTCTCTCTCTATGGCACACATGCAGGAATACACAACCAAATGTTGTTACATCTACACAAAGATTACTTGGTAGATTCAAAGTGATAGTGTGTTGCATCTACACAAAGATTATTTGTAGATTCAAAGTTACAGTTACTTATAATGTCTATATAAGACAGGATTTAATTTTCAACCATTCCACTTTACTAAAGACATCACAAAAAAATTTTTAAATCTTACCTCGAAAATCTCAAAGCCATAAATGTCCAAAACACCCATGACCTTCTTTCTCACTTTTGTTTGTGCCTTAAGAAAGTTTCAAATTAAAGGGTTAATTAAGGCATGAAATATAACACTACAAGCATCCAAGGAACATAGATATATATTACAAGTTAATCATGTTTCTCAAGTAAGAAAATAACTGTAATTTAGCTGTTTTTAAAAAAAACTTATGAGATGGGGCATTGCTATAGAACTTTTAGAAATTTTAATAATAGGTGATATATTTAAAGAAGGCATTAGTGGTGCCTTTCGAAATCACCTAGTCCAACACCTTCATTTTAATAATGAATAGATTAAGATCTAGTGAAGTAAAGTGACCTTTTCAGTGAAGTATGTACAACTAGTTAGCAGGTGAGCCAGGCCAGAACCTGTGGCGCCGACCTCCAGAGTAACTCCACAAAGACCATCCGACTATTCACCAGTCAGAAGCAACACACATGGCAAAACAAAATAAACGAAATCCCTGACAAATTTCAATCTTATACATGGTAAACTCTTTTTAAGGAATAATCTTTATAAGTGGTAATCAATTATTTGATTATAAATTTAAACTTTATTCAACTTAATGTTTATACTGTGAATAACATTACAACTGATTTTGCTCATAGACATTCAGTACCTTAATGCTCTCATTGATTCGATTTACCAACCACGAAAACAACCTGCTGTAGAGGTTTTTAGCCAGAGCATCACGGGCATAATAAGCCTATTAAAAAACAAATAAACAAAACTTAACACTCACAATTCCACAATGCTTACTTTCAATAAAATCATAAAGATATTTTTAAAAAAAATTCAAAGCGCTTTTATTTCACATTTCTTTGCAGAACCAGTTTTACTGTGCCATAAACAATCAAGTTGTTAAGAGAATGAGGCAAATTGTTTATACACAGTTACACTTTTTCACAAACCAGGAAACTAATTTTAAATACTGCAAAAAACTTTCACCATAAAGATATTTATTTCAATGTCATGGAACAGAGAAGAATCAGACGCAATTTAGAAGTCCAACAATAGGGGGTAGTAAGAGAAATATGCACTGAGAGTAATGTTACATAGTCATCAGAGAGCGATGGTTGTGAAAATCAGGTAATGAAATGGAAATGCTCATGTAATGTGAAAATTAAATAACTGTATACTTAATATGATAACATTTTTTAAAACCCTTATACACAGAAATGGAAATTCAAAGGAGATATATTAAAATGTCTTTGACTGATGGAATCTGTAAATTTTTTTTCTTTACTCAATCTTTTTTTTATTTTTAAATGTTTTTGGAGACAGAGTCTCACTCTGTTGCCCAGGCTGGAGTGCAGTAGCACAATCTCAGCTCACTGCAACCTCCGCCTCCTGGGTTCAAGGGATTTTCATGCCTCAGCCTCCTGAATAGCTGGGACTACAGGCATGTGCCACCACGCCCGGTTAATTTTTGTATTTTTAGTACAGGGTTTCGCCTTGTTAGCCAGACTGGTCTTGAACTCCTGGCCTCAGGTGATCCACCCACCTCAGCCTCCCAAAGTGCTGGGATTAGAGAGGCATGAGCCACCACGCCTGGCCACACTAATCGTTTGAGTATTAAAAAAAAAAACTTCCACAATGCGTTCTTTTAAGTTATAGAATGAACATAACCCCCTTCTTATGTGCTTATCTACTTTTAAAGCTATTCAGAACTACTTGACAAAGAGGCAGAAGACATATGCATCTCTATGACTCTTGGAATCCAAAGGCTGGAGAAGTCAGGTTTGGACAGCAGAATCTAAACACGCTTAAATGTACCAAGCGCCCAGAGCATACAGTAGGTAAGTACTAATGAGATGTTTAATACCAGCATCCTGGGGAGGCCTAGAGGTTGGGTGTCAGTAGCCTAACAAGGAGAGAAAAAGCCTTGGGAGAGAAAAAGCTTGAGATTTTGTTTCTATTTTCAACATGCTGGCCATATATGTGTATTTTGCTGCTTGTAAGTAAAAAGTTGGGTATTACTGTTCAAATTAATCAGTACATTTTTATTTTAGGAAGAGCACAACTTGTTATATTATGTGGCAATACTTTCTCTACATTTCTTCCTAAATAAAATGTAACAACTTTAATTAACACATTAACTTCCCTGGCAACATAACACAGCTGAAGATAACACCTTTTCCCTTCATCTGACATTTCCATGCAAATTCCAAACCTCCCTCCCTACTCCAATTAGGGTGAGAGAATATACCTAGGAGTTGGCAACAAACAAACAAACAAGGGAGGGAATGCTTCCATAGTAGAAAATGCATGTCAAATGCTCAAACAGAGAAATCAGAATATAATTTAGATGCATCCTTCCCCAGTATCCTTTCTTCTAGTTTTTACTTTCTTAAAATAGGTCATTTAAGTGCTTGGAATAATGCCTAGTACACAGTCTACAGATGTACTTATATTGCTTTCTATCCTTTTCGTCTATTACTACCTCACGAACCTAGATAATTTCCAAATCCTTTCCTTTTTCTTCTTATGAATTGAAGTTATCTCAAAACACCATGTATTTGTTGATGAGCCCTTTTTTATGTTAATGCCATCCAGCTTTTTTAGTTATATGCTGTCTACTTTCAACAAGCCACTATTTCAATAAGCAACTGAACAGTGACAACTTCTTCCGGTAAACTGCTTTATATTTTTTAAAGTGTATTAACAGCCAATATTAATCTTCTTTGGTTCCTTCAACAATATTTATTCCAGGGGTCTCAAACTCAAATGCTTCCAGGGACTGTGTGATAGAAATGAACAGGAAATGATGGCTCTCTCTGTCGGGGTTAGAGGATGCATTCCAGGCTAAAGGCACTCAAATTCAAAATTTAAAGAGCAAACAAAACCAAAGAAAATACTACCCTTTAGTCAACTAAAAATATTGCGCTTTACCTGGCCTTAGGGGCTGCCAATTTGCCACCTAGCTGCCAATGTGCCGCCCCTGACTTCCTGAGCCTGATTCATGCCACCGAATCTCCACAACAATATCCTATAAAGCAGTAAGGGAAGGAATGCCTATTCCCACTTAAGGACCACTAATATGGTGTGTAGAAATGAAGAAGACTCAAAGTGCACTAATTCACCATCTCAGTTTCAAAGCACACTATGAAAAGACCATGCACTTCTGCAGCTGCATGAAACTCACAGAGGAAAAGTCCAGGTGGAATGTGCTGCAGACATGGACAGTAACAACAGGCATGGTCCAGGACGGCAAGTGACAAGCAAGGTGGAGACTCAGAGATGCACAGACATGGAGCCCACCCTCCAGGAGTTTAGAGGTGAGCTAAGGAGATCAAACTAACACAGAGGAAACAAGCAGAGGGCAGGTGCCAAACTGCAAAGAAAAGGGGGTTCTGATGGGATGGGGGGTGTCTCAGGAGGCCTATTTGATCAAAGAAGTCTCCTTGGATGGGGCACAATCAGGTAGAGCATTTAGATGGGCAGAAGGAATGAGCATGGCATGGGGGGCAATGGGTAGGCAGGAGCAGAGGCACCAGGTAACAGAGAACTAGCAAGGAATAAATTGAGGTAAGCTGTGTGGGATCAGATTTCAGAGGACATCAGAAGCCAAGGAAAGAGTGTTTAGGAGAAGCTGAAAAACTCTTGTCTTGAGTTTCTATTATTTCAGTATTAGTCCTCCTATCTAGAGAAAGGTCTAAACGCCTTGGGAAAAGGAGGCATGGGGCAATAAAGGTGATGCTGGGGCCCAGGAATTGAAACTATGAGGAAAGGCTAGTAAAATGAATCACTTTCCAGAGGAATCAAAACCTCCCAGGCAATAGATCAGTGGAACCAGATACTCTGAATACTACATAAAAAACAAAACAAAACAAAACAAAAAACCCAGTTGACTAACGAGCCGAATAGCTGAGGATCTCTAGCCAAATTCTTTTATGCCAAAGGTTAAGAAAATGTGGAAAGTCTTCTTCAGTGATGTAAGGTGCCTAAAATAAGCTTAGAAAGTCAGGGTACCTGGGCCTGGTTCCCATAAAGGATGATTAAAAAAGCAAGAGTAAAACACACAATTTTAAAACACACAATTTTAAAAAGACCCAAAATATACATATTCCTAAAGGGCCTTCTTAAACAATACAGGCTTTTTCATGGCTTCCTTACAGACTTAACAATTCCCACTCTGGCTACTGAAAATGTCCAAACTCAGTGGCTCTCAAAATGTGATCCTGGACCAGCAGCAGCAGCAGAAGCAGCAGCAGCAGTAGCAGCAGTGTCACCTCTCAATTTATAAGAAATGCAAATTCCTCAGTCCTACCCCAGACCCACTGAATCAAACACCGGGGGTGAGGTCTGCAAAACCACCAGGTGATTTTGATGCACGTTCAAGTTTAAGAATTACTGTTGCAGATTTGATTTGCCACTCTGACTGCAGACTTCACCTTTCCAGCCACATTGCTCTCAATCCCTTCACATAGCTACAGCTGTAGCCAAGCCTGATCAATCCAGGTTCTCAAACCTGGCTTTTCTCAATGTTTTCTTTTTGATATGCCCTTTCAGCCATACTTCACACATCTAAATCCTTTGATTGTCTCCATGAGGTCTTCCCTCATCCCTTACTTCCCTACTCATGGCCTATGTGTGGGCTTGTGCTGTACAGGCTCTCAGCAGCATTTTCTTAATTAAGCTACTCCGTATCTGACTGTGAATTAGTGAGGATGACTTAGACAGATATGACAGCAAAAGCAGTAATTTAGGAGGAAGGACAGGCAATGGCTATAGCTAGGAAAGGATTGCTACAAACCAAATTTCCATATATATAAAGTTATGGTATTTGCCACAGCCAAAATAACTCACCTAAAATAAGATATCAACGTTGAAAGCTAAGGACACAAAGGCATTCTTGCATTATAGTAGGAAAGGCTGGTTCAGCAACAGAGAGCAAGCCTGGCTCCACCCTACTATTTATGGAGGCTTTATGGATAGTTATAAGGAGGATGAGACAACAAGAATACAGTTGGACAAAGTGGGCCTGAGTGGAAGTCCTAAGTTAGTAATTTAATTCCAGTCTGAGTCATTGACTGGTGGGAAAATGTGTAAGCCATAGCACAAAGGGTTTTAATGAAAGGGCTGCAGAAGCTGCCTGGGTATACACGTATGTACACAGGCATGCAACCATCCAAACATCCACCCACTTAACCCGAAGCAAACGGAGAGAAGGCAGCAGCTCAGATTTGTGTCTTAGAAAGACTAACGACTTCACTGGCCCCAATATCAAGGGTAGAGGGGGTTCAAGAAGTAAGGCAGGGAGGCCAATTTGGCCACTTGACCACAAAACTGTCTTCTCCCGCTGTCTCCTCCAAATCAGTAAATGACAACTCCATGTTTGCAGTTGCTTGGGCCAAAACATTAAATCACCCTTGATTGTTCTCTTTCTCTTAAACCAGCTAGCACCAGCAAGTCCTGTTGCCTCTACCCTCAAATAATATCCACAATGTGACCACTTCTCACTGACTCCACTGCAACTACCTGGTTCAAGCCACCATCTTCTCTGGGTTAGTGCACATCTCCTTGAAGGTCCCTCGCTTTCACTCCTTTTTCCCCGACCCTCTGCTCTCCACATCACAGCCAGAGTGACCCTTTGAAATACAAGGCAGTCATGCCACTGTTCTGCTCAAAACCCTCCAGTCATCTCCCACCTCACTTTGAGTCTCCTTCCCTGGCCCAGGGAGCTCACTGATCTTACCATGGGCTAGTTTGCTACAGCACTTATTTCTTATGTCTACTGATTATTATCTAATTCCCTCTACCAGAATTTTAAGCTCCATGAGGGCAGGGATCCTTATCTGTTTAGTTTACTGCTCTGCTGCCAATGCCTAGAACATAGTACAATGATTGAGATAACAGCCTGTAAACTAAAATCTTTGTTTATACTTATATGAAAATAGCACAGACTTTTAAGAAACTTTCTTCTGTACATTATGTTTCACCCACCTGAGCCACATTCAGTGTAGTTGAAACTTTCTCCTGTTTGGCTTCAACTGTTCGGAAACTGAATGCTCGTTCTAGAACTGATTGATCAATGCCGGTCAATTCACAAATTTCTTTTAACTCTGTGGGAAGGTGGGGGATGGACACAAAAAGTGACTGTACACGTGCTGCTAATAATAATTTTGAAGGCTTAGGATGTTCTTTCTAAATCATAATCAAACATATCAGTATAAAATGTATACATCAAAAAACAAAGCTTAGCCATAGTTCTATTTCTGCTCAGTTTCATTAGAAAGCTTTCTCACACCAATGCAAAGCAGAAGTTTTACTTTCTACATTAAAAACTGGGCAGAAGTTCAAAGCAAGTTTCCTAAACAAAGTTGATTCTCCGCGGATGTACCATTTTTATCTTTGATTTTGCTTTCATCTAGACCATTCACTCGAGATTCAGGCTTGAACTCAATGTTCCCCAGTTTCAACACCGCTGCCACCACTGCCAAGACAGACTCAGCTTCATGATCCATAAAGCCCACAATCTGCATGGCATTCTGGGGAGAGAAAAAAAAAAGCAACTATTTTTTTCCCATAGTTCTTTTCTGTTCTGTTCTGTTCTTTTTTTTTTTAAATGAATCATATTACAGATTTATTTCTGGGGGAAAAACCCCATAAAAGACAAAGCTATATCGAGTTCAGTGGTTTCCAACTGTGATTCGAGGGACCCTGGGGGACCTCTGGTGCTGTGGCGGGGGTTGGGGGGGCATGTAAAGAGGAAGACAGAAGAAACAGGGGGATGAGAGCAGAGCCTTGGGTGTCCACCTCCACTTCAACCACAGCAGCTCAGTTTGTATATATGTTGTTTTTTTTACACTGAGGTTTTGCTACTAGCAACAAAACCAACTTGCACAACTCCATACAAAGAAAAGCTCCTCATTCATTTTACATATCAGAAAAACTGTGGTTTGCAAAGGTGAAGTGCCCAGCCCAAGATACTGTGGGTAACAGGAGGCATCTGTTCATTCATAAATTTTTATGGAGTGCTAATTACGTGCCAAGTAAAGTGGTTCTAAAATCGGTCTTGGACTCAAGGTTTAAACAAAATCATGTCCAGGGATCAACAGACTATTGCTTCCATATGAAGATGTTTATATAGTTTTCTAAAATGACATACTCTAAGAGATACTTTCTTTTTGAGAACAGCTGGCTTTTTAAAAATGGCTAGGCTACATAGCAATGGGAGTAATGCAAGGTTTTGTTATTGTTGTCAAACATATACAAAAGTAGAGAGAGCAGGGAAAGAACCCACATGTCCTTTCACTCACCCTCAACAATTAACGGATGCCAATTTTGTTTTATCTATAATTCATCCTACTCTCCCCTTTCCCCATCACCACAGCTGTCTCATTTGCAAGTAAATCCCAGTTACCACATCATGTCTAGTGTATCACACATTAAGACAGAAAACAGAGTATAGTGTTATTTAAAATCATCTTTTCTAATGAATGTGGAATGCTAATCGCTCTGGTTTATATATGAGTTTCTAAAACTGTATAAAAATGAGATTTTTTTCTGTCTCAAAAATAGTTTTGATTTAACATGATCCAAAGGCAGTTGGAAATTAACTTTTGCCATAAAAAACATTTGGAATTTAAAAATAACCTTAAAGGAGTCAAACCCCAGGATAATATAATAAGAAAGCTCCTTATGATAAATGGTAAAATCACACGCTCTAATAAAAGCATGGCCTTCACGATCTCATGTGATTTTTGAGCTAGTAAAAAAATCAAAGTAACAAAAATAGAATTCTTGTATAATTCTAAAACCTTAGGGAGAATGAGCTACACTTTAAAGAAAACTCAGAATTGTTACCAGTTCCCGCTGAGCAATGCAGTGCCATGCAATTTAAAGCTTGATGAAAGTACTACATCTTACCCGCACGGTTCTAAAATTTGCTGCATCATCCACTCCATTCACTTTGGCCGAATCCAGACTCAGGTAGTTATATCTGCTGAAATCCCTCTCAAGCTTAAGTTTATCTATTGAATCAAAGACACAAGTTGTTAAGTTGCTTCAATAAATCCAATCTTTAATATCTCATTCCCTTTGATATCTTGTTCACATCGGTAAAATGGCTTTGGGATTAAGTACTGAATCAAAAGAACAAAAGTTATACCCAAATATCAGTAACAGCATATTCTTAAAATGACTTTTATCACTGTGATAGCACACTTTGTTTTACACTTATCTAGATCAGTCTCTTTCGAGTTTTTATAATAAAAAATATCTTCAATGTATTATTTCATTATAACATATGATGTCTGCCTGGTGATTCCTTCACCATTGGATATTTGGGTTCTCTCTAGTTTATAATAATAAATATAGGGCAGTGATAAATGTCTTCATACCAATTGTTTTTTGGATTCATTTGAATTATTTTGTTGGAATATAGCCCAAAAAGTGGTGTGACTGGATGGCAGCCTCTAATTGTAAGAGGTCCTCGCTTTGAGGTAACACCCACAAGCTCCAAGCAGATCAGTGACAACTCTGCTAGCTTGATCCTTATAATACATGCACAGTAGATACTTCAGGGCTGTTTTAATTTGCATTTGTTGATTATTAGTGAAGATGACTTTTCCTAAGTGGTATTGACTTTTCACAGCTCTTCTTGTTTGAACTATTTGTTCACTACTTTTCATCATTTAGCTATTGGCTATTAGATAGTATCTTTGTGGAATTATGCTAATTCTCTAAAATTCCAAAGGCCATATTTTTATCTCTTGTATCAACTGCAAAATGTCTTCTCCACTATTTTTAAATATTCGCCTAACAATTTGTTTTTATTTAATTGTACTCATGTAATTAGAACGCTGATAATTTTCTCTCCCCAAAGAGAAAAAACATATTCTTCCATTTTATATTTTAAATGTATGATCAGTCCCTGCCCTACTAATTGGCTTTGGCCAAGTCCAGATTGAGGTAGTTCTAGCTGCTGAAATCCCACTTGTGTCGACTGAATCATCTGCACAGTCCTCAACACATCGGAGATGTATGGCACAGTATCTGGTGAGGTACAGGAACATTACACATACCCTGGGGTGTGGTAGAAGCAAACACACCATGTTCTTCACTTCAACTAGAATCATGGAAAATTCTTGAGAAGGAAGGGGCAAAGCATAGGGAGTATGTTTTAAAGAGAATGCGTCAGAAAGTGCTGTGACACTGAAAATTAAAACACAGAAACAATTCAGGCACGAGGCCTGTAATCCTAGCACTCCGGGAGGCCAAGGCAGGAGGATCACTTGAGCTCAGGAATTAGAGATCTGCCTGGGCAACATAGTGAGACTCCCAGCTCCAACAACAACAACAACAACAACAACAACACAGAAACAGAGACTTACTGAGGAGCTCTTCAGAGGCACCAGAGAGCAGTTGATAGAACACATGGAAGTTTCTTTCACCTCTTGGCTGTTTAACAACCCGAGATTTCTCTAAAAGATCTAAAGAGAAGAGTTAAATCATAGTATGGCATTTGTTTCACCTTCAAATCCACCATGCTTTTTTTCCTTCTCACTTTCTTTTTTACTTTCTATTCTGCGTTAATAAAATGAAATAATAAAGGAAGCTATATTTTCAGTTCTACCTTCAGGAAGAAGCACAACTCTAATGAAAATCACATTGAGTTTCATTTTCACCTAATGAAAATCCTACACAGGTCACATTCTTTTTAACTAATGAATATATAAATAAGTTACATTCAACACACTGATTAAAGATAATATCATTTTTATTTTAATAATGCTCTTGATTTTTTATGATGACATTAAATTCCTGAAAATGTAACATTACAAATGTAAGCAATGAAATACAGCCATTCAATTATGAGTCTACCTAGTAATTATAATAAAAAATCAGTTAACACTTTGAGATCTTTATTATGTGCTAACTGCTTTACAGATAGTATCCCACTGAATCCTCCCAACCATTTTATAAGGTATCATTCTACAGCTGAAAACACTGATAGTTCAGGAGTTTACATAACTCAGCTGGCAACCTGTGGAACTAGGATTTGAAATCAGGACTCTTGCACTCACATGGCCCATTACCTGGGAGATGCAAAGTAGAGTTTGTGGATATGTTGAAGTCTTAGAGAAAGATGGTTCTCATTGATTTGGTGTCATTTGATATTATATTTTCACTGACCCCAGATAATTTTCAACCCATAAATCTGAGGTTTTACCAAATTTTCAAATGGGGAAGGAGGAAGGAAGGGAGGGACGAGAAAGGAATCACTATGGCAGTATACAGCACAAGGCAAAGTACAATGGAAGAGGATATTCTTGCCTGGAGCCCTGCTTATCACTGACTAGTGATACAAAAGGCTGTGGGCAAAGGCAAACTTCAACTACAAAATTCCAAATTAGTAACGTCATCACTGAGCACTAATTCTAGAGAACACACAAATTTGACGTCCCCCCAGTCAGGCTGCAATCTAAAACATCACGAAAAATGCTTGGTAAGGGAGAGAATGATGTGCCATTTAATCTAGGAATGATCACTCAACTTTTTAATTCGTATTTCTGGAACCTACACCAGCATTTATGGAGGAGTTTAGGTAGAGTGAAAGGGTATATATTTGATGAATGAGAAGTCCTAGGGTGCTCCAAATACGTAAGATTGTAAGAATAAAGAGATGCAGCGTAAGAAAGCATAAAAAATTAAGCCAACTGAAAAAGAACAAAAATATGTAAGTACAAAAATTATTAGGCGCAGGATGCTGCAGATTTTTCATGTTCTCCGGCTCTCATATGACTCGGAAGACTGCCAGTGTCCTTAAATCATAGATGGAAAATAATGAAGCCTTCATATTTAGAAAACATGAAAACAAAACAAAAAAACCCCAAAGGTTGAAAAGTACAAGTGGGATATAACTTAGGGAAAAAAAGGATTGTGTAATAATTACCATCTCTAAAAAATGGAATGTTTCAATTAATACGTAAAAACTGACGCGCAAAGCAGAAGATAGACTAAATACACAATGTTAAAGATGTAGTACGATTTTACTTATCGTGTGACTGAGCTTCTGTGGGATCCTGTAACAGTTTCAGAAGAAAAAACCCACAGGGCATGGGCACATTCTTCATTGAAAAGCTAATTTTTATAGGAAATTCCTCCAGTTTAGAAGAAAGTGGCTTGATTACATAAAAAATATAAACGCTACATTTGACTTCATCCATTCATGCACAAATTCCTTCAAACAGGTCATCTACTGCTAACGCACTATGTGCCAGCGATTTGGGAAGAAGCCTGGCACCAGATGGACACGTGCTGACCTTCCACTTGGCCTACAAAAGTCACACGTGTTCCTGGCGGCTCTTGCCACCCAAACCAACAGCAGCAGCTCTCTTCACAGTGAGATGCCAAGGCCTTTGTGAGTGAGGACAAGGTGAGCTGCTGTCCTCTCACCTTACAGTGGCACCTTATAATGATGACAAGCGATTGTTTAGCAGCACTTCTACAATCACATTACAGGGTGGCTGGGCGCGGTGCCTCAAGCCTGTAATCCCAGCACTTTGGGAGGCCGAGGCAGGCGGATCACAAGGTCAGGAGATCGAGACCATCCTGGCTAACACAGTGATACCCCGTCTCTACTAAAAATACAAAAAACTAGCTGGGTGCAGTGGCGGGCGCCTGTAGTCCCAGCTACTTGGGAGGCTGAGGCAGGAGAATGGCATGAACCCAGGAGGCAGAGCTTTCAATGAGCCAAGATTGTGCCACTGCACTCCAGCCTGGGCAACAGAGCCAGACTCTGTCTCAAACAAACAAACGAACAAACAAACAAACAAACAAAAAACCACAATCACATTACAAAAGCAAACTGTAGTAGGTCAAGACATGAAACACCTTCAAAAAGCCCATGATAACACTACACTGTGCAACAGCAACACACTGTTTGACACCTTTTTAATAAATGCTCATAGACATTGCAGAGTGCAGAAATGGCAATGGCTGTAAGATTCAGCAGATAACAACTACCAAGTTAAAGAATAATATTAACTTGTGTGCGATGTGAAAAGAAATGCTGGCCAAATGTACTTTGTGAACTGCGCACACTGAAATCACCAGTGATTACTCTCATATTCAAATGTGAAACATGATACTATCATATTCAACCCTGAACACCTTCCCTGAGGTTGGTTTTATAATCTCTATTTTACAGATAAGAAAATGAGGCTCGCATCCCACTCTTGGTAAAAGCAATAGAGCCAGAATTCAAAGCTCTGGGTGACTAGGGATCATGCTTACAGCCTTTACAATTTTCCAGCCAAAAAAAAAAAAAGCTATGTCCTTAAACACTTGGAAATGCTGTACTTTGTATAAATACATGAATTCACCTAAGCAACTCAATCACAAGATGAGGAATCTTTTATTACAAAGCAGCTGAAGGTTTTACCACCTAAAATGCTTACTCTATTACCCTAGAGCCTCCAATTTCAGTTTCTTTATGACTTTTCTCGTAAGTCACAAGCTTCCAGGTAGAAAAGTAATCAGGGAAAATGTTTGCCCCCAAATAATTTACTCGTGCTTAAGACCATTCCTTATTGGTTTTCTTCCCCTAAATGTGCATGCACCAACATAATCTAACAGCTTGAAGCCATACCAAATAATTACTCAAAGTAGAGAACATAAATTCAATTCACTATAGGGACTCACCACCCGACCGTTTTAATTTACTTAAATGTGCCCCTGAATTAAGTCAAAGCAGAACTTTTGCACAGCCTTCTCTTCTGCCTTAGGTGTACTTCTACCACCACCAGTTGAGCCTCTGCTAGCAAGATTTAGTAAAGAAGAGTTATTAGTAGACACTGGATATTTAGTACAGAAGAGATATTCTACATATTCTAATGCAGCTACAGCCTCCTCACAAGATACGAGTTTAAGTTTATATTAAATTTAGCATAAATTTCCATTTTAAGGAAAGAGATAAACATATTAAGCCACTCTAATGGGGAAGTTAAGGGGGCAGGGACAAAGAAACAACGAATCAGAACCTGCCCCCCTGCCCTACTGCACTGCCGCTGCCTGACTATCAACACGGGGCCTGGCCGTCATGTAGGGGCTTTCCTAGTTCCACTCATTACCAGCTGGTCCACAACACGTATAGTGCCTGTGCATGTCAGAGACAGCCTCCCCAAGGCACAAGGTGTGAAATAAATAGTCTAAGACTGTACCTGCTGGAGGATGAAGTTTTTTTTAACAGACAAATAAATAAAAAGACATGTATTGGTTGAGAAGAAAAAAACATCACATCACATACTTTGGGATGTAACAGAGAAAGGGTTAGATAGTATGATAAAAGCTTCATTATTTTATGTATACTGTCCTCTCCTGGAAAAAGAAGTGGTCCAAATTCTTGATTAAGGCTAATTATGAAAAAAATCAGCTTTGTCTTGTGAAGTGAGAAAGACAATGAAAGCCTGATTGAAAGACTATCACTCAAACTGATGGCCTACAGAGACCCCGTGCCTCCTCTCCAGTTGCTCCAAGACGAATATTATGAAAAAAGCATCTCAGCGGCATTTAGGTTCTTTCAGTGAATTTATGCCTCCTCAGTAAAGCAAAAGGATACATTAAACAACAAGCATGTGCCTGTAATCTAAGCAACTATAATTTATCTACCTTTTTCCTCTTGTCTTAATCACTCCCGAAGAAAAAGTACCAACCAACCAGTGAAGGAATGGGCATAACGGATGGTAGTTTCAGCGGAAAATTCTGATTATGAACTTATGTTTACTTATTTATTGGGATATATATTCTAAAATCTATTCTATACTTTTTCTGAAAACAGACTACATAACCCTCAAGATTGACAACCCTCAAGATTGACAAGGTTCACTCATGACAAATTTTAAAGATTAAAAAAATGGGGCAAATGTCTTCTTACAAATCATTCATTCACTTTGTATGTATACTATAGTAAACGAAAAAAGGTATGAACATCAACCTCAGGGCTCCGACAGCCATGGTCTCACATGATTCTCTATCTATTTGCAGGTTTGCTTTGAGGGATCTAAAGCATCTAGCATGCCATGACATTACAATTCTTCCCCCACTTCCACCACACTTTGCAGCATTTTAAGAAATCAACTTCAAAGTTTTCACTCAAAAGTCAGTATCCTGAAGTTATAAAATCAGCATTAAAGATAGCTAGACATATTGCATTAAAGTTCTGAAAGGGTTTCCAGTGTTTGTACAGGAAAAATTAACTTGGGCTCTAAAGCACTAAGAAAAACATAGCTTATTATATACCTAATTACTGTTTTTTATTAGGATTTTGTTATATACATATAGAATATATGTATTTTCACAACAGATTTTCTGATGCAAATTCAATGTTTATCTAATAATTGAAAATTTGTTCATGAACATATCTGAATCTAAAATTCTAGACCCAATCGTGAAATAAAAGTAATGAAATATCTGGTCCTTACTATCTTGATTTACTCCCCTAATAAACACAGATTAATGAATTAATTCATTAATCTGAGGTTAATTTAGTTATATTTCAACATCTGGCTTCTTCAATATTTGTATATAGTCTCATTTCATGATAAATAGTCTTTTTTCATGACAAACGTATTTTGTAAAAAGAAAAACAAAGTAAAACTGAGATAAAGGGAAAGCATCTACTTTCATATAAAGGCACCCATTACGAAGTCACAGCACTGTTCTTTTGAAATGTCAGTATTTCAGTTGTATTGCTACAGATACTTCACAAACAATGACTGACTATTTCTGTCTTCTTCAGGAGCTTTAAAACTCAAAACTCAAAAAACAAAACAAAACAAAACAAAAAAACAAAAAAAGCTCAGCCTTGTATGTATTAGAAATTAGGCAATGTATTGACTTAGTTTTTGATTTGTGACCCTAAAAAGGCAGATTAAAAACAGACACTTTATTAAGGAATATCCACTCGCTACTGAGAACTGACCCATAGACAGGGAGTCTTCTATTTTACCTCAGTACATATATTCCCAGAAAACTGATCAGAGTTTCCTTTAGGAAGCGTTCTAACAGGCAGTTTCATGCCTTTTATTGATGACTTTTCATCAATAAAATCAAATATATGATATAAAAGGAAGAACAAAGCTGTAAATCTCAAACAATTTAAAAGAGTAAAACCACGTTCCATACAAAACGGCATGAATGCAGCACACACACAGATTAAACAATGTGCCATGAGATAGACGGCACATAAAGGTATAAGCCAATTGTGTCATAAATTCAAAAGAAATGTGAAAAAACAAAGCAATCCAGAGTAATCTGTTCCATCCTCCATCTCCATTGTGAGGAGAGTGGCCGTTTCCTTTTGCTTGACGTTTCCATGTGGAAGGATCTCCTTAGAGTAACTTCCCAGCCTGCTGGCCCCTTACTCACTCCTCCCCAGGACAAGAAAAAAGACTTTGCTGAGCAGTGAGGTTTGCAGAAGAAAGGGCCATGCACAGAGGGCTTAGCTCTCTGGGTTCCCTATACTATGCACACATCTGGCTCTACTCCTTAGTGCTAAAAGACAGATGGGGCAATGCACACAAGGAGAGGCCAGCAGTTGCTTAATATTGTCAATCACTGCCTTACTACCAAAGTGCCAAAGGACTACTAACACACCTACTTGGGTGATAAACCAAAAGACACTTTCCTCAACCTTTCCTTTAACAGTAATAAAGCCACTTCTTCTCCAGCTTGATTCTTGTGCCTATTTGACAAGTGCTTCCAAACTGGGTGAGGGAAAGGATATATTATCAATCACACCCCTGTATCGATTAGTTTTTGCTGCATAACAAATCACCCAAAACTCAGCAGCTTAAAACAATACCATTTATTAGCTCATGATGTCAGCTGGATATTTCTGGCCTGAGCCAACTTGGCTCATCTCTGCTGGGCTTGCTCATGGGTTGGTTGTCTGCTGGCAGACTGGCTGGCAGCCATCTGGGCTAAGACGTCCTCACTCTTATGTCTAGCAGTTCATTCCATGTGTCTCTCCTCGTCCAGCAGACTAACCCAGGCTCATTCACATGATGGTGATAGTAAATTCCCAAGATCAGCAAGAGAGGACAAACTCCAATACATCAACAATCCTCAAGTATCTGGTTGTGCTGTATTTGCTAACTGTTCCATTGATCGAAATACATCTCCCAGCCAAGCCTTGAGTAAATGAGAGAGGGGACTCATCAAGGATGTGGACACAGGGTGAGAAATTATTGTGCTATTTCTGAAAACGATCTATCAGACAGTGGCTGTCTAAAATAAAATGATTACAAATTGTTTGACACTCTTTCTGTTGAGAGGTATGATCTGTGTCTCTGCCCCTGAAACTGTGCAAGCTAGTGCCCACTGTGACTACACAGAGTACAGCAGAAGTGGCATGCCATATGCTTTCCCAGACTACTTCAGGCTTCCTCCTCACCCTCTTAGAACACGGGTTGCCAGGATGTTACTTTCCTCTCCAAACCTAGTTGTAATACTGTGAAACACCCAAACTTATTGTACTCTAAGTTTGAGGTTGTAGGGGGCAGGGGTTGTCAGGCAGTACAGCAAGAATAACTGGAACATAGACCAATCACAGCATTTGCCTCCCTTCATAATTAGCCGAATTTTTTTTTTTTCAAGCTGAACAAAGTCAGTACCAGGAGAAGTCTGACAACCAATAATTTTGCCTTTCTGGGATTTAGGAAAAGTATTTATTTAGAAGTATTTTTAAATGATTAGCACAGAATATTCAGACAAAATTTTCTTTTTTTTTGAGACGGAGTCTGGCTCTGTCGCCTGGGCTGAAGTGCAGTGGCCGGATCTCAGCTCACTGCAAGCTCCGCCTCCCGGGTTTATGCCATTCTCCTGACTCAGCCTCCCAAGTAGCTGGGACTACAGGCGCCCGCCACCTCGCCCGGCTATTTTTTTTTTTTTTTTTTTTTTTGTATTTTTTAGTAGAGATGGGGTTTCACAGTGTTAAGCCAGGATGGTCTCGATCTCCTGACCTCGTGATCCGCCCGTCTCGGCCTCCCAAAGTGCTGGGATTACAGGCTTGAGCCACCGCGCCCAGCTCAGACAAAATTTTCTAATAAAGCAGAAGCTTTATTTCTCAAAAAAACCTCTCAACTGTACATAATTACTTCTGTGATCATTAATTCATCCAACAAATATATATAAGGTGTTCAACACTATTTTTTTTTTTTTTTTGAGACAGAGTCTTGCTCTGTCACCCAGGCTGGAGTGCAGTGGTGCAATCTCGGCTCACTGCAACCTCCACCTCCCAAGTTCAAGTGACTCTCCTGCCTCAGCCTCTTGAGTGGCTGGGATTACAGGCACGTGCCACCATGTACAGCTAATTTTTGTATTTTTAGTAGAGTCGGGTTTCACCATGTTGGTCAGGCTGGTCTCGAACTCCTGACCTCGTGATCTGCCCGCCTTGGCCTCCCAAAGTGCTGGGATTACAGGCGTTGAGCCATGGTACCCAGCCTATGTTCGACGCTATTTTAGTTGCTGGTCATTTAGTAATGAACCAGGCTAAGGCTCTGTCCTTACAGAGCATGTATTTGATGAAAGGCTAAAGACAACAAACAAATAACTATACTGAAAAAAGCAAATATTTATTGAGTGTTCACTATGTACCAGGCACTACTACAAGTGCTTTAGATACTAATACATAATCTACACCTCAAGACAACCTATGCAATTGGTCCTATAGTTATTCTCATTTCAAAATGAAGAAATGGAGGCACAGAGAATGAAGTAATTTGCTGTCTTTTGTTTAGACACTGGAAATCACATGATAAACCAACAAGAGTTGCAAAAGTAGGCTCATGGGTATGCCCCAAATAATGGACAAGGAAAAAAGAGCCTGCCTTTATATGCACTTACACACCTACTGTGTCAGGTATTACACTAGGCTCTTGACATGGTAATGTGAACAAGACAACCTCTCTCGTCCATAGTTCGCTCAGGTATATGCACATCTGAAATAACAGTTTCTTCATAGCGTATATTTCTCTGTGCTATTCTTCTTTTAGAAGATAGAATCCCTGCAACTTGTACCATATGTTCTCCACTGTCTAAACTGCCACCAAATGCCTGTGATATTAATTTTAAAAATTGGTTTCCAAAAGCTTCCAGTTCACAACACCAGATGTAAAATCCCCAAATACAAAAACATAAATATCATCAGACCAACAAACCTTAACAAAGTAGGAGAAGTATCATTTTACATTACCTAAACATTTGTATGTGTTTCTATATTTTATCTTCTCTATTGAAGCAAATGTTTTACCATCTTCTGTTTTAATACCTCTCTTAAAGACACTAACCTTAGGGATACGTAGTTTTCAAGTGAGTTCCAGACTTAATTTGTCTCTTTTACAAAAAGAGAGAGAAGTTACTGGGGTTTCTTTTCCTTTCCACTTCCTGGGTACACAATTGGCTCAAGGGATACTGTGCCTTTTTCAAGGTAAGAGTTTTTGCCAATGACAATCTATGCTTTCACTAGGCAGCTGCTAGAAAAGGAGGCAAAATATACTTCCTACAAAATGGCAAATTTTGTCTTCTTTTCTACGCTACAAGAATCCAACTTTTAGCTTCTTTAGTTTGGAGAGAACACAAGATGGTGTATCCATTGCTTTAAACTCCCTTCTGCCAGAAGGCAGCAGCTCCCAATGACCACCTATGAGTCAGTTCTCTACACAAGATGAAATTTCCTGCTCTTACCACTAATGTATTCCTTTTCTCTCCAAAGCAAAGGATACTCTTAAATACCAGGGTGTTCCCACTACCACAAATTTCAATATAATTTCACTGTGGGAACAAATGGTAACAAACACCATATGAAATCCATTCATGAAGATATATTAATCTTAATTGGAAAAGAACTGAGTGTTTAATATTTATTCTCCACGGATACTGCAAGAATCAGGGGACAAGACATTTGTGCTTAGAACTTAAACTTCAAAATTTAAAACCAAAGTTGTTTTCTTATCCTTATAATAAAGTTATCCTGAATTATTTTCCTAAAATCCTCAAGAGTAATATTGATTAAATCATTCCAAAATGTTCAGCTGTAAGTTCTGTAATGAAAACAATATTAAACCTACTCTCATTTTTAAAAAGTGTTTTATTAACTTTATAGCTAGAGTGAATTTGTCTTGTAAAAATAAAGCACTAAAGACTCATGAGTTATCATTCAGACTAAATACTAATCATTCCTTAAAATGGTGATCTTAAAACTGAGGCACACCACTAGCTGGATAGCTCTGATCAGCTGCCATATACTGTAAAAGGAGTTTTCCTAACAACTTTGGCAGGGGTTATAATCATTTACCTTTGGTTATATCATACATAGTTTGCATGAGTACTTTTATTCCCATATTTTGTGTATGAAATCATTTAACTTAAGTAGCACTATCCCATTCAACTTCAATTCATATTAAAACTTTCTCTTCAAGGCATTTCTCTAATAATTAAACATTCTTATAAAAACGGACAATCCCAACACATGGCATACAAAACTGTGTAGTTGGGCAAACTAAAATGGAAACTTTATTTATTTATTTTTCAGATGGGATCTCACTCTGTCACCTGAGGCTGGAGCACAGTGGCTCAACCTCGGCTCACCGTAACCTCCGGCTCCCAGGCTCAAGTGATTTTCCTACCTCAACCTCCTGTGCTGGGACCACAGGCATGCGCCATCACATCTGGCTAATTTTTCGTATTTTTGGTAGAGACGGGGTTTCACATGTTGACCAGGCTGGTCTCAAACTGATGAGCTCAGGTGATCCCCCCCGCCTCAGCCTCCCAAAGTGCTGGGATTACAGGCGTGAGCCATTGGGCCCAGCCAGAAATTAAATTATTTAAGAACTACAGAATGCTGGAAATGGGAAGAACCATGGAATTCATCCAATTCAATCCTATCATTTTAAAGGTGAGAAACCTCGAGCCCTAGATGGTTACTCTCTGAATCATGATTTTAATTTTTTTTTTTTTACATCAGCTGCATAGTTTGACCAAATTAACTAAATAATAATTTTCAAAGGGCATTCTTCTGCTAGGGCTAGTCAGGAAGATCTCAGTGGCATCTGAGAGTGCCAGGATTCTGGGCTACCCATCTCCTCTTCAACCAGATCAGGTCTCATTTCACCGGTACCATCTTTGGGGTTCAGCATAACATTTCCTTTGAAGACGAAATGCCACTGTTATAAGAAAAATAAATGTGCACACTTTGGATACTTCAGTCAACTCTTTTTTTTTTCTTTCTTTTTTTAGGTCTAAACATAATTTTTTTCATTCTAACAATCCCAATAGCACCATGGGATGGTGAGGCAGGCAGGGGTAGGAAGAGGTTCAGATCTATGGTCCTCAAAAAACCTAGAGGACTCAAGAGGATAACCAGACTGTGGCTGGGGTGCACAAAGCCCTGAGTCATCATCTTACATTTTCCAAACTAATCAACCATGAGTCAAGAGGAGCAGGGACATCAGGGTTGTGCCGTGGGCGCCACAGCTCCCAAGCACTGACAGCACTGTCATTTTTATAAGAGACACTGAAAACCCCGTGTGGCGCTCATATACCCACTTTAGAAAACTCTGCACCTAGGCTAGTATGAGCAGACCTCATCTGACTGTGTTTTTCTTGTTGTTGTTGTTTTGTTTTTTTTACCTTTCACATAGAATATTTCACTTCCACAGTCAAAAATCATGTCTAAAGAAAGTTAAAAAAAACCTGTTTTACCTAACAAGTGTATCACATTCCAATCACTTAAATACACTGGAAGAGAAGCAACATTTCTCAAAGTAAGACTGAAGTACAGGTCTACTCCTTTTATTGAATAAATATTACTCCAAAAGTTATTAATTTAAAACCAATTATTTATATTTTGCTTTTTTATCATAAACATTTTGTTAAAGAAAATAACCCTTAGAGGATCTTTTTTCATACAGGATTCCCTTAAAGACCTACAGGACTTTAAAAAGATCTATAGAATATAGTAAGGCAAATATTTATTTAGCAAACTCCTAAAAAGTTTTTCCAAGGTAAAGATGTTAAGTGATCTTTAAAAATATTTATAAATTACATTATATTATAAAACAATCTGAAATGCAAAGCTTAAAGTTTAAAAATAAAGCAAGGAAACATATTCTTATGCCTCAAGACACAAGTATCTAAACTATTCTACTATAAATACATGTTTTAGTATTCTGAACTTCTTTACAAGGACTCAAGAAAAATACTCACAGTTACTTATTACTCCTCCTAGCGGATCGCCTTTAAAGTCAAATTCAATATCCATATATTTGCCCTGCCAAAGAAAGATTCTGTGAATTTTCTAGTTCATCTCAAAATACTCACTCAGTGTACTTCTTAGAGAATAGCAGACTAAGCCTTTATTTTTCTACATTTGTTTAAATGTAACTAAGAAAGACACAGTTTATATAACCAAGATGCAAAACAACATGCCTCCATAAATAATTCATACTAAATACCCCGTTAGTTCAAAGCTAATATAACCCACTGCTAATTTAGGAACAAATCTTCTCAGCCACCATGTGACTTTTCCATTTCAGATTATCTTTCAAACTACTGGAGGATATGTACTCAATTCAAAAATAAAAACAGAAGAAAAAGTCGTCGTCTGTGTATATAGACTGGTTGGGAAGATAGTCTTTTTTTATTTGCAGAATATGTTTTAAGCCATTGCTAGGAACTTGAAACATATCAATAAATGAAACGTTCAGAGATCTGTTTTTATAACGACTCAAATCAAATACAAGATTATGTGTTATGAACAGGTCAGAAGCACACTGATCATTATTCCTTTTTTTGGCTTTTCACCCAGATTATAATAGCAATATATAACACAGGGTTCATTTTACACTTTATAGACAGTATCTTAAACACACAGACACACACACGGAGTTTAATATTCTGATTGTTAATACAAGATTATGTGTTATGAACAGGTCAGAAGCACACTGATCATTATTCCTTTTTTTGGCTTTTCACCCAGATTATAATAGCAATATATAACACAGGGTTCATTTTACACTTTATAGACAGTATCTTAAACACACAGACACACACACGGAGTTTAATATTCTGATTGTTAATACAAGATTATGTGTTATGAACAGGTCAGAAGCACACTGATCATTATTCCTTTTTTTGGCTTTTCACCCAGATTATAATAGCAATATATAACACAGGGTTCATTTTACACTTTATAGACAGTATCTTAAACACACAGACACACACACGGAGTTTAATATTCTGATTGTTAAAGAACTGGTCTATAATTGCCTAAAGAGTAACAAGTATAACAGAGTAACTGTGACAGATGTTTCTTGTTTGGAAAAGTGTGTGTGGTTCTAATAAGTAAAGTCTTTAGTTTTGTTTCATATCCTAAGAATTACTTTAACTCATTAATTTTCAAATGAGGGTAAGGGAGAAGAAATACAATCACATGGAACTCAGTCAACAATGCAATTTGTGCCTTTGTATCAGCTTACCCATGCTCTTGCACCTTCTCTTTTTTCATCATCATGGGTCATCTACCCTTTTAGGTCTGCACTTATTCATAAGGATATGTCTGTCAACCACTTCTTTAAAGCTGAAGTAGGCACAAGCGAAAGCACGGCATGGCTCCTGCCTTCAAGGAGCTTACTGTCTAGTGGGGGAATTGAGACAGGTCAACCGGACACTCCAGTCTAGGAGGATATGTCCTACAGTGGGTCCTGGTGCTATGCCAAAGAAGCAGGAACAAAGGGAGAGCAGGAAATCTGCCCCACCTTAACTGCAAAGTATCAGCAGAAGTGAGGTGGGCAAGGAGGTGGGAGACCAGGAAGGAGTAGGCGTTAAGAATTGGCAACCATGAGGATGAGTGGGAAACAAGGCTGGAGAGGGAAGTTGGAGCACATGATTACTTTGAGATATTCTCATCACAAAAAAGCCCTGTCCTTAAAGGCTCCTAAACAAG